>NC_080162.1:96111946-96747285 GCF_950295315.1 Erinaceus europaeus | reverse complement strand
TTAGAGGGGAAACTTCATAAGTGGCAAAGGAGTGCTGCAGGTCTCTCTCTCCTGCTATCTTTCTGCCTCTGTCAATCAATCAATCAATCAATAAATAATAAACATTTTTTTAAAAGAAAAATAGACAAAGTGTAAAAAGTAAAGATATGGGAGTCACGCAGTAGCTCAGTGGATTAAGCGTTAAGTAGTGCGAAGTGCAAGGACTGACATAAGGATCCCCGTTCAAGCCCCCAGCTCCCCACCTTCAGGGGAGTCGCTTCACACACGGTGAAGCAGGTCTGCAGGTGTCTCTCTTTCTCTCCCCCTCTCTGTCTTCCCCTCCTCTCTCCATTTCTCTCTGTCCTATCTAACAAAGAAAACATCAACAACAACAGTAATAACTACAACAACAATGAAAAACAACAAGGGCAATAAAAAGGGAAAATAAATGAATAAAAAAAAAGTAACTATATTACAGCATTAAAATTTCTTCCAGAGTGGTAGAGGCCAGGCTTGAACCTGAGTTGCATGCATGGCAAAGTAGACAGGCTGTGTAGGTGAACTCTCTTGCTCTTTCAATTTATTGCTCATTTTCTTATATACTTATGATACAAGAATTAGAAATTTAAAATAAGGGGATTAGAGATACTTTTTTCCACATAAAGATACATTTTCATATTTTGGCATGTGTGTATGTCTGTATGGATATGTAAACACAAACAACATGGTACAGCTTAAATAGCATAGATTTGAACTACATAGGTCCAGTTACATGCGTATTTTTTCCTACTCAAGGATTTCATATTCACAGATTTAACAAACAGTGGATGTTGATTAGCTGACTGAGTCCTTGGCTGCAGAATCTATGAATAGAGATGTCCAAATGTAAGTTTTAAGTGAACTTGTCGTGGTTGACACCCCAACCTCCATGTTATTCAAGGATCAAGTGTCCTAGATTTTATTTAACTGGAATAATACAGTGCATGTTTTTACTTGCTATTTTGTGAACACAATTTTCCACTGTTATTCATGAACTACATTGTATTCCATTGTTTAGTTGTTGCACACCTTATTTTCAAACTCTTAAAATCATTGGAAGCAATCACCCAAGGCCTTATTTAAACATAGATATGCTGGAAGGACTGTACTGGAGTTTAAATTTGTATTTCCACCATGTTACCTGGTGAAGCTGAAATGACCAAACTTTCTTACTTGATTTCTCCTGAGTTTATGTGTATAAATAGCACGGCATCGAAAACATGCTGTTGAAATCTTGTACACACTTAAATTTCCCGAGAATAAGTTTCTGGAAGTTAGACTGGCTATACAGATGGTACCCTGGGTTGAAAGTTGGTGATGTATATTACCAGACATTTTGTTTCCATTTTTTTTCCATCAGAGTATATATCAGCTTTAGACCTCGTGCTTATTTATTTTTCCCCTGAACAAATGGAACCTATCAATCTCTTTCAGCTAGTATAGTTAGGTTCCCACCCCATAGACTGTATGAACCTGGAGAACATCCTAAATGACTCTGGGACTCAGTGTTCTTTGTCTTTCAAATAGAAACAGAACCCCTTTGCCCACTTCCTAAGTTGCTATGAGGAATCCTAGAGGGATCAATGGGCTGCCCTTTCTTTTTTTCTTTTTTTTTTAAAATTTTTTATTTATAAAAAGGAAAACACTGACAAAAACCATAAGATAAGAGGGGTACAACTCCACACAATTCCCACCACCAGAACTCTGTATCCCATCCCCTCCACTTTCCTACTTTTTATCCCTCTGGGAGTAGGGCTGCCCTTTCCAAGTCATGACTTGCAGGCAGGTGAGAGGACATTAAGAACTTCTCTGAATGGTTAAGAAACCATCTGTAGTGTGGAAACTTTTTGACAGAGTACTTGGGGGGAAAGTTGCCTAACATGTTTGTCTTCATAACTAGAACTGTGGGCTCTGCCTAATAGACTGAAGAGACCCTTCGGTAGTGTGATGATAAATATTTTTGAAATGTCTCCCTGCCTGACGTGGGAATAGACAATAATAATAATAATATAATAATAATAATAATAATAATAATAGACTTAATCTTTTACCAGTTACCATAGTATACCTTCTCCTGGAACCAGGTGGTGACACACCCAGTAACATGCACATATTATGCTCAAGAACATTGTTTCAAGTTCCCAGCCCCCACCTTTAGGGAATGTCTCATCAGAAATGAAGCTGTGCTGTAAGTTTCTCTCTCTCTCTCTCTCTCTCTCTTTCTGTCTCTATCAGAAAAAAAAGAAAGGAATAAAAAGGTCACTGGGAGCAGTGGAGTTGTCATATAGGCACTGAGCCACAGGGATAGCACTGGTTGCCCGCCCCCCACCATGCTGGAAAAAAAAAAAAACTCACAAGCTGTTAATGTGTCTACAACATGAGAAAATAATTAGGGATTGAGGGACTTTTAAGCATTTATTGATTTTTTATTAGTATAATTTAATTATGCAATTTTATAATTTTGATAGTGATTGTATTTAATAACCAGCTTGCTGGAAGTTTCTGAAAAATTTAACAATTGGCTTTCACTAATTAGTATTCAGCATGCCAGTCAGTCTCCACCTAATCCATGAAGTCATTACAAATCCACACCATTTTCCCTTCTGTATGGGGACATAATGAAGTTCACTGGCTACAGTTTTTACGTGGGCACTGAGGGTTGCATACTGTCAGTCTGAATTAATTTGGTCAAAATACTTAGCATTTCTATATTAAAATAGCCTAGCACTAGTTTTTGCAAGGATGAACTCTGAGGGTCCAGCTAGGCCATGCGGCTTTCATGCCAGTGCAGCCAACTTTCCCAATGCATGTGTCTCAATGCAGAAAGCAATCCAGCAATTTGTGGGGAAGCACACTTGCTTTCTGTATCTTCATCAGTGAGCTCTTACAAAATCAGTTTTCAGCTGCTGCCATTTGAGCTTTATAATGATCTCACTTTGACGTTGTGATAATCGAAAGCATTTGCTGTGATGCATCCGACCAATAGTGTGACTCCTCCATATCGTATTAGTATTAGCCTGCAGTTACGCAATAAGCCAACTGGAACTTATATACATAGTGGTTCAAAATAAGCCATTCATCCCTCTCACTTAAGCAGATAGATTATTTGGGGAGGGTATGTATAATAGTGACATTTCATTGTAATGTACCACTGTGAATCTGTGTTATGTAAGTAAAGTTTTATGGATTGCACCTAGTAAAAATCTAAACATATTTACTGAGTTAAATTCAGGTTTTACAGAGTCATTTTAAAGCTTCAAATAAATATTTAACTGATATACAGATGCCTATGGGGGTTTCACTTGTAAATAATCAGTACATGCTCCTCTCTCATCTTTACCAGACTTGTTGCATTTCTGAAAGCCAGGGTAGATCTAAGGTCTGCTGTCTGCTCTTCCCTCAGGAAGTGATTCAGTCGGGTTCTTTCTCCTGGGGAATGGGCGACCATAGTGTCCCTGCTGGTGACTGACTCACATAACAAGTAGTCAGGCCAAGGTGCACTGCTCTGAACACTTGCTGGCTATTTCTTGTGCACTGTGAACATGCTGCAATCTGGCTCTGACCTGCTTCTCCAGAGCTATGTCTACTGGCCATGAGCTCCTCCCAGTTCATCCACCTGAACATGTGGATCTTGGAACAAGAGTTCCTTTGGCCCAGGCTTCCCCACCAGAGAAAGTCAAGTGGCATTGATCTGAGAATTCAGATATAATATATGAACAGACTGAAGAGGGCACAATCCTATATAATCATCTCAGTTGATCCACAAAAAGCCTTAGACAAAAATCCAACATCCTTTCATGATGAAATCACTAAGCAAGGGTTGGAGGAGAATTTTGTGTACATAAAACATGGCACACAAGTATAAAACTCGACAGTTAGCAAATTATTCACTGAAAAAAGTGTGAAAGATTTCCTAAGATAAGGACAAGACAAGGATTCTGGCTTTCACTGCTTTAGTTCGTTATGGTACTGAAGTTCATGCCAGAGTAATTAGGAAACAGGAGAAAAATAAAAGTATTCAAATTGAAAAAGAAGTAAAAATATATTTACAGAAGGCATTATCTTACATAGAAAAAATAAACCTCTGAAGAATTCACATGAAAAACTATTAAACTTAACAGAATTAGGAAAGGTAGATACAAGTGTTTTCTTTCTGTTAGACAGTAATGAAAAATCTGAAAGAAAAAAAAATTGAAAATATACAAGAAATAGCATTATTCAAATAGGCTTTTCTTTATTCAAATTCAAGACATTTAGCAAATAAGTTTACTCTGAATGGATTATCTTGTTAGGCACATAAAACTACAACACACCTGCATCAATAATGTTAGGGACAGCCCCATTCTTTGAAGGGAGGTTGGGCAAAAATACTCTGCCACTCAAGGAAGATGGGTCCTGAAATTAGTGCAGCCTAGAATGTTCTTAGCTATGACCACAGAATGTGAGCTCAGATCTACAGGGATGCAGAGGTTACACAGGCTCCTGCACTGAATATAGGCCCCAGATAAAATCTTTGGGATTTTCAGTTAATGGTATTTATATACTTTTCACATATTTGGGAGATACTTTCTTTCATGATCCAGCTTTCTAGTTCCTTTTCCAACTATGACACCATCTCCCCAGACAATACCTTGGGTTCGCCTGCATACTAGATGTCAGGCTCAGGCAAAAACTAGTAAAGTCATGGGCCCCTTGGAATATACCTAAAATAGAGCTACTAAATTTTTTCAAAATGGAGACCACAAATCTCATCTGCAATATTCTTGTCTTTAGGTTCCTGACTATTTAACAATTTGTTCTTTATATCTTAACTCTTTTTCAGCCATCAAGTTCCAGGTGCAACCATGATGCCAACCTGACTTCCCTGGGCAGATGACCTCACCAATGTGTATTGGAGCCCCATTTTCCCAGACCCCTGACCCAATAGATAAAGAGAGAGACAGACTGGGAGTATGGATCGACCTGACAATGCCCAGATTCAGTGGAGAAGCAATTACAGAAGCCAGACCTTCCACCTTCTGCACCCCATAATGATCCTGGGCCCATACTCCCAGAGGGACAAAGAATAGGAATGCTTTCAAAGAAGGGGATAGGCTATGGAGTTCTGGTGGTGGGAATTTTGTGGAATTTTACCCCTCTTATCCTATGGTCTAGCCAATATTTCCATTTTATAAATAAATTTTAAAAAAACTACAACACACCTTGTCACACACATGTCTACTTTCTGTTTTGCTAAGAAAGAACTATTTCAATTGTGTAAATTTATTTTCCACAGAAGAATGCCACAACTGCTACTATAAGGATAGCTGCAGAACAGTAGCTGTAAGGAAAAAAAACTTTTTTTGATGTTAAGAAAAAAGTTTGGATGTATGCCATTCTCTCAGGGGTTGTGGGGACAAAGGAATACTTCTGCACTGCTGGTGGGAATGTAAATTGGTCCAACCTCTGTGGAGAGCAGTCTGGAGAACTCTCAGAAGGCTAGACATGGACCTTCCATATGACCCAGTAATTCCTCTGCTAGGGATATACCCCAAGGATTCCATAATACCCAACCAAAAAATATGTGTACTCCTATATTCATAGCAGCAAAATTCATCATAGCTAAAACCTGGAAGCAACCCAGGTGCCCAAAAACAGATGAGTGGCTGAGAAAGCTGTGGTATAGATACACAATGGAATACTATGCAGCTATTAAGAACAATGAACCCACCTTCTCTGACCCATCTTGGATGGAACTAGAAGGAATTATGTTAAGTGAGCTAAGTCAGAAAGACAAAGATGAGTATGGGATGATCCCACTCATAAACAGAAGTTGAGAAAGAAGAACAGAAAGGGAAACTCAAAGCAGGATCTGACTGAGTTTGAATTAGGGCACCAAAGTAAAAATCTCTGGGTAGAAGGTGAGGGTGGATGCTCAGCTTCACTGAGGGTGGGGATGGGGGTGATGGGGTGGGACCATCTTTTGGTGGTGGAAATGGTGTTTATGTACACTCCTATTAACTTGTAGCCATATAAGTCACTATTTAATTACTATGAGAGGGGAAAAATTGATTGAATGTCTCAACTTTTTCAATGTACAGACCATAGGTGGAGTCTTTGAAATGTTGACCCTCCTAAAAGCTTAGACCAGGAGAGCAAAAGCAACCAGTAGCATTACTTTATAAAATACAGATATATTGAGGCTAGGTGGTGGCGCACCTGGTTGAGTACACATTACAACGCACAAAGAACCAGGTTTGAACCCCTGGTCCCCACCTGCAGGGGGAAAGGTTTGCAAGTGGTGAAGCAGGGATGCAGGTGTCTCTCTGCCTCTCTTCCTTTCTATCACCCATTTCCCTCTCGATTTCTGGCAGTCTACATCCAATAAATAAAGATTAAAAATTTTAAAAAATACAGATATATATGTACACACACACACATATCTGACATCAAGGACAAATTATGGTGAGGTCGTGTATGATACAGCAAACACTAACAATAGGATTTTCAAAGTTAACCCAATTGTCAAATAATTTTATTACAGCAGTAACTATCAATTGCTCTTTTTAAAAGTATTTTATTTATTTTATTTTTGAGAGAGATGCAGAGAGAGAAAGACAACAGAGAGAAACACCAGAGCACTGCATAGCTTTGGCTTATTGTGGTGTGGGGATGAACCTGGGACTTTGGAGCCTCAGGCATGAGAATCTCTTTGCATAACCATTATGCTATCTGCCCCCCTCCCTATTGCCTTATAAATCCTAAGATAGCAGGAATCTCCTACTTCCTCTGTAAAGCCCAAATTTCCCTCAATCCTGGAACCTCTGGGGTGGGGCTCACTTTTCAGCATGATTCTCTGAATTCATACCAACTGATATTGCATCTGTTGATCCTAACCTATTCAATGCAATGAGTACCACCTAGGCATGCTTCACTTCAGAATGTATCCAGAGATGTTAGGCATAGAATGTCAACCCTTCAGCATCATTACTTGGGTGAGACATTTCCTTTCTCATAGGACTTCTTAATTCCATTTCGGGTGATCCACTTCCTAACAAAGCCTCAAAACCTAGATATAGACCAGGTCCCATGAGAAAGGGCAGATATACACATGTATCCATAATTAGGGTAAATATATATACATTAAAGCAAAAGTACACAATAGTTTGCAATGAATCAATAAATGAAGCAAGCAAGTAGAAAGACCTAAAAAGTCACCTTAAAGTACCTAATGATATAGTTTCTACTTAGACCTAGATACCCTCCTCACCTACTTCCTATTATACTTCCCTCAGTTACTCCAAAGCTAACCTTATCAAAATAAGGACTACAAAAGTTGAATAAGGGCAAGAGACTGGCATACTTTAATGATGACTCTTTAGTCACTATCAGGCCACCCCATCAGCTGGTGCCCTAGTTGGAGAGTCCTGGGATTCCCACACAAACATAATGAGCCTAGACCTCAAATAGATCCCTCTCTCCATTATCACTGGTCATCTCCATCAGGAACAACATAATGGACTCCACTGGGGGCCCCCATAGGACCTTGCCTTCAATGTGGATCAACAATGGTAGAGAATGTTCCATCCTTCAAAGGGGGGTTGGATAAGGGCAAGATTCACACATGGAAAGCTATGCTCCCTATCTAAATCTACACCCTACCCCAACTCTCCCATATGGAAGGGGATCAACATCAATTTCTCTGCATTGCAGGGATTAAGCTAGCTGCAAAGCCATGAATCTGAGTGAACTGTCTCATGTTTGGCCCCCAAGTCTTGGCTTCAGGTTTCTTTCTTGGGAATTTTTTTGTGGGAATTTTATGCAGCCTGAGCCAGCCTTCCCAGAATTCTCCCTCCTCACCCCTACTTTTTGGAGGGTCTTAGATCAGCCACATGGCTCTGAGTGATGTTCTGGGTCAGAGCCAGTGGCTTATATTCCCTGGGACACCCCTACTACCCATTAAGCAACTGTACCTTCTCACAAAAGAGTGCCTTTTTCTGATGGGTTGAATAGGAGGAAGCCAGTCTAAGGACAAGGATCTGCAATAGGTTCTAATTATGAGGATAAAAATAGTACATTCCAGTTCTGCTCTGGTTATCTGTCCAGATACTGGGAGTTGCAAATTTCTTGGATTTGAGTTGATGGTTGCCTTGGAGTAAACATGACACACTTAGAAACTTAAGAAATTGTTGCTGATCTATGAGAGTTCTGGGATCTCACCCTCCAAGTTGGAAGCTTGCTTCCAGAAGTTCCATTCAGAATGAGTTAGCAACCAGTGGCTTTAAGAGCTGTGTCTAGGGTGGCCTGTAGCCAGTTCACTTTGGACATAGAAGGAAGGAAGCCCTATTCCCCGAAGTTCTCAGTGTAGCTCTCTAAGAACGAGCAAGGGGACTTGCCAACTTCTGGAGTCCTGGAGGCCCTGAGTCATGTGAGTGAATCCAGCCTGGATGTCCTGTTTCTCTGCTGAGGTCACCCTTCCCAGGCAGGGGGATGGAAAAAGCGACTTGTATCCAGCAATCACAGTGGACATCAGCAGTCCCCTGGGGTCAATACTGAGCATGAGGAAGGCTGGCTCAGGTCCAGGTTGGAACTCTGGAGCCTGGAATCCAGCCACTGACAGGCCCCAGGACCCTGGCTGAGGGACATCCATCCCATTTCCTCCATCCTGATGACAGCAAAGTCCTAGGCTATTTGTGTGAGCACCCTGAGGTTAAACTCAAAGCCCCAGGACAGCTCCAAACAAACCAGGGAGGAGCAGAAGACTGTTATTAAATCTTCCTATGGAAAACAAAAGCAAAATTCCCTTCTCCTTTAGTTAGGGGAGTCCAAGGAAGAACTCTCAGTATTACATTTCTCTGTGACTGAGTTGCCCTTTGTGGTCCATTGACTCATTACTTTTTAAATAGTTACAAGAAAGCAACAGAAAATGAGTTCAGAAGATAACATATCCCTACTAGAATCTTGAATGTGCAAGCTGTCTTCTGGCATTCTCTCTACACATTTATCACAAAGCTACAGTCATTAATAATTCCCAGGGATTGGTCTGCACTGGGAGCAGAGCCCTACTCCAGCTGCTAACCTAAATTTCACTAGGTTACCATGACTTTCCTTTGGGTGTTGAGTCTAATAATAGGAGTCCTTTGGGAGTGGGCAGCTGTGCTTTCCTCAAGGGAGCCTTCTTTCCAGAATGCAGAGCACTGCCCACTTCAAACACACTGTCTAGTGGCTCAGCCCCAGAAATACCAGGGCCCATGCACTGCCCTGGGTAACATCAGTCTCTGTGGCCAAGTGAACAGACTATTTTTAGACTCTCATGGGCTCCGGGATGAATGATATGATTCTCCTTGTAGCCTAGATTATGGCACAAGCCAAGCTAGGGAGTCAGAAGGGAAGGGAAACAAGAGTTGGCTTCTCTGCTTCCTGCCCTGCCTGTGGCTGCTTTGTTTCCTGTTAGCCTCTTCCCAGCTGAGGAAAAAAAAAAAAAAAAAAAAAGGCAGGGTTGGGTAGAAACTGGAAAAGACTCCAGGCTTTCTTGATGAGGTTTCAGTCTCACATGCAATGTATGAAATGAATTAGACAGGAATCAGGGTTACCAGAAAGTGCTGTGTTGGTCCTTTTGGGGTTTTGCACACTAACCCTCTGGCTGCTGCAGTGGAGCAAAGAGTTTCTTGACAAGACTGGAAAAACAGCTGGAAGTCTGTGCGGGTGAAGACGCAAAGGACAATCCATTCTCCTCCTTCTCCTGGGATGGGGCAGAAGTCTGTATGGATGTCCTTAGCTAAATATCTGCATGGAACAAGAGATTGAGAGGGGACAGAAGGCCTGCTGTGAGCTAGAGTGGCCCCAAATAACACGAAGATAAAGAAGGGTTGTGTGTCTTTGGTGGGGATGTGCTGTAAAAGGTGTTCTGCTTCTATACACCTTGGCAAGCAGCTCATGCAGGATAGTATTAGGGTATCTTGACCAAGCATCCTTGCCTCCCCCACACCTCATGTAAGTACCCCATCTCCTCCCTTTCACCCATGCCTCACTAAACCCTCTGAACCTCAACCGCCTTCTAAAATAAAAGGTTAATTATCTGGATGGAGACATTGTTGAAGTCTAGAGGAAAATTTAGGTAGGTTATGGATGGGGGATGGGGCTGACCCAAGTAACTTTGGAAAATGGTTCTCTCTCTCTCTCTCTCTCACCCCCCCTCTTCCTCTCCCTCTCTCTCTCTCTTTGGCCTCCAAATTTATCACTGGGGTTCAGTGCCAGCACTATGAATCCACTGCTCCTGACCTATTTTTTTTTCTTCCATTTTATTAAATAGGACAGAGGGAAATTGAGAGGGGAGAGGAAGGTGGTGAAAGGAGAGAGATAGACTCCAGACCTGCTCCACCATTCATGAAGCTCCCCCCTGTAGGTGGGGTGAGGGATCCTTATACTTTGTACTAAGTACTTTTTGCTTAACTGAGGGCACCATGGCTTGCCTCCCCCCCCCATCCCCTGAAAATGGTTTTCTCCAATATAGCCTTTGGGAAATCAGTTGTAAATTAGCATTTACTATAGTTGGTAACAAATAGTTTCCCCGTGTGATACAGGCTAAAATTCTGAACCATTCTATCTGAATTTTGGGATTCTCAGAAGGATGGTGGCTGGAGTCATACTTCAGGTTATCCTAGAGAAATGACAGTATTTAACTGGGCCAGGACAACACATTGTCGTACAAATGCTGGCCAATGAGCATAGAGTCTGTTCAAATAGTACAAGAGAAATCAGGCTTATAGTGAGTTGCTATGACTATACAACAAATTACCCCTAAAACCTAATGTGTAAAATGACTTTTATATTATTTAATAATAATAATAAACAACAATGTAATTTACTTTCTGAGGGTAAGGCAAATGACCTATTTCAGAGGGGATGACTTGTCTCTTCTGTAAGATGTCTGGAACCACAACTATGAAGACACAAAGGTGGGGTCATTTGAAGGCTGCTCATACACACCTGGAGGTTGGTCAGGACCTTTGCTAGGGAGATTGGTTGAAACATTTCCATGTGTTCTTTCTGTGTGACATTGACTTGCCAGCAACATGGTGACTGAGTCCAAAGGAAAGAAAAGGAAACAAAGACAGAGAAAAAGAATGAACCAGGAATAAGTCTTAATGTCTTTCTGAACCAGCACAGAAAATCTGTGTATTACTCTGTTGTAATTAAAATTAAAGAAGCTGGTTGTGGCTCAGCTGGGAGTAGGTTAAAACAATCAAAGTTTTATTAGGGTTGTACAATAGTTCGAGCCATATATTTTAAGTATAGCAAAACAAGCAATTACCGGCAGGTAAGAATAAGCTAGGCCCAGTAAGTCCAACGGTAGCACAGCAGGTTAAGCGCACACTGTGCAAAGCACAAGGACCAGCGTAAGGATCCCTGTTCGAGTCCCTAGCTCCCCACCTGTAGGGGAGTCGCTTCACAGGCGCTGAAGCAGGTCTGCAGGTGTCTATCTTTCTCTTCCCCTGTCTTCCCCTCCTCTCTCCATTTCTCTCTGACATATCCAACAATGATGATATCAATATCAATAACAATAATAACTACAACAATAAAACAACAAGAGCAACAAAAGGGAATAAATAAATATTTTAAATGATAAAAAATAAATAAAATAAAAAATGAAAAAAAAAAGAATAAGCTAGGCCCATAAGTTCAAGAGTTAGTTATCAAAAGTTCAGCCCCAGGAGATAACCAGTTATCAGCAAGTGTATAGGTTACTCTTCATGGCTATAGAAGAGAGTACTAAGAGTTTACTGGTGGGGGTCGGCAGTAGCACAGTGGGTTAAGCGCACATGGCACAAAGCACAAGGACAAGTGTAAGGATCCCAGTTCGAGCCCCCAGCTCCCCACCTGCAGGGGAGTCACTTCACAGGCGGTGGAGCAGGTCTGCAGGTGTCTATCTTTCTCTCCCCCTCTCTGTCTTCCCCTCCTCTCTCCATTTCTCTCTGTCTTATCCAACAACGAACAACATCAACAACAATAATAATAACCACAACAAGGGCAACAAAAGGGGGAAAAAAAGGCCTCCAGGAGCAGTGGATTCATGGTGCAGGCACCAAGCCCTAGCAATAACCCTAGAGGCAAAAAAAAAGAGTTTACTGGCTAGCTCAGTTATACATATTCAGTTACTCCAGTTGGGACCAGCATGGTGTGTTCTGAGAAGCCAAGATGGGGTCTGTGTGAACAGGAGAAGAAACTGGGGCCAAATGGGCCAGACTTCCAGCAGCCTCTGCTTAAATCAGTTCAATCCAACAACAATCTCTTGTGGGTCTGTGCAAGTTTGTATTATGCTCCAGCCAGCCCCAGCCAATTAAGTTCTGCAGTCACAACATCACCCCTCTGCATTCTAGTGCTTAGACCAGTTACAAAGTCCACCCTAATTTAGGAAGAAGAACCTAGTCTCTCCCTGGTAAAATGTCATCTTCATATTAAAAGAAGATCAATAGACTCTTGAGTGATAGACTTTTGAGTGATAGACTGGTATACCTGGTATTTTATTAATATATGTATATATTAATATTTATTTTTTCCCTTTTGTTGCTCTTGTTTTATTGTTGTAGTTATTATTGTTGTTGTTATTGATGTCATCGTTGTTGGATAGAGCAGAGAGAAATGGAGAGAGGAGGGGAAGGCAGAGAGGAGGAGAGAAAGATAGACACCTGCAGACTTGTTTCACCTCCTGTGAAGTGACTCCCCTACAGGTGAGGAGTTGGGGGCTCAAAATGGGATCCTTATGCTGGTCCTTCTGCTTTGCGCCACTTGCAATTAACCTGCTGCACTAACGCCTAGCTCCCTTTATTAACATATTTTTACACAGCTCCATCTAATCTTTCTCTCCTTTCCTGAAGTCACTACTAATCCCAGTTGGATGTAATTGTCTCCAGACCTCTTATGTCCATTTATACTTGTAGGTAATTTCAAATTTTGTTGACAACTCTGGCATGTTTAATTTTTATATAAGAAGGACTCTTTTACATCTTGCTTCTATCTTTTGATTCTAGTTTTATCAAAAAGAGAAATAAAAATTGAAACTGATATTTTAATTAACAAAGTTTTAAAGATTAAGAGGAATTCTCAATGTGTAGAAAGACTGGTAGCATTTGTCTAGAAAATCCATCCATAATTAGAAATCTTATCTTCATTTTTTCCAAGCATTTTTAAACACATAAACCTTAAACATATGAAAATATCTTTGTTTTACATGTGAAATAATGTTGATTTTTTATAGTCAACTAAAGTTTGACTATCACTTACTGCTTTAGGTTTTTTTTCACCTAGATTTGTTACTTACTTTATCACTAATATATTTTACTATGTAGTGTGATATTGCTTTTGTCATCCTCTGATTGACTTAGTTTTGTGTTGGTGCCCTCCTTATTTATTCATTAGTTGATTTGTTTAATAAGTCAAATATTTGGGTCTGTTAGGCAAAAAAAAAAAAACAACCCACATTTAATGTATCTTATCTTCTCTACAGGGAATACCATTTCTGTATAAGTGCAAGTATATATCACTTCATCAAGTTCTGTGCTATTTTCCTTCCCATAGTAGTCCCTTTTTTTCTGAGAGGTGTATGTTCCTAGCTACTGCTTGTGTAGGTGGTGTTTAGTGTCACTTTTGGAATGTTAGGATTGTTTTCAGCATATTAACTCCTTAACTGTTTAGCATTTGAAGTCCAAAGGAACAGACTTGGTGAGACTCATCAAGGGTTGGAGAGGAATAGAAAGAAGGGGATGTTTGGCCTTTACAATGTTCTAGAGTAGGATAGAAGCCATGCCAGAGAAAGCTGTAAGCAGGTAGAGAAGCAGGAGGATGCTTTTAGAGTCATAAGGTGAGAACCCACCCATGTTGGGGCAGCAGAGATGCAACATATAGAGAGAAAAGGCAGATACACCACGGCCAGCCTGTCTAAATACTGTCAACAGCTTCAGACAATAATTAGGTCTCATTTATTATATAATTTGACAGATGCTTTTAGAGTGTTCATTAGTGTCTTAAACCTTGTTCTGTCTGGTAGGGATACATTGGGAAGAAATCAAGTTTTCTCTTCTCATAGACCTTATATTTTAGATGGAGAAGATGGGGTTAGGGAGGTAGCATAACTCCAAGGTCTCAGATTCAATCCCCAACATCACTGTAATCCAGAACTGAGAAATGAACTAAGCAATGCTCTGGTTTTTTAATTCAGAATTTGATATTGATTTACATAATAACAGGGTTCCAATTCCACACTGTTCCCACCACCAGAGTTCCATGTCTCCATTCCCTCCATTGGGCACTGCAGTATTTCTTTCAAGGTCACAGACAGAGTTGACTATTATTTCTACAACTATATATCTATAAATCTCTATTTTTGCCCAATTTTTCTATCGTCCTGCTTTCCTTTCTAAGCCACACTTACACCTATTACTATATCCATAAGTCTTTGTCATTTTCCTTTTCTTTCCCTGGAAGAAGTGAATCTGTTCTGGATTTGTATATATGCATGCTTGAACATACATGCACAGTTAAGTAAATATATATGTGAAAATTTGCATGAGTATGTTTGTATGTATGCATAAATATATCTAGTATTTAAGTGTATTTTCTGTGCGAGTGTATGTATGTCAGTGATTATGTGTGTGTGTGTGTAAGCATATGAATTTATCTGTGTATAGGTAGTTATTTGGTATGTTTAGATGTTTATGTCTTTATGCATATATAAATATTGAATATGTACCTGTGTGGTGTGTGTGTATCCCTAATAATACAAAAAGTGGTTAAAAAATAATCCCCAAGTGGAAATAGCATCTCAATGGTCAGTCTCTCCTGACATCCTAACTATATCTGTCCTTGGTTTGGGTCTCAGAACACATGATTGTCATTGATGAGATCACAGAACAAAATCCTGGCTCCTGGCAACCAATGGGGGCCCAGTGACCTGACAGGCTGGGGACAGTGAAGAGTTTCAACACAGCACAAGCCAACTCTCACCAAACAACTGGAGCACTGAGTCTCTTGGGCAAATCATGCATCACCATTTCATGAACCATGGAAGAGAACAGTCACCATCAGATAGAACCAACCTCAGCTTGTCCAGCCCTGAGTCCACAGAGGAGAGCCTGGGCATTCACTGGCACGGTGGGTTAAAAGAAAGGGCAGAGGTTGAAGCCATGTGTATTCCCTGGGAAATAAGTCCTGGAATAGAAAATGTAGATGTTATGTGAGCCCCCTAAATACTGTTTCCATAAGGTCACATTGACTATAAAACTGACTGTGATCATTGTGAGTGTATGTTTTAATTTCAAGAGATACAAAGATGAAATTATTAAATATTAATAAATACGTATTTTAATGTGCAGTGGAAATACCAGAATTGATGTGTCAATTCTGTGATTTAAGTAGTGACAGAATGGTTTTATAATACATTGACTCGAATAAATGTAGAACATAAATTTGAAGATGGTTACATAGTGATCTTCATATGGATCTGGGGGCTGAGTGTCTCACACAAAGTCTGGCTCTCTCAGTCATTAAAACTCTGTGCCTCAGTTAAACTTTCTGTGCCTTTTAAGTAGAAATCAAATAACACAAATGCCTGAAGGGAAGATAGGATTGGATGGCTTCACTAAAACCCTCCCTGTGAGCTTTTTGTTGTTATTATTATTGGTTGTCATTGGTGCTAAGAGAGAACATTTTTAGATGGAAAGACAGACAGGGAGAGGGAAAGATAACACACCAAAACTTCCCCTAGTGCAGTAAGGGCCTGACTGAAACCTGAATGCTGTACATGACCAAACAGGTACAGTAGCCCAGGGAGGAAGGAGCTTGCCAACTCTGAGTTGCTTTTATTATTATTATTATTAATTAATTTATTTATTTCCTTTTTGTTGTCCCCCTTTTTTAGTGTAGTTGTAGTTATTGTGGTTGTTATTGATGTCATCGTTGGATAGGACAGAGAGAAATGGAGAGAGGAGGGGAAGACAGAAGGGGAAAGAAAGACATCTGCAGACCTGCTTCACCACCTGTGAAGTGACTCCCCTGCAAGTGGGGAGCCGGGGGCTTGAACCGGGATCCTCATGCCAGTCCTTGCACTTTGTGCCTTGCACCACATGTGCTTAACCCGCTGCGCTATTGCCCAACTCCCATCTGAGTTGCTTTTTATATTGACTTTACTGTGCTGTATTTGCACCCACAAGCAACACCACTTTTTAAGTGTGCATTATTAAAGATTATGACATTTGCATAGCCGCCACCACAATCACAATACAAAACTTTTAAAAAAAATTCCCGGCAAGGTTATCACTGGGGCTCCAGGCAAGCACTAGGAACCCACCACTCCTGATGGTCATTTTTTCCATTTATTTGTTTATTTTTTCACTCATTTTCTGACCCCTTCTTTCCATGTGTATTGGATTTAATACCTTAAGAACATAGCACAAAATGTTTGCCCTGTTTGATAAGATAGAGAGAAACTGAAAGGGGTGGCTGAAATAGCGAGAGAGAAAGAGAGACATCTTCAGACCTGCCTCACTGCTCATGAAGTGTCCCTCCTGGAGCTGGGAATTGGGGGATCGAACTTGGATCTTTGCACATGGTAACATGTGCACTCAAGTAATGCGCCACCACCCGGTCCCCCATGATACAGAACTTTTTCATCACCCTCAGAACCCAGCCCCCATCTCCCAATGCTGCTGGTAATCCTTGATCTATTCTATCTCCCTCTAGTTTTACCTTAATTCTAGAGAACCATCTAGTAGAATCATATATCTTTTCAACCCAACTTTTTTTTTTTAAGTTTTTTTCTTTTTATTGGGAAGTTAATGGATTACAGTGCAGTTGTTAACACATGGGTAAAATTTTTCTTTTTTTAAAATTTTTTAAATTTAATTTTTATTTGTTATTGGATAGAGACAGAGAAATCAAGAGAGGAGAGGAAGACTGAGAGCGGGAGAGAAAGATAGACACCTGCAGACCTGCTTCACCGCCTGTGAAGCGATCAACCCAACTTCTTTCATTAGTAGAGATTAAACCATATTCTGCGAGTATCAGTAGTTCATTCCTCTTTATCACTGAATAGGATTATGTCATACAGATATATATATTACATATGTTCTGATGTATCACAGGTGATACATAAACTGATGTGCCCACTTTTTGGTTTGTTTGTTTGCATTTCTTTTTTATTAGTGAATTAATAGTGATTTACAAAATTATAATAATGGTATAATTTAGTATCATTCCCATCACCAGAGTTCAGTATCCTCCAACAGAAACTGCAATAGTTCTCCCAAAGTCACAGATATGAGTTAACCATATATATCATTTTTATTCACTTCTATGGTCCTGCCTTCACTTCCCTTGTAAATCACATCTACACCTATTACTACTTTTGAGTGTCCTTCTTTTTCCTCTTCTCTCTGAGATAAGCTAAATAGTGTTTAACTTCCTCTGGTATTTTCCTGATTCACTTCTCTTTCAGTGATTGTATAAAAACAAAGATTCCTGGTGACACAAATTTTGGGTCCCAATAGAACCAGGATTCAGAGCCCTGTGATCATCTTTCCTCTGTCATCCCCCCCCCCCCACCCCTGGAGTATGGACCAAAATTCTTTTGGGGGTTCAGAAGGAAGGAGTTCTGGCTTCTGTATTACTTCTTCCCTAGATATGGATGTTGATCCATGCCCCCAGCCTGTTTCTACTTTCCCTAGTAGGTTAAGGCTCTGGAGAGGTGAGGTTCTGGGACACACTGATGAAGTCAATTGATTTTTTTTGATGTTAGGTTTTTGATAACTGCATCCATATATTATTGATCCCCATTCATCACCTATAGATTCATGCCTACATATCACTTCATTCTTATCACATACAGATTTATAACATATTCATTTATACAGTTTGATCCTTACTGCTCCACACCAGACTGGCATTATTTTCATTACTGACAATAATTATTGCCACCAGGGTTATTGCTGGAGCTTGGGGCTTGGTGGTGCAGGTACGAGGAATCCACTGCTCCCAGTGGTCATCTTTAATTTTTTTCTTTATATTTGATAGTGCAAAGAGAAATTGAGAAGGGAAGGGGAGATAGAGAGGGAGAGAGAAAGATAGACACCTTCAGACCTGCTTCACAGGTTAAGAGCCAGGAGGTAAAGAGGGTGGGGATTCAAACTCTGGTCCTTGTGCATAGTATTATGTATTCTTAAGTGGGTGGGTCACTGCCCAGCCTCGTATGTCCCAGTTTTATAAAGAAGTTCAAGGGGTTGGTAACTACTTAAGGTGTTACAGTTGTTTATCACCAGACTAGGAGAAATTAATAATTTGGGGATTTCTAGACCCATCTTGCAAACATCAAAAAGCTACCAGTTGAAAGTGGGATAATTGAAAAGTGTGAAACCACCCGAGAAGACCAGAGAGAACAGAGTGAGAGGCGGCAGCACTTCTGGTCAGGCATCCTGTCAAGGGCAATTAATTTGCCTCATAACTAAGCCCTTACTCTGTGACCTTTGAGGGAGTTTCTTGGTGAGGGGGACACTAATGAAAATGTACTACGTTTCAGGGATCCTTAAGAGAGAGCAGTCATCTCCGCAACCAGGACCGGCCCTTCCCCATGAAGATGACCTCTTCTTCATTCCCAGGTCTCGGGGGATGCTGAGCTGGAGCAGCTCTCCAACATCCGAGTCATCCTCTGAGTATCAGTCCTATTCCCAGTATCAGTCTTGCTATTCTCATGCAAATGAGGATGAGAATGCCTCCCAGGAAAATGTATGTGCCTTCTATACCCATGTCAAGACTGTGAAGGGTGTGGCAGTGGCCTGGGAGACTGAGGAGGGTTTTGGGCCTGTGAGCAGGAAGCCTCGTATTCACGAAGCAGAGTTCGTCAAGAGACAGAGGAAGAAAGGCTCCTCCTTTGAGGTGGCTTCCAACACCGATCTGCGCTGGGAGTTGGAAGCCAGCAAGAATGACTATCGCTCGGAGCTGGAGGACACAGAGCCTGGGCCGTTGGATTGGTGCCTGCAGGAGCCCTGCAACCCCCCTGACTGGTTGGTGACTACCAACTATGGGCTGCGCTGCGTGGCCTGCTGCCGGGTCTTCCCCACGCTGGAGGCACTGCTGCAACATGCCCAGTATGGCATCCAAGAGGGCTTCAGCTGCCAGATCTTTTTTGAGGAGATGCTGGAGAGAAGGCGAGCCCAGGTCCTAGAGGAGAACCAGGAGAAAGAACAGAACCCTCCACACAGCAGTGCTTTACCTAAGTCCCAAGGCACAGTGCAGTGGGCACAGCAGGAGAAGCAGTAAGCTGGAGGTGATGTGCCCAGCCCTGCTCTCACTTCCCGCACCTGTACCTTGTTGCTTCTTCCCCTGGCCAGCAGGACAGGCACCACCAGCATCAGGGAGAGAGGGGTTCCTGGAAGGAAGTGAGTAGAGTGTAGAGCTGGGAGGGCTGTGAGAGGGGAACAGGGAGAACACTTTCAAAGGGCACAGAATTTCAACCAGAGTTCCCTTCAAAACCTGAAATCAAAGAGAGGTGGGTCTTTAGCATTTCTGATGGATGAAAGATCTGAAATTCCCAAGCATGTGGCCACAGAATTTCTATTTTTTTTTTTTCTGGTGAATCAAGCAGGTCTTGACTCACAGGAGAGCCTACTGCAGATGAAACCTCAGCTCTATTTTTATTTTTATTGTTAGGAACCCATCATATGCCCTAATTCTATGTCTTATTTAGTGGGATTAAACTTGAAAAACTCTAAACTTATGCCAGTGACTCATTGAGTGAATCACATTATTAGGAAATTGCCAGGTTCAAAGGTTACAGGATAGAGAAGTGTATGTGTTCAAGGCATATTCGGGGTGGAGATCCTGAGTACCTCGGATGGGTAGAGTTATATTGGGGTAGGGTCTGGGGGACTGCGGGGAGGAGGTTGAACGGGTTTTCTAGGGAGACTCTTTAGATCTTAGCAGGAGCGAGTGGTGGACACAGTGGTTGGCAGAGGAATCTTAGGAGAAATATTAGTTGTGTGTGCACGTGTGTTCTAGTGTGTGAAATTATGGGAGTGTCGTGTGTGTGTGTGTGTGTGTGTGTGTGTGTGTGTGTCTTTATACAGGTCTACAAGCTAGAAGGGACAGTTAGGAAATGATCAGTTCAAATGCTAATGACACATCCAAATAGAGGTGTTGAGTGGGAAGTGGTTTATGGTTCTGAAAGCAGAAGACAAGTCTGGATTGGAAATGTAAATTGGGAAATGAACAGAGCATAGGTGACACCATATTTAAAACTGCAATAGTAGGTGCTTGAAGTTAACTAGTGAGAGAGAAGGCAGTTAGAAAGAATGTGGCCTGAGGAGGAAGGAGAAAAGGGATGGATATGCATTTCTCAGGCATTTTCTTCAACATTAGAAAGCAAAAATAGATGGCCAATGACTCTGATCAGAGCAGTCCTCAGCTTTGAGGGCCAGAGGTCAGCCAGAAACCAGTCAGTAGTGAACATAGGACAAAGCATGTCGACATGCAAGACTTGCATACATGAGGCTCCAGGTTTGATTCCTGTCACTGCATATACAGGAGTGGTTCTCTGATCTTGCTGTCTTTCAGATAATCAGTCAGCACTGTTTTGTGCCTGGGGAAGTAGGTGCACATGTGTGAGGCCCTGGGTACTGTTTAGGTCACTCTCATCCTCTTTCTCTCCTAGAATAAATATATAAATCTTTTAAAAGAATAAAAAAGACACACCACTGAAGATAAAATTAGACAATTCTGATGGCACCTTTATTTAAAACAGTATGATAATTGTAGTGGGATAAAAACCAACTATAAAATTGTAGAGATGGCAAGACCAAGTCCACAGGATGATGAGAATGACCCAGTAGAAAAGAAAGACTAAAGCAAGGCAGAAATGGGGGCATCTAAGGAGAGGAGTCAGGTGTGTACAGAGCTATATCCTGAATAGCATATATTAAGTTTATCTCTTCTGTCAGAGAAGATCTTTGTGGATTTCCAGATAAGATGGGACCTGCTTTGAAGTGGTCTCCTGAAGGAGGAGAAAAAAAATCCAGTTTCTTTTCCTCTAAGGGCAGTGTATTTTATGTGTTAAATTCTTGAAGTTCTAAAGGCCAAGCATTGCTCTGAGTACTTTGTCTTGCAGTGCTTTCCGCAGTCCAGTGAGGTAGGTCCTGTTTCACTGATGAGTAAGTTAAGACCTTGGTAAGGTCAAAGAGATATTGTATAGTAGAGTTAGCTTCACACCCAGGCAGCTTGCCTCAGGAGTCTATGCTCTAAGTATCACACCAAGAAGCCAAGTTTTAACACAAGGACAGATGCAGGTATTTAGAAAAGCAAACATGTCAACTCTACAGGCTGTATTTTTCTTAGATTAAGTAGCACCAGCTGGAGATCAGGGGAAAGATGATGGGTGTTCAGGACAAATGAAAGATGACAACAGCTTTGGGTAAGCAAAGTTTGAATGTAGAGGGAAACTTTAGCTGACATAGAGAAAGAAAGGGAGGAAGTGAAACTTTTTCATATGCAAATAAATTTTAGTTTTTCCAAGTAATTTTTTAAAATTTTCATTTATCAAATGGAAATATTGATAAGACCAGAGGATAAGAGGGGTAAAATTCCACACAATTTCCACCATCAGAACTTTGCATCCCACCCCCTCCTTTGATAGCTTTCTTATTCTTTATCCTGCCAATGCCTGGTGAGGAAGCAATTACAGAAACCAGACCTTACACCTTCTGCACCACATAATGATTCTGGGTCCATACTCCCAGAGGAAAACTGATCTTAAAGTAGTTCCATTAAAATGTGATTTTTGTGGTTCAAACACATCAATCTTCAGATACTTAAGACCTCTGCCAAATCAGATATATCTCAGGGAGAGTAATGGTTGAGGGGACTACAAACATGTTAGAGCTTCAACTGTTTCAAACTCTTTATTTTCCCAAACCACAGAAATAGTTAAACTTCATTTTATGAAACGTATAGAAACTTAAAAACAAAGTCTGACAAAGATGGTACTAAAAAAATAATATATCAATCCCAGTTCTAAATCCCAAATTTAACAGTATAAAAAGAGTAACTCACCATGATTAAGTTTCAGCTATCTCAAAACTGTAAAGGTTTTAGTAACTAAAAGTTACTAAATTGGGGTCAGGTGGTAGCGCAGCAGGTTAAATGCACTTGGCGCAAAGCGCAAGGACCGTGTTATGATCTGGTTTGAGCCCTGACTCCCCACCTGCAAAGGAGTCACTTGACAGGCAGTGAAGCAGGTCTACAGGTGTCTCTCTTTCTCTCCCCCTCTCTGTCTTTCCCTCCTCTCTCCTATCCAACAATGATGACATCATCAACAACAATATAACTATAACAACAATAAAAACAAGGGCAACAAAAAGGAAAATAAATAATAAAAAGTCACTAAATCTAGTGATACTTCACACTGAAAGATCTTATGATTATGTCAATGACATTAAAGGACACGTAATATTAAAAAATAACCCCATGCATTTGTTATTTTTTTTTTCTAGGGAGGATCTCAAGAAAATTCAGCAGGGAAAGGGATAACCTTTTTAGCAAATGGTGATGGGACAACAGTATCTGTATGATAAATAGTAAGGTTGGATTCCTATCTCAAGTTGTGTATAAACATGAACTCAAAATGAAACAGATCAGGACCAGGTGGTGGCACATCTGGTTGAGCATACACATTACCATGTATAAAAATCCAGGTTCAAATGCAGTCCTCATCTGTCCGTAGGAGGGAAGCTTTAAAAGTGGTGAAGCAATGCTGCAGGTATCTGTCTGTCTGTCTCTCTCTCCTCCCCTTCTCACTAAATTTCTCTATTTCTATCCAAAATTAATAATAAATCTTTCACAAAAATAAAAAAACTTAAATGTAAGAAAACTATAATAATATTAGAAGAAAAGATAGTCATATAATTTTTTTTACCTTATGTAAAAATTATGCAGAAATATGACACAAAAAGTACAATGGATAACATGACACACACAAAATACAGAACTTAAATTTCACAAGGTTAAAAAAATTTTGTTGATACAGAGTTCTGGTGGTGGGAATTGTACCCCTCTTATCCTATGGTCTTGTCAGTGTTTCCATGTTATAAATAAATACAATAAAATAAAGTTTTGTTTTCAAAGAACATTATCTATCTACAAGTGAAATGTGGTTATAAAGTGAGAGAAAATACTTGCATTCACATATTTCCTAAACATTTACTATCTAGAATATTTAAATATATGAACACTATATAAAATATAGTGAAATATAGCATACTGAATTGTATGCTACGAGAGGATCGATTTTATGGCATGTGAATTATACCCAACAGGAAAATTCACCATGTAAAATATTCCCATTATAAACTTCTTAGAAACAAAGAATAGGAATTGTTTTCAGATGATATAGGATATTAAATAAATAGTAGAAATCTACAGGTGTTTCCATTGAAATAAGGTAAAATATGACATCATTTTCATCATTATTCTGAAAGCTATAATTAAATGAGATATGAAATTAAAATATTATTATATTATAGCCAGAAAATTATTTTCAGAAAATTCTAATATACATAACTTGAAAACTCACAAGGTAAATAATGTAAATAGAAAAGGTGGTAATAAAAGATTGAGATATAAGATGAATGTGAAAGTTTTTCTTGTGTATTACGCATGAATGAGTTATAAATATTTCACTCATTATATATTCATAGAAATAGTTCAATACAATGAAATGGCAAAGTGATTCTAAGTGTTGAAATTTTTTCTGTAATTTGTCGTTTTAAAGTTTTCTGTATTGAAAAAAATATGAACTTTTTATCATTAAAAGACAAAGTGTTTAGTTAAGCACTACATCAGATTAAAACTTACATTGAGGACCTACCCTACTCACAGGTTGTGGTTTACAAATCATAATTTGGAAACCCTCATTCTTAATCTTTTGTCCTTCTGGCTTACATTAACTTTGATTTAAGAGTATTTCATAATGTATAAGAACCCAGCCAACATGAAATAGTCAAATTACAAAGTTTTTTTTGTGGTATGTCCTTAATATAAAGGTTGACATTTGCAAAAGGAGTTGAGTCGGGGAAGGTGGAGAGAGAGGGTGAGAGAAATCTTGGGAAAGAACTATGGTGGGAACATGAGAAAGGATAAAGTGAAGATGGGAAAGAAACCAAGATCATGCTAATTGGGCTCTGAGTGAAGATCACAGATAGGTGAAGGGAAGAAGAAGAAAGAAGAAAAAGAAAAATTTTTTAATTCCTTTTTTGTTCTTTTTACTAGTGATTGAATAATGATCAACAAGATTGTGAGACAAGAGAGATACAATTCCCACCACCAGAGTTCCATGTCCCAACCCCTCCATTGAAAGCTTCCCTATTTTTTATCCCTCTGGGAGTATGGACCCAAGGTCATTGTGGGGTGCAGAATGTGGAAGGTCTGGCTTCTGTAATTGCTTCCCCGATGAACATGAGCATTGACAGGTCGGTCCATACTCCCAGCCTGTCTCTCTCTCTCCCTAGTGAGGCAGAGCTCTGAGGAAGTGTGGCTCCAGGACACATCAGTGAGGTTGCCTGGATATGGCCAGTTTCAAGTGCAATCAACTGAATAGGAAACATGACATCACAGAGGGGTTCAGGTAGGAGACTGGTGGAGGAGACAAATGTCTCATAAGATAGATGAATCTTGACCAACCATTCATTCCTTAGAAGCCATATGTACAGTGCTCTGTAATGGATGTTGTTATGGTTTGAATTGTGTCATTCTAGATTGGTATACTCAAGTCCTCACCTCTGATACTTCAGAATATAGCTATATTTGGAGATAGACTCCTTAAAGAAGTAGTTGCCTTTTAGCTTAATTTAATTTACCTTTTAAGAAGTAAATGAATTTCATTAAAGTGACTCAATCTATTATGACTGTGTCCTTTATTTTACTTTATTTTTTATTTGATTAAAAAATGAAACCCATCTTTTGTTTATTATTGGATAGAGACAGGGAGAAACTGAAAAGGAAGGGGGAGATAGAGAGGGAAAGAGCAGCACAGCTCACCACTCATAAAGTTTCCCTCTGCAGGTGGGGACCAGGGGCTTGAACCCAATTCAATGCACAAATGTAATATGTGCTCTTAACCAGGTGCACCACTGCTTGTCTCCCTGACTGTGTCCTTATAAGAAAAAAATTAAGGCATAGTCACACACAAGAGGAAGACCATATGTAGACATAGGAAGAAGACTGCCAAGACTTCATGCCTCAGAAGAAACCTATTCTCTCATACCTTGATCTAAAACTAACCTCTGACCTCCAGTATGAGGCAACAGGTATCTCTGATTAAGCTGCTTAATCTGCAATATCTTATTATAGCAGTTCAGTCAAGTGAATACAGAAGTTAAGAAGCATCTTTGGTTTTGATTTCTGAGTATTTCTGCGCCCAGCTCCTTAAAAGAACAAGCCTACATAAGTGCTGAACAGTGTTTTCTGATTTATACCAGGAACCAGTGACTGGCATTTAACAAATAGGCCTTAAGCACTTGGAGTGCTGTAGATAGATTTTAGAGTTTTTGTAGGAGGCATCTGGTGTTAGAACACACGAGAGCATGAGAATCAGTTAAGGGGACACAGTTAGCTTCTCTTTGATTCTCTACTGTCTCTAATGCTTCTCTTCCCAGTGAGAATGATCTGAAGACACCATGGGAAAATGAGTTGAGCACAGGGATGATGTGCTGGATGTGCTGAACTGTAGGGGAGAGAGAGAGAGGAGGTTCATGAAAATGCTGTGTCTGGCACAAGGGGGTCAGACTCCGTGTGTGTATGTGCATCAGCGTGCACACACACTTGCTCTAAGTGGGATCGGGTGTATATATGTGTATGTGCTGTGTGCTGTTCTGCACTGGACCATCCTCTGTAAATTTGGGAGCAGAACGCAAGGGCTTGGGAGAAATGGGGGAAGGACTTCATGTTGAGGTTTTGCTCCAGAACTTCTACAGTCCACACTTCCAGGAACTGCCAACTGAGGCCTAGGAGGAGTAAGAATTCCCCTTGGCAGTGCTTTGCAAATTTGAACACCACACTTTCAAAAGAAAAAGAAAATTAATTTTTTTTTATTGATTTACTAGAGATTGACAAGACCTTAGGGTAAGAGGGGTACAATTCCACACAATTCCCACCACCAGAGTTCTGCATCCCATCCCATTCTTTGGAAACTTTCCTATTTTTTTCTCCCTCTGGGAGCATGGACCCAGGATCATTATGGATGCAAAAGGTGGAAAGACTGGCTTCTGTAACTGCTTCTAAAAGATTCTTATAGAGTATGTACTGAACTTTGTTATTGCTGCTTAACAATTTCACACATTCAAATTTTATATGCTTTTAACTATACAACTGAAATGATTTTATAAATTAAATATGAACAATTACAACAGCAATTAAACTAAAGTTGACAACATTAAATTTATGTGATTATTAAGTGTAGTGTTTATACAATCAAGTTTGCTTCTAAGTGACTATGGGACAAACATTGAGGCAAATTCTTCTGGGGCTCCTCAGCCCTCACTGTCAAACGCTGATCTGACCCAAAACTCTGGTCATTATAGACTTATAAGGTCACACCTCTTGAGGTTACCCCAAATTCTAACCTAAATGCAAATAGGGTCACAGGAGTTAGTTGCCACTGGATATATGAGCTTATTCAGGTAATGTGCATTGCTTTTTTTTTCTTCCAGGTTTTCAGAAAGTTCTGAGAATTCTATTAGAGATTGTGGAGAGCTCTGAGCTTGCTAGATGGGGCTATTGTTTGAGAAACACAACCTGGGAGCATTATGTAGAACATTTCTTTTTTTTTTTTCTTTTATTTATTTATTTATTTTTTTCCCTCCAGGGTTATTGCTGGGCTCGGTGCCTGCACCATGAATCCACCGCTCCTGGAGGCCATTTTCCCCCCTTTTTGTTGCCCTAGTTGTTGCAGCCTCGTT
The DNA here is from genome assembly GCF_950295315.1 of Erinaceus europaeus. NCBI lineage: Eukaryota > Metazoa > Chordata > Mammalia > Eulipotyphla > Erinaceidae > Erinaceus > Erinaceus europaeus. The sequence goes on along the minus strand of NC_080162.1, from coordinate 96,720,295 downwards.
GCGGTTATTATTGCCATCGTTGATGTTGCTTTGTTGTTGGATAGGACAGAGAGAAATGGAGAGAGGAGGGGAAGACAGAGAGAGGGGGAGAGAAAGATAGACACCTGCTCTCACTCACCACTTTTCCCATATCAAGGGCCTGGCCTCAGGCAGGAAAGACACACAAGTGACAGATAGCCAGTGCTTGACTTGGGGGAAATCTACCCAGACACAACTGGTTTTCTTGGTCCTAAGAGCACGTGTGTACAGCGCTCTTCCCTCTAAATCTCAGTTTCCTCATCTGTGAAATGGGAGCAGTGAACAGGAGACTGTTGAAGAAAAGCAATGCTGCCTATGTGTCCTTGGGGGTGTTTGGGGGTGGGGGCGCTCTGCTCCCTGCTCTGCAGCAGGAACCCGACAGCCAGGGCCCGGCGGGGGCGGGCCGCGGGAGGGGCGGGCCTGGGCCTGGGGCTGGGGGCGGGAGCGGGGAGGGCTGGTCCGAGGCGAGGTCGGGCTGGCGGGCGGTGGTGCTGCTCTTCACCCAGCCAGGCGGCGGCGGGGAGATGAGGCTCCTGGCGCTGGCAGCGGCGTTGCTGATGGCCCGCACTCCCAGCCGGGGTAAGCGAGGCGGCGGGGCCAGGCAGTGGGGCTGAGCGACCCCAGGACCCCAGGTGGGGCTAGGGCAGTCGGAGGCCGGGGCTCGGCTTGGTCCTGACCTGGAGGCCCTACCACCTCCGAGCTGCTGCGCTGTCCCTGTGGCCACGGGGTTTGGATGCGCCACCCCCCAACCCCTACCCCGCGCGCGCTCCCCGGGGACGCGGGGCAAAAGCGGCTACTGCACCCCCTCCCCGAGAACCTCCCAGAACAACCCAAGCTGGAAAGAACCAGCCTTAGCTGTTGGTTGGTTTTCTTTTTTTCGCCACAACAGTCCGGACACACAACTCTTGGCAAGTTAGTCCGGGAGCGAGTTCCCTGTAGCTGTCTTTGGAGAGTTCCTCGGAAGACCCGGTAGGGTTGACAGGGACTGGATCAGCCCCTGCAGGCAGCTGGACACTGGCGCTTGTTCGTGGGCGTTTGGTGTGACCAGGCCTGGTGAGATAGGGTATCCGGGGCTGGAAGAAGTAGAGCTCTTTGCTCAAGTACCGGGTCCTAGTGGCAGCCTCTCTGCCTTCACTGCTGGCTTTCCCTTGGTGCTTCTGTTCTGCCAAATTGCTGGACACTTTTCTCTCTTTATTCCCCACAGTGCTGTACTCCGGCCTCAGCTCATATGTTTTTGGGTACCTGTTGGATCAAGAATAAAGCCACATTCTATTTTGATCCCAACATTTCTATGAGGTGTGTTTTGCACACCTCAACTCACTTAGGCTGGCAGTAACTTCTCAGAGAGGTGCTATGATGAACCCATCTTATAGATGAGAACGTCAAGAGATACCCATGAATTGACGAGGTGCCTAAGTCACAAGGCTTGCAGCCAATGACACTGGGATTTGAATCTGGGAAGGCTCACTTTAGACTCTGTGCTTACTCTAGTTAAGCTGGCTTGCCACTGTTTTTGGAAATCAGGTAACTGATGTTCCGAGTTAAGTAATTTTCCAAGAATGACTGAACAAGTGGCAAGGCTGACTTTGGAGCCAGTATAGATGAATGGTCTGGGGAGAAATTCACCTATTTCATTTCCCTTTGGGTACCAGGGTGGCAGAGTGTCCAATGAGTTTGACACTGGCACTGTTGGAAATGGTCATCTCACAGCACTCACTATCTTGGGCTGTTAGTGACCACTGACATGCGGCTTGCATTGGGACAGATGAGGCAGGCCAGCTCTGCTGCCTCTGTGGAGTAGCCCCAGCCTAAGCACTCAGGGAGGTCAGTGCTTTCCTCCCCTATGATCCATGGCCTCCTTGTGACTCTGCTAGAGAGGCTTCTCCCAGAAAGTGGCTTTTAGGCCATCAAAGGCACTCTCACTTTTCCAAAAGACTTCAGGATCCTTGAAAAAAAACAGGAGTTCCACAACTTGTAGAGTTGTCCCTGACTGTGTCCAAGGCCAAGGTCAGATAAGAATGACAGCTTTTGCTAGAGCAGCACTCACTCTGTGCCACCACTGTGCTAGGTCACCAGGACTCCCCAAGACTCCTCGAAAAGTCTAGACTCTGACATTAAAAAATTTTTTTTAATTTATAAAATGGAAACACTGACAGGACCATAAGATAAGAGGGGTACAATTCCACACAATTCCCACCACAGAACTACATATCCCATCCCCCTCCATTGATAGCTTCCCTATTCTTTATCCCTCTGGGAGTATGGACCCATCATTATGGAGTGAAGAAGGTGGAAGGTCTGGCTTCTGTAATTTCTTCCCCACTGAACATGGGCATTGGCAGGTCTATCTATACTCCCAGCCCGTCTATGACATTTTTTCCCCTTTTGTTGCCTTTGTTGATTTTATCATTGTTGTGGTTGTTGTGGGTATTATCGTGGTTGTTGTTGGATAGGACAGAGAGAAATGGAGAGAGGAGAGGGAGACAGAGATGGGGAGAGAAAGATAGGTACCTGCAGACCTGCTTCGGCACTTGTGGAGCAACACCCCTGCAGGTGGGGAGCTGGGGGTTCGAACCGGGATCCTTAGGCCGGTCCTTGTGCTTCACGCCATGTGCGCTTAACCCACTGCACTACTGCCCAACTCCGCCTATGACATTTTTATACCTTTTGGGATTGAGGGTGAAGTAGGGCCTTAGTGGTCAACCGATTCTACCTCTCATTTTATAGAAAAGTAAACTGAGGAGCAGAGTATTTACTAAAATCCAGGCTATAGTCCAGAGTGATGGTTGAGAATTCTCTGATTAGTTTGGCTGGAAATCCATCATTGCTGTGTTTGAACTTGAACAAGGAGCTTAGCTTCTCAGGGCCTTACCCTGCTTGTTTGTAAAATGGGGCTAAGCATAGTATGAGGATAAGTTGACAATAAATAAATAAATAAATAAATAAATAAATAAATACTTTTTTTAGTGAGCCAGGAGGTGGCATGGTGACTAGATTCTTTGGCTTTAAGAGCAAGGTGTGTATGTTTTGTCATTCAGACTGAGACTCAGGGACACAAGTCTGGATTCTCATCAGCTGCCTCCACATCTTGGTGTTGCCCTGTTTCCCACTGTCATGATTTCCACCGCTGTTTTCTCTGTTGAGCCACCTGGGGCCTGACGCTGATGATGGGGTAGAAAGGTGCAATTCTCGGGCCGGGCAGTAGCACAGTGGGTTAAGCGCACATGGCGTGAAGCGCAAGGACTGGCATAAAGATCCCGGTTCGAGCCCCCAGTTCCCCACCTGCAGGGTGGGTCACTTCACAGGCGGTGAAGCAGATCTTCAGGTGTCTATCTTTCTCTCCCCTTCTCTATCTTCCCCTCCTCTCTCGATTTCTCTCTGTCTTATTCAACAACAACAATAATAATAACAACAATGATAAACAACAAGGGCAACAAAAAGGGGAAAAATTGTCCTCCAGGAGCAGTGCAGGCACCGAGCCCCAGCAATAAACATAGAGGCAAAAAAAAAAAAAATGGTGCAGTTCTCTCCCCCCTCATGTCTAAACATCAGTTGAGCTGACAGGTGCCAGGCACAGGGCTATCTACCTGCATGACTCTTAGAAGCACACCAGTTGTGTTGGATGAGGGCTCACACTTAATGTCCTCATTTTATCTTAATTCCAAATTCTGTCAGGTTCCAAGATACTGGGAGTTAACTCTTCATGAGGTGAATCTTGGAGGGTGAAGGCTCTATGCTACAGTCCATAATAAGGGCCTTTTAGCACTTCTGGTGGGAGAAACATGTTTCAGTCATTTGTTTGAGGAGAGAGAGCCAAATAAAGACAAAAGAGTATACTGGGAAAGAGAAAAAGGAGGGTACCCCTTAGGGAGATGGTACAGTCATTCTCTTTCATGGGAGCTGCTAACTCCTGGCCTGAGCTGCAGAAGTGGAAGGGTTACTTTGCTTCCAGGATGGAATCTGGCCTCCCATGGGGACTGAGCACTTGGCACATTCTCCTGGTTTCAGTCACTGTAAATAATCCCTCACTCACACAGCGTTAATAGGAGAAGACTGGGGTGTGGGGTCCCGACTGCTGCATTCTCATCCTACCCATATTGTTTCAATTTCCTGCCTTCCCTGCTCTTCTTGACTCCAATGAGGACCCCTCAGGGCCGGGGTGGAGCTGGACTTCGATTCTGAAAGCCAGCTGTTACCTCTCTGCTGCTCTCTGCCTCTAGAATTTCTGGACAGCTGTCAGAGTGGGGTCAGTTTGGTGGTCCGGCTTTATCAGTGCTTATGAGGGAACACTCAGCATGAAGGGCAGGGGGAGGGGGCCTGCAGACAGGGCCTCAACGGTGAGGAGGAAGCACTCAGACTGATTAAATATGACAGATGTAAAGGCGCTCAGCGGGTGGGTGAGACACAGTGGAGATGGTAGGGACAGTTTTTCCTCTATTTCCCAACGGAAGTGAATCCTGTGCTCAGACTCCTAGAGAGTATGTGCTCTCCTAAGTAAGTTGCCTGTTGATCGGTGCTCCCCAATGCTTGGCTGGCTTTCTCCTTTGTCACTGTAGACAAAGGAAACCTCAATCTTAGCCACAGCATCCAGCCAAGCCTCAACTTTTTCCTCCTGAATTTACTGCCACATATTTTAATTTTGATACTTTTATTTTAATACTTTTTTTAAATGAGAAAATGAGAGAGACATTATAATCCAGTGAGAAAGCTACACACATTAAAAAAAAAAAAAAGAGAGAGACCAGGGCATTGATTACCTATGGCTTATGATGGTGCCGTAGATTGAACTTGGGACATCTGAGCAGCAGGCATGAAAGTCTTTTGCTTAACCATTGTGCTATCTCCCTAGGCCCTTCCACATAGTCTCATAAGTAATCATATGACTGGCATGGTTTGGTAAATGAAGTAACCACCCCCAAAGATGCCCCTGTCCTCATCTCTATAACCTCTTGGACTGTATTATATGTCAAAATATGCTAAGTCATTCAGTTAAGCATCTTGGAGTATCCCGGTGGACCTGGCTTCTAAGAGATAAGAGATATTTTTTGAAAACTGACCTACACCCCTACACAGGCTATCTTCGAAGGCATTCCGTTTATCAGATCAATAGTGGACACTGTGCCAAGAAGATACTTCAGCAATAGATTACAAGATTTGCACCCATGGGGCCCCAAGTTTGATTCCTGCTACCTCATATTGCTAGAGCTGAGTGGGACCCTGACTTCTCTCTTGCAAAAAAAAAAGTTAAAATTATATTTAAAAATTGTGGAAATCATACTAAAGGATGATCTTATTACATGAAATGTCATAATGAGGAATATTCTCAATGTGGCATATCTCACTTCCCAGTGTTTCACAGTTTCCTTCTAGTAAATGGATCAGATCATTCTTCACCTACTTTTCCTTTCCCTTCTAGATTACCTGCTCTGCTGACCAGGGCTTAAAACTTTGGTGCCTCGCACACCATGCCTGGCACACCCATGTCCCTTCATGAGATAAGGTGGCACCTTGGGGCTAAACGCTGTTGTTTTGTTCCTGGGATACCTGTGTTTGCAGGGGAGTAGGCAGGGCTTGGTGATCTCTGCACTTGTGCCTTAGGCAGCACAGGGGTGTACATGTGGGACCTGGTGAGAGCACAGTCCTGCTTGGAGAAGGTCTGGGTATTCTTTGTAAGCATCCCCAGTGATCTCTCTTTGCCAGAGGAAAGCTTACCCGGTCTGGGATTCTGAAGCATGCTTTGGGTTGCTGGGAGAGTCACCTGCCTCTATTCCTGAACTTGTTCATTCTTCTTCTTCTTTTTAAAAAATATTTATTTATTCCCTTTTGTTGTCCTTGTTGTTTTTTTATTGTTGTAGTTATTGTTGTTATTGATGTCATCATTGCTGGATAGGACAGAGAGAAATGGAGAGAGGAGGGGAAGATAGAGGGGAGAGAGAAAGATAGACACCTGCAGACTTGCTTCACCATTTGTGAAGCAACGTCCCTGCATGCGGGGAGCTGGGGGCTCGAACTGGGTTCCTTATGCCGGCTACCACCTAACTCCGAACTTGTTCATACTTTATTCTCTTACTTTAAGACCATAAAGTATGGCCACCATCATTATTGCTTGGGCTCAGTGCCTGCAAGAGAACACTGTTTCCAGCAGTCATTTTAATTTTTCTTTCTCCCTCCTTCCTTGCCTCTTTCTTTCTTCCTTTCCTTTCTTTTCTTCCTTCCTTTCCTTTCCTGGATAGAGGCAGATTGAGAGGCATGAAGGAGATAGGGGGAGAGAGAGACCAAGTGTGTGTGTGTGTGTGTGTGAGAGAGAGAGAGACACTTGCAACACTGTTTAATCACTCATGAAGCTTCCCCCATGCAGATGGGGACTGGGAATTTGAACCCAGGTCCTTGTGGGTGGCAAAATGTGTGTTCTACTGGGTGCACCATTATGCAGACTCAAGAGAGTAGACTTTAAAAGAAATTCCTAAATTCCAAATATTTATGTGAAAACTCCCAACATTTAAAAGGTAGTATCTAATTAAAGTCTAAAAATATCATAAGGATGAGATCATCTTGTAGATGAGGACTTACGAGCCCACAGAGGCCACCTCCTTCCAAGGAAGGTTCCTTTAAGGCAGGAATTGTCCTTGGAGGGATCTGAGGCAGCCTCCCTCTCAGGCTTTGTACATCATCCTGCTTCTGAAGATGAAACACCCCTGCCCCTTCTACCACCCCACCCCCTCATGTGTCTACTTGGGGAATGACTGTGCTTTGCTCATTTTCCTTTTTTCTTTGCAGAGGTCTGTGGAGCCCTCAATGTCACCGTGTCCCCAGGCCCTGTGGTTGATTACCAGGAAGGGGAAAATGCCACCCTGCTCTGCCACGTCTCCCAGAAGAGGAGGAAGGACAGTTTGCTGGCCGTACGCTGGTTCTTTTCTCGCCCTGACTCCCAGGAGGCTTTGATGGTTAAGATGACCAAGCTCAGACTGGTGCAGTACTATGGGAATTTCAGCCGCAGCGCCTATAGACAGAGACTGCGCCTCCTGGAGGAGAGGCGGGGGGTACTCTACGCCCTCTCTGTTTTGACCCTCAAGCCAGCAGATCAAGGGCATTATGCCTGCAAAGTGCAGGAGATCAGCAAGCACAGGAATAAGTGGACATCCTGGTCCAATGGGTCCTCAGCAACAGAAATGAGAGGTAAGGAAGCATCTGTTTTCTAGGGCAAAGTGGTGGGGAAGGATAGGCCAGTACTTTCTCTCAGCTCAAGCTCCCAGAATATCTCTGCTGGGGTAGAATACATAGTTCTAGTTTCTAGAGACCATGTTCATTGAGCCAGAATATGAGGATGAAGAGGGTGTGTCCTACAGACACAAAAGCCTATGAAAGAGGAGCAAGCTGCCCCAGGGAAGCCTTTCATAACTGAAAGATGGACAGGACATGTGATTTCCTCCAACTCAGGTCTGTGTAGCTTTAGAGCTCTGGCTGGATGAGCTTTAGAACTATTGAGAAGTCTTCAAGTTTCCAAACTTTAGAGCAGGATAGGCTGGTGCCTCTGATCTGTCACTCAGAGGAAGGGATCCAAGTATCAGACATCAGCTCATTGAGAAATCCACCCTAGTGTGGGCAAAGGTCCAGAGGTAACCCTATTCCCCCAGACAGGTAGACAACGGCTATATTCTAGAACATGGCTGCCAAGTGAGTGTCATATTTGTGGCTTATCATTTTATCACCAATATTCTGTTCAGAAAAACTCATAATTTTAGTAAGACTTACTGGTAAGCACTGAAATTGTATCCTTGATGATTATCAGCTTGAATGTGGTCTGCCCCCAAATTAAAAGGCTCACAAAGTAAAGCTCATGACCCCAAGTATGAAAAAGACGATAACATTCATCTATATATGTAAATTATTTTAAAATACTTTTATTTATTGGATAGAGATGAAGAGACATTGAAAGGGAAGGGGAGAATAGAGAAGGAGAGAGACACCTGCAGTACTGGTTCAATGCTCATAAAGCTTCTCCTATTGCAGATGGAGACTGAGGCCTTGAACTCAGCTCCTTGGGTACTGTAATTATGTGCTCTCAACTGAGTGTGCCACTACCCAGCCTTGAAAAGGTATTCTTTAAAAATTTTATTTATTTATTGATTATTGGATATAGGCAGAGAGAAATTGAGGCAGGGGAGATAGAGAGGGAAAGAGAGAGAGAGAGAGACACCTGTAGCCCTGTTTCACCATTCATGAAGCTTTCCCCCTGCAGGTGCGAACCAGAGGCTTGAACCTAGTCTTTGTGAACTCTAATGTGTGCGCTTAACCAGGTGTGCCACCACTTGGCTCAGAAAAGTTTATTTTTTAAAACTTTATATGAATAAGGTACTTGTAGAAGTAAATAATTGATGTGGACAGTCTTTAAGTAGTTCAAATTTATTTGTCTTTGGACTTTGTTTACTGTACTGGTCTTAAGCACAGAATGATTTATTCTCTGAAGGGTTCTACAGTTTTAATTTGAATTAAACAAATTAATTCAAGAAAGCAGAAGACTCTTGGTATAAATATGTATTTTGGCACAGTAAAAAGATGAATGCTTCAGATAACCTAAGGCTGAAAAGGGACCCATTCTAAATATCAATTGGCTTTTAAACTTAAGATCTTATATATGCAATTTTTGCATTTATTTATTTTAATTATTATTATTGCCATCTGGGTTATTACTGAGGCTCAGTGCCTGCATGAATCCTCAACTCCTAGGTGGCCTTTTTTCTTTCCTCTAGGTAAAGAATAAGAGACAGAGTGAGAGGGAAAGAGAGTCCTGAAGGCATTCCCAGGTGATGGCCAAGAGCTCAAACCCAGATCCTATGATAGTGTGTGCACACTGTACTGGGTGGGCCCGCTTTTTGTTTTTCTGTTACTGTTTATTCTAATGCCACACATTCAGTCTTGTGGCAGTAACAATTCTCTGACAAACAACAGATTAAAAAGTTTGCCTATACCCATCCAGTCCATCATTTAATAGGAGCCTCTGTTCATCAGTGGAGATGAGTTCCTTCAAGAATATAAAGTACTTGCTTCTAAAACCTGAAATGGTTTATAAGACTTTATTAGAAGTAAAAGTCCCTTTTCTCCTATTCTTTCTCTCTCTTCCCTTCTATTTTGTTTTCCTTCTGCACCCTTCCCCTGTTTTTCTCTCACTTCTCAAAATCCCTTTTCTCTTCTCTTTCATTCATTGTTCATCTTGTTTCTTCCTCTCCTCTTCCCACCTTCCTTCACTGCCCCCCCATGCCTCTCTTTTCCTTTGTTGCTGTATGTCTATCTTGTCTTCTTTCCTTCACACACTTCTCTCAACTCTCACCTCACTGTGGTTCTCACCTCACTGTGGTTCTCACCTCACAGCAAAGCTAAGCCTCTCTTGCTGTGACAGCTCTACCTCAGAACCTCTGGGTAGGATTGTGATTGAAAAACTTAGGAAACAGTGACCAGAACTTCTAGAACACTCCACATAGGCTTCCAAGAGACTATATGGAGGAGATTAAGACCCAAGTAGACCCAAGTGAATGTTCTAAAAGCAGACTGACTTGTTTAGGTTGGAGCATGTTCGCCCCAGACTGGAAGGAGCATGTGGAGACTTGGCTGGCTGTACTTCCTGGCCAAGGTGGAGGCCAGGCCTGGGGATCCAGCCTCCTAGGGCATCTTTCCCAAGGTCCTTTGCCCTGTTCCATTCAAGGGGCCCTTTCTCCCTAAATCTCCACCTCATGTTAATAATTGTTATATGAAAAGCAAAAATAAGTAGTACAGTGAACAGATGTGTTTGGGTTGGAATATTAATGAGGAACTCTGGGAGGTGTTTCTAGAGTGAGAACCTAGTTAGGTCTCTTGGCCTCCTTTTTTCTTCTGTGCTCACTTTTTCTCCTTTCTGCAGACTTCTCCAGCCATCCCTAGGAGAGGGGAACTTTCCTTAGAAATTCTTTCTAGCACAACCCCTGCCCCGCTGTCCTTCATAATGCACTCTAGCATTCTCCTTGTAGTGTTCTTAGTATGAGATAAAATTGCTTTTCTTTACACTGTAAACTCCAAGAAAGGCAGATGCATGGCTTCTTCTTATCTCACTGTTACAAATGGAGGCTGGCTGCTGGATACATTTAAGAAATGGTTCCTGGTACAGAGCAACTGTTACTGGAGTATTTATTTTTTACCCTGATTTCCATAGGTTGGTTGTTGTCTATTGTAAAAATCATATAGTTCAATGAGGAAGAAAAAAACACGGAGAAAAACTGAATGGTTTTAAAGAAGAAAATAAAATGGCTTATATTATCTCCACGCAGGCATAACTTAAGACTTCAGCATAAATTCTCTTTTATTTTTTCCATACAAAAGTCAAACCTAGTTTCAGCATTGCTGTAAAGACTGTGTTGTGACTGACTTTCCCACATTACTAAATAGTGCACATATTTTCCATGTCATTGAATGTGCTCTTAAAAATTTTTTGGGGGGGGATCTGGGTGGTAGTACAGCGGGTTAAGCGCAGGTGGCGAGAAGCTCAAGGACCTGCATAAGGATCCCGGTTCAAGCCCCCGGCTCCCCACCTGCAGGGGAGTCGCTTCACAGGCTGTCAAGCAGGTCTGCAGGTGTCTGTCTTTCTCTCTACCTCTCTGTCTTCCCCTCCTCTCTCCATTTCTCTCTGTCCTAACAATGACAACATCAATAACAACAACAATAACGACACACACAAAAAAAACAAGGGCAAAAAAGGGGAAAATAAATATAAAAAATTTTTTGTATTATTTTTATTTATTGTATAGAGATTGCCATAGATGGAGCAGGAAGGGGTGATAAAGGGGGAGAGAGAGACAGAGACACACCTGTAACAGTGCTTCACCACTCACAAAGCTTTCCCCCCTTGCAGGTGGGGCTGAATGCGCTCTTTAGTATAACTTCTAATGGTAGACTAGAATTCCATGATATGGGTGTACTGTAGTTTTAGCTTCTGAGTTATTGTCACTGGATATTTAAGTTGTTTTCAGTTTTTGTCAATAAATTTCCATAAATTTACCTGGCTTTGGGGGTAAGATTACAGGTTCCAAAAGTATAGTCAACTTAAAGATTCATGTAATTTAAAGAAGTGATTTGACCTCTAGAGTAGTTAATACACTTACATTATCACCAGCATTGAAAATGCCTTTCTCCATGGATTAGTCTACATAAAAGGTACTTTTGAGGATGATGCTGATTACTAAGAACGCTTGGCATACTGTTGACCTCCAACAAAGAATGGATGTGTGAGACACTCTTATATAGCACGTGTTGCTGTAGCTGAGGGAGGCATGACGTGGTAGATAAGGTCATCCTCTCTATGACACCTCACTTCTTTATCCTTTAGATTACTCCAACTGACATCTTAATTTACAGTCCCCTCACTCATCCTTCCTCTGCCAGCAAGCCTTTCTTGTTCATGTCAGACAGTGGAGAGCTCTCTTACCTGTAACTGCCAGTCACTTCTGTTTTTAGCACAGCCTATATAGCATTATACAGATGTTCTCCAGTTTTTGTAATCTGCTGCTGTTGCGTGGGGAGGTTGTAAAAATTTGTGTTGAAATGTCAAACAATGTAAAAGCTACAATGTGAAAGTCTGTCTTTCCCTTGCTCACACAGTAACACCCCCATTTCCACTGCAGTCCCCGGAGCTAACCATTGTCAACAATGGTATTTAGTTCTTTCAAGATCCTCTTTTATTGGCATTTGTTGTACACAAACAAATGTACCTGTGCAAATGCAATTTCACAATGCTACACTTAAACTTTGTATTTTTGCTAAAACTGTATGTAATATTACATGGCAAAACAGCACCAAGAGTCGGGACAATACCTCACTTGGGTACTGTATTGTTTAACCTGTGTATAACCCTGGTTTGAGTCTGGCCCTCACCCCATGAAAGGAAGCTTCAGTGCTATGGTTTATATGGTTTGTCTCTTCTATGCCCCCGTCATTCACTCTTACTGCCTCACTCTTCCTATCTGAAAAAATCAACCTGGAATACTGAAGCCTAAGAGCGAACAAAAGAAAAAAAGAAGAAATAGAAGAGGGAGAGAGAGAAGGAAAAAAAGAGAGAATTCCAGGAATTCCTTCATTTTTCTCACTGATAAACACTTAAGAAATATCCCAGTTTTCATGAACACAACCAATGCTTCAGTGAACATCCTTGTACACATTTCCATGTGTTATTGTTGGTTAGACTCTTGGAAAGAAAATTGCTAGGCCCAAAGTTATGCATCTTTTTACATTTATACTAGACAGTGCCAAAGTCTCACCAAAACGCTTATTGGCTGCCAAGGTCATTAATGAGAAAAGTCACTTTCCAGCTTGTTGAGTAAACTAAACTGATGTTATTGGAGTTCCATCACTACATTGTCATGAACACTGATTAAAGTGTCTCTGATTTGCTTACATTTATTACAGTGCAGTCAAGCAGATTGTAATACCAGTCATATCACTTGTGCTTTGACTTTTCTCTTCAGCATGAGAGGAAATGGTGTGAAGTTACAGAGGGTGTTTAGAAGGCTGCTTGTAACCTGCACGTCTATGACATTCATGTTGAATCCCTAATATGGTGGCAACTCACAAAGTCCAGCTCATTAGTCATGTGAGGGAAGCACTTTACAAATGGCAGCCAAAAAAAAAAATGAGAATAGAAAACCCAAGACCATTCAGCTAATGAACCCACTCCACAGTTATTCCAAATTCATAAGTTTATCACTGTATACATCCTTGCATTTCCCCTCAGTCACAGTAAAGTCTCCAGCATATGTGCGTAATGACAAGAAAAAGTAAACAACACTTTATTGGGGGAGAAATCTACTTGATTAAATAAATATGGCTTGGCTCCCCTTCCCCTCCATCTCACCCTCTCTCTCCCCCTGCCATCACCACTGAGTTACCTCTCAAAAAAAAAAACCTTAATAAAACATTTTATGTTTTACTTATGTGAATTATTAAAACATGATAAAATGGGAACTCCAGGGTAGTAGGGAGGTTGAGTCCTGAGTATTTCATTCTCAAGGCAGGGAGAGTTTGGAGGTTCATTGTAAGGCTGCAGTGGGTGAGACAAAGAAGTCAGATGATAAAAAAAGGGGTACAAGTAGAGGTTTATGTTAATTCCAACAATGTGATCAAGATGCTTGGTTATCTCTCTTTTTTTAAATTTCTTTATTGGGGAATTAATGCTTTACATTCCACAGTAAATAAAATAGTTTATACATGCATAACATTTCTCAGCTTTCCATATAGCAATACAACCCCCACTAGGTCCTCTGTCATCCTTCTTGGATCTGTTTCTCCATCCCCACCCCCCACCCCAGAGTCTTTTGCTTTGGTGCAGTGCGCCAATTCCAGTTCAGATTCTACTTGTGTTTTCTCTTCTGATCTTGTTTTTCAACTTCTGCCTGAAAGTGAGATCATCCCATATTTTTTTCAAGGCCCATCCAAGATCGGCTGAAAACGGTGAAGTCACCATTTTTTACAGCTGAGTAGTATTCCATTGTGTATATATACCACAATTTTCTCATCCACTCATCTGTTGTTGGACACCTGGGTTGCTTCCAGGTTTTGGCTATTACAAATTGTGCCGCTAAGAACATACGTGTACACAGATCTTTTTGGATGGGTGTGTTGGGTTCCTTAGGATATATCCCCAAGAGAGGAATTGCAGGATCATAGGGTAGGTCCATTTCTAGCCTTCTGAGAGTTCTCCAGATGGTTCTCCACAGAAGTTGGAACAATTTACATCCCCACCAGCAGTGCAGGAGAGTCCCTTTAACCCCAAAACCCCTCCAGCATTTTTTGCTGTTACCTTTTCTGATATATGACATTCTCACAGGAGTGAAGTGGTTTCTCATTATCTTTATTTGCATTTCTCTGACAATCAAAGACTTGAAACATTTTTTCATGTGTCTCTCAGCCTTTTGGATCTCTTCTATGGTGAATATCCTGTCTATGTCCTCTTCCCATTTTTGGATGGGGTTATTTGTTTTCTTGCTGTTGAGTTTGGCAAGCTCTTTATATATCCTGGTTATTAGCCTCTTGTCTGATGTATGGCATGTAAAGCTCTTTCTCCTATTCTGTGAGGGGTCTTTTGGTTTGGGTAGTGGCTTCTTTTGCTGTGCAGAAGATTTTAATTTGATGTAGTCCCATAGGTTTATGCTTGCCTTAGTCTTCTTTGTTATTGGATTCGTTTCATTGAAGATGTCTTTAAAATTTATGTGGAAAAGAGTTCTGCCAATATTTTCCTCTAAGTATCTGATAGTTTCTGGTCTAACATCCAAGTCCTTGATCCACTTGGAATTTACTTTTGTATTTGCTGAAATACAGTGTTTCAGTTTCATTCTTCTGCATGTTTCAAACCATTTTTCCCAACACCATTTGTTGAAGAGACTGTGCTTTCCCCATTGAATAGTCTGGGCACCTTTGTCAAAGATTAGATGTCCATAGTTGTGGGGGCTTACTTCTGGGCTCTCAATTCTATTCCACTGGTCAGTGTGTCTGTTCATGTTCCAGTATCAAGCAGTTTTGATAACAACGGCCCTATAATACAATTTGAGATCTGGGAGTGTGATGTTTCCAGTTCTGTTCTGTCTTCTCAAGACTGTTTTGGCAATTCTAGCTCTTTTCTGGTTCCAGATAAACATTTGCAGCATTTGTTCTATTCTCCTAAAAAATGTGCTTGGGATCTTGATGGGGACAGCATTAAATTTGTATATTGCTCTGTCTAGTATATTCATTTTGATGATGTTAATTCTTCCAACCCATGAACATGGAATATCTTTCCACTTCTTTATGTAATTTTCAATTTCCTTGAATAGTGATTCATAATTTTCAGTATACAAACAAGTCTTTCACTTCTTTGGTTAGGTTTAGTTCTAGATATTTTATTATTTTTGTTGCTATAGTAAAAGGAATGAATTTCTGGATTTCAACTTCTTCTAACTTAGTGTTTGCATAGAGGAATGCCACTGACTTTTGAATGTTAATTTTGTAGCCTGACACCTTACTGTATTGCCTGATGATTTCCAAAAGCTTCTTACTGGATTCCTTAGGTTTTTCTATGTATACCATCATGTCATCTGCAAATAGGAAGAGTTTGACTTCTTCTTTTCCAATGTGTATGCCTTTAATTCCTTGCTCTTGCCTGATTGCTATGGCAAGAACTTCCAATACCTATGTTGAATAGTAATGGTGATAGTGGGTATCCCTGTCTAGTACCTGATCTGAGGGGAAATACTTCCAGTTTTTTACCATTAAGTATGATGTTGGCTGTAGGTTTTCTATATATAGATTCCATTATCTTGAGGAATTTTCCATCTATTCCCATTTTGTGTAGTGTTTTGATCATAAAGGGATGTTGTATTTTGTCAAAAGCTTTCTCTGCATCTATTGATATGACCATGTGGTTTTTGGTCTTGTTTTTGTGGATGTGGTGGATCACGTTGATTGATTTACATATATTAAACCAACCTTGCATGCCTGGGATAAACCCCACTTGGTCATGATGAACAATCCTTTGAATATGCTGCTGTATCCGGTTGGCTAGAATTTTGTTCAATATTTTCGCATCTATGTTCATCAAAGATATTGGTCTGTAGTTTTCTTTTTTGGTTGTGTCCCTGTCTGCTTTTGGTATCAGACTGATGTTGGCTTCATAGAAGCTGGAAGGGAGTATTCCAGTGTTCTCAATCTTCTGGAAGACTTTTAAAAGTAGAGGTATTAGTTCTTCTTTGAAGGTTTTGTAGAATTCATTTGTAAAACTGTCTGGTCCAGGACTTATTTTTCGGAAGGTTTTTGATAACTGTTTCAATTTCATTAGCTGTGATGGGCCTGTTCATGTTATCTACTTCCTCTTTACTTAGTTTTGGAAGTTGACAAATATCTAGGAAATCGTCCATTTCTTCCAGGCTCTCTAGCTTGGTGGCATATAGTTGTTCATAGAAGCCTCGCATGATATGTTGAATTTCTGCGGTGTCTGTTGTGATATCTCCTCTTTTATTTACGATTCAATATATTTGGGTCTTCTCCCTTTTTTGTTTTGTGAGTCTGGCTAAAGGTTTGTCGATTTTGTTGACTCTTTCGAGAAACCAACATTTTCTTTCCTTGATCTTTTGTATGGCTTTCTTATTTTCAATGTTACTGATTTCTGCCCTAACTTTAGTTACTTCTGTCCTTCTGCTTGCTTTAGGGTTCCTTTCTTCTTCTTCTAGGTCTTTAAGATGTACAATCATGCTTTTTTTTTTGTGTGTGTGTGTGCTTTTTCTTGTTTCCTAATGTGTGCTTATATGGCTATGAACTTCCCTCTCAGTACTGCCTTCCTTAGCTGTGTCCCAAATATTTTGAAAGCTTGTGTCTTCATTTTCATTGAACTCTCGAAACATTTTGATTTCTTCCTTTATTTCCTCTTTTACCCAGTAGTTGTTGTGTACTGTTGAGCTTCCACAATTTGGGACTACTACTAATCTTTTGTTCATTGTTAAGTGTTAATTTAATTCCACTGTGGTCTGAGAAGATGCTAGGGATGATTTCCATGCTCTTGAATTTGCTGATGCTATCTTTGTGGCCTAACATATGGTTGATCCTTCAGAATGACCCATGTGGACTTGACTAAAATGTGTATTCCAGTTTCTTGGGATGAATGACTCTGAAAATGTCCAATAGTTCTAGTTTATCTATCTCCTTATTTAGCTCCCTCATGTCTTTATTGATTTTTTGCCTGGATGATCTGTTAAATTGAGAAAGTGGGGTGTTGAAGTCCCCTACTATTATTGTGTTGCTGTTAATATATTGTTTTAGCTCTTTCAGTAGATGTTTGATGTATTCAGATGGCTTCTCATTGGGTGTACAGATGTTAGTAATTGTTAAGTTCTCTTGATTGACTGATCCACTGAGCATTAAGTAGTGCCCATCCCTATCCTTTTAAATTTTATTTATTTTAAAGTCTATCATGTCAGATATGAGAATAGCTGTTCCTGCCTTTTTTGTGGGCCATTGGCCTGTATGATAGTTTTCCTTCGTTTCACTTTGAGTCTGTGTTTGTCTTGTTGAGTTAGGTGGGTTTCCTGTAGACAGCATATTGTTGGGTTATGTTTTCTGAGCCATCTTCCTACTCTGTGCATTTTAATAGGTTAGTGCAGGCCACTGACATATCTTGATATCAATGATTGAAGATATTTTAATGCCATTCTTGTAGAGTTTTAGAGAGTTCTGATATATGTCATAATTATGGTGGTCTGACAGTTTATAGGAGACCTTTCAGAACTTCTTTCAGGGAAGGCTTGGTGATAGTTGATTCTTTCAACTGTTGCTTGTCTGAGAAGGTTTTTATGCCTCCATCTAGTCTGAATGAGAGTCTAGCAGGATACAGTAGTCTTGGTTGAAAGCCTTTCTCATTGAGCACTGAATAGATATCTTGCCATTCTCTTCTGGCCTGTAGTGTTTGTGTGGAGAAGTCTGCTGCTAATATTATGGGTTTTCCTCTGTAGGTGACTCTTTTTTTTTTTTTTTTTCTCTTGCAGCCTTTAGGATCATTTCTTTATCCTTATTCCTTTCCATTCTAAATATGATGTTTCTTGCTGTCTTTTAGTCTGGGTTATTTCTGTTTGGGACCCTCTGGGCTTCTTGAACCTTTATGTCTTTGATGTTGTCTAGACTAGAGAACTTCTCAGTTATTATGTCCTGTAGAATGCTTTCTTCACCTCCCTCTCTTTTTTCCTCTGGTAAGTCAATAATGTGTATATTATTTCTTTTGAAGTCATCTCATAGGTCTCTGTTGTTGTTTTCAGCATCTCTTAATCTCTTTTTGAGATCTCTTACTTCTTTTTTAGTTGTCTCTAATTCGTACTCGATCTTGCTAATTCTGTTTTCAGCCTCATTGATTCTATCCTATCTTCCTTCTACTGTTTTCTGGAGTTCATCTGTTTTGTTACCCTGTTCTGATACAGTTTTAGCTTGTTCAACTAGTTGTTTTCTTATCTCAGCTATTTCAGCTTTCAGCTCTCTAATAACCTTGAGATAATTAGTGTTTTCTTCCAGAGTCCACTTGTTGTTTCTGTATTTCTGATGACAATTCTTTCAAACTCTTTACTCACTCCTGTGATTATTTCCTTAGCTAGTGTTTGGATGTTTACCTCATTATTTTTTGCTTCAACCTTTGTGGGGCTTTTAGCTGGACTCTTGTCCTGGTTCATTTCTCCAATATTTATTCTTGTTCATTTAACCATTTTATATAGTATATTATGAGGTCCCTCTCTCAGTACTTTTCAAATTACTGATCACTCTTGCTTGAATTGACTTGTGTTTAATAAGGTAATTAAAGGGTTCACAGTTGTGGAAATTGACAGTTGTTTCAATAGTATTTTAATCCCTGAGTTGGAGCTCGGTGACTTAAAAACATTTTTAGTACTTTTTCTTCCCTGTAGGCTATGGGAGCCTGAGGGCTTTTAAACTATAGTAGGCTTCTCACCTTAATCTGACCAAGATCTTAATCTGACTCCTGACCAAGAGATAAAGCACAGTGGGGCAGAGATAATCCAGTGGTATGCAAAGAGACTCTCACAGCCCCACTGCTAGGCCACCAAGGTATAGATCTTCTCCTGAGTTTCCTGGTTAGTTCTCTGTCCCCTGGTGTCAGCATAGGGCCTCCCTGCTGCTGCTTCAGATTCTGAGGACAGTCTCAGTGGAGACTCACAATTGCAGTTGGTGAGTCTCAGGGGAGTTCTCTCATCCCCTCAGCCATCCCCTTCTGGTGAAACAGAAGGGAGATGGTATCTCAACCGGTAAACTATCAGACTGTTACCAGCCACTCAATCTCTCCCTAGACTCCTCTCTGTTCACACACCACATGTTTTTGCATTCATTGGTGATTTGGTGGGTTTCTGAAGTCATTCTATGCCTGTCTTGTTGCGGTCCCAGGTGGTCTCCTTTGATATGCCTAGTTGACGTGGTGAGAGAAGAGGAGAGAAACACAGCTGCTGCTGCTTTGTAGCCCTACCTCCAGAAGTCCCACTCTCTTTTTTTAATTAATTAATTAATTAATTAATTCCCTTTTGTCGCCCATGTTGTGTTTTTATTGTTGTAGTTATTATTGTTGATGTTATTGATTTCGTTGTTGTTGAATAGGACAGAGAATGGAGAGAGGAATGGAAGACAGAGAGGGCGAGAGAAAGATAGACATCTGCAAACCTGCTTCACCACTTGTGAAGTGACTGTCCTGCAGTGGGGAGCTGGGGGCTCAAACCTGGATCCTTATGCAGATTCTTGTACATGTGCGCTTAACCTGCTATTCTACTGCCCAACTCCCAGTTATATCTCTTTTAAGGGGATAAATATAATTAAGCTCTAGGTTGTCAGAGCTTATTCACCTGGCTGCATCATAGATAGACTACTGCAGAACTTTTTTTTTCTTGTTAGCAATTTAATAATAATCAACAAGATTGTCAATAACAGGGGTGCAATTAATTCCACATGATTCTCATCCCAGAGTTCTGTAGCCCATCCTTTCCATTGGGAGCTTCCCTATTTTTATCCCTCTGAGAGTATGGACCAAAGATCTTTATGGGGCAAAGAAGTGGGAGATCTGGTTTCTGGTAACTGCTTCTCCACTGAACATGGGTATTGACAAGTTGATTCATACCCCCAGCCTGTTTCCATCTTTCCCTAGTGGGGTAGGGCTCTGGAGAGGTGGAATTCCAGGATACGTTGTTGACATTGTCTGCCCAGGGATGTCAGTTTGGCAACATGGTAACATCTGTAAGTTGGTGGCTGAAAAGCATTAAGATATAAAGCAGAACATATTGTTTAATAATCAGGAAACTAAGAGTATAACAGATGAGAATTGGGGTCCTTATGTTGGAAGAAGTTAGGAAATCTATTTTAGGTATATTCCAAGGGGCCCATGACTTTACTAATTTTTGCCTGAGCTTGATGGCTAACATGCAGGTGGGCCAAAAATATTGGCTGGGAAGCTGGTGCCAGAGTTGGGAATAGAACTAGAAAGCCGAATCAGGGAAGAGAGAAGCACCTGAATATGGGAAAAGTATGTAAATACTGTTAACTGTAAACATCGATCTGGTCTAGGACCCAAATCTATTCATATTTAGCACAGGAGCCTTTGTAACCTTTGCATCTCTTGTCAGTCTGAGATCACATTCCATGGTCATAGAACATTCTAGGCTACATTCATTTCAGGACTAGTCTTCCTTGAGTGGCAAGCACCTGAGTGTTGACCCAGACTCCCTTTGGAGAGTGGGACAGTCCCTACCATTGTTTTTCTACTTTGATAGAAAGGTCCTGTAGAGGCCCACAAGATGATTTATGATGTTGTTCCTGATGGAAGTGACGAGTGATGGTGGAGAGAGGGATCTGTTAGAGGTCTAGGCCCATCATATCTCTGTGGGAATTCCAGGATTCCCTGATCAGGGCCCCCGATGATGGGGTGGCCTGGTATTGACCAAAAGGACCATTATTAGTGTGCCATTCTCTTGCCCTTATCCAGCTTTTGTAGTCCTTAGTTTATCTGACAGGGTTGGACTTAGAGTGATCGAGGCAAGTAAAATAGGAAGTAGGTGAGAAGGGTATCTTGGTCTTAGTAGAAAATATTTGATTAAGTACTTTATGGTGTCTTTCTTAGGTCTTTCTACTTGCTTGCTACACTTATTGAGTTAATGCAGAACTTTCTAAGTGATCTTAGTTCTCAGTGCCTTAGGCTAAAAGAAATAGCTGCCTGAGTTCTTTGCTATGCAAAAGACTCTCAGGTCCTGGGTTCAATCCCCAGCTCCACCTTTAGCCAAAGCTGAACACTGCTGTGTTCTTTGTGTCCTTCCCTTTCATTAAAATAGAAAATATTTGCAAAAAATATCTCTGTCCTAAAAACTGAATGTCCAGTACATTCCTAGAGCCCAAAAAGAGGCTGTTCTCTTCAGCATAAATTTTAAGATCACTTCTGAAATGAGATGAAGATTTACTGATTTAGAGAATTCAAATCTCTCTTCTCAGTGGAAAACAATGCATAACTTAGAGTGGTAAGTTCTTCTGGCATTAGTACCCTCTTAAGAAAACTCTTACACTCTGTCACTGCAGACACAAAGGAGTGTCAAGTCTCATCTTTGTCCTCCACTCTCAATGTTCACTGGTCACTCACTTACTGTGTGCCCAGCAAGTGGGTTTTATTTCTATTTATTTCTTATATTATCTTTTTTTTTTTTTTTAGCAAGCCACTTTTTAAAATCTTTATCTATTGGATAGAAACAGCCAGAAATCGAGAGGGAGGGGGTGATAGGGAGATAGACACCTGCAGCACTGCTTCACCACTCGCAAAGCTTTCCCTGAGCATGTGGGGCAGGGGGTCCATGAGCATTGTAACATGTGCACTCTACCAGGTGCACCACCACCTGACCCAAATGGGTTTTAAATTAAACCCTCTGTCCTCTCATTGCTGACTCATTGGGGGTTCTGCTTCCCTGCTACATGTATCCCATCCTCTCCTGTCAGACAAACATTTGTTTATTCTTCCCGCCATCTTTTAACTCCTTTGCTGCCTCAGCCTCCCCCAAGCTTTGGCGTTTCCCTGCCTCTGGCCCTTTCCATCCTGCTAGGTGTCCTTGTGACCCCTATATACTTGTCCCTCATGGACAGGCATCTGGTCTGGTATATAAACCCCGCCCCCAGGATATGCAGATTCTGTACATTTCTAAGACTGAGGATGCCCCCAGGCAGGCACAAACCCTGAAGCTTGTTTTTTCTTCAAAAACCAACTGGAGAGTTGCCAACAGGAAGCCCAGGTGTCCAAAGAGCTCTCAGTTAAGGGCAAGCTCCATCACAGTCCTGGGTACCACAAGTCTTTAACGGTTAATGAGTTTTGAGATGGTTCAGTCTGTGGGGCTCAACTTTAGGATTCTGTTCTGCACAAGCCCTTTTCATGAGAGGGCACATGAATGGGATTCACAAGAGTGACGATTACGCTGAGGGATACCTCAGTTTGGAATCCCTAGACCTCAGAAGTTAGCTTTAGAGACTTTTCAGTTCATTTCTGTTACACACAAGACTCCGAAGCAGCTTAGAATTCTGGGCTAAAATGAGTCTCCATACTTTCAGATGGACATATCTTCATCAACGAAAATGTTAATAATAGAAGCATTTTGCAAGAGCTACCTTCTGCAATGTAATTAGTATTTCAGTCTAACCCCTAATAGCATATCTTAACCAGCTGGACTTTTCTGTGATTTAGGATTCTTATATAAGTAAGCTTTAGATATGAGGAGTGGACAAGGAAAAGGAAAACTCTTTTATCTTAAATATGTTTGAGAAGGTAGAAATACAGTTAAAATATAATTTCTTATCCACCTAACCTCAAAGTGTTAGAGGGAATTTAATAATTGAATCTGAAAGTATTACCATAGGGAACTGATATTTAAGGTTTCAGTGGAAGAAATTAAATAATTCCCTTTCCTCTAGAGACATGGAACTGATAATTAGGGATGAGATTTACCAAACATTTAGTGCTACTGCTTAATTAAGCAAGTACACATCTTGATGTTTAAGGTGTCAACAGCTTCAGCTCCTCAAAGGGAATGAACTGACAGTGGAGTGTAATTTAAACACCATTTACAGACAATTCTTCATTGTATCTACCCTCATTCCAACTGTCATAGCCTTGGAAGAATTTAAGGGGTTGAAATTTCACCTGAGCAAATATGTATCAAGCCAGGATCCTGTCATCACCGTTCCTTGTCCTAAAAGAGGTGAGGGTCGAGAGGTTTGATTCCTGGCCCTCTGGATCCCTGCTTTGCAACTTGGAGGAGGGAACCTATTGATATGGGTGTAAATTTAAGAGACTCTTTATCTAGAAGCTAATAAAAAAGAATGTGCTAGTGCCACACAGGGAGGTGACTCTGGCATGGGAATGAGACAAAGATGCACTCTTAGTGAATGAAAAGGTCATGTCAAAGAGTGGGGTTCTGCTGGGACCATGGGCAAAGCTCTGACAGAGATAGACCATCCCTCACTGCAAGGAGTTGAAACAGTCTGAGCAAAGGTATGGCCAGAGGGGCAGAATTTGCAAATAAGTTGAAGGAGTTGGGACATGTTTGTGGTTGGTGAAGGCCAGAGGTCCACAGTCTTAAAACCCGACCAGAGTTCCCTGAACAGATGACCCCACCAATATGTCCTGGACCTCCGCTTCCCCAGAGCTCCACCCCACTAGGGAAAGAGCGAGACAGGCTGGGAGTATGGATGGATCAGTCAATGCCCATGTTCATCGAGGAAGCAATTATAAAAGCCTGCATCCCACAATGACCTTGGGTCCATACTCCCAGAGGGATAAAGAATAGGAAAGCTATCAGGGAGGAGATGGGATATGGAAATCTGGTGGTGGGAATTGTGTGGAGTTGTACCCCTCTTATCCTATGGTTTTGTCAATGTTTCCTTTTTATAAATTAAATAAATAAATAAATAAATAAAGCAAAGATTGATGCAGTAGGCCAGGCCAGGGACCTTGAATCCAGGGATGTTCCAGAATTTTTTCATCAGGGTTATTGCTGTTGTTTGGTGCCTGTGTTAAAAATCCATCACTCCTGGTGACC
Source organism: Erinaceus europaeus (assembly GCF_950295315.1). Classification (NCBI taxonomy): domain Eukaryota; kingdom Metazoa; phylum Chordata; class Mammalia; order Eulipotyphla; family Erinaceidae; genus Erinaceus; species Erinaceus europaeus. The sequence goes on along the minus strand of NC_080162.1, from coordinate 96,696,686 downwards.
ATTATTTCCCCCTTTTCTTTTCCTCCCTCCATCTCTCCTTTCCTTCCTTCCTTTTTTATTTTTCCCTTATTTTTGATTCCTTTTCCTTTTCTTTCTTTTCTTTTACTTCTCTATCTCTTTTTTTTTTTTTTTGCCTCCAGGATTATTGCTGGGGTTTGGTGCATGCACTACGAATCCACTGCTCCTGAAGGCTATTTTTTCCCTTTTGTTTCCCTTGCTGTTTATCATTGTTGTTATTGTTGTTGTTATTGCTGTCATTATTGTTGGATAGGATAGGACAGAGAGAAATGGAGAGAGGAGGGAAAAACAGAGAGGGGGAGAGAAAGATTGACACCTGCAGACCTGCTTCACCACTTGTGGGGAGCCAGGGGCTCCAACCTGGGCCCTTATGCCAGTCCTTGCACTTTGCACCATATGCGCTTAACCCACTGTGCTACCACCTGACCCCCTTTCTTTCTTTCTCTCTTTCTCTTCTCTCTCTCTCTTTTTTTTTGAGAGACAGAAATTGAAAGGGAAAAGAGAAATACAGACACCTGTAGCCCCACTTTACTGCTCCTGAAACTCCCCCTGCATGGTAACATGTGTGTTCTACTGTGTGTACCACTGTCCAGCCCCCACCACTGGGATTATTGCTGGGGGTTGGTGCCTAAACAACTCCACTGCTTCTGGTGACCAGTTTTCTTTTCTTCCTTTTTCTCCTTTATTTCTTCTCTTTCCTCATCATCTTCTTTTTTAAAAAAAATAGATTGAAAGAGGACACATACATACAGAGAGAGAGAAAGAGAGAGAGAGAGAGAAAGAGAGAGAGAGAGAGAGGAGTAGAGATGACAAAGCACTGCCCCAACCCTTGTTCAGTTCCCTCACTGCTGGCCCTCCTGTGTGTTATTTGGGGTTTAATCCTGGCTCCTCACATGTGGCAATGTGTGTGTTCCACCAGGCGAGCCATTTGTTGCCCCATAGATTCTTTGAAAAGGCACATTCACACCTGATAAAGTTGTGTGTGGCACATACATGGACTGATAACATTCTTATTTTTGTCGAAAGAGTACGTGATTCATTCTTTGGTAAAATACCATTTCAGTGTGCAGTAACACAGAGTGGGAAGGTTGGTAGCAAGCAAAAATGTACATTTATCCCGGAGTTGTAACTGGAGAAGAGCCATTGCCAAACCCTAAGCTTCAATATTTCCTACCCATTATTTGGGGGGCAGACACAGGAGCCTGTGTGTCTTCTATAGCCAGTTTTATCTCAGAATATGAACTTCTTTTCCAACTGATCACAATAAGAAATCTACTAAATATGTTTCATTTTCTGTTGGCTTGCTCCTTTGTTTTTGTTTGCTTTGTTTTCAATCACTGGTTTTAGAGTGAAAACAAAAAGAGTGACTTGAAATAGAGCCGGAATTTCCGTTTCTCATCAGCTGCCCCATGCGGGTCACTCAGAGGTTCCACACACATATATGGCTTTGTTCCAGTCTCCAGAGAGACCGCCTTTGGCCTGAGTATCAGAAAGTCAGGGGGGAAAGGAAGCCACTGGCAGATTTCCGAGAATGGAAACAGAGAAGAGCTCTGTCTCTCTAGAGTTGCAGTTGCTTTCCTTGACAAAGTAGTTCTACTTATAACGTGGGGACACAGCTATACTCAAACAATTTTTAATTTTAATTTTTATTATTTTACAAAATTGCATGTCAACAGGGATTTGAATCCACACCATTAGAGTTCTGAATCTTCAGTCTTCTCACTGCAAGCCACCACAGTTCCCCCAAGGTTGTAGATATGGGCCAACCATCGTCTCTACAACTACCTGTCTGCATTTATACATAATTGCCCCCTTTTTGTTCCTGATCTAATCCTCTCCCCCTCCAAGCCACTCATGACAACATTACTACCTCCATATGTTGATCTCCTTTTCTTTCTCTCTCTCTCTGGGTGCTGATGGAGCTGGAGTTCAGAACCCTCCTGTCTTCCTCCTATCACTTCTCCCCTGCTGAGAGTATGAATCAAGGTTGTTTTGGGGGTGCAGAAGGTAGGAGTTCTGGCTTCTGTAATTGCTTTTCTGATGGACAAGGGTGTTGGCAGGTCAATCCATACCCCCAGTTTCTATCTTTCCCTAATGAGCCAGAGATCTGGAGAGGCGAGGTGCCAAACACACTAGAGAGGTCATCTGCCCAGAGATGTCAGGATGGAATTATTATCTGTAACTTGGTGTCTGGAAGGCGGTAGGACAAAAGTTGAGACAAAATTGTTAGTGAACAGGAACCAAAAACTAGGAATAGAGATGAGATTAAGGCTCCTAGGGTAGAAGAAAGCTAGAAAGTCCATTCTAGGCATATTCTTGGGGGCACACAACTATGGTAGTTTTCTTGAGTTTGATAGCTATCCTGAAGTTGGATAAGAATATTGTCTGAGAGAATGGTGTCAGAGTAGAGAGAAGGGCTAAAAAGTTGGATTAAGGCAGTATCTCCCATTCTTGAAAAAGTTCTATGGATAAATTTTCTATTTTTTATTTTATAAATAGATTAAATAAAAAATCAATTCTTAAAAATAAATAAATAAATAGATGTAACAATTCACAAGAAAAAAAATGAACTATTTACCTCCATTCACTTGACACAGGGCCAAATATATATATATATATATTTAGCACCAGAGCCTGTATAACCTCAAAGTCCCTATTGGTCTGAGCTCGCAGCTCATGGTCAAAGCTGGGAACATTGCAGGCTGCACTCATTTCAGTACCAGTCTTCCTGGAGTAGAAGGGCAGGATACCCTAGGCTCCCTTTGGAGAGTGGGCTATCCCTACTATTGCTATCTTATGGTAAGGGAAAGGTCTTGAGAAGTCCCACAAGTTTCTATTCCTGTTGGAAGTGACCAGTAGTAGTGGAGAGAGGAATCCATTAGAGGTCTAATCCCATCATATTTGTGTGGGAATCCAAGGATTCCCTAACTAGTGCCCTAGATGATGAGGTCATGTGAGATTGACTAAAATGGCCATTATTAAGTGGGCCAGTCTCTTGCCCTTATTCAACTTTTGTAGTCCTTTCTTTATCTGATGACCTTTGACTTTCTCCCAGTTGTTTAAGCATTGAGTATTATTTGTTAAACCCAACCAGAATTAGATTTTGGAAATCTGTCTTCTTTGGGCCTTTCTGCTAGGCTGCCCAGCTAATTTAGTGTAAGTCTTATCAATTAGAGAATTTATGATGGCTTCTTTCGGCATTTCAACTACTATTGAGCACTTTAACTTTGAGTTACATAATTGTCCCTTGCTTATGGATATATGTACACCTGTACCTAGTACCCTAAACCCTAGACTAATATGGTATCTGATACTTAGTCAAATGATGTGCCATCTAATGTGGATGTAGGTAGTCCATGTGTTAGGAAAGGTCTCACCAGATTTGAAGAGTTGTGAAGTTGACTTCTCAGGCTCGGTATCTGTGGTTACAGTCCACAGTAGGAATTTAGTAGCAGCATAATGTGGGGTGGCAGCACCAGTAGTCATTTGGTTGAAGTCAACAGAGTTTGGTATGATGGTAAGAAATCATAGAGAAGAAATATCAAGAAATATGGGCATAGTCCTAGAGGTACCAGGACTAGGAGAAATGAGGATCTTAGAGAGAATGCAAGAAGTTTCTTATAGCCTTAGAAAGAGCTTAGAATATCAATAATTAATTATTATTATAAACATGTTAGTTGGGGACTTTGTTTTCTATGATAATCCAGTGTCTATATTAATATACTTGGCTTCACTATGCTTTGAACTCTTTTGGGTGGTATCTGAGCCTCACTAGTTATTTACAGGGCCAAAAGGTCTTGATATGTCTGGCCTAAAGTTGTAACTGATTTAGATGTTTAAAGAGCTATATTTGTCTCTTTGAACAGCTTAATCCCATTCTCAGTTTGATCATCGTGCACATCTTAAGATATTAAGTGTTTAGGTTAAAGCAGATATTTGTGCTTAGAGCTATGGTCTAGGCAGTTAGAGAACTTGAGGTATTAAATCAATTCCCCCCTGACATGTCATTATTAATAGTGATTAATGACAATATAAATCAATGGGATTAAAATTTCACACCTTTCCTGCAATCAAAAATCTGTGCCCTCTCCCCTCCACCCTAGATAACCACTGTAGTTTTCCAATCTAAATGAGTTGTGTTGTGTCTGGTTGTTTATTTTAAGTTTGTGTGTTCAGTTCTCTAAATTTTATAAATGAGTGAAATCATCCTGTGACTTTCCTTTACCTCTTTGCTTGCTTCACTAAACATAATGTTCTCAAGTTCCATCCATTTTATCCCAAAGGCTGTAAAATCATCTTTTTTATTACTCCATTGAGTATATGCCCCGTAACTTTCTTATCTGGTCATCTGTCGAAGGGCATTTTGGTTACTTCCAAATTTTGGCTGTTGTGGATAATGCAGCTATAAAGATGGGTGTACATGCATCTCTTCGAATTAGTATTATTATCTCTTTTGGGTAAGTGCCTAGGAATGGAATTGCTTAATCATAAGGTATTTCCATCAGTATTTGCTTAAAGATTCTCCATACTGTTCTCCATAGTGGTTGTACTAATTTGCATTCCCACCTGCAGAATAATAGTTTTTTTCTCTCCACATCCTTCCCAACATTTATCCTCTCCTGTTTTGTTGATGAAGGCCATTCTTACAGGTGTGATGTGTTATCTCAGTGTTTTAATTTGCATTTCTCTGATGTTGAGTAAACTAGAGCATTTCCACAGATGTCTATAGGCCATGAATATCTCATCTTTAGAGAACTGTCTATTCATATCTTCTGTCCACTTTTTTATTGGGTTGCTCTTTTTTTGTTTTTGTTGTCTTTGAGCTGTATGAGTTCTTTATAGATGTTTGAGATCAGCTTGTCTGAAATATGGTGTGCAGATATGTTCTCCCAGTTGCTAGGTTTCCTGCTTATCCTTCTGGAGTTTTCTTTTGATGTATAGAAGCTTTTTAATTTGATATAATCCCATTTGTTCAATCTTGTTTTTGTTTCCCTTGCCTTTGGGGTGAAGTCTCCAAATATTTAGTGTTAGTGTCATGAAGTGTTTCACCATTGTGTTTCATGTATTTTATACTTTCAGGTTGATATCCAGATATTAGATCCATTTTGAGTTAATTTTTGTGTATGGTGTTAATTGGTAGTCTAGTTTCATTTTTCTACATGTGGCTTTCCAGTTCTGCCAATACCATTTGTTAAAGAGACCTTCTTTTCTCTGAAAATACCTGGTCCCTTTGTCATATATGAGGTACCTGTACATGGGTGGACTGAGCTCTGGACTCTATCCTATTCCATAAGTCCATGTGACTATTTTTGTTCTAATACCACACTGTTTTAACTACTACTGCTTTGTAGTATAACCTTAAGTCAGGTATTGTAATGTCTCCATTTAATTTTTTTTCCTTTTTGCATTCATTTTTTTTTAAGTTCTATACAAATTTTTGGATAAGTTGTTGAATTTCTTTGAAATACATCATTGGGATTTTAATAGGGATTTCATTGAATCTGTGGATTACTTTTGGCAAAATTGCCATTTTAATGATATTTATTTGTCTAATCCATGAACAGCAGATGTTCATACATCTCTTTGTGTCATCCTCTATTTCTTTTAATGGTGTCTTATAGTTTTCCTTGAAAAAGTCCTTTACATCCTTTGTTAGACTTATTCCTAGATATTTAATCTTTTGGGATTCAATTGTAAATGGGATTGCTTCCTTCAGTTTTGCTTCTTCTGACCCATCTTTTGCATAAAGAAATGCCACAAATTTGTGGGTATTGATTTTGTAACCTGCTACTTTACTGAATTTATTGACAATTCCAAGTATTTATTTATTATTAGGTAGAGACAAATAAAAATTGAGAGGGAGAGAGACAGAGAAAAGCTTGTGAAGCTCCCCTCTGCAGGTGGGGACCAGGGACTTGAACCTGGGTCCTTACACACTATAATGTATAATGCAGTCAGTTAGGTACACTACCACCTGGCCCTTCTGAGGCATAATATTTAAAGAGGCCCATTTAGTGTCCTCTATAAAAAACACTGTGTAGTAGATAGCTTATCCCTTAAGTCCTTTTTAAAAAAAAAAAAAAAACTTTTCTTTATTTTATTTATTTATTGGATAGAGCCAGAGAGAAATCAAGTAGGAATGGAAAGATAAAGAGGGAAAGAAAGAGTAAGAGAGACATCCCCCAGCCCCAGCCCTTCAGGTTAGGACTAGAGGCTTACACCCAGGTCCTTGTACATTGTAACATGTGTACTCTACCAGGTGTGCCACCACCTAGTCCCTTCTTAGTTCCTATGGCTATGCTTGTCATAGGACTAGTTCTGAGGTCTAAACCATGCCTTTGATTAGACATGAAATCAAAACCCAGAGTCTGGTTCATCATGACTCAAATTCCTCATCCCACAACTTCTTGGGCACAATTATTTCCTCTGTCCTAGAGTGTGGAGGACAGGTCTTCTATAGGTGGGGCTTTTGGAGGCTCAAGCTTAGAGCCTATTGAATGATATGCTCCCTAATTATGCAGATTCCAGAAGCTTCCCCAGATTTCTCAAACCAGAAGCTCAGGGATTATGACTGTGAATCTCTTTTAACAAGCTCCTTAGTCAATTCTCTTGCACTCTATGGTTATAGAAATCTTGGTCTTTGGGCACTACATGGAGACAATCCCATCAGTTGTCAAAATCTGTCAGATCTTAGAGAAGACTTAACTCAGCCTGACCAGAAATAGAAATAGGAAGGTCAAGATATGTCTCCTAAACTCCAGACAAATCTCTCCTGGGTCCTTGTCACTGCTCCTGTGACTTCCTCAGTCCTCTGTGTTCTAAGCTCCTTTCTATTTCTCTTCATTAACACCTGCACTTCAGAAGGTTTTGGTGCAAGCTCTGGTTGCAAATTAACCTTCTTAAATTGTAGAACTCAGAGGAATTGAGGGCATAAGTAAGAGAGAATTTTAGAATTCAGGGAGTCTCCCTCAGGGCCCCTAAAACTCACTAGCTCCATGGGTGTCAGGGTCAGATGAAGTTATCAGTATTGTCAGTGTACTGGGAGTAGGCAAGGCAGCTCAGCCTGAATGGCCCTGTCACCTGTGAACTGGCTCTGAAGTCCCAGTTTTAATTTCCCACACCACCACAAGCCAGAGCTGAGTAGAGCTCTGGTAAAAAAAAAAAAAAAAAAAAGAAAAAAGAAACAAAAAAAGAAAGATAGATAGGGAAGAAAGGAAGGAAGGAAGGAAGGAAGCAAGGAAGGAAGGAAGGAAGAGAAGAAGTAGTGGAAAAGGCTTTGGTGTGAACTCAAGGGACACCATCTTCACAGCCTGTGAAACATGCCCTCCTTGGGTGGAATCAGCAAGCATTCTAAATTAGGAATTAAAACTCTCAGATTTCACACCACTCTTTATGATAGTTTCCCAACCAATTCCATCAAAGAGGACTTGACTGAGGTTCTTTCTTTCCAACCTGCTTCCTCCAGACAAAAGGCTGATATGATCAGTTTGTCTCAGTGCTTCAAAGCTGCATTCTCCCAAACACTTTGATCCTGGTCCATTTTTAGTCACCCCTTCCCAGAGGAGTGTGACATAGTAGACCTTACAGCTTGCCCCTTATTAGGTTTCATTTACTCTTGCTCTCTTGCAGAGGGGCCCCCAGATGGCCTGAAGCTCAGTCCTTTGGGCCATTGCTTCACTAGAAGGCCAGACAGGTTGTGCCCACTGAGCATGGGGGTCTTAGGGAAATCACGAAGCAGGCAGTAGTATGTTAGTGACTTGGCTTCTCAGTACTTTTTACTTCATCTCTCCATTGTGAGACCGGGCCAAATGACAAATGGGTATAGGAGGCAGGCAGAAATCAAGATGCTCACTTTATTTCTGAGTTGAGGAAGGTGTTTTGGCACTGATGTCAAGCTCAGCTTTCTTCTGCTTCCGAGATCAGTTACACTACCCTCATCCTCACTGTCTCTCAGGCCCAGTATAGAGAATAGAAACCTTATCTCCCAGAGGAATGTGCTCCTTGTACCACTCTTCCTCATGAGGGGTGGGTGTGTGTCCTTGGGTGCATAAAGGGTGGGAGAGAAGAGCATACAAGAGTGGCCTCACGCATGACTTTCCTGGAAGCCCCTCTCTGCTCCTAGCAGCTGGGAGAATGAGACTTTGCCAAAGGAGCATGCACTACTAGGACCCTAAAGTATTCTGTGCTGAGAAGTCTGTCTGAGAGCATGTGCAAGACAGACTACTTGGAATAGGAGCGTGATCACAAATTGCTCACCAAAAAAGGAGTAGTATGTCAGGAACTCACCTGGATAAGAAACTCTTCTTCCCCCAACTACTAGGGGATCCTGGAAGTTGTGTGGTGATGGGGATGGAGGAAAGGCCAGGAAGTGCTAGTCTAGTCATGCTTACTTTAGGGAAGGAACAGATGTCCCATTTCTTCTCCCCTACCTTGTCAACCAAGCATAGAGAAGTAGGACTCTTCTCTACCAGTAGAACCCTAGGACAACTCACTGATAAAAAGACTAACTTTGGGTCCTGCTGGATGATGTTGGAAAAGGACCCAAGTTGGGGGTGAGAGTGTTTTACAGATACCTGTCACAGGATGATGAAAATTATATCCAGGTGTCAACAACTGTACTGTAACCTATTAACCCCCCTCCATAAAATGATAAAAAAGATTAATATTAGCCAAATGCATGTGAATTCCTAATCTTTAAGGTTGATAGCTGCCCCAGTCCCAAGTGGCTGTCAGAAGATAAGACTTTTTTAAAAATATATTTTATTATTGATTTAATAATGATTAACAAGATTGTGAGATAACATAGGTATAATGCCATACAGTTCCTACCACAAGTTCCATGTCCCATCCCCTCCATTGGAAGCTTCCCTACTCTTTATCCTTCTGGGAGTATGGGTGGAAATTCTTTATGAGGTTCAGAAGGTAGAAGGTCTGGCTTCTCTGTTGGACTTGGATATTGGCAGGTTGTTCAGTACTCCCAGCCTGTTTCTATCTTTCCCTAGTAGGGTAGGGTACTTGAGAAGTGAGACATTGGGACACATTGGTGAGATCTTCTGCCCAGGGAAGTCAGGATGGAATCATAGTAGCATCTGCAACTTGGTGGCTGGAAGGCAGTAAGATACAAAGAAGGATAAATTATTTAATAAACAGGAGCCAAAAGGTAGGAATAGAGCAGATGGAATTAAGGATTCTTGAGTGGGAAGAAGCTACGAGTCTTTTTAGGTATGTTCCAAAGGACCCAGGACTTTTGCGGGAGCCTGATAGTTAACATGCAGGTAGGCTAAAAGTATTGTCTGGGAAGATGATGTCAGAGTTAAGAATAGGGCTGAAGACTCACCCAAGTTGAGGCTTCAGAAAAACTCTAGATCAGAAAAACTGTTCATCACCTTCTTAGTTTGAGAATCCAGCTGGATCACAAGGTGAGGCAAACATAATTGATGTGATAGACTGTGGGATCTCAATTAAAAGAATAAAACCTTTTGATGGTCAAAGTCTCTGGAAACCACTGCAAACACTCCTTGATCAAGAAACAGACATTTTATTTCAGAAAGTTTTTGACTAACATTTGTAATCTGTAGCTTGAACATTTGACATTCTTTAACTGGCCAAGCAAAAATGTTTCTTGGAAGTGTTTCACACTCTTCCATCGGCCTAATCCACAGTGACCTCTTCCACTCAGCCTCTCCAAGTGAACTCTGGGAAATTTACATCCTTACTGTGCAGTTGTACTTTGGAAGGGTGTGCATTATTTCAACTGTGGGACTCACATCTTGTCCACTACAGAGCTCTGCTGTGGGCTGGCCGTATGCAATACTGTGTCTTCTATGGGCTGTGAACTCAGGCATGTGGCCTGATGCTGTATTTTGACATAGTTATGAAAGAACCTTGGGAAATTTTCTGAAGCTCTGACAGAATCCATGTACAAATTTCTCTCCTTTTTCACGAACAGATAGGGTCGGTATAGCTGATCATCTAATGTCAAACAAGAGTCGCTGTTCTTTTCCATAGACCCTTTTAGAACCCCAGCACATGTTACGATGATTAGAAGATGTTGTTACTTTCTTTTTAATTTTTTAAAAAATATATTTTTTAAATTTTATTTATTTTTCCCTTTTGTTGCCTTTGTTTATCATCATCATTATTATTATTATTGTTATTGCTATTGCTGTCATTGTTGTTGGATAGGACAGAGAGAAATCAAGAGAGGAGGGGAAGACAGAGCAAGGAGAGAAAGACAGATACCTGCAGACCTGCTTCAACACTTGTAATCGACACCCCTGCAGGTGGGGAGCTGGGGGCTCAAACCGGGATCTTTATACAGGTCCTTGCACTTCGCACCATGTGCATTTAACCCACTGTGCCACGCCTGGCTCCCCTTTTTAATTTTTTAAATAAAGCTTTATTTATTTATTTATTTATTTATTATTGGATAGAGACAGAGAGAAGTTGAGAGGGGAGGGAGGGAGACAGAGAGACAGCTGCAGTCCTGTTTCACCATTCATGAAGCTTTTGTCTTGTAGGTGGGGACCAGGGACTTGAACCCAGGTCCTTCAGCATTTTAACATGTGTGTTCAACCAGGTGTACCACTGCATCCCCTCCCCACCATGTTATCACTTTCTGTTGCCTCTTTAAAAAAAAAAAAAAAGACAAAGGCAGATTTGTAGCCAGATTGAATCATAGGTCCATACTTTCTGAAAAGACAAAGTGATCCAAAGGCACCTACTTTTGTTGGAATGGTAGCAGCCTGTTCAGACTGTGCAAACTGTGGACGATTAGTCACAAGAACAGAAAATACTCTCCTGTGAACTACTTAGATGACTGAAGATTAAGAAATACTCTGAGGCAAAGGGTTGACAACAAAGAGGTATGATGACACTGGGAGAGGGAGATTGGCTGTTAAGGTTCCAGACCATCTTTGCCGTATCCCTCCTCTCTCATACTGATTGAAATGCCTATTACAGTCACCTTTGTTTTTTAAATCAGAACCTAAAATCTCGTTTTGAGGCTCTTGAATGTGATAATAAATGTTCATGTATTATCTACTTAAGTATGAATTAACCAAAGGCCTCAGTAATAGCCAGTTTGCATATTCTCAATAGCCACATGTGACATTTCCATCATCTTGGAGTATTCTGTTCACAATTCTCATATTCCTTGGTTATTGTTGAGAGTTTAGCCTATATTGTCCCATATTCATGGGGCCTTTTCATGGTTCTAGACTCCCTAGTGTGATGTTCAGGATTTTACACAGTATACCTCAATTCCCTGTTGAAAGCAGATACAGTAAATTCAGTGATCAAGCATGGATTCATATTCACATAGAATAATCTCTAGGTCAGAAGCTTGCATTTCTGCATGATTCCTTCATGGAGAAGAGTGCCAGCTAGGGAAAGATAGAAATAGGCTAGGGAGATGGGTATACCTGCCAAGGTCTATGCCCAGGAGAGAAGCAGTTAAAGAAGCCAGACCTCCCACTTTCTGCACCTCATAAAGATCTTTGGTCCATAGTCCCAGAGAGATAAAGAATAGGGAAACTCCCAATGGATGGGATGGGACATGGGCCTCCAGTGGTGGGAACGGTATGGTATTACATCTCTAGTACAGTTCTACTCCTTAGAGCCTTGTAAATAATTATTAAATCACTAATAAAAAATAAAACCTTTAAATAAATTAATGAATCAAATAAGAGAGAGAACTACTTAGCAGATGACACTAGGCTCCTTTGTCCAGAGTTACCCATACACATACACTACATTTTAGGAAGAGAGCCATTAAGAAAATAAACTATTATTTTGATTCTTGAGATTTCTACTGGGAAATTCTGTGTTTTGCAAGTATATGGGACAAGTAGGATCTCTATTGAACAGAATCCCATTTTTAGTTTTTATTTATCAACTTTTAAAATATACCCAGAGTAATTCCCTTCTTTGGTGTCTTAGATTTTTTTTTTTAATTTTTTTTTTATTTAAGAAAGGATTAATTAACAAAACCATAGGGTAGGAGGGGTACTACTCCACACAATTCCCACCACCCAATCTCCATATCCCACCCCCTCCCCCGATAGCTTTCCCATTCTCTATCCCTCTGGGAGCATGGACCCAGGGTCATTGAGGGTTGCAGAAGGTAGAAGGTCTGGCTTCTGTAATTGCTTCCCCACTGAACATGGGCGTTGACTGGTCGGTCCATACTCCCAGTCTGCCTCTCTCTTTCCCTAGTAGGGTGGGTCTCTGGGGAAGCTGAGCTCCAGGACATATTGGTGGGGTCTTCAATCCAGGGAAGTCTGGCCGGCATCCTGATGACACCTGGAACCTGGTGATTGAAAAGAGAGTTAACATACAAAGCCAAACAAATTGTTGAGCAATCATGGACCCAAAGCTTGGAAAAGTGGAGAGGAAGTATTAGGGAGGTACACACTGCAAATCTAGTGTACTTCTGCTTTCTTACTTTGGTGCCATACTCCAAACTCAGTCAATTTCTGCTTTGCGTTTCTACTTCTTCTTCTTCTTTTTTTTTTACATGCATAACATTCCCCAGATTCCCATTTAACAATACAACCCCCACTATTTCATTCATCATTTTTCATGGACCTGTATTCTCCCCACCCACCCACCCACCCCAGAGTCTTTTACTTTGGTGTAATACTCCAATTCCATTTCAGGTTTGACTTGTGTTTTCTTTTCTAATCTTGTTTTTCAACTTCTGCCTGAGAGTGAGATCATCCCGTATTCATCCTTCTGTTTCTGACTTGTTTCACTCAACATGATTTTTTCAAGGTCCATCCAGATCGGCTGAAAACAGTGAAGTCACCATTTTTTACAGCTGAGTAGTATTCCATTGTGTATATATACCACAACTTGCTCAGCCACTCATCTGTTGTTGGACACCTGGGTTGCTTCCAGGTTTTGGCTATTACAAATTGTGCTGCCAAGAACATATGTGTACACAGATCTTTTTGGATGGATGTGTTGGGTTCCTTAGGATATATCCCCAGGAGGGGAATTGCAGGGTCATAGGGTAGGTCCATTTCTAGTCTTCTGAGAGTTCTCCAGACTGTTCTCCACAGAGGTTGGACCAATTGACATTCCCACCAGCAGTGCAGGAGGGTTCCTTTGACCCCACACCCTCTCCAGCATTTGCTGCTGTTACCTTTTCTGATGTGTGACATTCTCACAGGAGTGAAGTGATATCTCATTGTTGTCTTGATTTGCATTTCTCTGACAATCAGAGACTTGGAGCATTTTTTCATGTGTTTCTCGGCCTTTTGGATCTCTTCTGTGGTGAATATTCTGTCCAAGTCCTCCCACCATTTTTGGATGGGGTTATTTGTTGTCTTGTTGTTGAGTCTGGCAAGCTCTTTATATATGTTGGTTATTAAACTCTTATCTGATGTATGGCATGTAAAGATCTTCTCCCATTCTGTGAGGGGTCTCTTGATTTGGGTAGTGGTTTCTTTTGCTGTGAAGAAGCTTTTTAATTTGATGTAGTCCCATAGGTTTATACTTGCCTTAGTCTTCCTTGTAATTGGATTCGTTTCATTGAAAATGTCTTAGATATTTTATTTGTCATGTGCAAGTCACTGCATTTCTCTAACACGTGTGAGTTGTGACAGTTAAGTTAAATGCAGTTTTGCAAGTGTGAAAATTGTAAAGTAAAATGTCAAATATATATCAAATGGTGCTGTTTTGTATTGCAGGGTGGGCTAGATCAGGTAGCTACTCTACTTCATACTATGCCATTTAATTTTTTAATGTATTAATTAATTTATTTCTCTTACAGTGATTTCCCCCACAGTTTCTGAAGATTCACCACTTGAGAAAAAAAAAGGAACCTGGGCATTATTTGAAGGTAAAGCTTGTATATTGTATCTCCCTTAAAAATGACAGGAAAATAATTTAACTGGAAGAAAGGACCCAGTTTCTTAGTTTGCCACAGAATCAACCTGTTTTCTTGCACTAGACTTACTCAAGAGTAAAATGGGAACCCCCCCCCCCAACGGTATCAGCCCATGAATTTTGAAAGAATAGAAGTGAAATAATCAATCTGTAGTTTTGGAGTTTTTGTTTATTTTTTGCTCTCACTTCCTCCTAGGGAAAGATTATCAAGTCATGTAAAAATGGGAAGACCATATAATTTGACTAACTTTATCTCTGATTTATTTTATAAAGAACTTAGAGGGGGCTGGGCTGTGGTACAGCTGGTTAAGCACATATAGTACAAAGCATAAGTACCCTTACAAAAATCTGGGTTCAAGCCCCCACTCTCTACCTGCAGGGGGAACGCTTCAAAAGCAGTGAAGCAGGTCTGCAGGTGTCTATCTTTCTCTCCCCCTCTCTGTCTTCCCCTCCTCTCTCCATTTCTCTCTGTCCTATCCAACAACAATGACATCAACAACAATAATAACTGCAACAACAATAAAAACAAGGGCAGCAAAAAGGAAATAAATAAATATGAAAAAAAGATTAACCACCCTAAGCAAGTAGATTTCTTTTTTAAAAAATTTATTTCTTTATTGGGGAATTAATGTTTTACATTCAACAGTAAATACAATAGTTTGTTCATGCATAACATTCCCCAGTTTCCCATTTAACAATACAACTCCCACTATGTCATTTATCATCCTTCATGGACTTGTATTCTCCCCACCCACCCACTCCCACCCCAGAGTCTTTTACTTTGGTGCGATATGCCAATTCCATTTCAGGTTCTACTTGTGTTTTAGTTTCTGATCTTGTTTTTCAACTTCTGTCTGAGAGTGAGATCATCCCATATTCATCCTTCTGTTTCTGACTTATTTCACATAACATGAATTTTTCAAGGTCCATCCAAGATCGGCTGAGATTTCTTAAAATACCTTTTATTTTAAAATATTTTATTTATGTATTTGTTTTGGGTAGAGACAGAGAATTTGACCTACAGCACTGTTTTACTGCTCTTCATGCTTACCCCCTCCCTCCACAGATCAGGCTTGAGCCTGGGTCCTTGTACACTATAATCTGTGCTTTCTACCAGGTGCATCACTTTCCAGCTCCTGAAAGTGATTTTCCAACTCACAGGGAGCTTTAAAAAACACCGATCCCTAGTGATGCTAGTGAGTGCATTTGAACTTGTTGAAAAAAATCATCATGTAACAATGACTTCAGAGCTGGTCCCAGACTAGCAGCATCAGCATCACCTGAGAACCTGTTACAGATATAGTTTGTTGGACCCCGTCATTTACAGAACCAGAAACTCTGGGTAGTGACACTTTGCAATCTGGGTTCCAGTAATACCTACAGGTTATCTGGTGCACATTCAGACTGGAGCCTTAAAATAGTGATTCTCAACAGCAAACAGTTGTGCCCCATCTAGAGGGCATTTCCCTATGTCAGAGACAGTTTTGGTGGCCAACATTAGCATTTATCTATTGGGTGGAGACCTAAGATTCTGCTAAAAATCTACAATGCATGTCAGCTGTTCACAATAAAAGGTTATCTGCAATAAAAGGTTCACAATAAAAGGTTAGAAAAGAAAACACAAGTCGAACCTGAAATGGAATTGGAGTATTACACCAAAGTAAAAGACTCTGGGGTGGGTGGGTGGGTGGGGAGAATACAGGTCCATGAAAGATGATGAATGACATAGTGGGGGTTGTATTGTTAAGTGGGAATCTGGGGAATGTTATGCATGTACAAACTATTGTATTTACTGTTGAATGTAAAACATTAATTCCCCAATAAAGAAAAAAAAAAAAGAAAATACCCTACAAAGTGGCATTATAATATGATTTTTAGGATAGGGAAAAAAAAACTACAACAACAATTAAAAAAAAAGACAACAAGGGCAACAAATGGGAAAATAAATAAATAAAAATAAATTTAAAAAAAAAAGGTTATCTAACCCCATATCTCAAGAATACCAAGGTTGGGACACTCTGCTTTAGAGTCAGAAAAGTTAATAGAAATGATTATCTCAACAGTTATGGTTAAAGGTTATAACAATTACAGTCAAGGACGAAGCTGGAAGAGCCTTTGGCCAGCGTGAAACTGATGAGTTTGTTTACTTACTTACTTATTTATTTATTTATTTATTTGTCTGTCTACCTATCTATTTATTTATTGGATAGTGACAGAAATTGAGAGAGAAAGGGGAAAATAGGAGAGAGAGACACCTGCAGCCTTGCTTCACTGCTTGTGAAGCTTTTACCTGAAGGTGGGAACTAGGGACTTGAACCTAGGTCCTTGCACATTGTATCATGTGTGCTCAACCTGATTTGCCACTATTGGGACCCCTGACTGATATCTTTAAATATACTTACATTTATTTATTCAATAGAGACAGAGAGAAGTCAAGAGGAAAGGGGAGAGAGAGAAGGAGAGAGAAAATGCTGCACTGCTTCAATACTTGCAGAGTTTCTTCCCTGCAGGTGGGGAGTTGGGGGCTTGAACCAGGTCCTTGCTCGTTGCATCACGTGCACTCAACTGGATGACCCACCACCCGTTCCCCAAACCGATGAATATTAGCAGGGGACCAGGGGTCAGACAATGGTACACCTGGCTGAGCACACATATTACCATTAGTAAGCACCCTGGTTCAAGCCCCTGGCCCACATCTGCAAGAAGGAAGCTTCACAAGGGGTGAAGCAGATCTGCAAGTGTAAGGACAGAAAACTAAGTTCCCTTAAGAAAAGCAGACTTGGAATTATTTCTATGTATAGGTCCTCAGTGCAGCTGTTTCCAGTGCGTTTTCCCTTACGATTCAACAGTGCCAGCAGCGGCAGCAGCATAGCCCATGTTTTGCTTTTTTAACCCAGCCACCTTGTTGGTGAGGTCAGGGGTGCAATTGCAACTCCCTGGCGCCTGATCCCAGGCCTTTGCCCTTTTGTTCCTGGATAGGAAAACAGCAGTAGTGCTTGTGGATGGATATCCATCCTCTTGGGGCTCAACTCTGCCTGGCTACATGCCTACCACACAGAAAAAGGCTTTTGTTAGCCTCTGGGTAAGATGCCAGAGTGAGTTAAAAATCCCTCTGGGCTGTTGCTCAGGTATTTTGTCCTGAGCAAGATGATATTACAGACTGAATTAAAAAAAAAATAGTAGAAATACAAGCTTTTCTCGACAGAAGAGCTCTTAAGTATTTTCATCCACTCTGGAAAGGTAGAGGATGACTTGAGATTCTTGAGTCCAAAATCCAGGGAGAATTGAACCCCCTCATTGTGTTGAAGAACGCTGGGGTTTCAAAGACTTGCTGAGTATTCCAGTGGGTATCAGGGTTGCCTGGCAACAGGTACCTTCTGCCTTTTGTTGGGGTGGCTCTGACTGGCCTGGGAGATTGGGAGCTGGCAGGCTGACACTGTGCACCCCATCTCAGCCTCCCTGCTGTGTGTACATAACTGCAGCCTGCCAGCCGCACCATCTGCTTCAGGGAGGCCTGGGCTGGGCGGGGGGCAGTGGGGAGACATTTTCTGCATGGTGGCTTGCAGCAGAGTCTACAGTTGACATCCTTGCCTGCTGAAGAGACAAAGCTGCAAACAATTCTGGGACTAGAACAAGATTTTTAAAAAAATTATTGTGACATTGCAACTATATGTGGCATTTAAAAGCTAATCACACATTTGGTTAAATACAAATGTTTTTCTTAAATTTGGTCCTACAGGCTTGAATTCAGTCTCTAGGTAAGCATTTGTTTAGCCCAATCTGATTTTTAGATCCATTGAGCCAAAATTTATAATTCTAGAAAGGCTTATATGAAAGTAAAAAGAAAAGTCAGAAGATACCGCATCACTGGCTCCAATTTTCAGTGTGAGAAAGGTCTCCTGGATCTGAGTTGCAGCTGTCTCTGTCTGGGAGAACATAGCTTTGCGGCAGCACCCTGTTTAAAAGCTGCCTCCCTGGTAGTAGGACTTTGTGATGTTGGCTTGAAGGATTGAGGGTTTAACCTTTGTTTGGAAACACCAACAGTGAAGTTTGTGTCCCATGTTTTGAGTAGATTCAGCAGGGCGATTGTCTTCATACAGGAAAAGGATATGCTGGTAACAGAGTGGAAACATTAGATGGATTGCTGCCTAGTCCAGGGAAACATCAGTGTTGTTTCCGAGCTTTTGTCCTTCTGCAAGGTGACACTTTTCGAGGTGTCTATAGCTTCAAGAACGTAACAGAGAATAGGCACAACAGCTCCTGTGCCTATGGAGTTATACACACAGACGGCTGGTGCCTGTTGGCCATTGTCCACAGCCTGGAGGGCCTCTGTGCTTGGCAGTGGAGCTGAGCCTTCAGGGATGGCCAGATGTTTTATGATTCTGTAGCCACAGCTGCCTGTGGAGAGCCCCCTTTGTGCCATGCTGAGGAGACTGATCTGTAACCATAATGTGGGGCCTCTTGGAGCCCCTTGCCTTCTGCCAAGGGCACAGTGGGCTACAGAGGTCCATAGTTCTAGGGATGCTTACAGAAGATTCTGGCTGCAACCATGCCCCTCTTTTGCTTTTTAACCCTCAAACCAAGGAAGAAGTATTGATCAAGAGGTGATCCTGTGACTTAACCTCACTGTGGGTCGGTGGCACAGCAACTTCAGTGAGATACTTTCTCTGTGTGTGTGTTGTTAGACTGAAGCCAAATTGTCCTTGCCTTTTGTTCCAGGGACCCACATCTTCTGAGTCGCTTCAAAACAGACAGAGTTCACCTGCCCCACATCTGGTTTTCTGGGCAATGGTGGCCACATTGTTTACCATCTTCCCAGACCAGAAATGATTCTGTAATCTTGTCCCTGAAGCCGTTTGCTCAACCCAGGACTGGTTTAATGTTCTTCATGCTCTGGTACATCCTGTGCCCTATCAAGAATCCTGGTCTGTGACCTCTGCCCTGTGTCCCAGAATTACGTAATATTTAAGGAGTGGCTCAAATCTTTCTCCTAACTCTGAATCCTTACAGCATTGTCTGCATGGCCCACACATCTGAGATACAGGTGTCTGTGTAGAAAGGCAGTTTTGGTTTTGGCTGTAAGGGTGATTTTCTTCTATTTCAGATTCAAAATCCTCAAATAACCTTTGAACTTCTCAGCCATGTAATGTAATTCTGCTCCAAGCCTGTTGATTTGGCTATTCCCAAGGCTTAAAATTCTAGTAGGTATTTTCCAGCAGCATTTTTTGCTATTCCTTCTCTTCCTCCTCCTTCTTTTTACGATGTAAGCCCAATGTCAAAATTCAATCAGTTTACAAATTTGAAACATTAAGTGCTTAGCCTAAAGTAATATATACTCAGAACTGAAATCTAGGCAGTTAACAAACTTGAGATGTATTAAATCTATTTTTCCCCCAACATACTGAATAAATAGTGACTTATAACATTATATATTAATAGGATTGTAGTTTAAAAACATTCCTACCACCAAAAGTTTGTTTCCCCACCCTAACCCCCTGCAGTGGACCTGAGAATCCATCCTCCCCCCAGTCTTTTACTTTGGTGTAATACTCCAAACCCAGTCCAAATTCTGTTTTGTGTTTCCCTTTCTGTTCTTATTTCTTAACTTCTGTCCATGAGTGGGATCATTCCATATTCATCCTTCTTTTTCTGGCTTATCTCACTTAACAGGGTTCCTTAAAACTCCATCCAAGATGAGGTAAAGAAGGTAAAGTCATTATTTTTAATAGTTGAGTAGTATTCCATTGTGTATATATATCACAACTTTTTCAGTCACACATCTGTGATTAGACATCTGGGTTGCTTCCAGGTTTTGGCTATTACAAATTGTGCTGCTATGAACATAGGTATACACACATCTTTTTGGATGGATGTGTTTGACTCCTTAGACTATATCTCTAGGAGAGGAATTTCCATAAGGTAGGTACATTTTTAGCCTTGTGTGGATTCTCCAGACTGCTCTCCATAGGGGTTAGAGCAGTTTAGATATCCCCACCAATAGTGAAAGTGGGTTTCTTTACACCCACAACCTCTCTAACATTTATTGTTGCTATTGTTTCTGATGTATGACATTCTCACAGGGGGGAAGTGGTATCTCATTGTTGTCTTTATTTGCATTTTTCTGACAATCAGTGACTTGGGGCACTTTTTCATATGTTTGTTGGCCTTTCATATCTTCTCTTTGGTATGCTATTCATTTTTTTTTTAAATTTTTTTACTTATAAAAAGGAAACATTGACAAAACCATAGGATAAAAGGGGTACAACTTTGCACAATTCCCACCACCAGACCTCCGTATCCCATTCTCTCCCCTGATAGCTTTCCTATTCTTTAACTCTCTGGGAGTATGGACCCAAGATCATCCAGAAAGGGATGATCCAGAAAGTGGAAGGTCTGGCTTCTGTAATTGCTTCCCTGCTGAACATGGGCGTTGACAGGTCTGTCCATACTCCCAGCCTGTCTCTCTCTTTCCCTAGTGGGGAAGGTCTCTGGGGAAGTGGAGCTTCAAGGCACATTGGTGGGATTGTCTGTCCAGGGAAGTCTGGTCATATCCTGCTAGCATCTGGAACCTGGTGGCTGAAAAGAGAGTTAACATACAAAGCCAAACAAATTGTTGAACAATCATGGACCTAAATGCCGGAATAGTGCAGATGAAGTGTTAGGGGGTCCTCCATTTTGTAGCTATTAATTCTTAAGGCATTTTACTTGCTTCACTTCTAGAACTCTCATTCCAGTTCTCCTCTACATCTGTGATTGGCTCCTGGCTTCTTCTGTGGGAGAATCTGTCTTATTCCTATCCACCTGCCTGCTTCCTTAAGTATTGGTGTAGGTAGGTATTCCTTTCACTCAGAATCTTGCCCTTCAGTGCTTTCGACTCACTTTATGTTTAGTCCTGGCTTCTAAATTGCCAGGGCCAAAAAATTACTCAAATTAGCTTTGGGACAGTGCTGACTGTGCCTAAGACCCTACGAGGAGCTTCTCAACCCAAGGGGCAGAATCTATGCTGGGCCTGAGATAAAAGGAAGCTGAGATGTCTGATTTCATATTATTCTCCTCCCTTCTTGCTAATCAACAATAGTTTTACCTGCTTCTCCAGGATCACCCTGGAAACCAGCCACAGTGACATCCCTGGTATATTTGCTTTTTTCAGTTTAAGCACTTAACTAACTGCTCCTTCAGATCCCAAGAGCTTTACAAAGACTCATTCCTCTTGACTAAGCAATCCGATGTCTAGGAACTTAATCTTAAGACTATAAAGTGAGAGATACATTAAGATTTAAGCTTATGAGCACTCATCAGAAAATCATTCATCATGGCGAGAACAGTCAGAAACAAATTGAGTTGTCAATAGTAAGATATTAAGTCACATGTTAAATTGATAAACCTTTATCATATATTTCTAAACAATTTAGAATCATTTTTGAGGAGAACATAATGAGAAAAGAAAATGAGTATAAATAAATCAATCTATGAAACTCTAGGATTTTCAATTTAAAAACACATGCATTATATATCATAAAGTACACCAAATGTCAGCACTAGATATCACATGCAATATGATGCTTTACTTCTCTATTTGTCTCTTGGCTTCTCTCTCCATGTGTATTTTTTTCTTTCTATGTGGTTTTGCATTTTCAGTATGAATGATTCAGTAAATATGACTCAGCACAGAGCATCAGTTTTCTGGGAACATCCCCATGGTTCCCTCCTCAGTTGGGTCCTTCCTCTGTGTCTTTTCAGCACTGAACACTTACAAATTCCACATCATGCAGTCCTCAGATTTGCTGATCAGAAGACCTTTGGGGATTTATTGTTTTATTTCTAGTACCTAGAAGAGGGCTGAACGTGAATGATGACAGATATCTATTGTTTGAAGACATTTAAGTCAGCAGAGAAGCTTAGGCTAAGTCCAAGAATTTACTAGGTTCAAATATCTGTGGCTTTTTATTGCATAGCACATTAAAAACAATAATTTGACTTCCCTTTTACTTTCTGAGAAGTTTTGGCATTTAATCAATTAAGGAAGGGACTGGGCAGTGGCACAACTGGTAGAGCACACTTGTTACTATGTATAAGGATCTGGATTCAAGTCTAAGGTCTCCACTTGTGTGTGTGTGGGGGGGGTAGGGGGACCGGGGAAACTTTATAATTGATAAGGCAGTGCTGCAGATGTCTCTTTCACTTCTTATATATTCTTCCTCCCTCTCAATTTCTCTCTGTATCAGTAAATAAATAAACACAAAACCTTACAAACAGTAATAGTGTCCTTTTTATTTAAGAAAGGAGACATTAACAAGACCATAGAATAAGAGGGGTACAATTCCGCACAATTCCCATAACCTGATCTCCATATCCCATCCCCTCCCCTGATAGCCTTCCCATTCTCTGTCTCTCTGGGAGTATGGATCCAGAGTCGTTGTGGGTTAGAGAGGGTGGAAGGTCTGGCTTCTGTAATTGCTTCCCCACTGAACATGGGTGTTGACTGGTCGATCCATACTCCCAGTCTGCCTCTCTCTTTCCCTAGTAGGGTGGGGCTCTGAGGAAGCGGAGCTCCAGTACACATTGATGGGGTCGTCTGTCCAGGGAAGTCTGGTCAGCATCTTGCTGGCATCTGGAACCTGGTGGCTTAAAAGAGAGTTAACATACAAAGCCAAACAAATTGTTGAACAATCATGCACCTAAAGACTGGAATAGTGCAGATGAAGTGTTGGGGGGTATTCCCTGCATGCTCTTGTGTACTTCTGCTTCCAGGTATATATTTTTCCCCTAGTTTATGGGCATGTGTGAACCTATGCTCTATCTCAGGGGACCTAGGCTATATATAGGTTTGGGGACTTTATTGGGGAGTGGACTACCTGGAATGGAATTATAATGTCCTCTTATGAAGTGATCCACTAGAGTAATAATATGTCCTTTTATGAAGTTATCCACTAGAGTTTGTTTTCTGCCATGTGATAATGCCAAGAGATGTCTCTAAACCTGGAAGAGAGCCCTTGCCAGGTACCACATCTACCAGTGCCTTGATCTTGGACTTCTCAAATGAAAAAGAAAATCTCTGCTGTTTAAGCTACTCTGTAGAATTGTGTTATAGCAATCCAATGGTGGTTGTAGATATTGCGTTGAAGGAACATCCAGACTGTTTTCCAGAGTGACTGTAACAGTTTACAGTCTCATCAGCAAAGTCTTAGTAACCCGGTTTAGTCATATTCTTGGCAGCACTGGGCTATTCTTACTTTATTTTAAGCATTCTGTTAGGATTTTGGGACATCTCCTTGTGACTTAAATTTGTATTTCTCTAATGGCTAAGAAAGTTGAAATTTCTTCTATTCTTTTTCTGATATCTACATTGTCTTTATGTAAAAATGGTTTCTGTACATTTTTAATGTGATCCCTTGTTTTTCTGTTGTATTTTGAAACTTTTTTGTACTAGTCTGTTTTTGAGTATGTGCTTTGTCAATATGTTCTCCCACATTGTAGTTTGTACTTTCATCTTCTCCTTATGGGTATTTGCAGAGCAAATGTTTTAAATTTTAATGACATCAAATTTATTAAATGTTCCTCATGGGATGGTGCTTCTGGTAGCAAATCTAAAATCTTAAATCCTGCATCTCAAATATTTTGTTCCATGTATTTTCCATTTTTAAAAATTTAATTTATGGAACTGGAGGTGATTATGCTTAGCAAAATAAGTAAAGAAATGAAAGACAACTACCATATAGTTTCACTCATATGTGGAAGCTAGAGAGCTGATACACATGGACTTGCCAAAAAAATTCAAACAAACTTGTAAGAACTGTGGTGGTTATCTTTGAGAGGTGGGAGGGTGGAGATACAGAACTTTGGTGGTGAGTGTGGTGTGGGACTATGTTGGGCAGCCCCCCCATGCTGTGGTCCATTTACATAATCATTGCTTTGCCTGAGACCTGCCCTGCCTGCAGGTTATTGGTTAATCTCACTGGTTAGAACCTTCACAACAGCTGCTATGGAAGCTTTCTACCTTCGTGCTCTTTTCTCCACCCCCTTTCCTAGCCATTTCCTTTTCCCACTTGCCACTTACGATTAAAGATATATATAAAGGTGTTGTCTCTGATCAATAAAGGCATTGCATTGCATTCCTGCTCCACCACGAATTCCTCATCTCTCTCTCCCACAACACTAGCCCAGCAGAACTACACATTGTAATCTTACAGTCTTGCAGACTATTAATAACAAATAAAAAATTTAAAAAATAATTTAATTTATTTTGGATAGAGACACAGAAATTTAGAGGAGAGGGAGAGGTGGAGGAGGAGGAAGAAGGGGAGAGAGAGAGAGAGAGAGGAGAGATGCAGTACTGCTTCACTGTTCATGTAGCTTCCCCCCATAGGTAGGGACCAAGTGCTTGAATTCCTGTCCTTATGCATCACCATTTACCTCCTCACTCCTGCCCCCGTATTTATCCTAAAAGTTTGTGTTTTACACTTAGGTTTGTGGTTCTTTTGGTTTTGCATTTTTGCCTTGTAGGAAGTGTGTTTGATTTAAAAGCTCTCTTCTGATGTGGTGACCCACCCTTCACCTGCTCTGTTCATGCTTTTCAGACCTCTACATGTATGCTGTGCTCGTGTGCTGTGTGGGGATTCTCAGTGTTCTGCTCTTCACCCTGACCATCATCTGGCAGTCTGTGTTTAACAAGAGGAAATCCAGAGGTAAGAGGCCAGATAAAGATCATGTCTGAGAAGGGAACACAACCAACCCACAGACAGCCAGAAGAGCTTGGGCTAAATATCACCTTGGTTAACAAGTGCAACCCAGTCAGTGATTATTTACTGTCAATTATTACTGTTATTACCATTATTATTTGCTGGAACTGCTGAGGGTGAGCAGAGTGAATGAACAGATATACTTCCTTGAGACTCCGCTGAAGTCAACTGTGACCACTGTTGAGTCCTTTACATTTCCCTTCCCATCAGTTTCTGAGACCCTCACCTCTGATTCTCCCAGAAAAGCCTGTTAGTAGGCCTCACTGAATAGCTCACTTGGATAGTGTGCTGCTTGGCCATATATATGCCCCGGACTCAAGCCCAGCCCCCACTGCATTGAAGGAGGCTTCAGTGCTATAGTCTCTCTCTCTCTGCCTTTCTGTTTCTCTGTCTAAAAAAAAAAAATTAGAAAAGTCTGTTAGTCAGCTGCACCTAGGGTTAACACTATCTCTGACACTTAAGACTGAAGTGTTTAAACAAGTTCCTTGACTATTCTTAACTTATTTTCCCATTTTTTAAATGAAATGAGACCTGCCTTAGATTGTATGTTGTGAGTATTCATAATTTAATTACGATGCCTGATGCCAAGCCTGGCAGGCAGATGGGACACAGAAAGTCCCTCCTTCTTTTCCTGTCTAGTCTGGTGTTTATTTCTTACTGTCTCCTTTCTTATCAGTGTCCCTGTTCCCCCGGACTCTGTCCTCAGCCCCTTATCCAGTTACCCTTTCATTCTTAGTAATTTTTAGTAATCCTTCTAACTCCTATCTTCCTATTAACATACCTGCTTTCATTTTTTGATGTCACTCTCACCAAGTCTCAGTTTCACATTTCTATTAGCTCTTATCTAAATTCCTAACAGAAGCCCAGTCAGAATTGTTGAAGCAAATGAGAATGCCCTAACTCCCAGAGATAACCTGGGTAAGAGCTGACTCTGGAATTAGATCAACTCTAGCTCAAGTTGAGACGCTTCACTTCCTAGCTGGTGACTTATCAGTCATGTCACCATCTAAATAATGAAGAAAAATATTACACTAGCTCTGACACTTTAAGTAGAGTGTTGAAACAAGTTTCTTAACTACTCGTGCATTTTTAGTACACCAACTTCTAGAATTGTTGTGAGAATTAAATACACACACACTTAAGACATTCTGGCTCCTATTAAGTGTCTTATATTTATGACGACAGGTGGTTGTATCTACACATAATAACTATAACTTTTAGCCCAAGTTTATAAAGCTGGGGAGCATTAAGTATTCAGGACTCAAGTTCAAATCAAGAAACTGGAAAGAATTTCCAGGTTGGGGTTGGGGTTTCCCCAGAGCTGCAGGCAGGACTAAGAAAGGGACCCAGGGAGAGTGGATCTTTCCACACTAGACCTTAGAGAGTATGGGAAGAAGAGATTCTTGGTAAGAACAGTCTTAAAAGTGTGACTCAGGCGATGCCAAACCAGGATACGTCTTGGACAGGGGGGATGGGGGGGAGGAGGAGAAAGGAGCATATGTTCACAAGCCCTCCCTCCCTCCTTCCCTCCTTCCTTCCCTGCCTCCCTCCTCTCTCTCAGATGTCCTGTTACTACTTCCCTTTGATCACACCAGCCAGAAGCCAGAGGACAGTACACAGAACTACTTCCAGGGCCCTGAGACAGGTAGGGAGGGATTGTTGGTACTAGAGGGGAAAGAGACAAAGGATATCTGAGAGAGATGAGGGGGACTGTAGCCTCTACCAGGGATTTTTCTTTCTGCTCTACTTCTGGGGCCCTTCCCACCAGGCCTGAGGATATCTCTATGCTAGGCTCTGAGAACCTTCCTCTAGGATATTTGCCCATCTCTACCACCACAGCTGAGCCTTTCTTCTGTTCCAGACACAAGGCTACTTTTGTGAACTTGAAGCATATGTTCCACAAAATGCAATTGACTTTCTTTGAGAGGACAGGGTATAAGGCAGAGATCCTGCATCTGATTCATTCTTCCTGGAATGTGGCTCATGACAGCTGCTTAACAAATGGTGGACAAATGGGCTTGTTTCCCAGCTGCTCTGCTCTCAACTGTTGGAGTTTGGAGCAACATAGGCTCTTTCCAAATCCATTTTTCTCTATAGACATCTTTCCCTGGGCTCATGGGATGACAGAAAAATCTGCCCCAAGGTGCAGGTCTGTTAGGCATTAGGAAACAAAGCAAGGTGATGAGGTCAGAAGACATCCTTTTCTAAAGCTAAGAAGGGCAGACAAGACATACCTTACAGGTCTTACACAGAACAGACAAAAACTGGACCCCAGCAGCCTGCAGCCCCTTGAGTAAGCTCCAGATGGCCCCGTGTACATCTATGTATGATGTCCCTGCTGAGCTATTTGGAGCATTACCTGAGCATCTGCTGCAGGGGAGCACCATGTCCTCATATAATCCTCGCCACCGATCCAGGATAGCAGTCTGTATTGCTCCCACTTGACAGAATATAGGTGAGGGACTTGGTACAGTACTGAAACAAAGAGCAGTAGAGTTCAAGTCCTCAGCACCATCACAAGCATCCCATGTTTCTACTTAAGAAAATCTCAGCTGGCTGGAGTCTGACCTTTCCAAGGAATTTCCCTTCAAGTTTCCATAGGGGTAATTGCTAAATTCACTCCCAAATAGCAGTCCCTGACTCCTACAGCTCCTTGGGAGACTTTGGGCTGGGTGTAACTTCTGCTGGCAGGCTGGCCTCCTGTAGCTCTGGCTGGGTTGGTACCACCCCATTGTGGTTGAGGAGCTAAAGGACAGAGAACTGTGCTTGGGGGGAACCTTGGTGTTATCCTCACCTGAACCCAGAAACATAAGGGCTTCACCGACCAAGCCATCAGAAACAAGGTGTTCACTGGGAAACCTGCTCAAATGCAGACTGACTCAGTATGCCTGGAGCAGAGATGAGATACTGTATTTTTGATATCTCAGGCATTTCTACCACTGCTGGTGCAAAGACCATATTTGACCAGTAAAGTTGAAAGATGGTCATTATTAATTTTATCCTGCTCAGTACCTCTCTTTTATAATATATATATGAATTCTCTAAGATATTTATTTATTTATCTTTAAAATTTCTTTATTGGGGAATTAATACTTTACATTCCACAGTAAATACAATAGTTTGTACATGCATAACATTCCCCAGTTTCCCATATAACAACAAAACCCTCACTAGGTCCTCTGTCATCCTTCTTGGACCTGTTTTCTTACCCCCACCCACCCCCCAGAGTCTTTTACTTTGGTGCAATACGCCAATTCCAGTTCAGTTTCTACTTGTGTTTTCTCTTCTGATCTTGTTTTTCAACTTCTGCCTGAGAGTGAGATCGTCCCATAGTCATCCTTCTGTTTCTGACTTATTTCACTTAACATGAATTTTTCAAGTTCCATCCAAGGTCTGCTGAAAACTGTTAAGTCACCATTTTTAATAGCTGAGTATTATTTCGTTGTGTATATGTACCACAACTTGCTCAGCCACTCATCTGCTGTTGGACACCTGTGTTGCTTCCAGGTTTTGGCTATTACAAATTGTGCTGCTAAGAACATATGTGTACACAGATCTTTTTTGGATGGGTGTGTTGGGTTCCTTAGGATATATCCCCAAGAGAGGAATTGCAGGATCATAGGGTAGGTCCATTTCTAGCCTTCTGAGAGTTCTCCAGACAGTTCTCCACAGAAGTTGGAGCCATTTACATTCCCACTAGCAATGCAGGAGGGTTCCTTTGACCCCAAAACCCCTCCAGCATTTGTTGCTGTTACCTTTTCTGATGTATGACATTCTCACAGGAGTGAAGTAGTATCTCATTGTTGTCTTTATTTGCATTTCTCTGACAATCAAAGATTTGGAGCATTTTTTTCATGTGTTTCTCGGCCTTTTGGATCTCTTCTGTGGTGAATATTCTGTCCATGTCCTCTCCCCATTTTTGGATGGGGTTATTTGTTTTCTTGTTGTTTACACAAGTATTTTATAAAAGAAAATGTTTAGGGAGTCGGGCTGTAGCGCAGCAGGTTAATTGCATGTGGTGCAAAGTGCAAGGACCAGCACAAGGATCCTGGTTGGAGCCCCCAGACCCCCATATGCAGGGGAGTCGCTTCACAGGTGGTGAAGCAGGTCTTCAGGTGTCTTTCTCTCCCCTTTCTGTCTTCCCCTACTCTCTCCATTTCTCTCAATCCTATCCAACAACGACGACATCAACAACAATAACAAAAAAAATAAGGGCAAAAAAGGAAATAAATAAATGTTTTTAAAAAAGAAAGAAAATGTTTAGATATCAACCGATCAATCAATGAGATAGACCAATAGATAGATATGATAGATGATAAATTATATAGATAGATGATAGATAGATAGATAGATGATAAATAGGTGATAGATGTGTAGATGGATAGATGGATGGATGGATGAATGGATAGATGATTGGGTAGATGGATAGACAGATGTATGATGGGATGGAGAGAGAGAGGAAGATAGATATATAGGCAGACAGACAGACAGGTAGATATATAGGCAAAATGTATTACTCTAGCATACATAGTGTCAGGGATCAAACATGGGACCCCACATATAAAAGTCTTGTACTCTATCATTGAGTCACCTCCCTGATCACTACCACAAATGTACTGAAATGCCCATATTACTTTTCTCAATAGATAAGATATTATACCTGTATCAACAAAAATCTATTACTCAGTCTAACTAATATAATGAGGAAAATAATTCATAACATAATAAATTTAGTATAACCCATTTTATCCTGAATAGCCTTGGATTTGGGAAAACATAATTTTCTTTTATATTTGAAAATTTTTTAAATGCAGCCACATATATGCTTACATTAGAAATAAAGACTAAATAAAAAGCCTGTATGTCTATGTGAAGACTCAACACACATGTGACAGGGACAAGTAGAGACTGACCTAGGTGTGCCTTAACATCTGGGGATGGCACTGGCCACATTGATGGAACTTCAAAAGTAAAATTTCATATACAGTTATGTTGACTTTTATATTCTAAATATTTGCCTTATTTTTTGTATTTTAAATATCCACTATGCTTTAGGATGAAGCAAACATATACCGCAGGTGTCTATGTAAAAAATACAAACACACTTAAATCCCAAGAACTGATTTCCATTTTTTTTCTTTTTCTTTTTTTTTTTTCTGTATGAATGTCAGGGGGAGGATTCAGTCACATGGGACAAAAATGCTTTTGTAGACTATGCTGGCTGTCCAGCATGTTTGCCCTCTGACTGTGAATTGTGTACCCTAAGAGTGTGATAATCACAAACATGCCAAGAGTTCTACATGCCCCTCAGGAGGTGAGTCCACCTTGACCTTTGAGCAGGCTGTTCAGTCTGACACTGTGTCTACTTAGTTGAAAGAAGCAAGGCCTCCAGGAACCCCAAGGAACTGGCCCACTGGAGGGAGGGATGGATGACAGGATGCCATCTCTGTGTGTGCTGTTTCTGTTCTAATCCTTTTCCTGCAACCTAGTATTTTATTCTCTTTCACAGCTGAGGAAGTAGGAGTAGGCAGGGCATAGGTAGATTGCTCAAATACTGCAAAGCACCCCAAAACCTACCCCCTACAGTTCTGAACATTATGTCTTTCTCTACAGGATCACAACAGAAGCCATCCTCTGGTGACAGGTCTCTCTCTCTCTCTCTGCCTTCCCCCCCCCCTCCCCAGCCCATCAGAACACTCCTCTGCTCTGCTCTGGCTTATGTTGGTGCAGGGGATTGAATGTGGGTCTTTGGAGCCTCAGGTATGGAAGTCTCTTTGCATAACCATTATGCTATCTACCCTCCACCCTTATCTGTCTCCTTTACTACACCCAGGAAGGCAGCCTCATCTCAGAGCCAACAACCTTTCAGGGGGCAGGTTAGCAAACAGATTTGCAAGGAGGAAACTCAGGATTCCATTGAAGGCTTGGTTTGCAGGGCTCTTTCCACCTTGCTTTCTTAAGTCTATTGGATGACAAAAGAGACCTAAAAGCATAGAAGATATTTGAGCAACACGGCCTTGCTTAGGTTGTCCCAAAAAAAAAAAAAAAAAAAAAAACCTTTTGTGGGTAAATAGTTGAAATTAAGAGCATTTGCCTTTCCTGCCACTGGGTGATCTCTTATCCAGAGGATACACTCTGGAGAACGCTCAAATGTTTCAAATATCTATCATCACAGGAATCAAAAAGTAGAAACAGAACAGATGAGATTAGGGATTTTAGGATGGAAGGAAGCTAGGAAGTCCATTTTAGGCTTGTTCCTAGGGACCCATGACTATCATAGTTTTTGTCTGAGTTTGATAGCTAACATGAAGTTGGATAAAAATATTGTCTGAGAAATTTGGTGCTAGAGTAAAGAAAAGGGCTAGAAAGTTGGATTAGGGTAGAGGGTATCTTCCATTCTTGAAAAAAAATTCTATGAATAAAAGTAACTATTTACCTCAATTCACCCAATCCGTAGCCATATATTTATATATAGTTAGCACCAGTGCCTGTGTAACCTCTTAAGTCCTGACTGGTCATCACGAACCTACTCCAAATACAATGAATGCAAACAATATCAGTAATTTGCAATCTATGCTGGGATCTTAGTATCTTCTGCCGCCTCTGTGCAGCCACAGCAACTGGAATTAACTAGAAGTGGAGCTCCAGGATGAGACCACTCTGAACCCTGGAGTCTACCTCCGGTTACAGATGAGATGACATGACTGGGTGACATCATTTTCTCTCCCTCGGGTCTCACTAGCCAGGCAGGCAGACCTCTGCACCTGATGACTCCCAATTCTAAGGGCATGCCCAGTCTGAACAATGGCACAGTTATGGGATGTTACCCAGGCAACAAAGTTAGTTCCCAAAGAATGTTATACCATTTATGGAGCAAGGATGGGTGCCAGGCTAGCGTGAAGGTGTTTCTTCCTGGGCACGTGTCCTCTGGGTTGGAGAGAACTTGACTGGAGCCAACCTGGGCTGCTGCTTACTCAGCGACACGGGAGAGAGACCAGGAATTCATGGCAGAGCGGGAATGCAATGTGTCTTTATTGATCAGAGACAACGCTTTTATATATTTAGAACAGGAAGTGGCAAGTTGGAAAAGGAAATGGCTAGGAAAGGGGGTGGAGAAAACGAAAGACCGGGAAGGTAGAAAGCTTCTGTAGCAATAGTTGCTAGGCTTTTAACTGGTGGAATTAATACACCTTGCAGGCAGGACAGGTCTTGAGGTAGAAGGAAGATAGACCAAAGGAATGGGTGGGGAATCTTTCAGGCAAAACAATGATTATGTAAATAGGCCATAGTGTCAGCAATGGAGGATGGAGCAGGGGGACTGCCTGACAGATGGGCAGTGGCTGGGAGTCAGGAGAAGGTGGCAATTCCACAGTAGC
This sequence comes from Erinaceus europaeus, assembly GCF_950295315.1. Taxonomy (NCBI): domain Eukaryota; kingdom Metazoa; phylum Chordata; class Mammalia; order Eulipotyphla; family Erinaceidae; genus Erinaceus; species Erinaceus europaeus. Next base: position 96,664,660 of record NC_080162.1, on the reverse strand, counting down.
AGGTTCCAGCAAGATCCAGAGTTAGAACAGGAATAGCATACAGCCCTTATGTCAGGCAGTGTCCCAGAAGGCTTATCCTTTTATAGATTAGCTGAAGGTGGTTGTGGCTCTCTTTGGAAATGCTTATGCTCCTCCAGGGCTAGTCACATGTATCCACGTAGCCTACTGACTATCAGAAATTGCATCACTGAGAGTCAGTGACACTATTTTAACACTATCATGACATACATATGGAGAAAGAGGAGAGACCACAGCACCAGTTTTCTTCAGTGCAGTGGGGCCAGGTATTGAATCAACGTTGCACATACGACAGACCAACACACTACCCAAGTGAACTAATTCACCAGCATTAACATGACTCAGCTTACATTCAGTGCACAGCCCGTAAGAATTTGGTATCAGGAGTCAGATGTTAGTGCAGTGGGTTAAGCACAAGTGGCGCCAAGTGCAAGGACCAGCATAAGGATCCCGGTTCGAGCCCCCACTTGCAGGGGAGTCCCCACTTGCAGGGGAGTTGCTTCACAGGAGGTGAAGCAGGTATGCAGGTGTCTATCTTTCTCTCCCCCTCTCTTTCTTCCCCTTCTCTCTCCATTTTTCTGTGTCTTGTCCAACAACAACTGCATCAATAACAACAACAATAATAACTACAACAATAAAACAACATGGGCAATAAAAATAAATAAGTAAATATTTTTTAAAAAAAGAATTTGGTATCATGCTCTTTAAATTAATTACAATAGGGTTAGGAAAATAACTGAGTGGTAGAGTGTATACCTTGCATGCATGAGGTCCTGGGCTCAGACCCATGCACCACATAAAGATAAGACAGGAAAAAGCAAATAGAACATCATAAATGGCAGAGAAGTGCTTCAGTCTTTCACTAAAAAGCAAATACAAACAGTAACTACTATATTTGAAGTGCTTGACTACTGCTTAGAGTAGGTCCCAGACCTAATATGGGACCAATGGAAATGTAGTCTTCTTTGTGATACTGGAAGTTTCTGGGTTTTCTGTACAAACATCTTGGGTCTTCCATACTCTATGCACATAGAGAAAGGCCAGCACATAGGGTGCTGCCTGGTCTCCAGGTCTGCAGGATGCTCAAACACACCTGGAAAGCAAAGAAGATTCCAGAACCTGCTCTCCTGCTTCCTCAGCAAGATACATCTGAAGAGAGGACATCAGAATATCTTGACCCACTCCTGATTCCATCACCTACTGAGACCCAATATAAAGCCCCTCCCAGTAACCAGAGAACCATAGGACTAGTCTCTCTCAGCCTTTTCTGTTCCTCCGCCTAGTCTGATACTGCCTTGTTTTCCTGGGGTGCTCTTTGTTTACATGAGCCAAAGTTAATTGTACCCCAGTGTGACTGGCCAAGCACAAACATGCTTTCCGGTTCCCTCTGGAGCGGAATCCTTGTCCTTGTTCTTTGATAGTGCTGGGGTGCCCAGAACTCCACCCCAGGATCTCTGCAGCTCTGAGTCACCCTGGAAAACACCAATCCTTGTGGCCAAGGGCTGAGCTCTGATTATTCTAGTGGTTCCCTTGGCTCTTTGATTTATTGCTTTGGTGTGGTCCCAACATCCTCCCTGCAACCTTCCACACCTAAACTATTAAAAGGACAGTTTATTTTTATTTTTTATTAGTGATTTAATAATGACTAACAAGATTTTAAGATATCAGTGGTACAATTCCATACAATTTCCACCACCAGAGTTCTGTGTTCCATCTCCTCCACTGGAAGTTTCCCTATCCGTTATCCCTCCCTGGGAGTATGGACCAAAATTCTTTATGGGGTATAAAAGGTGGAAGGTCTGGCTTCTGTAATTGTTTCTCAACTGGACCTAGATGTTGGCAGGTCGATCTATATAACCCCAGCCTGTTTCTGTCTTTCCCTAGTGGTGTATGACTCTGGAGAGGTGAGACTTTGAGACATACTGGTGAGATCTTCTGCCCAGGGAAGTCAGGATGGAATCATAGTCACGTCTGCAACTTGGTGACTGAAAGACAGTAAGATACAAAGTAGAACAAATTGTTTACTAAACAGGAATCCAAAGGTAGGAATAGAGCAGATGAAATTAGGGGAAGAAACTAGAAAGTCTATTTTTAGGTATGTTCCAAGGGGCCCATGACTAGTAGTTTTTGCATCAGACTGATAGCTTCTTCTTCTTCTTCTTCTTCTTCTTCTTCTTCTTCTTCTTCTTCTTCTTCTTCTTCTTCTTCTTCTTCTTCTTCTTCTTCTTCTTTTTTTTTTTAACTATAAAGTAGGATTAGAGCAGATGGGAATAAGGATTTTAGGGTGGATAGAAGCTAGGAAGTCTATTTTAGGTATGTTCCTAGGGGCCCATGGCTGATAATTTTTGCTGGAGTATGCTAACTAACCTACAGGTGGACTAAAATTATTATCTGGAAAGATAGTGTTAGAGTTGAGAATAGGACTAGAAAGCTGGATCAGAGCAGACAGTAGCTCCCAAAATTTAAGAAAATTTATAAATATAATTAACTGGAGCTAATCAATCTGATGTGGGGCTTATATCTTTTTTTGTATTAATTTGTTTATTGGATAGAGACAGCCAGAAATTGAGATGGAAGGGGCAGATAGAGAGGAAGAGAGTCAGAGAGACACCTGGAACACTACTTCACCACTTAAAAAACTTTCCCCTGTTAAGTGGGGACTGTAGGCTCGAACCCAGGTCATTATGCATTGTAACATGTGCGCTCAACTAGGTGTGCCACCACCCAGCTCCAACCATAGGTATTTATATTTAGCACAGGGGCTAAATATAACGTCTGAGTCCCTGTCAGTTTGAGTTCACAGTCCATGGTCACAGGTGGGAACATTCTAAGCTGCACTCATTTCAGGACCAGTCTTCCTCGAGTGGCAGAGTAGGATGACTCAGCTTCCCTTCAGAGAGTGGGGCAGTCCTTGCCATTGGTATTTCATAGCGAGGGCACAGTTCTGAAGAAGCCTACAAGAGGGCTTAAGATAATATTCCTGGTAGGAATGACCAGTGAGGGTGGAGAGAGGGATCTTTTAGAAGATTCCAGAACCTGCTCTCCTGCTTCCTCAGCAAGATACATCTGAATAGAGGACATCAGAATATCTAGGCCCATTGAATTTATGGGGGAATCCAAGAATTCCCTGACTAGGGCCCCAGGTGATGGGGTGGCATGAAAGTGACCAAGAAGACCATCATTAAGTGGGATCACCTTTTCTAAAGACTCCCATCTCCAAATACAATAGTCTTAGTCTGAAGTACTGGTAGTTAGGTCTTCAACATAAGACTTTTGGAGGGGGTACAATATTGTCCATAACATTAGCTACTGTGACCTTGAGCAGGTCATTAGCCTATCTGTGTCTTAGCATCCTCCACTGTTACAAAGGTATAATGAGAAGGTTGTTGTGAAGATTAAATAAGAGCACAAGTTCTAGTTTTCAAACATTTTTAATCATAGCTTTTAAATGGTGTACTGTGGAGATGCACAAGTTGAGAACCTTAGCCAGTTGCCAAGGCCCTTAGATTAGACACATACCACAGTGGAGAGAGTAACCATAGCCAGTCACCATAGAGTTGATCAGAAGATGTCAGGTGGAACACATACATCTATATCTCTAGCTGGGACAATGTCAAATATGAGCCATCAATCCCAAGCTTCTTGGAGTATTTAAACTTTTCTTTTCTTTTTTTTTCTTTTCTTTTCTCTCCTCTTCTTTTCTTTTGCCTCCAGGGTTGTCACTGGGGCTCGGTGCCTGCACCATGAGTCTACTGCTCCTGGAGATTATTTTTTTCCCTTTTTGTTGCCCTTGTTGTGTTATCGTTGTTCTGGTTATTATTATTGTTGTTGATGATGTCGTTATTGTTGGATAGGACAGAGAGAAATGGAGAGAGGAGGGGAAGACAGAGACAGAGAGAGACATATAGAAACCTGCAGACCTGCTTCACTGATTGTGAAGTGACCATCCTTCAGGTGGGGAGCCGGGAGCTCAAATTGGGATCCTTGCATTAGTCCTTGACCCCCACTTAGAGGAGTATTTATTAATGTACAAATAATAGGTGGCTGGGGGCAGGACAGTAGCACACCCAGTTAAGTGCATGCAGATAGTACAAAGCACAAAGACCCGTGCAAGGATCTCAGTTCGAGCCCCCGCCTTCCCATCTGAATGGGGATTGCTTCACAAGAGGTGAAGCAGGTCTACAGTTATCTCTCTGTCTCCCTCTCTACTTTCCCCCCTTCCCCTCCCCTCTCAATTTCTCTCTGTCCTACAAAAGGAAAGGAAAGGAGAGGGGAAGGGAGGGGAGGGGAAGGGAGGGGAGGGGAGGGGAGGGGAGGGGAGGGGAGAGGAGAGGAGAGGAGAGGAGAGGAGAGGAGAGGAGAGGAGAGGAGAGGAGAGGAGAGGAGAGGAGAGGAGAGGAGAGGAGAGGAGAGGAGAGGAGAGGAAAATTAATCTGAAATATCCAGACTTCACCTTAGATCAGGATTCTTGGCGACAACTGGCCACAGCCTGAAATAGAGGCCTCATGGCATATTAGTCAAAGGAATGTACTTGGTAGACAAACAATAAGCAAAACCTATACTTTTTATGCAAGCATAAAGCAAAGTTACAATTAAGTAAGATTTCTAATAACAAGTATCAGGAAATCTGAGATCAGAAAACTTCAATAGTGTACCCTTGTGTATTTTTGTTGACATGCAAACTTCTTGATGAAAGAAACATATGTAATGTCCAGAGTATCACGGATATTGACAGCTTAAAATATAAATATTATTTCTCCTTTACACCTAATTATTATGAATTTAATATTACCTCTGTTTATTTTAAAAGACTTTGTGAGGGGGGAAGGAAAAATTCCATTAATAGCTTTAACTTATATATTTTTTATTCTCTTCTTTTCCTCTTAAACTATCTTTGATTCACTTTCCTCACAATTTTATCCAACTTTAATATGTTATTTTTTTGTTTTCAGAGTCATGTATTGATCATTCTGTTATATCCTTTGTCAAATAATATGTTTATGAAAGTTTAAATCAAGGTTTTTTAATCTCCATATTCCACAAGTCTCTAGGTGTTTAAAATACCTTTTTTCTCATTGAATTATCAATATTGCACAATTAGTAATATTTGGGGAAATGTGTAAAATTAATCAAAACCACATATATTATACATATTTATAAATAATTGATAATCATGAGAAGTAAAATATTGAAAATGCATTTTATTGAAATGAATTTTTATTTTCACTTCTTATGCTCTTGTATGAATACATTTATTTAGTGATAAAATTAAACATCAGTTATTCTAAATACATTTTAAATATTTGTTGATGTATTGATGAGAAAAAAAGGAAGAACACATAAGTGCCATTCATTCAAATGTCAGGTATTGAACTCAGAACTTTATGGATATAAGTCCTGCACTTTACCACTGAGCATCATTCCCAGTCTTGGCATCAATTTTATTCCTATTTACTTTGTTTTTATTTATTTATAATTGGATAGAGACAGAGAGAAATTGAGAGAGGAATGAGAGAGATAGAGGGAAAGAGATGGAGTGACACCCGTGTAGCCCTGCTTCACCACTCCTGAAGCTTTCCTCCTGCAAGTGAGGGCCAGGGGCTTGAACCCAGGTCCTTGTGCACTGTAATGTGTGTGCTTAACAAGATGTGCCACCGCCTGACCCCTCTGTTCCTATTTTAAAATAAATATTGGCTCTGAAATACCTTGTTTAGTGGAAAAGGAGGAGAGAATTATGAACTTCTCTTTGTATCATTCAATACTTTAGACTGCTTCATAGTTACATGTCAAAAGTCATATTATCAAAAATGATTTTAATACTCTTCCAACTGACCACTGTATTATTCAGTTGTTGTTGAAAGCAAAATATTGGAAACCTTCCACTTTGTGAAAGGTTTAGTTGTCCAATCATTAGTCATTCACTTTCACAAAATTGGCACCAGTATTTCAAATCACTTCTTGTTTGGTTTTTATCCCAAGGACAATTCTCTTTAGTATAAATCTGGATGAGTGAGAGGTTTATGTTTTGATTTTCAAAGTAGGATGGCTGATGTGAATGGAGAGAGTGTAAAAAGGAGATAGCCATACCTCAGACATATTCGGTGTAATGAATTCTTAGGAAAGAGTACTCTGGGAGGTACTGAAAGGTTTTCTGGAAGGAAGTTGTTTTTGCTTTTAGTTGCCTTTCCTGAGCACCCAGGGGTATGTGAACTCCAAATGAAAGGTCACTCACTGATCTATATAACTTAGAGCATAGGAAGCATTCAGAGCCCCTCCTTGCCCTGGCCCCCAGCTCCTTCTCTGCAGCATGCCCTGACCCTGAGCCCTGTCCCAGCCAGATTCTGGAGTCCCACAGTCAGTGCACCACAGAACTAGGCCTGGGTGGTGGGGAGGGACCCTCCGTTACAACCCTGGTCCCATGCCTTGATTCCTGGGCAGGAGCATATGCTCCTGCTCTTTCAGCCCCTCTTTTCCAGTAGATACTGGGGAGGGAAGGGTACCACAGAGTCAGGACTGGGAGGTTGGGTTTCTAGGTTAAATTTCTGGGCTAGTCCCTGGTCATCTCTGGGTCCCCGTTTTCCTGACTGAAGCTGAGTTGAAATGATGGCTCTTTGAAGGTTCTGGTGGGTCTGTGTGGGGGCAGAGCTTGACTTCCTGCTACCCTTCCCATTAGTAGCTTTATCCAACCCAGTTTTGCTGCTTTGAGACTGCACCTTCGAGGTCCTGTGAGCTGCCCACTCAACAGTTTTGCTCATAGGAGAGGCTGAGTGCATGTGCTTGCTTCCCTGTGCTGCTGTTTTCATTGAAACGAAACAGCAGACTTGACCCAGGCAGCTCTGACAGCCCAGCCTGCCCAGCCACCCTGAACATCTAGGAGCTTCCTGGGAAGGTGGGCATGTTACAGAACTATAGAGGCACTCCAGCTGAGGGGCTTTCCGTATTCTTGTGCCAGTGTGTCCATCCTCTGGCCTGGGCAATGCAGACAGCTGCTCAGTCCAGCCTCGACTCCACTGCAGCTCAGCAGCCTGGTTATTTATGAGGGACCATGCAGGCCTGAGCCTAGCTGCCACCACCCCACCCCACCCCTCTTTGCTCTCCTTTATTGAAGCTTTGCTGTTGTCCTATTTGTGTCTCCATCTTCATCCATTTGTTGAATAATAAAAGGCAGGAGAATGATGGGACAAAAAGTCATTACTATTGATCTGTAAATGATCTAGCACATAGTAGACTCGTATGAAATAGAATTCAGTGAGAGTTTAGGTACTAATTGGACATTGGACCAGATAAACCTATCCTCTGTCATTCTGATTTGTAATCTGCACCAATCACTTTCATGACAAAACTTTCCAAGGATAGTAATTGGACACAGCAGTTATTGAGGCTGGGGCTCAGCCGGATAGTCTTAGTCTCTGCAGGAGCCACTCATGCAGTTGTAGTTCACTGGTAGATTGGTTGAGACCATTTGTGTCTGCTCCATACAGTGTTATTTGTGCTAGGCTTGCCAGTATTCTTCTCATCTTGGCATAAGAATTCCCTGCACTGAGAGTGAGTAAATTTCAGAGCAGAGGAGCCTTTTAAATCTTTGGTTAATGCTTCACTGACCAAAGCAAGTCAAGTGACCAAGCTTGAGACTGCCTGTGGATAAATAGAGGGAAGGGTGATTCAGTGGGAACATTGATCTACCAGACAACCTTAGGACCCTATGACTTTTTTCGTTTTATTTATATTTAAGGTGAATTCAGTTAAGTGTAATAGACTGGCTGCTTATTAAAACAAGTGCCAACATAGTCTTACTTTCTCTCTGTAACAAGAGTAGTTTGTTTTTCAACAAGGTCCACTGTGGAGGAAATTTCCCCCAAAACTATTTTCCCAAAGGTCTTGTTTTAGTCCTGGAAGAACATTGGCTAGAGAATGATAATCTATTTTAGAGAGAGGACATTCTAAGTAGAGAAAGATAGTTCCGGTTGCCTCCAAAAGGATTTTTTATTACCAAGGCAGAGCTTAGAAGTTGAGTGACTCTATTATTCCATGACCTTTCATGTTAAAATGTAACTCGGTCTAGACTGACCAAAACAATTCTTTAAGTTACACAGCTAGGAAATCTTCAGTGCAAATCTTCATATCTGGCTATATCCAATAGAAAAAAAAAACTAGTATAGCCATGGGCTCTTTGGAATATAAATAAAATAGGACTACTATCTAAAAAATGGAGACACCCCAATTCTTCATCTGAACTGTTCCAGCCTTTAGGTTCATGATTAGGCAACAACTTGTTTGGCTCTATATGTTAACTCTTTTTTCAGCCACCAGGTTCCAGGTGCTAACATGAGGCCAGCTGGACTTCCCTGGGCAGACAACCCCACCAATGTGTCCTGGAGCACCGCTGCTCCAGAGGCCCGCCCCACTAGGGAAAGAGAGAGGCAGGCTGGGAGTATGGATCAACCTGCCAATGCCCATGTTCAGTGGGGAAGCAATTACAGAAGCCAGACCTTCCACCTTCTGCACCACCACCCCCATAATGACCCTGGGTCCATACTCTCAGAGGGATAAAGAATAGGAAAGCTATCAGGGGAGGGGAGGGAATATGGAGTTCTGGTGATGGGAACTGTGTGGAGTTGTACCTCTCTTATCCTATTATCCTATGGTTTTTGTCAGTGTTTCCTTTTTATAAGTAAAAATTAAAAAAAAAAAGAAAAATATTGGGTCACTGTGGTGCCTATGAAATAGCTCTGCTATACTCATTCCAAGAGAAAAGTGAAAGCTTTGAGGGGTGACTTGTATCATTATCTGGGAAACTCTGGGTCCCTATATTTCATGGTAATTCCTGAAATATATATATAAATATATATTTATAATATATTTATATAATAATAAATATATATATATCCATGAATATATATATTCATTTTTAACCATGTATATTTTAACCAAATATATATTTATAATATATTTATATTTATAATAAATTTATATATTCGTGAATATATATGCATATATATATTCTTTTTTTTTTTTTTAACCAGAGCACTGCTCATTGGTAATGTGGTGGATTGAAACTGGGACCTCAGAGCCTCAGGCATGAGAGTCTGTTTGCATAACGATTATGCTATCTCCCCCACCCCTGAAGTATATATATCTAAAGGAGCATTTGTTTACTATGTTTTATTTTTGTTCTTTCACAGTGAGACATTATTTGGTGAAATGCCCACAAAACAGGTAAGAATATTTTTTTCAAGTGAATCTATTTATTATTTTTATATATTGTCAATATATTAATTTAAGTATGTGTCTTTACCTAAATATCTGTATATAAGTCTGAGAACAGGCCTAAAATTGTGTGCTTTGCATACATCTATGTGTTTTCAACCGTAGTGCATATTCTGACTGTCCTTAAGAGAACACATGTTGCCTAAGCTAGTCTAACATTTATGCTGAAGAATTGGTACCTGCCCTCGGAGGACTGCTTTTCTTATATAAAAAAAGGGCTGGAAACTAGAATAAACATTTTTGTTGTCTCTGAGAGCAATACTCTTAATATCATCAACAATTTTATCTAACAAATTAGATAGCATTGATGAAGTAGGAAGATTCCTGGAATGATGCAAACTACAAAGACTGATTTCAGAAAGGAAGCAGTCATCTGAATAAACTTGTGACAAGTCAAGAAACTGAAATGAAAGCTAAATGGTTTCTTCTCAACCAAGAAAATCCCAGGCCCATGCTAATTTATTGGCAGTGTATATCAAGAATTTATGAATGAAATTCTAAAAATTCTTTAAAATATTTAGAAAGTAGAGTTATTGTTGTTGTTGTTGTTTTCCCCCTCAACAGATGTTGCTGGTGCTAAGTATGTAAAGAATTCCTTTTCTTTCTTTTTGGCTCTAGGGTTATTGCTGGGGCTCGGTGCCTGCACTACTAATACACTCCTCTGGGAGGCTATTTTTTCCCTTTTGTTGCCCTTATTGTTTATCCTTGTTGTTATTGTTGATATTGTTGTTGTTGTTGGATAAGACAGAGAGAAATCAAGAGAGGAGGGAAAGACAGAAAGATAGACACCTGCAGACCATCTTCACCACCTGTGAAGTGACCCCCCTGCAGATGGAGAGCTGGGGGCTCGAACTGGGATCCTTGCTGTTCCTTGAGTTTCATGCCATGTATGCTTAACCCACTGTTTTACTACCTGACCCCTGTAAATAATTCTTAAACTCAATGACAGCATAAGCAATAACACAATTAAAATGGCACCAAAGAGTTTTAAATAGACCCATACAAGAAGAGTGTGGATGATGGTGAGGTCTTCTTGACGCCCTGACCACCTCTCTCAAGTGTGAATGTACCACCACCTCCCTCTGCATGCTAGGAAGTCTGAATTTGGTTGTGAGTACTTTAAAATTGATAGTCATGGAACTAGACAAGGAATGAGTGCTGAGTACAGCAAAGCCAGACATAGGAAGGTTACAGCTATAGATGCTGCAGATGGTAAAGCCATACAGCTTTCAAGCCCAGGCCTGGAGATTTCAACCACATACTACAACTGTATTGATTTATTGTGTGTTTTTTTCCATTGTTATTGTTTGTTTTTTGCCCCCATATGTAACGTATTCCCACCCCTCCTCAGTCCCGGTTCACCTGAGCAAGAGAGTAGTGAGGTCAGGGACAGCAGGCACATTGTGTTTCCTGGCTAACTTCCTGTATTCTCATTGTCACTTGCTATGCTGGCTTGTCGCTTCCCTTTAGTGCCTTTCTTTCATAGCCCCCAGGCCATGGTAAGCATAGAAGGATGGGGGTAGGGAGTTGTAAGATAGGGCCTTCTTGTTATTCCTGTAGTCATGTAAAGAACACTCCTATGCTACAATTTACTATGATGATACTGTATTGTTTGTGGTAGATGGAACTGGAGGTGAAATAAGTAAAGAGAGTGAAAGATAACTGCTAGATATTTTCACTCATGGGGAATATGGACAACTAAAGCAAACAAGCTTGCAAAAGAAACAGTCAACAGATTTTTCTCTTAGTGAAAACTATGGTGGCTATCAGAGGGAGGTATGGGGGAGTGAGCTGAGGAATTCTGATGTTGGTTTTAGTGAATTACATACACATATATATGGGTGTGAAACTATACTCCTGGAATCTTGTGGTTTTGTAAACTACTGTTAAATTATGACTAATAGAAATGATTATATGTAAAAAAAATGTTTCTACAAATGAAAAAGAATATTCTATTTGGGGTTAGTCTGGGAGATACAGTTTAAGTCATACCACCTGGTAGTTTGGTCACCTTGGGTCACTAACTCTGCTTCTCTGTAAGGTCTCAGCCTCCACAAAATAGGCATAGATGTCTCTTTGTCCCTGTGGCTCATGGTCATTGTGAGGATTCAATCACGGCAGCTCTGGACTGAGTCCTTGTAATTACTCACGGTGCGTCCATGCAGTGCCTCAGATGAACACTTCGGGGGATTCATTTTGAATCCTCATAAAAACCCTGCTAGCTACAAATTAGTCTCCCCAGACTAAGAATATGAATAAAACTGCCAACTATTAGATAAATAGCTAGCCTTCTGTACTATTTATGAGCCTTTTGATTGAAGGTGACAGAAAAGCCAACTTAGACATAGTCACAAAGGGACTTAGCTGGATTACCTAACTAGGGATGTCACAGTGGGTGGGCCTCCAGGTGGCTTCATCCAAGGGACAGAGATTTCTCTGGGTGCTGGCTCTCTCCCTAGCTCTTTTCTGGGCAATGCTGCCTTCAGGCCAGATCAGTTTTTCTTGTGAAGGGCAAGATGGCAGCAAGGCACCCACTCCTGACCCCAGAAAGGAGTCATCTCTCTCCCTAGCTCTTTTCTGGGCAATGCTGCCTTCAGGCCAGATCAGTTTTTCTTGTGAAGGGCAAGATGGCAGCAAGGCACCCACTCCTGACCCCAGAAAGGAGTCATCTCTCTTCCTAGCTAGCAAAAAAAAAAACAACAACTGTACCTCATTATTACTAGAGAAGCCAGAACCAAGTACCGAGGCAAGAAGAAAAGACTGTGCTGAGAAGGAACTGGGGTTAATGTCATCCAAATCCGTGCCATTAGCCTTGGGATAGTAATCCAGTGATTCCTCCCTGCCACTATTCCAATGAACTGAGACCAAGACACTGATAGAACTGCTAAATACTAACAAAAGACCTCCTGATCTTACTAGTTAGCAGTCAGAGAAATCTTAACTTCCCAAACAAAGTCAGCAGCCTTGTAAGGCATCTGTTCAGAGTTTATGAAGCTGGCAGGGATTGCAGAAGAAGATCTCAAACAGAGATTTCCCAGAAAAAAAAATCTCTTCTAGGATATAAGCCATTTTAGACAAAAGACCACATGAAGTTATGGAGAGGGAGATGCCTTGGCTACTACCTCATGAAGGAGCAATTTGGCCTTCTTTTTTTTTTTTTCCTTTTCCATTTTATGTTGTGGAGGACAGAAAGAAGTTGAGAGGGGAGGGGGAAATAGAGAGGGAGAGAGAAAGATAGACATCTGCAGACCTGCTTCACCACTTGTGAAGTGCAGATGGGGAGCTAGGGGGAGCTCAAACTGGGATCCTTGCTCTTCATACTATGTGTGCTTACCTGGTGCATCATGGCCTGACTCTCTGCCTCTCTTTCTGACAAAGTTAACCCAAAGTAGGGAAGCTGTAGTGATTAATAATAATAATAATAGTAGTAGTAATAATAATAAGCTAGGCGGTAGCGCAGCAGGTTAAGCGCACATAGTGCAAAGCATAAAGGTTGGCATAAGGATCCCAGTTCAAGCCCTCAGTTCCCCACCTGAAGGGGGGTCACTTCACAGGCAGTGAAGCAGGTCTGCAGGTGTCTATCTTTCTCACCCCCTCTCTGTCTTCCCTTTCTCCCTCAACTTCTCTCTGTCCTATCCAGCAACAATGACAACAATAATAATAGCAACAACGAAGAAGAAGGGCAAAGGGGAGAAAGTAGCCTCCAGGAGCAGTAGATTTGTGGTGCAGGCACCAAGCCTCAGCAATAAACCTGGAGGCAAAATAATAATAATAACAACAGTAACAACAACAATAATAATACTATATATAGAACACAAGCAGTTGAAAATAAACCAGCTCCACCCCAAAGGCCTGTCTGTCCTTTGGAGCCCAGCTCTGGCTGGGCCCAGCTCCTTCAGTCAGGGACTCTGAGAGCTGATTCCATAGCAATAATGAGACTGCTAATACTGGCCAGACAGTTATAGGGACCATTAGTTAGTGATCACTGTACACCAAACTGAATTCAAGGCGTTTGACATGTATTTCTCATTTCTGAAAACACATCATTTCAAGGCACCTTTACCTTGGAAATGAAGTTCTGCAATTTTAAGCAACTCTTGTATGTGGTATCAGTTGAACTTGTATGTTCCACTGGCAGGAAAGCTTATTCAAAAGCCTAGAGTGAGACTTCAGGCAATTTGTCCTATTTGCACAAACCCTTGACCTTTGTCACTGACAGCTGACTTTAACAGGGAGGAAGGGGATTCTTTTTCCATCACAGATTACTGTGAATATTGATGACAGTCATTTGACACCATAGTTGTTGAGACCAGTGTTCCTCCTTAAAGATTCCTTGCTACTGTGGGGTGATGAGTACACTACATGGAATCATGGAAAAGGATCCTTAGACTGCCTACAAAGAAACTAGTGAATCGTCCAGGGGGTCTGTGTCAGATAGTCTCATGGTTAATGAAATGCAGGAGGAAGAAGGGAAGTATATGGATGTTTCAGGAGGTGAAATGGATCAACTGTAGCAATGATTCTCATGGACAGTGTGGAACAAGACAAGCTCAGGAGGAGAGGGCTCCAAATAGCAGGCATAGGAAGACCACACCTTTCTAAGCTCCAAACTGGAAACGCTTTGTGGGCCAGGGACTCTTGTTTAACAAACATAACTTGGCAACCCTAGCATGACAAATCTCTGCCTTACAAAGCAGAGAGCTTGGTGTGCAGGAGTGGAGAGAAAAGGAGATTAAACAGACTTTAAGGAAGCACTTAGAATTACAATTCATATCTTAAAATACAAAAAAATTACCTTGAACCACAGAAGCTTGGGGCATGTAGACTGGGTATATAAAAAGTCCTTGGTAGGAATGGTAAAATTCACCTCTAGTAATCTTCCAAAGAGAGACAGGTACTACACAGCTGTTTGATGGAGCTAAAAGGACTGCTTAGACCACAGATGCTGTGGTTTAATTTAAGGATACTTTGATCTCATGATTGTGAAAGTATGGTGTGACCAGGTCTATGATTCTTAGTTATAATTATGTTCTCTAGTGGGGCCAGTGCAATTTATGCTGGCCTGCCCGCCTGCCTGCCTTTCTTTCTTTCTTTCTTTCTTTCTTTCTTTCTTTCTTTCTTTCTTTCTTCCTGCTCTCAAACACACTTAGCTTTAGAGTAGAGCATAGAAGATTCCTTGCTGCTGGCCTATACCCATGCCCACCTCCATTTTGGCAACTGACATCATTATTCCAGACTATTTCCAGGAATGTGAAGAACTATGTGTCTCTCCTCTGCCCACTCTCAGGCCATTATGGCCCTTGGTCTTGGACACCAGATACAATGTTTAATCTCCAAATTCCATCCAGCACTTGGACAGGCTCCTTCTTTTTACACCAGGACAGGGTTTAAACTGCAACTGCTCTGAGAACTCTGAATTTAGTACAAACTTAACATGCAAATTCCTGACACCTTCTTCTTCAGGAGCTTAAACTTGGAGCTGCTATTGTGACTGTTAGCTTGCCATTTTCCTGTCCTAGATTTCTAGTTCTTTGTTAGCTCAGCTAGAACCATAGTCCTTGCTTTAGGGCCAAGGAATCAGGCCTACCTAGATCAGCTCCCAGACTCCTTCCTGGTCTCTCTGAAGCTTCATTTCCATGTCTGAAAGGGTCAGAGATTCTGAATAGCAAGCACTCTCTCAGTGCATTGCACAGAATCGAAGCATGGGTGGCTGTTAATGGCATCAGTTTCTGGAAAACATGGGTGCTCATAATTCACTTAATAATTGACAAAATCCAGGTTGTCTGCCTTACCTAGTGTCTAGGGGCAGCTTCCCATTGCTCAGGAGCATAGCTTCTCCCTCAGCTACCCTTTCCTGCCTGGACTGTTCTGGGCTAGCAATTATAGAGCCCCACAGTATTTGTGGCAGCAGGAAGGCATACTGGACTATCTTTGGCAGAAAGATTTTCTTTTTAAAAAAATGTCTTAATTTATTTATTGGATAGAGACAGCCAGAAACTGAAGGGGGGAGGAGATAAAAAGGGAGAGAGACAGAGAGACACCTACAGCCCTGCTTCACTTCACTGCTCACAAAGCTTTCCCCCTGTAGGTGGGGACCAGGAGCTTGAACCTGGATCCATGTGCACTCAACCAGGTGCGCCACCACCCACTCAGCCCCAGCAGAAAGATTTTCTGATCAGGTTGAATTTGAAACTTGCAGTCCTCCCCCTAGGCCAAGACGTGGAATTATGAAATACGTAAGTGGCCATGCTGTGAAATGTCCTGTGCTGCATGTACACATCAGAGATTGGGGCAAATTATACTTATCCACTTCCTGTCCATTTTAATTTATTCTACATGGTCTCACCTGGCCCTCTTAATAATCCCGTGAGATGAGGGTACATCACCTTATTATACAGGTTAGGGGATGAGATGAGACTCAGGGAAATGAGTGATTTATGCAGTATCTTAGTGGAACCACATTTAGTGCAGGCTTTCTGACCCTGACCCAGGCCCATTCACTAATGTCAGCCATCACATGATGTGGAACTGAGGTGTTGTGTGAGATAGAGGTGAGGTGCCATTGTGGGATAGAGGCTCCAGTAAGAAGTGACCAGGTCAGAACTCTTGACATGTCAAAACAAGGGCCCCACATGTGCACTGCCTGCCACACCCTCCTTAAAATCACAAAGGCAGCCCTGTTCCCCACAAATAACATGTCTCTCTAGTCATACAGCTCTTTAATTTAGATAGTTGCTGGCTGGCTTTCTTTCTTAATTTGACTGTCTCCAAAAACGTGTACTTCCTTATGCCAGAGTCAAAATGCAATACCACTTTAATCTAAGATGGTGAGCAAGTTTCTTTTTTCTCTCTTAATTTCTCTGTTTGTTTATTTGTTTTGCTATTGCCACCAGAATTATCATTGGGGGTCAGTGCTGACCTCCCAGCAGCCAATTTTTCTCTTTCTTCTTTCTATTTTTCTCTCTCTCTCCCTCTTTTTTTTTGGAGTTGATACTGTTACAGTTTTATTTGAAGTTATTTTCTTTAATTTTTTTATTTAAAAAAGGAGACATTACAAAACCATAGAATTTGTATTTGATAGGGCAGAGAGAAATTGAGAAGGGGTAGGTACAGAGGGAGAGAAAAAGCTACACATCTGTAGACCTGACTCACTGCTCATGAATCTTTCCCCATGCATGTGGGGAGCGGGGCCTTGAACCCAGGCCCTTGTACAAGGTAACGTGAGTGCTTAACCAGGTGTACCATCACCCAGCTCCCCTAGACTCCCTTAGTAAAAAAAAAAAAAAATTCCTGCTGATCCTGTGGAGTCAGTAGAGCTCATAAAATTTGTTTGTTTAATTGTTTGTTTTTCCAGAGCAGTGGTGTGGTGCAGGAGAATAAACTTGGGACCTCAGAGCTTCAGGCATTAGAGTCTGTTTGCATAACCATTATGCTGTTTTCCCCACCCTATGGCTCCTAAAATTCTGAGACGTCCATTGGAGGCCACCATGGTGATTCATTGTACATGAACTCTCATTGTTGAAGTATGAATTAAAACTAAATTTGGTTTAGTGCAGTTTTACTGTTTTGAAAGAAAATGATGATGACAAAGTAGAATGTTTTCAGCCTGCTGAAATATCCTAGACATAATGAGATATTTTATACAAATGATGTCCCCAAATTTTAATTTTATATTGAAGAGTTCAACAAATCCAAGAGAAGGAAAACAGGATATACTATTTGACTCTGCAGTGTTATAGCTGGAAAGGTCATTCTAAATAGAAGCAGTAGAACAAAAAGAGAATATACAACAATTTTTAGCTAAAACAGACAAAGTGTGCATTTAATACAGTACCAACATATAAGGAAAATTGGGAGAAATGTTTTCAAGAAATACATCCAGTTGATATGAAAGATATATGCAAATGTATAAGAAAAATCCAGACCCCAATAAAAAGTAGGGGACGATGTCTAGGCATCATTCACAACTGAGGAAATGCAGTTGAAAATGTACATGGGAAATACCCATCCTCACCACCAAGTGGAAGAATGTAACTAAAAGGCAGTCCATTTTTATTCATTGAAATTTGCAATTTTAAAAAATGAGGAACTGACAAAATAGCTCAGTTGGATAATGGGCTGCTTTGCCATGTGCACTACTACCCAGATTTGAGTCTGGTCCATACTGCATTGAAGGAAACTTTGGTGCTGTGGTTTCTTTCTTTCTCTCTCTGCTCCTCTGTCTTTCTCTTTTTGTCTGAAAAAGTTATCCCAACTGACAGGTATAGAGTAGTGCTAATTTTTTCAGAAATCATTTTGATAGTTGGCATTAAGTGACTTTCAAGATGATCCTACTGGAGACCATGTGGTGGTGCATCCAGTTAAACGCACATAGCACTATGAGTAAGGACCATTCAGGAACCTGGGTTTGAGCCCCCAACCCCAATATTCAGGGGGGAAGCTATATGAGCAGATCTGCAGGTCATCAGGTGTCTCTCTTTCTCCTTTTCTATCCCCCCTCCCCTTTCAATTTCCCTCTGTCTTATCCAATAAAATAGAAAAAAGTAAATAAAAGGAAAAAATGGCCACTTGGAGCAGGCCTGGTGGATTCATAGTGCCAGCACTGAGCCCCAGTAATAATCCTGGAGGCAAAAATACTAAGAAAGAGAGAGAGAGACAGAGACAGAGAGAGAGAGAAAGAAATGAAGAGAAAGGAACAAAGAAAGATTAGATAGATAGATAGATAGATAGATAGATAGATAGATAGATAGATAGATAGATGGATGGATGAATGGATGGACAGACAGACAGACACAGAGAGAGAGAGAGAGATAGTAGGGAGGGAGGGAGGAAGGAAGGAAGAAAGGAAGAAAAGAAAGAAAGGAAAAAGGAAGAAAGGAGAAAAGAAGGAAGGTCCTGCTTTTTTGACTAATAAATAGTTCTGCCTCTAAAAGTCCAACTTGAAAACAAAAAGTCTACACATAAAATCATTGTGCATAATATATTTACACTAATGCTATTTGTATGTAAAGCTAGGAAGCAAATTAGTTGTTTAAATATCAAGGAATGACTAAGTAAACAATGGCACATTGTCTTACTATGATAATATGAGGACATAGAGAATGTAGTATGAGGATTATAGAGAAAATATAAATTAAGTAAAAGAAGGTCCAAACCCGTAAGCCAGTGTAGTAAAAAGTACAATCTGGGGATCAGGTGGTAGCACAGTGAGTGTAGCACAGTGGATTAAGGGAACATGGCAAGAAGTGCAAGGACCAGCATAAGGATCCCTAATGGAGCCCCCCGGCTCCCCACCTGCAAGAGGGTCACTTCACAAGCAGTGAAGCAGGTCTGCAGGTGTCTATATTTCTCTCCCCCTCTCTGTCTTCCCATCCTCTCTCCATTTCTCTGTCCTGTCCAACAACAACATCACCAATGACAACAATAATAATAACCACAACAAGGTCGACAAAAAGGGGAAAACATAGCCTCCAGAAGCGTGGATTCGTGATGCAGGCACCAAGCCCCAGTGATAACCCTAGAGGCAAAAACAAAACAAACAAACACACAAAACCCCCCATAATTTATAAGAATTTAGGAGAATTAAAACTTACATCCATAAACAAAAGTTTATGTCCACATACATTGATTCCTGCTTTATTCACAGTTGCCAAACCTTAGAAGCAACAAGATGTAGGTCCAGTAGGTAAATGAAAATGTAAGTACTACGTAATACTATTTAGCTCTGAAAGGAAAATAGCTGTGAAGTCATGAAAAGACACGAAGGAAATGCCAATGCAGATTTCAAAGTGAATGAAATCGGCCTGATAAGACTACCCACTGTATAATTCTGACTCTGACATTCTGGGAAGAACAAAACTATGGAGACAGGCAACAGATCATTATTTGGCAGGGCTTGGGAAAAGAGAGGGATGAATAGGTGGAACATATAATTTTTTTAAAGTTTATATAATTTTTATTTATAAGATGGAAATAGTAATGAGACCATAGGATATGAGGGGTATAATTCCACACAGTTCCCACTGCCAGAATTCCATATCACACCCCCTCCCTTAATAGTTTCCCTATTCTTTATCCCTCTGGGAGTATGGACCTAGGATCATTATGGGGTGCAGAAGGTGGAAGGTCTGGCTTCTGTAATTGCTTCCCCACTGAACATGGGTGTTGGCAGGTTGATCAATACTCCCAGCCTGTCTCTTTCCCTGGGGAGGTTGGGCTCCAGGACACATTGGTGCGATCATCTGCCCAGGAAGTCTGGCTGTCATCATGGTAGCATCTGGAACCTGGTGGCTGAAAGAAAAAAAAAAAAAGAGTTCAAATATAAAGCAGAACAAATTGTTGACTCATCATGAACCTAAAGGCAAGAATGTTGCAGATGAAGATTTGGGGTCTCCATTTTGGAAAAAGCTAGGTAGGTCTATTTTAGGTATATCCCAAGGGGCCCATGAATTTACTAGTTTTTGCCTGAGTTTGACATATAATTTGCAGGTGGGACCAAGTTATTGTCTGGGGAGATAATGTCATAGTTGGAAAAAGGACTAGAGTTTTTTTTTTAATTTTTTTTTTATTTAAGAAGGGATTAATTAACAAAACCATAGGGTAGGAGGGGTACAACTCCACACAATTCCCACCACCCAATCTCCATAACCCACCCCCTCCCCTGATAGCTTTCCCATTCTCTATCCCTCTGGGAGCATGGACCCAGGGTCATTGAGGGTTGCAGAAGGTAGAAGGTCTGGCTTCTGTAATTGCTTCCCCGCTGAACATGGGCGTTGACTGGTCGGTCCATACTCCCAGTCTGCCTCTCTCTTTCCCTAGTAGGGTGTGTCTCTGGGGAAGCTGAGCTCCAGGACACACTGGTGGGGTTGTCAATCCAGGGAAGCCTGGCCAGCATCCTGATGGCATCTGGAACCTGGTGATTCAAAAGAGAGTTAACATACGAAGCCAAACAAATTGTTGAGCAATCATGGACCCAAAGCTTGGAATAGTGGAGAGGAAGTGTTAGGGAAGTACTCACTGCAAACTCTAGTGTACTTCTGCTTTCAGGTATATATTTTGCAGTAGTTTATGGATACGTGTGAACATAAGCTCTCTCTCACAGAAACTGGTGTATATCTAGGTTATGGGACTTTGTTAGAAAGTGAGCCACCTGAGATGAAATTAGAGTGTACTATAAAAGGAAAGATCTCACCCGAGTAATGAAGCTGAAGAGTTGTCATTCCACACGTGAAGTCTCTGGACACTGTCTGCGGTGAAGCATGTTGAGGTGGCAATCATTGCGTTGGTGAGGTTGTGATCGGCGGATACAATATTATTTGGTATGGATTGGGAGATGCATACGGGAAAGTGGGCCCTATCCAAGGGTTCCAGGACTGGGGGAAGTAGGGGCTCTATAGTGGAGATGTGAGGTTCCTGCTGTCTTAGGGTTCAAAAAGACAATCGATAGTTAATGTTATCATCACATTATTTGGTAATTGGGTTAACTTTGAAAAGTCCTTTTGTTATGGTTTGCTGTACAGTATCCAGTATCTTGTATATAGCTGTGCTGTTGGATGCTTCTAATCTACTTGGTCTAGGCTTTTGAGAGAGTCTGCATATCAAATACACAGCCTATATATTAAAAAGATTCAGTTTGTGTTTTGAAAAACTTTGAGACATACAATTGATTTTCCCCCTCTCATATTAATTAACTACTGATTTAGGACTAGAGTTTTTTTTTATATCAGTTCAACTCTTTTGTATGATACTTCAGTGATAGATCCTTTGTACATTTGTCTAGATAGCATGAACAATACCAAGAGTGAATCCTAGTATAAACTATGCATTTGGCTGATAATGATGTGTCCAGATATTTCTTTATCAATAACAGTGTATCACTTTGGGGGAGGACAGTAATGAAGAGGAAGCACTTTTCAATTCTGGCATATACTCATGCAGGGGATTGAACCTATAACTTTGGAACCTCAGGTGTGAAAGTCTTTTGCATAACCATTCTGCTACCAGACGGGGCCTGGTGGTGATGCACCTGGTTAAGTGCACATATTATAATGTACAAGGACCAGGGCTCAAGCTCTCTGTCCCCATCTGCAGGAAGAAAGTTTCACAAGTTGTAACAGCACTGCAAATGTCTCTCTGTCTCTCACCCTCTGTACCTCTCTTCTCTCCCAATTTCTTTCTGTCTCTATCCAATAAATAAGTACATAAAATATTTTAAAGGAGTTCTGCTAGTGTTATAAAAAAGTAAATCAAAAAAGAGAAAGAACAGAAATATTTAACAAGATTGAGTCCTGGTTAAAGTAAAATTATTTTATTTAGCTCCTATGCCCGCAATTACCACTTTAGTACAAGAACATGCAGTGGTTAAAAAAAAAAAAATGCAAAAAAAAAAAAAAAAGAAGAAAACCATATGGTCATGTATTTAAGTAGCTTTTAAGTTTTCTGATCTCTTGTTTTCTTTTAGGAATCAGAGTTTTGTAAACACACATTCATTCTGACTGTTTGTGAATTTTCCCAGTTGACCTTGTACTCTGAAGCTATGATCTGTTAAAATTTCTGTTCCCAGTAAAAATAAACTATCTTTGGGGATTTTCAGTGGAAACTATCCCACAATGAGTAATTCAGTCATCATTTTAAAATATTAGGACGATAGTTGAGTAATATATTTTCTGTTACTAAGTATATTTAGATATGTGGCAGTGTTTGATTTGTTTTTATTGAAGATGATACCATCACATGATTTAATAATTAAAATGTAAAGTGATTAAAAGCATATAAAGACAGATGTAACATGTGTGTATGTATCTACATGACTGCATATGTACATACCTGTGTATGTATGTATAGTATATATGTACATATATACTTTCCTAACTCCCTGTCTCATCTCCCATATGTTTAGTTTCTCAGCATCCTCATCCTATGAAACCATTATCTTAAGTATTTTGTGTCTACTTCCAGAGTTTCTTTATGTGTATACATGTAAATACTTGTATATATTTTCCCCACTAATGCAGAAAAAGTGACACATTTCACACATTGTCCAATGCCTAGCTTTTCAATTTCACAATGTATCTTTCTTTCTCAGCACGTAAATAGCTTCTTCTTTCCTTTTTATAGCTACATAGGACCCAGGTGTCGATTTATGAAGTTACCATCATTATCCTAACCAGTCCCCTGCTGATGGACAGTTGGTCTGTTTCCAATAAGTTGCTACTGCCAATAACACTGTATGACAAATCTCATACATAATCTAATCCACATAGGAGGATATTCACAGAATAAATTCCTGGGAGTTAAGTTGCCAGGTCAAAAAGCATCAGCTTCTGTGATTCTGACAGTCCCAAGTATTCTGCTTGCCAAGTTATTTTCCATCAGGGCTGGTTTACACTCCTATTAGCAATACTTCTGGGTGCCTGATTCTCCACATTCTTGCTAGAAGGGTGTTTGGCCTCATATCTGATTGTTACTATCCTGATAGGAGGGGAAGGGAAGTGTCACATGTTTTAATTTGGACTCCTTCCTTGAGGAAGTTCGAGCTTATTTTCATAGATGAGCCTTCCCTGTGTGCCTGTTTGCCACTTTTATTAATTTTTATTATTGGGCAATCAGTCATATTCATATAAATTTATAGCAATCTTTGTGATTTAGGGAGATAGTCTCTCTTGACAACTATGCCTATCTGACTAGAATAGGTGCCCATGGACAAGAAATTCTAATCTTAGAGGCTTATTCTGAGCTGTTGAAATCAATAGGATGCATTTGAAATATGACTAGTGTTTATGAAAGTCAATGTGTGGATTCCATTCTACCTGTAACATCAAAAACAGACTCCAGTCAGACCTCCAAAAAGTCTGTTTGCAGCTTTCATGTTGGCTGCTGAACAGTATCCTTTGGAGCACATTATGTAACACCTTCCAGCCTTGGATTTCTTACCTGTAATATAAGACTAACAGCTCCATAATTTGAGGTTATTATAGATAACAGAGAAATAATTTGATACTACAGTGATTATAAAGGGCCAGATGACTTCTGGAAACACAGTACTCCTCAGACTGAACTCACTTAGCTTCACTAAAAATAAAGGAAAAGAAAATGTAAGCTCTCAAGGGGCACCCTAGAGACTCCCCTGAGTCTTTTTTCACTTGCACAGGATGTGCTCTGCTTATAGATTATAAAGCACAAAGATATGTGCAAGAAATGTTGGTTCTAGGGGAATCACAAGCAGAAGTTTCTAGTGATATCTTAATGCCCTGCTGGGGATGGCTACAAACCACATTGTGTAATAGTGACACTAGGTATAATGACAGCTGTCAACTTCTGTATCCCCAAACAATGTCGACAATGGCCTTATACCTCTCTAGGCATGTTTGAACTTTTAAACATCACCTAATACATCACTATCTAGCTCATGCCATTGTCCTAATCTTAGCCAAGGATCAGCACCAGACCTCCAGACTTCCCTGCTGGTAAGCATACAACTGCCCAAGCTGTAAAACAGTAGTATTTCCAGGTAAACAGGGAGCGCTCAAAAATCTCTGATTCCTTTTTATTTTCCTGTGATTCATCTGCCTTTGGCTACACCAGCACCATTTCTTTCTACAGCTCAGGGGAGACCGTTACCAGCATGACCAGCTTGGCTCCACTACATCCCAAGAAAGGAAAGAGGTGGAAGGAGAAACCTGATATTCCCCCTGAGGTCCCTGCCAAAGGTAGGAAGCCAGTCTGAAAATCCTCACCTGGAAACTGTTAATAGTCTAGAATTGGGTTAAATGAAGAATCAGTATAGGAGTGGTAAGCTGATGGAAGACACAGCAGCCAGAGTTTATATGGTCTGGAGAATCATACCTAGATTCTCGTCATAACTAAGCCCTGTTTTAGGGTGAGGGCTGGAGCTGATTCCACGGACCCAGAATGGTTTTAGTGGGGCATGGGGGGCAGAAACATGGACAGAGACTGATTCCGTACTTTATTCCCTGTGGACTGTGAATGGGCTATGTAAATAATGAAATGGAACAAGAAACATGAGAGTAACAACATCTCTGTGGTTCATTCAAGGGTAGGAAGGCTCTCTGATTTTTCTAAAGATGTTCATCAGGTATATCATTTGTTCTGGATTATTTCAAAATTGAGATACAGTAAAGGTTATTCACCAATTCTGGTTATGACTTAAATTAACATAACTGAGTAAGATGGATATTTCTGGAGGTAAGAACTGAACTTATCTTGGGAATACTAAGACTGTTTGCCAGTCCTAAAATAATTGTGGCTAATTCAGGCTAAGTTCAAGTCTAAAATATTTTGAATTATAACTGAGAGGAAGAAGATTTCTCAGGTGAACAACTTAATCACAAGATGAGATATATTCTGTCCCTTAATTGGGGCTTGACAGAATGTTCCCTTATGAGACCTTATGATGAAAGCTAGTAAAGACTGATCATACCTTGTGTGGACAGAAGATGCTGGAACCCATAAGACTTCTGTGAGTCATGGTAAGTGCAGATCTGAGAAGGAAATAGAGAACAGGCCCTGCCCTGTTGAGACTTCATGCTTGTCTGTTGTCTCATTCAAATACAGAGATTGACTTCTCTCAACCTTTTGAGAGTTGAAACAGAATCTCAGAAAGATAAGTGATAAATCCTCACACTGAAGTGAGCTCTGTTTGACTTCCAAGATCAAGTTCAAGTCCCACATCACTTAAATACTAGTTACATGATATGGGAGTGTCTTGATTTCCTGCTCTGTGAAACGGGGGTGGTAAGACTCTCCCTCTCTCCTGTAGGACCTTACAAGGCTACGGTGATGGCCAAAGTCAATGCAGTCTGTGTTGGTCTGCAGTTAGCATGAACTTTCAGGGAAATGCCCAGCCTCAGCCTCTCCAGCTGCACCTGGCTCTCACCTATAAGACCTCTCTGTAGCTGACAGTATTCAATACAGAATTGTACTGTTGTCCTTACTGAGGGAAGAGAACAATATGTCCAAAGATTAGAGAAAGGTCTTTTCCCATTCAAAAGACATACCTTCCTGTCTAGATCAGAAACTCTAGTTCTTCCATGGGGGAAAGGGGATCACAAATGTCTATATTATATGTCTGTGGTGCTCAGAATATGTGGTAGTAATAATCCTGGAAAAAAATTGCAAGCTGAACCCTTCATATATGTCCACAGCTCCCATTGCCACCTCATTCCATAAGCCGAAGCTGCTGAAACCCCAAAGGAAAGTCACTTTGGTGAGTAATAGCATTCTTTGTTGTTCAATCCTCTCAAACCTTATGAGAGTACAAAGAATTCAGGCACCAATTTTCAAGATTTATACAAAGACACACAGAGCTCAATGGATCCTTAGTAATTTAGGATTCAAAGGGGGCTGTAAGGGGATGGAAGGAAAATGTGGAGGTCCCAACTAGCAACAGGAAAAAGGAGTTGATGAGTGACACTAGTTCCATGTGGCACTGGTGACAGGGGTTTTTGACAGGGATATACCCATGTGGCTTTGCATCTGCTGCCTAGGCCACCACTCTGTAGGAGACAGAGCTGCTCTCCACCTGCTGGATATACACTGGGACTGGGGTGAGAATGAGGGCAACATGGGAAATAATATTTAATTCCCAGTCCCACAGGGATATGGTATTCTGCTGGAGGGAGTCACGAATTTCAAGTCATCTCTAGGTTCTAAAATGCAGTGGGACAGAATTGGTCAAATGAGCTAACCAGCACCTCGGTTTCTTCATCAATAATGTGCAGATGATAATACTAATAGCCCCACTTTTCTAAGGTTCCTGTTATACCACTATATTTTCTGAAAGACCGACCTCAGTACCAAATAACTTTAAAATAAAGTTAATTTGTTTATTTACTACGAAATAAAGAACAAGAGAGGGGTAGGGACTGGGTGGTGGTGCACCTGGCTGAGCGCAAGTTACAATGTGCAAGGACTGGGTCCAAGCCCTCAGTTCCCACCTGCAGAGGGAAAGCTTTGTGAGTGGTGAAGCAGGGCTACAAGTATCTCTCTGTCTCTTTCCCTTTCTATCACCCCCTTCCCTCTCAATTTCTGGCTGTCTCTATCCAATAAATCAATAAGATACTAAAAAAAAAAATAAAAAGAATAATGAGA
The DNA here is from genome assembly GCF_950295315.1 of Erinaceus europaeus. Taxonomy (NCBI): domain Eukaryota; kingdom Metazoa; phylum Chordata; class Mammalia; order Eulipotyphla; family Erinaceidae; genus Erinaceus; species Erinaceus europaeus. The sequence goes on along the minus strand of NC_080162.1, from coordinate 96,638,266 downwards.
GGGGTGAAAGAGACAGAGAGAAAACTGAAACACTAATAAGCTCTGTTATAAGGTGCCTAGGATTGAACCTGCAGCCTCTGCTTTCAGGCATGGAAGCTGGTGCCCTAAGAGGTCTTAAAACCAGACTATGCTCACCACAAGAAAGAGGTCTGAGTGCACTTAATAAAAACTTCCATGTTACTAAAAAAAAAAAAAGAGAGAGAGATTTACCTTAAAGCTCCAGGATGGTATTAGCAACACAGGAATAGAGAAATTGACTGAAGGAGCAGAGAGAGAGTAAGGCATCCCCACACCGAGCTGTGGATGTGTTGTTACTTGATTTATGGCAATGCTATGCTCTAAGTAGATGTATTTCATTATGTGGTCAGGGATCTGTTGAATGTCCACATGAAAACCAATGATTCACAGCCTCTGCTTTGTACCACACATAAAGATTGCTTAGAGCAGTATCACAAACTCAAGTAGAAATTATGCCAATAAAGCTTCTTTAAGAGAACATATCTCCCTGAGGGTAACTAAAGGCATACCAATTACCATCCAAAAAGGAAAGTTTGAAAATTTTGGGTTACATTAAAATCCAAAGTGTGTATTCTGATTAAAGATACTAACACAAAGATTCATATCCCTATTAGCAAGCCACAGAGTGGGAGGACACAGGATACATGTGTCATATGTCAGTCAGAGGATTCTTTTTTTAATTTTTTAATTTTCCCTTTTTTATTTCTGTAATTATTGTTGTTATTGTTGTCATAGGACAGAGAGAAATGGAGAGAGGAGGGAAAGACAGAGAGGAGGAGAGAAAGATAGACACCTACAGACCTGCTTCACCACCTGACCCCCTAAAGAATAAATTTAAAATGGGAGGAAGTTGACTTTTTCCTTTTTAGGTTTTTGTTCATTAAATGTTAATGCAATCAATCTCGCCCTCTGAATGTTTATTTTCTTTTTTCCATTTTTCCTTACTCCTACTCATATGGTGATTACAAGAGAATTATCTACCCTGCCATTGTATATCTGCTTTATCAATAACTGGCAACACTAAAATCTGAAGGAACTTCCTTAAAATGTCTATATACAAGGTTTAGCCTAAGCATTGTTTTTCCCATGAAACTGTTAAGTCTCTTCATACTTATTTTACTGTTTGTATAATTACAATATTCTTGTAGCAAAGTAGAAAATTTTGCTTTATAATTGACCTAGGCTATGCTTCCTGTTACTTAAAAAAAATGATTTATTTACTGAGAGAGGAAAATTAAGAGCAACAGTCTGGCATAGTCAGGTCTGGGAGTCAAAGTTGAGGCGTCGTGTGCAAGTCTGGTATTGAATCTGCCATGTCACTTCCCACAGATGGTACTTTGATTATTTGATCCATGTAACTGCTGGTTTCTACTTGGCATGAGAGCTTGATCCACCTGTGGAAGGCTTGGTTTGAGACAAAGGACCCTAGCAGATGACAGCCCCCAAACTGCCAGACTGGGATAAGGATAGGGATAGGGATAGGGATAGGGATAGGGATAGGGATAGGGATAGGGATAGGGATAGGGACAGAAATTTCACATTCAGTGAGCATCTACATCAAAACTACAGGGACCAGGTGGTGGCACACTTTGTTAAATACACAAATTACAGTGGACAAGGTTCAAGTCCTGGTCCCCACCTGCAGGGGAAAGATTCATGAGTGGTGAAGCAGGGCTGCAGATGTCTCTCTCTTTTTCCCTCTTACCTCCCCCTCCACTCTCAATTTCTCTCTGTCTCTATCCAATAATAAATAAAAATAAATAAAATGATATCATATCTAAAATAACCAAGAACAGGAGTTCTGAGTTCTATAACTGCTTCTTCACTGAACATGGGCATTGACAGGCCAATCCATACCCCCAGCCTGTTTCTATCTCCCCCTAGTGGACTAGAGTTCTGGAGATGTGAGGTTCCAGGACACATTGGTGAAGTCATCTGCCCGGAGAATTCGGGATGGAGTCATGGTAGCATCTGTAATTTGGTGTCTGGAAGGTGACATGACCTAAGTTGAGACAAAATGGTTAATGAACAGAAACCAAAAAAGTAGGTGTAGAGCAGATGAGATTAGAGATTTTAGGGTAGAAAGAAAGCTAGGGAAACCACTTTAGTCATGTTACTGGAAGCATAACTCTGAGGTCCCAGGTTCAATCTCCAGAACCACCATAAGCCATAGCTGAACAGCGCTTTAGTCTTTCTCTCTGTCTTTCAATAATTAAAATAAGAGAAATAAAATTTAAAAGCAATAAGTAATTAAAAAGAGCAGAGGTCTTCCCCAGCACCACCATGAGCTATCTATGCTCTGATTAAAAAATAATAATGATAGTAATATAAAAAGAGCAGAACTCTGAAGCATACATTTCACAAAGGAAGATACACAGGGAGTCAGTAAAAGTACCTGGCCTCACTATTATCATGGAAATGCAGGATAAAAACTTAAGAACATTTCATATCTACCAGAATAGAATTAAATACTCCCATCATTGTCTTTTTTTTCTCCTTTATATTTCTGTGGACTTGAGGTAAGGATGCAAATTTATCTGTTTGCCTATTTTGCTTTTGACTTCATATTTCAGCAGTCATTACTTGCCGGTTTCATCAAAGTGTATCACTACACCCTTAGTAGTGACTTAAACTTAGCATTGACTAGTTTTGTTATTATTCTGGAATCCCCTGTCTTCCCTGCCAAAAAAATAATTATTTGCTTTTATATTTGTGCAGCTTGTTTGTGATAAAATTCTAGTTTCATGAACTTTTCCCATTGTGTTCTGGAAAATATTATAAGCATTTTATGTGTATTTATGTTGACTTCATATTGCTCAATGCCAGATGTCTTACTGTGACCTCTGATGCCCGGTATCCTGCAAGGCATCTCTGTAATCTAGATTTCCTAGTGGCTGCATAAAATAAAGAAAATGAAATAGGAGAAAATAGTGTTATATTGGACCCAAAGGTATTTAACTCAAAGTATTAAAATATTGCTGTTTAAAAAATAATCAATGAAAATTAGTAATGTTTACATGTTTTATGGTCTAGCTCTTCCAGTGTGTCTTTTACAGTTTCTCCACATCTCCTTTCAGCACATTTCAAGTGCTTAATAACCCCATCTGGACAGTAGCCACCATGCTCAACAATCCAGTTCTATAGGGTCTACCCCTCACTGCCTCTTTGACATGTTCCTCCAGTATTCTTTTCGCCACACTAGTCTCACTAGTCCAGAAACATACCATGCATGGGGCCAGTAAAATAGTCCATTTCCCTAGTGTGTTGCTTTGCCATGTACATGACACAGATTCAAGCCTGATCCCCACTGTGTTGAAGGAGGCTTCAGTGCTGTGGTCTTTTTCACTGTTTCTCTGACTTTCTGCTTTTTATGTCTCTATAAAAAATTATAGAGGGCCAGGTGGTAGTGCAGCAGGTTAAGTGCACATGGTGTGAAGTGCAAGGACCCATGTAAGGATCCCAGTTTGAACCCTCAGCTCACCAGCTGCAGCAGGGGGGTCACTTCACAAGCAGTGAATCAGGTCTGCAAGTGTCTACCTTTCTCTCCTCCTCTCTGTCTTCCTCTCCTCTCTTGATTTCTCTCTGTCCTGTCCAATAACAATAAGTTCATAACAAGGGCAACAAAAAATGGGAAGAATGGCCTTCAGAATCAGTGGATTCGTAGTGCAGGCAAAACCCTGAATAAAAAAAAAAGGTTCTAAAAATTATATATAGATACAGAGATAGATACATAGATTCTGGCAGGTTCTTTGTGCTCATTTCACTTTGCTTGGACTGTCCTTTTTTTCTTTTGATATTAAGAAATCTCAAAAGTGAGGGCCAGGCAGTGATGCACCCAGTTAAGCATACATAGTACTAAGTGAAAGGACCTGCTCGAGGGTCTGGGTTTGAGCCCTCCCCTCTCAATTTCTCTCTGTCCTATCCAAAAGAAACAACACCAACAACAACAAAAGAGGAAAAACGGCCACCAGGAGTAGTGGATTCGTAGTGCAAGTACCATTCCTCAGTGATAACGCTGGCAGTAAAAGAAATAAATAAATCTCAAAAGCTACATTTTCTTGACCTTTGAGCAATTTGAGCCCCAGCTATTATAATCTGTTCTGCAGCATGGTTGGTTATTGGCACACTAGATTGAGTGCACCCATTACCATGTGGAAGGAACTGGGTTTAAGTCTTTAGCACCCATCTGCAGGGTGGAAACTTCACAAGCACTGAAGCAAGTGCTGCAGGTGTCTCTCTTTCTCTCTCCCAATCTCACCCTCCCTTCTGAGTTTTCTCTATCCTGTCAAGTAAAGAAAAAAAGGAAAGAAAAATACTATCCATTGGGGACAATGGATTCCTGTACAGGCACTGACCCCTAGCAATAACCCTTGTGGAAAAAAAATTTTTTTAAACAGAATCTCTTCCTGAGATAGACAGACTGAGCCCATTGTCCTCTCAACTGTATCCATTACTGCACATCTCTGTGGGTATGAGACCTGCTCTCCTTGGTTCTGGTAATGATCAACAACCTCAAGTATGATTGTCCCTTACAAATTTCCCCATCTTTGTTCTAATTTACTCAGGATCTGTTATTTTTCATATAATATCTTTCCTTCCTTCCTTTTCTTTTTTTAATTGCCAGAGCTTCCCAGTCCCTGTAGAAGAAAAAGAAAGAGATAGATGTGGGAGAGGGAGGGGAGGACAGTACCACAGTACTGGTCTCAAACCTGAGTTACATGCATAGCAAAGTAGGAGCACTATTCAAGTGAGTTCTTTTGCTGACTTTATTTCTAATCTCTTATGTGCAAGGGAAACAGAGGTTTTATTCATCTCCCATTGATACAACTCAAGGATTTAAAAAAATATTTATTTATTTCCTTTTGTTGCCCTTGTTGTTTTATTGTTGTAGTTATTGTTGATGTTATTGTTGTTGGATAGGACAGAGAGAAATAGAGAGAGGAGGGGAAGACAGAGATGGGGAGAGAAAGATAGACACCTGCAGATTAGCTTCACTGATTGTGAAACGATTCCCCTGCAGATGGGGAGCCGGGGGAGCTTGAACCGGGATCCTTACACCTGTCCTTGTACTTTGCACCACTCGTGCTTAACCCACTGCGCTACCACCCGACTCCCTTAACTTAGGGGTTTTTAAAAAATATTTATTTGTTTATTAGATAGAAACAGAGAGAAATTGGAAGGGAAGAGGACAATAGAGAGACACTGCTTCACCACTCATGAAGCTTTCTTCCCGCAGGTGGAGACCAGGGGCTTGAACTTGTGCACTGAAATATGTGCACTTAAAACCAGGTGCACTACTGCCTGGTCCCAGGGATGTATGTTTTTAAATATGCTTTCTTGGGTCAGGTGTTGACTCATCTTGTAGAGTGCACACATGTCCAGGCTCAAGAACCCAGGTTGAAACCCCTGGTTCCCACCTATAAAGGGAATGCTTCACAAGTGATGGGGCAATGCTGCAGGTGTTTCTCCTCAGTCTCGCATTTACTTTCTGTCTCTCTCAGATTCTCATCTTGTATCAAAACAAACAAACCACTGGACATTCTTAATTTTCACAGAAAGTAAATGAGTGCAGCTGTATGCACTTCAGGAGAATTCTTCATTTTTAGTAAATATTCTCAATAGCATCTTTTATTTTTGTCTTTTGATTATTTAATATATAAAAAGGCAAAAAAAAAAGGCCAGGTAATGGTGCACCTGATTAAGCGAACACATTATAGTGTGCAAGGACCCAAGTTCGTGCCCCTGGTCCCCACCCACAGGGAGAAGTCTTCACTGCAGTTGTCTCTTTCCCTCTCTACCTCCTCCACCTTCCTCCATTTCTATCTGTCTCAATCTAATAAGTAAATAAATAATTTTAAAAATGTTAGAAAGAACAGGCTAAAAAATGTCTACTGAATTTTCTAGGGATGAGTCATTTTACACCTCTCACAACACACAGTGAAAGAAACAGCTGACTGGACAAGCCTCTGTCTGACCAGCTGTTTAGAGTACAAAATATCAGGCCTAGTGTCTACAGGTTTGGGTTAATATTAAGATTTATTCTCCCAGGAGTCCTGCACTGACCTCAGTCTCAATATTGATCTCTCAGATCATTAAGTCTTGATGGTAGCTGGAACTATAGTCAATAGGAACTTGTTGACTTACATAGACCTTGGTGGGTTATTTAGCAAATAGCCTGGAGACATCCTTTCTCTGCGGTCTGCTTTGTTCATTTTGGCTGCCATTTTCATACAACAGTGCTTCCTTAGAAGTCAGAGGGCACAGAGTCCCCCAGTTCCTCTGTCCAGAGTGATGCTGGCACATGCTCATACCTGAAGCCACCCTGCCCATCATCTCTACTGACTCATTGACTAGAAGGGGGAGGGGACCTCCATTTGTTGAGCATCTTCTCTATTCTGACTACAGGACCACGTGTTGACTCATATGGTCAAATGCACACATTACCATTCCAGGTTCAACTCCTGGCCCTCACTTATAGAAGGTAAGTTTTACAAGAAGTAGAACAGTGCTATAGGAGTCTCTCTCTCTCTCTCTTTCCCTCTCCCCCTCTTTCCTTCTCTCTCTTGTCCTCACTTGCTATCAAGAGAAAATTTTAAAAAGAAGCTTAGGACTCAAGAAATAAAGGCATTTTAGACATTTATAATCAAGATATCAAAAATCCCCCCTCATACTTCTTATCAGAGCAACCAAGCACAACAATCTGCTTTTTAAAGTTAGCTGACCGGCAAGGTGATCCGCATGTCTAGAAAGTTTAACCCTGACAGTGAATCATTACTATAAAACACTCTTGGGGATGAGGGAGCTCTTTCACAAAACTCCAGATGTGGTTTTCTGAGTGTGTGGGATGGGTTCTTGCTCAAAGGATCCCTGAGACTTCCTGAGAACCTTAATTTCCTCCCCTTGATGAGGTAGGTGGCCATGCAGCAGGTCTCCCAGAACCCACCGAGCTAATTCATACACTTCCAGGAAAAACAGTCACTTCTTCCTTGTTTCAGATGGAACAAAGGAAGTCCAAAACACCTTTGAAGTACCTTTGATTTATTTTTGTTGCATTAGGTCAGTTATTGATTTAAAGGCCAAATGGAAGAAAAAAGAGAAAAAACAAACAGTTTCTGGGATGTGCTGGCAAAGACATCAGTTTGTTTTTTTTAGAATATCATTAGGAGATAGCAGTCAGAAGACTGGCAAAATTAACTCACTTACATACATAGTGCACTGCACTGCTTTGCCGTGCGTGCAGTCTGGGTTCAAGCCTGACCTCCAGCATATTGCAGGAAGATTTGTTGTTATGGTCTTATTCATTTCCTCTCTCTGCTTCTCTGTTTCTATCTAAAAATAAATAAATCTTAGAAGAGAAAGGAAGGGAGGGAGAAAGGGAAAGAAGGAAGGAAGGGAGGGAGGGAGGGAGGGAGGAAGGAAGGAAGGAAGGAAGGAAGGAAGGAAGGAAGGAAGGAAGGAAGGGAGAAAGGAAGGAAGGAAGGCGAGTTCAAGAGGACAGTCAGCATCAGCACTAAAAAGACAAAAGGCCTTTTTGGTCTAGTGAACTTTGACACACTCCTACTTCAGTTAAAGTCTATACTCTTCTCACTGAGGATCACTCATGCTTTACCCCAGAATCCCCCCTGACTGAAAGTCATTTGTGCATAGTATTCCGTAGCTGGAAGGGCAGACCACCACTGTTCTCTAAGGAAAAGATGAACTCTTATGAGCAAAAGACTGAAGACACAGACATAGGTTTAATTACCATGCATTTTCCCAGTGGGTCTCTTGTATTCTCTCTTTCCCCTATCCTATTAATCCTCCTCCACATTGATGCCTAGAGATTTTTTTTTTTTGTATCTCTAAGCTTTTAAATTTTTTATTTATAAAATGGAAATATTGACAAGACCATAGGATAAGAGGGATACAATTCCACACAATTCCCACCACCAGAACTCTGTATCCCATCCCCTTCCTTGAAAACTTTTTTATTCTTTATCCCTCTGGGAGTATGGACCCAGGATCAATATGGGGTGCAGAAGGTGGAAGGTCTGGTTTCTCTAATTGCTTCTCCACTGAACATGGGCGTTTTTCTAAAGTACTGCTCGAGCCATCTCATTTCTTCACTTAAAATCATCTTGTTGTGCCCTTGCCTCCAGGATGAAGCATGACTTCCTATGAGGTTTATGCAGGGACCAGGGCTATCCTCATACCTCCCACTTCCCCCTTGTGCCTGTAGGTCCAAATCCTGAGGCCTCCTAAACTCTGTCATCCATCTGCTCCTCCTCCTCAGCCTCTTCAAGACCTGACACTTTCCTGTAAGGTGTGAGTCCTAAGTCATCTTCTTCTGAGGTCTCTCACCCTCTTAGAGCCCACTCTTCTCTTTTGTTTTCTTTTCTTTTCTTTGCTTTCTTTCCTTCTTTTTTTTTTTCTTCTTTATTTGGGGGATTAATGGTTTACAGTCAACAGTAAAATACAGTAGTTTGTACATTTGTAACATTTCACAGTTTTCCACATAACAGTTCAACCCTTTCTAGGCCCTCCTCTGCAGTCATGACCTGGATGCTCCCCCGCTCCCCAGAGTCTTTTACTTTGGTGCAATACACCAAACCCAGTCCAAGTTCTGCTTTTTTCAACTTTTTTTTCATTACTAGTGATTTAATAATGATCGACAAGATTGTGGGATAAAAGGATTACAATTCCTACAACTCCCACCACCAGAGTGCCATATCCCAACCCTTCCATTGTAAGGTTCTGTATTCTATATCTCTCTGGGAATATGTACCAAAGATCTCTATGGGGTGCAGAAGGTAGGAGGATGGACTTTTATTGCTGCACCACTGGACATGTTAACCCCCATTCTTAATAAATATAGATTCATAGTACTAGAACTATGTCTTTGCAGATCAGCTATCTATTCATTGCCAACTCTTTTGGCAGTTTTCAGTTAATGTTATTTCTAGCCCATTAAGACAGATTGCCTCTTTCCAGTGAGTCCCCTGCAATCATTACCTCCTGGCTACTGCAACCCTCCTCTCCCTGGATACTCCCCTTCCTCTGTGTCTTCACAGTGTTTGGCTGTCTTGGGACAATCTCTCATAGGGATGGTAGCTACTCACACAGCTCATCAGTTCCATGACCTGAGTCTTTAAGCCAGCTCTAAGCTGATTCTTCTCAGTTACTGGGACATGTCCCTGAAACTCCATACATGCCCTGGATTCATCATAAATCATACTGAATTCATAGCTCTCCATAGTCCTACTCCATCTAGGATGTCTCAGTCTTGGTGAATGGCTATGCCATTCTCCATAACTCCCATATCCACTAATGACTATAACTTGTATGTTACTTCTCTGTATGTGAAGTTTGCCCCTTTTCTGCTCCTTGTTACCATAGCTGGTTCACATGCCCACCACATCCCTGTCTAGCATTAGGGTCCTCTCCTCGGGGCTCTCACAGCCTTATGTTTGAGCACTTCCTCCTCTGTGGTGAAGTCATGTTCACTTACCTTACTTGACTTCCTCCTCCACTAGAACATTGTGGTTCATTTTTACAAAATGACCTCTACACTCCTAATCATTGTAGATACCTTAGAAAATCCAGACAGTGGGAACTACTTTGCTCTAGTTCTCTATAATTATGCTAAACTACACTTAGATTTTACTGTCAAACAATAAAGGTTCAGCAGTGTTGCACAGCATTCACACATGCATTGTTATGCTTTAATCTCCAGAGTTATTTCAACTTTACAAAACTCTGTCTTCATTAGACACTAACTTTCTACTCTTTCATTCCATGTCCCTGAAAACTACCCTTCTACTTTGACTATGTATTTCTTGCACATGGAACAGTATGACACTAAGTTTCTTGTAACTGATTTATTTCACTTAACCTAACATTGTCAAGGATCATCTGTGTTGCAGTGCATGTCAGAATGCCATCCCCTTTTAAGTTTGTTTGCTTGTTTTGATAGGACAGAGAAATTGAGAGGGGAAGGGGAGATAGAGAGGGAAAGAGAGCCAGGTGGTGGCACACCTGGTTGAGCACACATGTTGCACTGTGAAGGATTATGGGTTCAAGCCTCCAGCCCCCACCTGCAGAAGTAAGCATCACAAGCAGTGAAGCAGGGTGCTGCAACTCTCTCTCTCTTCTCTTTCTTTGTCTTTTTTTTTTTTTTTTACCTTGGGAGAAGTTTCTTTTTTATTTTTTTAATTTGTTTATTGGGGGATTAATGGTTTACATTTGACCATAAAATGCAATAGTTTGTACATGCATAACATTTCCCAATTTTCCACATAACAATTCAACCCTGACTAGGTCCTCCTCTGCCTGTGTTCCAGGACCTGAATCCTCCCCCTTCCATCTCTCCTTTCCTATCTCTTCCTTCCCCTCTCAATTTCTCTGCCTTATCCAATAATAAATAAAGTTTTTAAAAAGAGAGAGACACCGGGGGCTAGTCAGTGACACACCTAGTTAAGTGCTCATATTACAGTGGCACGAAGTGCAAGGACAATTGTAAGGTTCCCAGTTCGATCCCCCAGCTCCCCACCCACAGGGGAGTCGATTCACAGGCAGTGTAGCAGGTCTGCAGGTGTCTATCTTTCTCTCCCCTCTCTGTCTTCCCCTCCTCTCTCCAGTTCTCTCTGTCCTATCCAACAATGACAACATCAATAACAACAACAGTAATAACTACAACAACAGTAAAACAAGGGCAACAAAAGAGAAAAACAAACAAAAAATAATCTGTAGTAAACACATGCCTCTTCTCAAGATCAGAACACACAAAACAGACAGAAGGAACTCAGTTCATTCCATTAGTGTTGAGAAGGCAAACCTGTTTTAGGAACCAGCCTTCCACACAGTGGTCAGCTATGGCTGACATGTCATTATAATACTGGGAATTTGCCAGTGTCAGGAAGGTAGTCCCTGACCCCAGCCCAGTTCTCACACTGACAATATACTGACATGAGCCAAAAGAGGCTTTCTCTGATCAGTAGCAGAAAAGGGCTTTGAGACACATTAGAGACCAGTGATAGAATTCTGAGAGGATTTTAATAATAACCCAAATCCCAGCAAAATTACTTCCAGAGGACACACATTTCAGGTTTCTTGAAGGATGTTTATAATAAGCCAGAGAATTTCTCTTGTTGTCGTTAATGTGCTAGAACTGGTTTCAGTTAAATTTTACATGAAAAGAATATATTAACCTGCATAAAATATGTTCATAATCTCGATTTAAAATTAAAAAGATGAAAAAAAAAAAAAAAACCACAACCACATGTACCATATATTGCCCCAAGTAAAAGCCTTGGGAAAAAAACTAAAACTTTGCTTGTACCACACTAGTACCATTTTTACAGAGATAAAATTTCTATGCTCCCCTCGGTACACATGCACATCCCATAATTGTCACCAGGAATTATGTATGTCGACTGGAGGGAAGAATAGATGCCGAGGCTTCAGAAGGGATGAGAGTGGGGAGAACAGGAGTCGTTTGGTTTCATGGACTTCCTCCTGTCCAGAGAGAGCGGCATCTGTGCCTACTGCAAACCGAATGTGCTCATCAGGGAGGCAAGAATACACCTCCCCTAACAGAAGTGGGGTCCTCTTGGATCAGAATCTGCTGGTTCTGACTTTAGGCTATATTTTCCCAGTAAACCGGGAGACTAGTACTCAGGCCCTTTTGCTGCCCCCTACTGCCTACCAAAAGCTACCAGATTCAGTGTTTCTCAGCTGCATCAAAGGCCAAAGGAAGTAGGTTGAGGCTTTGGTTTTATTTTATTTTCTTTTATTTATTATTATTTAATAGGAGTATATATTAACACCATTCATACCACCAAAAGTCTGTGTCCCAAAACCCAGCCCCCTATAGTGAAGCTGAAAATCTATCCTCACCTTCCATCCAGGCAAATTCTGCTTTGCTCTGATTTTATTAATGGTTCAATGAAATTAGTACCTTCTAAGAGTCTTCTAGAGACTGGTAATGCCTTGTACACTTATTCGGAAGCTCCTCTGGGAGAATATGAGAAACCTACTCCAGAGATGCTACAATGTGTATCTTGCCTGGTAGAGAAGGGTAAAGTGGCTTTGCATTTTAAAGAGAAAGGTAGGGCTAGGGAGATAGCATAATGGTTATGCAAAATACTTTCATGCCTGAGGCTCTGATGTCCCATGGTCAATCCCCAGCACCACCATAAACCAGAAGTTTGTCTATCTGTATCTCTTTCCTTTTGTGAAGAAATATTTAATTATCTTTATTTATTTATTGCATAGAGACAGCAAGAAATCAAGAGGAAGGGAGAGAAAGAGAGGGAGAGAATAATCTGAAACAATGCTTTACCACTCGCAAAGCTTTGCCCCTGCAAGTGGGGACCAGGGGCTTGAACACACATCCTTGAGCCCAGGTCCTTCTTCTTCTAGCATTTGCCCTTCTTCCATAGCCAGTCAACAGCGTCAGGTTGAGCCTGATGTAAAGTTTCGAGACCTCCTTTGAATCTGGAGAGGTGGCAGTCATTGACTATGTGGGTCATAGTCTGTCTGTAGCCGCAGGGGCAGTTCGGGTCGTCTCTGGCTCCCCAGCGATGGAACATAGCGGCGCACTGGCCATGGCCTGTTCGATAGCAGTTGAGGAGGGCCCAATCATAACGTGCTAGGTCAAAGCCGGGTTGACGCTTGCAGGGGTCTGTGATGAGGTGTTTGTTCTTTGCCTCAGCTGACTGCCAACTCTGTTTCCAAGAGTCTGGTCCTTGTGAGTTGTAACATGTGCGTTCAACCAGGTGCACCATCACCTGGCCTTTGTATCTCTCTTATTAAATAAATAAAATATTTTTTAATATTTATTTATTTTTCCCTTTTTGTTGCCTTGTTTTTTTATTGTAGTTATTATTGTTGTCATTGATGTCATCGTTGTTGGATAGGACAAAGAGAAATGGAGAGAGGAGGGGAAGACAGACAGAGGGAGAGAAAGATAGACACCTGCAGACCTGCTTCACTGCCCATGAATCGACTCCCCGGCAGATGGGGAGCTGGGGGCTCGAACCGGGATCCTTATGCTAGTCCTTGTGCTTTGCACCATGTGCGCTTAACCCGCTGTGCTACCACCCGACTCCCAAATAAAATATTTTTTAAAAAATAAAGTGAAAAGGTGATTTTGGAATTAACCTCATCTGGACCATGTTTTTCCCACTTACTAGATCACTGATTTCTTCAGATCATTTCTCTAGTACTATTATTATTATTTTATTGCCACCAGGATTCTCACAAAAGCATCTTTTCTTTTTATTATTTTTGTATAGAGACAGAGAGAAAAAGAGAGGGAGACAGAAATAGAGACACCTGCAACACTGCTTTACCTTCCATGAGGCCTCTCCCTTGGATGGGGACCAAGGGCTTGAACCCAGGTTTGTGCACATAGTAACATGTATACTCTGCCAGATGTATCACTGCCCAATGTCTAATTTCTCCAGTCTTTCACTTGCCCATTCTCCAGGCATCTGTTAGATGATAATAGACAATGTATAAGGTTCTCAGGTGAACAGAAGCATGAATCCTGGGGTTTCTTAACAGAGATTAACAGGTGGCAGAGAGGTGATCTTGGCCTAAGAATGTACTAAGCTGGAGGCAGGACTCAGGGATCATACAAGTCCAGACCCGCCTAGTTGCACAAAGCCCACTCTGCTCATGGGAGCCCCTGGGCCTCCACTCTGGTAGGCCAGTTCCTCTGTCTGCAGAGAATGTCCCTGCAGGGTGGTACTTGTTTTCCATATCTGCTTAGCCCATTTGCTGCCTTTATTGAGCACTTTATTGCTGTGATCGTTACACTGCTGGGAATTCTTTTTTTTTTCTTTTTCTTTTTAGCTTTTCACTCTGATTTTTGTAATATTGTGGAACTGTATCATTTGCACTCCTTTTTTGTTCCCTCAAAAAGCCTATTTCACTTAAAACCTTAATTTTTGAACACAAGTCACTTCAGTTGCTGTTTAAAAGAGATTATTCTATCTCAAATAGAGAATCCTAGAAATGAAGTACTATTTTGGAAAGGAAAAAAAATATCACTAACATACTTATAACATTATGACAGGCATCCAAAAAATATTAGGGAATTTTTTTTTAAATAAAATCCTGAGTTCATGACAAACTAATTACAAGCAGGCAAGGCTACTGATTATGATAATTTTTTTCTGTGTACCAAATCCCATCAAAATGAGCGTGACCCTAAACAAAATGTTCATGCATTGAACTGCCTTTGTTCATTGACAATAATACATCAGGCTCATGTTTTCGTATCACTATATATAGATCTATGCCATTATTTTAATGACTTACAAAGGTTACAGTATCATCATTTTTTTTTACCAAGTCCCAACTCCAATTTTTATATTCTTTGAATCAGTGCTCTAGTGACTATTATCTCACATATAACAGTGCTTAAGGTTGTTTTTTGTAGGAGAAGCTTTTAGAAATGAATTTAGTGAAAGACTGTCTGTATTTCAATCTTGGTAAATTGCTCTGTTATCTTCCAGCATTCTCATTTTATCCTCCCACTAGTAAAAGGTGTGAGTTGAAAAATTCCTTTACCTTCCCCAGTGTAGGATATCAGTGTCTCTTTGTCTGTCATCTCTCTCTTTTTTTTTTTTTTTTTGCCTCCAGGGTTATGGCTGGGGTTTGGTGCCTGCACTATGATGAATCCACTGCTCCTGGAAGCCATTTTCCCCTTTGTTGTTGTTGTTGTTGTTGTTGTTGCTCTTTCTTGTTGTTTTATTGTTGTTGGATAGAGAAATCAAGAGAGAAGGGAAGACAGAGAGGGGGAGAGAAAGACAGATACCTGCAGACCTGCTTCACTGTCTGTGAGGTGAACCCCCTACAGGTGGGCAGCTGGGAGCTCGAACCTTGGGTCCTTTGTGCACTGTAACATGCACACTCAACTAAGTGCACCACCACTTGGCCCCATATGTGATGTTTTCCAATTTTATTTATTTATTTATTTATTTTGCCTCCAAGGTTATCACTGGGGCTCAGTGCCTACACTGCAAATTCACTGCTCCTGTGGCCATTTTTTCCCATTTGTTGTTGTTGTTGGATAGGACAGAAAGAAATTGAGAGAGGAGTGGAAAATAGAAAGGGAGAGAAAGACCTCCAGACCTGCTTCACGGCTTGTGAACCAACCCCCTCCCCCAACAGGTGGGGAGCTAGGGGCTCCAACCCCGATCCTTGTACGGGTCCTCTGTGCTATGTGTCCTTAACCGGGTGTGTTACTGCCCCCCCCACACACACACACCCTCCACCCCAAATGATCTGAGTGTCTTATCTCTGCCTCTGGTTATTTCAAAGGGAGCAACTGCTACAATTACATTATTCATGCTCTAAAATAAAAAAATAATAATAGGAATTATCACCAAACACTTGTGCAGCATTGTTGTTTCCTTATCAGATAATTTGTTAAGGACATTATATGCATTAATGCATTTAGTCTTCAAACTGCCCTGCGGCATTGGTGCTATGATTAGTTTCACTTTGCAGATGAAGAAATGGAGGCGCAGAGAAGTTAAGGAACCTGCTAAAGTCACACAGATAGTAAAGGACCATTTTCCCATCTCTACACACCCACCATCTTAAGCATCACTGGGTAGACCCTTGCACAATCTGGTAAACCTATAGTTGGCTTAAAGATTGAGTTTAAATGGTGATTAGATGGTTGACAGTGTCCAAGATGAAAGATTCTCAGAATATATGGCCAATTTGTGCTTTTTTTTTTCAAAGCATAAATATTCTGTTAAATAATGTTGCCAGTAAAAGTACTTTTGGAAGGCAGCTGGGAAAGCATACATCTACTGTCCACAGGGAAGAGAAAAGAGTGACTGTATTGGATCATGAAGCTATCACTGTACCACTATAAGAAGGTTCATGTATCAGGACCCTTCCCAAGAGCATTATCTATAATCACATTATAGTGTCCAAAACATACATTGGTGAAATCTGAAGACATCCATCTGTCTGGTCACTTGTAAAGCCCCAGGCCTTTCTGTGTATGGCTGTAGTAGGTTCTATAGCAGGTCAACTCTGTCTGTCCTCAGAGCTATTAGCCAGGGGCATGTGACTTCTTGTCACATCAGTTTCATTCTGGGAATGCACTTTGCTAAATCCCTTTGAACTTTCCAGACCCAAGAATATAGTATGAATTTCCTCTGCTCATCCAAACCAGAGTACCAATGAAAGTGAAATTTTGAAATCTTAATTTCCATTTAAGACTTCTGAGTTCCATTTCCTTTGTAATTTTTGCAGAACACTGGTTACTACTGACCATTAGTAACTATGTGGTAGGCAAGAGTAGAGGTGGGTATCTAGGAAACAATAATCAATCCAAAGACTTGTAGATGACTGAAGCAACAAAGTGGACATTTAGTACCTCAGAGAGTTCCTGTTTCCCATCTGTGATGATCAGAGACCTTGATCATTATACCTAGGCTCTGATTGTCAAGATGCATCCAAGTCAACAGTCAGAATTGAGTGATTGAGTGCCGGATTTGGGAAGTGTAAATGAATTCCTTCCCTCAACTTTGAGAGTTCTGACATAAGTTGTACAACTTGAACTAGAAATTCTAGTGTATCAGTGATCTCAGCTAGAAGGAGATGACAGTAGTCAACCTGGCATGTGCCCCCAGTAGTTCCTCAATGCAGTGTGGTTGGGGGTGCAAACCTGGGTCACACTATCCCTATCAAAAGTGAACTCTTTCACCAACTCCGTAATACTTTCAAATATAATCAAGCATGCCAGTCAACAGAAAAATGGAACTCCAAATTAAGTCAAGTTCATAACCAAGATATATTGATTCTCTCAAGACTGGTGGAACCATGACAGTTTTTATGGCTGAGCATGAACTTGTAGATAGCTTCGGTGCATCCCTGTGTGCACAGCCTCCACTGCAGGTTGCCCATGCTTATGATGGGGGTGTGTGTGTTAGCTGTGTGAGGGAAGAGTTTGTTTTACCAGGTACTCCTCTGCTGAATGAAAAATGAGCACTTATCTTGAAGGGGGAAGAGGAAGTCTGCCCTCGATAATATGTAATTCTCTCCTGGGTAAATAGATTCCTGATAAGTGCAACTCGGTAGAACAACAATCACATTTTTTTTTAACTCTAAGGTGACGTTAGCATAAACATCCCATGTCCTAGTTATTGATCTGTTGCTGTGATAATGGTATTACCCAATTGAACTTCTGACATTGGAGAACTTGCAGCAGCTGCAACTGCATTTTTTTTTTATTCCAGCAACTTAATTCAACTAAGAAAAGGGGTAGTTTTGCAGGAGTCTGCATAGAATGTTAAATCTCTCTCTAACCCCTATCTCCTCCTTCTTTCTCTCTCTCTCTCTCTCTCTCTCTTTCTCTCTCTCTCCTTACAGGAGTGCTAGCTCTTAACTGAAATCCCAAAGGCACGCCTATAAAATGAAATATCAGAAACTTCCATTAGGGGCTTGAAATGCCTTATGTTCTCAAGAAGTGTGAAGCATCTGAATTCTTTGGGCCTGACTCTTCTAGCCTTAGCAAGTAAATTCTCCTTGATGAACATATACAGTCATCACTAAACGCAGAGAAGCAGAGGGTCCCACTTAGGAATGGAAGATCCGATGGAGACTGACATCTGCTGCTACAGTGTTTGACCAAACCAAACAAGTGTGGGATGGAAGACACAGCATTTCAATCTAAAACTTGCAATCTCACTTTGTTACATGTAGAGTCTAGAAGGCTCCATCCCTGTAACAGAAAAAAAAAGAAAGAAAAAGAAAAGGTCTGTCTGTTAGTTCATTCCTGGTTCTTCTGACAGGGAGTTATTCTGTGAGGGAATTTAATCTCAGCAACTGGCAGTGAGCACCTGTGCTCAGGTGAGTTTTTAAAGGACAGTTAAAAGGTACTCACTAGACCAGTAACACTCATTAAAATGGCTAAAGTTAAAACATTGATAATATCAAGTGCTGCCAGTTTACAGAGCAATTAATTGGTTCAAACCTGGGTCACACTATTCAAGTCAGAAGTGTGCTATTTTGCCAACCACATTACAGGTTCAAATATATTCATCAGATGGGGTCAGAGAGATAGTTCAGTGGGTAGGACCATGTCTTAATGTGCACATATGTGGCCCCGAGTTCAATCCTAACACCACATAGGTACTATGGCAACCTTTAGTGTCTGTCACTCTGTTTGTATCTTTCTGAATAAAAAATCAGCCCCAGGAGCAATGAAATGGTGCACATGTGAGGTGCTGGCTACACACTCACACACATGCAATGCTGGGAGAGTGGAGAATGGTGCAGAAATGGACAATTGGTCAACATTTTCTTATAACTGTAAGCACAGACTTTCATGTGACACAACTATTGGCCTTAGAATAATAAAAAATAATATGCAAATGCCCACACATGATTATTTATATTATTTGTATTCATAACCACCCAAAGTTGACATGACTCAAATATCTTTCAGCAGCTTGGACACATTGGAGAAGCAGCCAATGGTGTAGGCCACACTGTGAGGTATCAGCCTTCCTTGGAAATGTTGTGGGTTTGTTTCTGGACCATTGCAATCATGCAAATATCACCACAGTTAGTTTCTTTTGAGGCCTCTCTTTTTGGCAGTAGATAGTTGTCTTTTTGTGTACTTGTGTCCTGACGGTCTCTTTTTTATAAGGAAATGGATGAGTACCCACTCTAATTACTTCAAATTACTTTGACCTCAATTACCTCTTCAAAAATCTCTCACTCCAGACAGTATCCTAGTCTATGATATTATGGATTAGGGTTTCTGCATTATGAGTGTTTTCAGAATACAATTCAGCCCATAACAACCATTTTTTAAACTTTATCTATTATCTGTCAACAGATAGCCAGAGCTCCTGGTTCATATAGTCCTTTTAACTTGTGAAGAATTCAGAGCATACACAAATCTAAAGGGTGTTTTAGCTGACTCTTTCTAGACAAATTGGTGTCATCAAAATATCAATTTTTAGCACGTGTTTAGCATCATCTGTGGTATAGGTACTGTATGCCAGAGTCATTACATGTACCATCTCATTAAATCCTCATTTACATTTACAAAGTAGATCCCTTAGTTCAAGTGAAGAAGCATCCCCAAGGTCACACAGCTGACATTTGAACTAAGGTCCAAATTTCTCTTGCACCTGTTCTCTGTAGTCATGTGACAGTAGACTGAGGATCTCTCTCCTAACTTTCTCTCCATGAACATGTTCATTAAACTGTGAATTGGGAAGAATTTTACTTTATTTCAGTCTTCATTTGATATACTGACACTTACCTATATCTGAACTTCCACCTCCTTTTGCTCACCCCTCACCCTGACTGGGAGGAAATAAATGAAAAGTTTTCTGAACAAAGGGGCTTAGCACGTGTGAGATACCGAGTAGCAGAATATTGATACCAGGCTTCTACTTGAGGAATAGAAAAGGAAACTATCTGCTAGTCTCTGTGGGCTGGGTGATCAAAAAAAATGAAGTAAAATCAATCAGTCCCGAGAAAGAGAAAATAGTGAAATAGCTTCTTACATGTTGACACAGTTCTAGAACTTTTTCTAAAGGACTCTAGTTGGACTTCCCAGCACCTGGTCTACTTCCTGTTTTTGGTTCCCAGTTAATAAGTACATCAGATATTAGTGTAAAACTCTTGTCTGAGGTCTGGAAGCTCAACTTTCAACTGTCTCCTTTGTGTTTTCAGTGTAATATTATGAAAAGCCAGTTTGAGATTATTTAAATTTTTTCTCTTGAATGTTAACATCCCATGTACTTCTGGATTTCCTGCACCCAACCAAGAGTAGAATGGGGGTGGACCAACATGATGGCTCATTTGAATAGTGATCTGCTTTGCGATAGGCTTGACCCTAGTTCAAGCCTGGACCCTACTGCATTGAAGGAAGGTTTGTTGCTGTGATTACTTTCTCTTTCTCTGTCTCTCTGTTTTGTTTTTTGTTTGTTTACCAGAGCACTGTTCAGCTCTGGCTTATGATGGTACAGGGGATTGAACCTGGGACTGGGGAACCTCAGGCATGAGTGTCTGCTTACATAACCATTATGCAGTCTACCCCCATCCTGTCTTCCTATCTCTATCTGGAAAAGTGTCTTAAAAATAAAAGTATAGGCACTTGAAATAGGTAATCTAGCAGGGAACTTTCAGAAGTGCTTTTGGTTCATCTTTGGAGGTCTACACCCATACTCCTGTTTTTTAATTACCGTAGACACTGTAGGTAATTCCTTCAATTAAATCCAGAAGAGGTTTCTATTATCAGGACTGCAGACATCACTCAGAATACATTTGAGGTCTTGAAAAAAAGGCCCCTTTCCATGCTTCTTCCGCTTTATCCTATACATTCCCGACTCCAGGTTTTACTACTATTTCTGTATCCCTAACCTAGCCTTGCTGATATGCCAGCACTTTTCTCTAAAATTTCTCTCTCATTGCATCAAAACCTTCCAACATAGCACCACTGCAAAGTAAAGTAGCCTCATGAAAACTGGTGAAGAGCCTCCTTTTACTGGCTATTTGGAATTTATTTGCAGCTAAACTAACTGGGAAATGTAATTAACCACATGGTTTATCGTGATAGCCAAATGTGCATGCCAGGAAAAACAATAGGTTCTTTAAAGGTGCCAAGGACCAACATTATGCATCTTTGTTGGAAACTGTATACACTTCACAGTTCTCAGCCTCCTGTGTGCTGCCTCATATCTTCAATCAAATTATTAGATTCTAGAAATATGCATAAGGGAAATGATTCCACACATTTTTATGGTGGGTTGTTGCTTGTAGCAGTAATTGAAGTACCTTTCCACTTATGAAAGTACTAATTTTATTTGTTTTTATTGCTTTTCTAGATGCAATTATTTATTTAGTGTGCTTTGGTTTTATTAAATTATGTTTACTATAGGAACATCATAAAAATGTATGAAAACAACACATCAGCCAAGCCAGTCTGGTGACCTGTATTGAGAAAGCTAGTGTTATTTTTCATATCCAAACATAATGGAATAACTTAAGAATAAACAGATAATCTACAGTAGAAAACAATGCAATTTCAAGGTAATGTAATAAAACACCTGGACAATATGATTTCATAAATCTTGGTTCTAAAATTTACATGAGCTGGGTTTTGTGTGCTTATCTGAGGACACATGACATTTCTAAATGGAATCATTATAATGTGAAATGTAATTAAAGAGAAAGGCAAGATGTAAACAGAATTTTTGTCGCCTTATAAGACATGGATGACTAAGAAGCATGGTAAAGACTTCTGGCGTCAAAAGGCATTCAGGAGGCTCTCATTCTTATAAATGTCCTTAGGTTGGACAGTTAAAAATGGCTAGAGAGTTTGTGAAACCACTTGGCAGTTGAACTTCATCATTAGGTACTGACTGGGCATATTCTCTCTTTCTCCTTGTTCCTAGAATAGCACCTCATCTCAGCAGAAAAAAGTATGTGTGTGTGTGTGGGGGGGGGGGGTTAGATGGCATTCTTTTTAAGATATTTGAGTTGAAAGTAAATAGTTTATTTGTCCTGAATCTTGGCGAGGTAGCCAAGGTATAAGCACAAAATAACCAATACTAAAACAGAGCAATAACATAAAGTAGAAAATATTTTTAAAAAATGAAAACTGAGCTGCTTCAATGAAAGCCATGTGTCTTTTATGGCTACTTATTGCTAAGTGGATTTTCTTTATCTATCAGGAGTTTAAATTCATTAACATGTCACTTAAACATATCTACCAACTATGCTGACATTTTAGAGCCTTACAAAAAAAGAAAGAAAGAAAGACAATTCTTCAAACCATCCAGTTAATTTTCTAGAGGCAATCATGGATGCCAAGTTATTGATTTTCTAAGTAAAATCTGAAAGTTTTTTAAGAATGTAGAATATGCTTTCTCTTCACTTATTCTTTTTTTTCAATCTGAATGCTTGATCCACTTAATTTGTAATGGTTAGTATAAATTTTAAGTGTTTTCTCAGAGGATTAAATTCTTCAGATTATGGCAAAAAATATTTCATATTTTAAATATATTCTGAAAGTTTAGTTCTACACAGGTTAAGTCTAAGTAGTAGCACATATTTTTGTTATTAAATTCTAGCATGTTCTGTTTCTATCTTTATTTGTATTTTCTTTCTTTCACTAGAGACTATTGGTAACATCAGTTTCATTTTTGAGAATTAAAGTTAGTTCATTTATTATCATTTAATAATTATTATCAGCATGTGTATCAACTTTAAAATAAATCATAGCATCTCTTTACAGAGCATAGTCATATATAAGGTAATAAGATCTCATTTTTATTTGGTTTTTATATAGGCTTTATAATTTTTGTCTGTTTCCCTAAAACATTTAGAATATTCATGTCTGCTAAGTAAATATATGATGAAGAATTCCCTGTTGCCAACTAAAATTGTGTTCTTTTGTCTTATAGCCAAAGATTACAGAAGAAAACTTGACCTATGCTGAGTTGGAGCTGATCAAACCCCACCAGACTGCCAAAGACGTTCCCACCAGCACTGTCTATGCCCAGATTCTCTTCCAGGAAAACAAATTATAATACTCCATTTTCTTCCGTGGTCCTATTTAATACCTGCCACCCCACTAATTTATGAAACCTTGGAAACAAAGTCCTTATTTTTGTATTTTCACTTGTGCCTTTTGAATGATGGGAAGCCCCCTGTTAAGGGCATTCAAGGTGTCTTCAAAGAGATATAGGGTTCTGTTCCACAAAAGAGTAGGAGTCATAATCTTTGGAAAAATCTCCTAGGTCTAGAATTTTTCTGGGTCTGAGTCTTGAGGGGTGAGGACTCTGATTCTGGTGACACCCAAAAAGGTTTTCTTTCTTTCTTTTCTTTTTTTTTTTTTTTTTGCTGAGCCAACCAACCCCCTTCACATTTCTTCTTTCTCTGCATTATATGTTTTTAATCTTGTTAAAGACTTAATTTTCATCTTCTACTCTTCCTGTATCTGTGATATCAGACTCATCATATGTAGGTAAAGGAAATGCCATTATAGGTTAAAGTGTGAGATGGTAGATTGTAGTAACTGGTTTTCAAAGAATCAGATAATAAAGATAGGGTACCCAGAACAGAGCAAAGTGCTTATTGGTAGTAGTCACTCAAGATAACACCTCCCTCTCTGTCTGTCTCTCTCTCTCTCTCTCTCTCTCTCTCTCTCGACTCCAGAGTTATCACTGGGGCTTGGGTGCCTGAACTATAAATCCATTGCTCCTGAAGGCCATTTCCCCCGTTTTTTTGTCCTTGTTGTTATTGTTATTGCTGTTGTTGTTGGGTAGGACAGAGAAAGATTGAGAGAGGAGGGAAAGACAGAGAGGGGGAGAGAAAGATAGACACCTACAGATCTGCGTCACCACTTGTGAAGCGACTCCTTGCAGGTAGGGAGCATGGGGGGCTCAAACCAGGATCCTTACACCGGTCCTTGTGCTTAGCACCATGTGCTACTGGCTGGCCCCCAGGATCTCTTGTTTTAACTAGATGCACTCACCCAGGTGATGTTAAGGTAGGGTGACAGAGGACTGGAAAGTTGGAGGTCTGAGCAGACAGTGTACTCATTTCCATATTCATTGTCACTCAAGATCACAGTTTAGAATATCATTTTAAAGGGCATGCAGGCGTGAGGGAAACTATAATAATGAGGAAATTTATTTTCTCTAAGTTCTTACCTTTTTCCAAAGGATCAAGTTGCCACCAGTTGAAATGCTGTACGAAGCTAGCCTCTTGAAAATAGTCTGAACTCAACAGCTGTAACTGAATGGCTGCCCCTCTGAAAGCAAAGTTTTTCACCTTATTCCCCCAAGTTAGGAGAGTAGGAAGGAAATACACAGCAGGCTGGAAAATGTGTCCTGAAGACCTGACTGCTACAGGGTGCCATGCCCAACTGAGCGATGTGAATTCTAATGGTTTTGAGTGGGATCAGACAGAAATATGTGGCGTATTAACTCGGGGGAAGATGCTCCAGGATCACAATGAAGGCAGATTCATTGTGGAAGCGGATCATTGTCTCAACCTTGTTAAGGATGCTTGTGCATTATGACTATGCTCTGTGTGATTGTTGTTTGCTGCAGACTACAAAAACTGTTTGATTTTGTAATGGAATTTAAATTATATATTTTACACACAACCGTGGGTGTGTTTTTAACCCCTGTGTATAGCCACATGGACTTTGCTGAAATTTTTATCCCCTTGTTGTCTCGGACTCTATGTTTGTATAGAATTCATTTAACTATGTATAGAACTCTTGTAATAGAGCAACAAATACCACAAAATTCTAGACATTATAGCTCATTTCACAAATACTGTGTTAATAGTTATGCTAAAGGCAGTCAATTATTTCAAAGTAAAATCATTTTATTACATGTGACTCTCTTTGCCAGAGTTTTAGCATGTAAATATTTGTGGACTTAGCTTCATAGTAAATTGAGGCCCCAGAGACCAATGATAGCTTTTGAATGTCTCTCCTGGTTTGTTAAAAAGAATTCAAATTAGGACAAGGTAATGATTTCCCAGAAGCAAAAAAAAAAAAAAAAAAAAGCCTGACTTTACAAAAAGAGGATATGTCTGGATTTTTCTTAGTTTTCCTTTATGTTAACAGTTTCAATGCAAAGCTGATTCTAAAGAAATCCCAACCATTTTCTCCTTCCAAGGTTACTTGAGGCTTGGAGCTTTGACTTGGGATTGTGTGCATGTGGATCTATTTTCCATTTCTCTCCTTCAGAGAGGAAATACCCTATAACCTTTCTGGCCGACACCTGCATTTGATTCCCTTCATCTCTGTCAGATTTCAAAGGTAGTGAATAAAACACAGCTTTTGCGAAACATTCTAGAATATCTCTTTAGGAGACTGAGAAAGATGAGTCCATTTATTTCACACTTATTGTAGACATTATGTCATCGTTAATCATGGTAATGTTCCAACAGAATAGGGTGTTTTGAGAAGAATGATTTCCTAATTTCCACAGAAGCCATACAGACTAGTGAATTCCAGAGTGTTCCAGTGGAAATGGGCAATAGGGCAGGTGAAGAGAGGGTGGTGGGGAGACGGTAAGTAGGTAAGAGACCCCCGCACCCTCCCCCAGGTTTCACAAAACTCAACAAAACTTGAATAAGCCCCCAATTTCTCTCAATTTCAGTGGGAACTGGATCATCACATGTGAAAATGAATACATTATACTAGGAAGAGTATGGCTAGTCTACGAAGGCATTGCTATAAGTTCAATTCAGACTGTTGAAAATTATGCACAGATTCACATCAAAGTATATGGGTAGGGATGTGATGACAGCATAAAAGACCCAAAAGACCACCAGGTCCTGCTAGAGACATTTCTCAGTGTAATTCTGGTGATTTGGGGTCACACTGAAGCAATGCTTATCCTACTATTACCTTCAGAGGCAAACTCTTAGAACTGGAAGCAGTGAATAGTATCTCTTTGAGATAATAACTCATGACATAGCTGTCTATTGAATACTTCATTCTCTGTCAAATATACCATTAACCTTGCACTGGAAATTCTAAAGATAAGCAAAGAAAACCATATAGTGTCAGGAACATATCTCAGGAGGAGAGAGAAAGAACGTATGGAAGACTCTTTACTCTCCTTTTCTCTACCATTATTTTGGGTGGACTGACTGGTCCTCACAATGTCTTCTCAAGGCTCTCAGAATCAAGTGATTCCTGATGAGGAAACAAAAGCAGAATAGTCCCATCCCCTAGTTGATTCAGACAACAAAAAAAGGGGGGGGGAATAAAATCAGGAACAACAGCAAGAGGATACAATAGAAAAAAACAAAACTATGAGAAGTTCAATAAGATGCACATGTATTTACATTGGAATAGCCTGCTAGCATCTTGTCATGTCAGACCAAAAGAGAGTTAGAGGTGCATCACTTTTCTATTCTCACATCTTTAGGAATTTGATTTGTATGATCTGTCCCTTTTTCCTGACAGTGATATGAGAGTTTTGTTTGAAAAAAAGGGACTCTAACTTGTTTTTACTAAAAGAAATTATTTTGTTCTTACTGTAGGGCATCTGTGTGAACATCTGTGCTAAAGCTGTTTTTTCAAGATGGACAATTTTTTTAATAATCTATAGAGCTTTATTGAGTAATGGTTTACAATATAGGTATTTTTGTTTCCTTTTTTCATTTTTCCTTTTTCCCTCCAGGGTTATTGCTGGGGCTTGATGCCTGCACTGCAAATCCACTACTCCTGGAGGCCATCTTTTTTTATTATTATATTTTATATTACAAAATTACATGTCAACAGAGGTTTAAATCCACAACATTCCCACCACCAGTGTTCTGAATCTTCAGTCTCCCCACTGTAGCCATCTTTTTTCCATTAATGTTGTTGTTGCATAGGACAGAGAGAAATTGAGAGGAGAGAGGGAGAGAAAAATAGACACCTACAGGCCTTCATCACCACTTGTGAAGTGGCCTCCTGCAGGTAGGGAGCTGGGGACTTGAACCAGAATCCTTGTGTGGGTCCTTGCACGTCACACTATGTGCATTTAACCCAGTACGCTACTGCCTGGCCCCTACAGTGTAGTTGTTTTTCACTACTCCTGTCATCCCCACTCCCATATATAACCACTATAGTTCTCTCACAATCTTAGACATAAGTTGACTTTTTTTTTCACGTTCATATGTTCAGTTCTCTGTATCCCACATAATAATGAAACCATTCTGTAGTTGATAGACAGTTGTTTGAACATTTAAATGAGGTTAAAACAAATAATAGCCCGTTGCTCAGAATGCAGTGTCTTTTCCAGTCAAAGTGTAAAAAGACATTCAAATTTGGGGGTGAATTTTGACTCAGGCTGTGCAGCAAGGAAATGAAAAGAGATACCCACTTGACTGAAGCACTCTTATCAAGCCAAATCCCTAAAACCAGAACTAAAGTAGCTGTTGAGGATAAAAAAGGATTAGAGTTTCCTTAGAATCAGCCCTTTATTAAAGAACTGTGACTCTGATAGTTTCTAGGGTGAGTAAGAAAAGCCAGATCTATCCCCTTCTGAAACTTTCGGGGGTGAAAATGAGATGGAGATACATCACACTTTTTGGTGTGTAGTTGTCTGGGTCATTCCACAGGTCAATAAGCCCAAAGATTCACTTGGGATAAGAACATTAAACCAGTGCATGCTTTCAAGGACTGTTGATGCCCTTGTTCATCATTCAACCTCTGATACATACGACTTCAGCCCGCACTGGGCCAAGAAGGAGGCACATGTCCCAGACCACTAAAGTGATCCAAGGTACACAGGAGTCCCATTCTGGAGGAAAGAAATCACCTTTCCCTTGGGCTGCTAAGCTGGGATGCCACATTTCAGGTATGTCTACAGGAATGTCTCCTGCCAAGCAGAGAAGCCTTAAAGAACTATGCTGAGAAAAGCAATGAGGAAAATACCCTAAAAGCACAGGACCATAGTTCATAAAATTACCCAGACTCTTCTATTTATTTCAGATTTTTTTAAAAAAAAATGTATTATCTTTATCTTCATACTATATTGGATAGAGGCAGCCAGAAATCAAGAGGGGAGAGGGTGGTAGAGAGCAAGAGAGACAGAGATACATGCAGCCTTGCTTCACCATTTACAAAGCTTTCTCTCTGCAGCTGGGGACTCGGGGCTTGAACCTGGGTCCTTGGACATTGTAACAGGTGCTCAGCCAGATGCGCCACCCCCCAGCTCCTCAGATCTTTTAATTCATTCCATGACCCCATTATCCTACAATCTACACAGTGGTTTTTGCTCAAGCTAGTCAGGTTTCAATACAAAGAATTTTGTCTAGGGGCTGGCTGGTGGCGCACCTGGTTGAGCACACATGTTATAATGCACAAGGACCCGAGTTCAAGCCCCCAGTACCCATCTGCAGGAAGAAAACTTCACAAGTGGTGAAGCAGTGCTGCAGGTGTCTCTCTGTCTCTCTTCTCCTCTGTCTCCCCCCTCTTGATTTCTGACTGTCTCTATCCAATAAATAAAGATAATAATAAAAAAATTTTAAAGAAAGAATTATGTCTAATAAAGTCGGTATCAAAGTTGTTTCCCAGCACAGGAAGCAAAAGAATTACATGAGCATCACTATCCAAAGAATCCATTTAGACCATGTCCAGAAACTAAACCTACAGTCACAAGGTCCTGCTATGCTCTGTGCTTTCTGAGTAGGCCCTCTGGAAACATTAGAACTATCAGACTTCATAAAAGAAGCTGTCCTAAGGGAAGGACCCTCAGGTTTGGAGCAGGGGAACCAATAGGTCTGCACCTAGTACTGCATGTTCCTTGAGGGGAAACTCAAATAAGCCATAAAGAACTTGGAGGGAACTTTTTTTTTCTTCTGTCTGACCC
Organism: Erinaceus europaeus; assembly: GCF_950295315.1. Classification (NCBI taxonomy): domain Eukaryota; kingdom Metazoa; phylum Chordata; class Mammalia; order Eulipotyphla; family Erinaceidae; genus Erinaceus; species Erinaceus europaeus. The sequence goes on along the minus strand of NC_080162.1, from coordinate 96,609,884 downwards.
CAGAGTTTGGGTTGGCTCCTCTATTGAACATGATATCTTTTCAGTGCTGCTGACTCAAAAAACTGGGGTTGGAGAAGACATGCTCTGTGGTACTTTGGAACCCATTATAAAGTGAAGTAGCCATATGTTGTAGCTATTAAAATACCCTTCTCCCCATACACTGGATAGAGGCTATTCTCTGGGGTAGAGAACAAAGGGCCCGGATCCTTGCACCCTTCCTTGTGCTTCTGCAATTAACCAAGTGCACTATCGCCCAGCCCCCAGGACTCTACTTCTTACAAGCCCTCAAGGAAGGCCCATGTCTCTGGTCTCTGGATCACACTTTGAATGGCATAGATGAAGATAAATGTTGAAAATGTGAATCTGAAGGCCATAAGCATGTGGAAATATCCTTGGAATATAGGTAACAGCTGAAGCCCTGCCAGTGGGCAAAGTGCCCAGGCAGAGGCACTCAGTGGGGTGGCCTAGACCTGAGTGGGAAGCAAGAAGATATCCTTCTGGGATTCCCATCAGCAAGTAAGGAGCTTAAAGGAAACCAGAGAAGACAGCCAGATAAGCAGGAGAAAACTGTCAGGAGTTTCTTGAAGGAGGAAGGATACAGCAGTATCAACTCTGTAGTGGTCAAGAACAACAGAGGGAGAGTCTTTGCACATTCCGAACTGAGTGTACAGTGATTGCACTTTTTTTTCTTTTCTTTAATTAAAATTTTTATTTATTGCATAGAGACAAAGAGAAATCTGTAGAGAAGGGGGAAACAGACAATGAGAGAGTTAAATACTCCTGGCACTGCTTCATTGCTCATGAAACATCTACCCCCTGCAAGTGGGGACAGGGGACTTGAACCTGGATGCTTACTTATACATTGAAACTTGTGCACTCTACAAGGTACTTCACCATCTGCCCCTTATTTTGTCTTTCTAGGGAAAGCCATTTCCCAAGTGCACAAGATAGATAGACTTTGGCACTGAATATTATACGTTCCGCTCAGCAAATTTTAACCAGAGCAATCAGTGAGTTTCCATAGGGTGGCAATTTGGAAACGACTCTTAATGAAAAGCACAGGGTGGGTGAGAGGGGTGGGTATGGCGGTGGTTTTCCACTCCTCCTGTTGTCGTTGGTAAAAGATGACTTCGTGCCTGCTTTCTAATAAACACAGCTCAATTAGCTTCACACCAATTTACTGTCTGATTGTTAAATGTTAATGTACTGCACCCTATAGTTTTAAATAGAATTAGAGATGTTTACAGCTGTGGTTAAATGCACCTTGTTCATCCACATTAAACTTTATTACAAGTGTCCTCCATCAGAAAACAGGAGCAAAACTCATTAGTGGCTGGTCTGTGTGGGGGCTGTGTCTGCCGCAGAAAGAGCACGCACCTGACTTTCCTTTATTACAACTTCCTCGCTAGTGGGATGGTTTGAAATGATTCTGTGCTATTTATGAAGATGATTGGAACCTAAGACTCCTGAGGCTATCCACAGACACCTAGAATGTTGTAAGCAGGAATTCATGCTGCATGTGTGAGGGCCTGGCCCTCTCTTCAGTGTTATAATGGGGTTCATGACCCACATGAGATGGAAGATCCAATCAGGATCCCCAAAGGGCATCATGGGAAAGACTGTCATTTTATGGCTGGGGATACTAAGGTGATGGGAAGGGCACTGCTAGTTGGTGACAGAGTTTGGTTGGAGCCACACTATTGACTTCCAACCTGTGAGCTCCGATGTAACTCAGCCCTGCCCCAACTCCACCCCATGGCCAAGTTCTGACATCAGGAAAACTACAGTTTCCCACTTTCTCTTCATGGTTGGATGAATCTGGATTTTAACCAAAGTTTGGTTTGGGGATGTTCAGCCTTCCCTTTCTCCCGTGCCTCCCGCCCCCCCACACATCTTCTCCAGTCCTGTCCTTCCATAGATATTTAGTGAATTTCCAGGGTCCCATGATACTCTGGTTCCAAGTGCCCTGTGACAATCTCTAGCCCATTTCATGGTCAGTTTAAAATCTCTGAAGTGATTATCCCTGTTCCTACTACTCAGTTGCTGCTTTCAGCAATAGTAGCCTCTTGGTAGCACAATGGCAACAGTAGAACGTGCTCCTCTAGTTCTCAATGGACAAGTGGCATTTTGTCTCCACTGGTGGAATGTATGTAAACAGAATTGACCATGGAGTTAACCAGAGGCAAGATCCTCTGGGAACTCTACGACATATCGACAGAAGAAAGGCACCCAAAGGAAAGGCCGCATGCTCTTTAAGATAGGGGAGAGCTCTTCAAAGAGACATTCAGTGTGAGTGACAGATTTTACATCTGCCCAATGCAAGGCTTTCCAGTCACCTGTAGACACTGACTTGGCACCTAGGAAATAACCTCTTTATAGGATATTATGGCTAACAGAGACCTTGAGGCTGGCTTCTTAAATGCCCTTCCATCCCTGACCATTTTTTAAACAAGAATGGGATTGAGGGGGGCAGGCAGTAGAGCACCAGGTTAAGTGCACATAGTGTGAAGAGAAAGAATTCTGGTTCACTGCAGTGAAGGTCTGCAGGTGTCTATATTTCTCTTCCTCTATCTACCCTCCCTCGTCAATTTCTCTCTGTCTTTTTGAATGAAAGAAAAAAAAAGGACACCAGAAGTGGTGAAGTCATGGTACAGGCACTGAGCCCCAGCAATTGGAAGTGTAATAATAATAATAATAATAATAATAATAGTAATAATAATAATGAGTTGGGCGTTAGCACAGTGGGTTAAGCCCACGTGTCGCAAAGCGCAAGGACCCATGGAAGGATCCCGGTTAGAGACCCGGCTCCCCACCTGCAGGGGAGTCGCTTCACAAGTGGTGAAGCAGGTCTGCAGGTGTCCATCTTTCTCTCACCCTCTCTGTCTTCCCCTCCTCTCTCTATTTCTCTCTGTCCTATCCAACAACAATGACAACAATAACTACAACAACAATGAAAAACAACAAGGGCAATAAAAGGGAAAATAAATAAATATACAAAAAAGAAAAGTTGTATTTCAAAAACATTATTTAAATAATAATAATAATAATGGAATTAAGTGTTCTGGTAACTTTTTTTCCCTTGTACTAAAACCTCTCACATGTACAATGCCATCACTCTCAGGCTGACTTTTTTCTTTTTTCTTTTTTTTTTTATTTAAGAAAGGATTAATTAACAAAACCGTAGGGTAGGAGGGGTACAACTCCACACAATTCCCACCACCCAATCTCCATAACCCACCCCCTCCCCTGATAGCTTTCCCATTCTCTATCCCTCTGGGAGCATGGACCCAGGGTCATTGAGGATTGCAGAAGGTAGAAGGTCTGGCTTCTGTAATTGCTTCCCCGCTGAACATGGGCGTTGACTGGTCGGTCCATACTCCCAGTCTGCCTCTCTCTTTCCCTAGTAAGGTGTGTCTCTGGGGAAGCTGAGCTCCAGGACACATTGGTGGGGTCTTCAATCCAGGGAAGCCTGGCCAGCATCCTGGTGGCATCTAGAACCTGGTGATTGAAAAGAGAGTTAACATACGAAGCCAAACAAATTGTTGAGCAAGACTTTTTTCTTTTTACTTCAGAGAGAGAACAAACAAGGGAGACACACCACAGAACTGGTGAATCTCCTAGTGCCATGACACTTCCATGTGGTGCTGGGGCTTGAACCAGAACTGCACACATGCAAGAAACACAGCCTACCCTAGTGAGCTATCTTCTGGCCCAGTCAGGTTAGCTTTGTCTCTTAATCATTCTCTTTATTTTTTGGAGAGTGTGATTTTATGCAAATATACTGTACAAATGGCTTGTTCCCGATAATGTGAGTACGGCGAGACCCTTACCAATGTATGCACTTCTCTGTTGATGATCAGCCTGGCCACAGACAGCTTGTGGCTGCCAGCAAGCAATATCATGCAGTGACTTTTCTAGGGTTTGGTACTTCCTACATTGACAGAGGTCAATGTGGAATTGTCACACTGCTTCCTTGACCCTCCCAGGCTTCTCCTGGGAGATTTCTTTTTTATTATTTTTATTAGTGATTTAATATTGATTTACAAAATTATAAGATAATTCCACACTGTTCCCACTCTCAGAGTTCTGTGTCCCCAGTCCCTCCCTGGAAACTTCAGTAGTTCTCCCAAGGTCACAGATATGGGTTGCCTATTATTTCTATAACTATCTATATTTATACATATTCACCCATTTTTCTATGGTCCTGCCTTCTCTTTCTTTCTAAGTCAAACCTACTACTTCTGCCCCCCTCCCCCCCACCCCAGATCCTGATGGAATTGAAGTTCAGAGCCCTCTGATCATCTCCTCCAAACATTTACTTCTCTGGGGCTATGGACCAAAAAATTTTATGGGATGCAGAACATGGAAGATCTGGCCTCTATAATTGCTTCTCCACTGGACATGGATGTTGGCAGGTTAATCCATACCCCCAATCTGTTTCTATCCTTCCCTAGTGGAGTAGGGCTCTGGAGAGGTGAGGTTCCACAACAATTTGGTGGGGTCATCATCTTCCCAAGGGAGTTCAGGGTGAAATCAGAGTAGCATCTATAATTTGGTGACTGAAAAAGGTAATACATAAAGAAGTATGAAGTGTTTAATAAACAGGAACCAAAAAGTAGGAGTAGAGCAGATGCAAATAGGGACTTTTAAGTGAAAAGAAGCTAGGAAGTCTATTTTAGGTATGTTCTTAGTAGCCCATGACTGTGGTAAGTTTTTCTTGAGCTTGATAACTGACATGGAGATGGACAAAAATATTAGAAAGATGTTTTACCTCTATATTTTCATCTAGTCAGTTAAATCACAACTTTCTTATCTGCAGGAGACAGTGAGCCCCACTGGGAAAAGCTCCCTGTCTGCTTTGTCACCACACCATCCTTGCAGCCTGTTACAGAGCCTAGAGCCCACTTGTGTTTTGACTTTAGGTTACAACTATTAGAGAAATTCTATAAAGATACTTTAAAAACTACACACACACACACACACACACACACACACACACACACACACACACTCACACCCTACATGGAAGGGTTCTTCTATTTCACTATAGACTTTGTTCATCCCTAAAAACATCCAAATCCTTTGCCCCAAACCACATTATCCAGAGCTTCCACAACTCAGCAAAAAGACACTGCTATATTTATCCTGTTGACAGTAACCTCTGCCAGTTTCCATCAAAGACTGGTCTAAAATAATGTGTTTGTCTGGGGGGAGTGGTGTGACCATAATGGCTGCCAGCACCCTCTGGCTGTGGTGAGAAATGGGGATGGGTGGGCCATGTGGAAATCTTGGGGTTTCCTCCCACCTTGGAGCACATAGAATTTCTTCTGTGGGCCAAGAGGCAGATGGTGTGTTTTCAGAGAGAAGCACTAAACCATGATAGACCAAGAGGTCAACTTGGAATCGATCTTACCACCTCAAGCCCCTACCCCCAGAAGTAGCTGAAACCAGTGCAGTCAGAAGACCCCTCCTTGAGCCATGGGGAAAAAATCCTCAACTTTTTAGTAGATAGTAAGACTAATATCTAGACTATTACAGGCCAACTGGTAGAAGTCAAGATGATGTTTATTTTCTCTGATGAAATCCCAACTGTCAGTTGGAGCAGTTATTTGTAAATTATTTATAATTTTCTAAACGTTTTCCTGATAAGTGTCCTTCTTTCCTGAATTCAATACTATCATTGTTATTTTATTATTATTACTATTATTATAGCCAGAACCTTGTATATGTGTGATTTCTTCAGTACAAGCCACATTTCTTTTTTTTTCCCCTCTTTTTTTTTTTTTTTTTTGCCTCCAGGGTCAGAGTCATCGCTGGGGCTCAGTGCCTGCACCACAAATCCACTGCTCCTTTTCCCCCTTGTTGTTCATCATTGTTGTGGCTATCATCATTATTGCTATTTCTGTCGTTGTTGTTGGACAGGACAGAGAGAAATCTAGAGAGGAGGGGAAGACAGAGAGATAGACACCTGAAAACTCACTTCACATATACCCCTGCAGGTGGGGGAGCTGAGGGCTCAAACCGGGATCCTTACACTTGTCCTTGCGCTTTGCCCCATGCGTGCTTAACTGCCCAACCCTTCCTTCCTTCCTTCCTTCCTTCCTTCCTTCCTTCCTTCCTTCCTTTCTTTCTATCTTTCTTTCTTTTTAAAATCTAGATAGAGAAACAGAATTGAGGAGTCAAGATGAGGGGAGAAAAACTAGCAGTGATGTTTTTCCCAATATTACAACCCTCTCCCACGATGCCAGAGCTTCACCCTGGGTCATATGCATGGTGATTCAGGCATCTTGTCCACTGAGCTACCTCTCTGGCCTCCAGGAATTTTTAATATTCTCTCTATGGAAAGGCTAGGCTAGTTTAAACCACTCAGATCTCTGCTACTTCACAAAAGTAGACTGTCCCCCACTGCTTCTCTTCTTCCCTGACTTGACTTCTGTCTCATGTTCCTTGTCCACATCAGGTTGCTTTTCATATCTAGTGATGCCATGTCACCATCTTCCCCGGCTGCTTGTAATGCTCAGCCAGAATCAGTTCACTCTGTATGATTCTACAGTCCACAACTGAGGTCTTTCAACAGAGAGAAATAGTTTTTCTAACCACAGATCATACCAAGGACAATGTCATTTGCGCTGCCTACTCACCTTCAGTATCCATCATCACCACCACACAGATGACATCTGCTGTGCAACTCAGGCATCCAAGTTCGACATCCTCGAGGAAACACTCACGAAAGACATGTCTCTAATATCTGATTACTGTAAAAAATGGCGACTAATCCCTAGCACTGCAAAAACGGTATCATCTGTTTTCCATCTACACCATGCCTCGGCCTCGCGTGAGCTTAATGTGCAGCTTGGCAATATGGGAATCCGGCATGAAGCCCAGCCAGTCTATCTTGGCGTTACTCTCGATCGCACTCTGTCATTTCACAAACATCTCATAAAAACTGCAGCAAAGGTGGGTGTGAGGAATAACATCATTGCAAGACTGGCCAGCTCTTCATGGGGCGCGAGCACTTCCACACTACGATCATCATCTCTGGCATTATGCTATTCCACTGCAGAATACTGTGCCCCAGTATGGTTCCGTAGCCCCCATGTCCACTTGGTCGATTCCAAATTATATTCCTCCATGAGGATAATTTCTGGAACCATCCGTTCCACCCCGGTTCCATGGCTGCCAGTTCTTAGCAACATCGCCCCGCCAGATATTCGTCGGGATGCAGCATCATCTAAGTTCATTTCCCACGTCTACGCTCAACCGGACCTGCCAATATACGCGGATATCTTCGCCCACCCTGTTCAACGCTTGACGTCTCGTCACCCAATCTGGTCCCCTATGCCTACACTGAACTTCTCTGTTCCAGTCTCTTGGAAACAGAGTTGGCAGTCAGCTGAGATAAAGAACAAACACCTCATCACAGACCCCTGCAAACGTCAACCCGGCTTTGACCTAGCACGTTATGATTGGGCCCTCCTCAATCGCTATCGAAAAGGCCATGGCCCGTGCGCCGCTATGTTCCACCGCCGGGGAGCCAGAGATGACCCGAACTGCCCCTGCGGCTACAGACAGACTATGACCCACATAGTCAACAACTGCCACCTCTCCAGATTCAAAGGAGGTCTTGAAACTTTACATCAGGCTCAACCTGATGCTGTTGACTGGCTACGGAAGAAGGGCAAACGCTAGAAGAAGAAGATCACCACTATATATTTATTCATCATTTTTTAATTTGTTTTATAGTGGTAAACTAAATATCAGTTCAGTGTCCATAGTGCTATCAACCATCTAACTCTAGAACTTTTTCCTACTTTCACTGAAACCTGTAATCATTAAACACCAACTTCCAACCTCCTTCCTCTAACACCTACCCTTCTACTTCCTGTTTCCATTTGACCACATATCTCTACTATATGTAAATGGAATCATGAAGTACTTGTTGTTTTCATGGGGTTGATTTATTTCACGGGACTGAATTTATGTTACAGTATTAAAAATTCTCTCCCTTTTACTCTTCCTCTTAAAGACTGAGTAAGATGCTATTTTATGTGCATTTTACCTACCTGGTTTTCTGTTGAAGGACATTTCAGTTGTGGAAACAACTCTTTGATCATTATAAGCAATGCTGCTATTGTTGTGGCCTACAAATAAGCATGATACTTTACTTTCAAAAGATAAGTGTTTCTAATTTTTTTTTTATTGTTGTTATTAACACTGGAGAGAGGAAGAGAAAGAGAGAGAGAGCCAGAGAATCACTCTGGGACACATGATGCTAAAGATTGAACTTGAAATGTCATGTTTATAAGTCTAACACTGTAGCCAGTACATCTCATGGGACACAAGATCAATGTTTGAAAGAAGATTTTTATTATTGTCTAGCACAGCACCTCACACAGAAATAGCCCACAATACATGTTAATTAACTCTTTCTCATTGTTTTCCACCCTAGAGCAGTGGTGGGTTCTCTACAAGTGGAATGAAGTTGTCTTTGGAAACCAAGGTTCCCCCCAAGGGGCATTTAGAAATTGTGATGTAGTACATTAATGGTAATGTAAATATATTTTCCTTTTTCATTTGTTACTGATAGTGGATTAGAAGACTGCAGGTTATTGTTCCACATCACACATATCACCAAAGTTCTTTGTCTCCACACTCTCATCTCCCAAAGAGAACCACCACAGTTCTCACAAAGTCTTAGAAACTGCTTGCTTCTGCTTTTATTTTTCAAAATAATTGTTTCCTATTTTAGTTATTTGTTTACTTTTATCTTTTCGTTCAGGGAATTAATAGTTTACAGTGCAGTTAAAGGGGAAATGTGAACTGTTTTTTTATTTTATTTTGTATTCAAGTTCATGTATATCAGATCTCTAGATTTCACACATGGCTAAAACCATTCAATAGTTGTTTCTCATCTCTACGATTTCAATAAGCATAGTCAATAAGCATAGTTCCATCCATTTTACCCCAAAGGATACAATATTGTCTTTTTATTGCAGAGTAATATTCCATGGAATATATATCCCATAACTTCTTTAGCTAGTCATCTAGTGATGAGCATTTAAGCTGCTTCCACTCTTTGGCTATTGTGGATAATGCAGCTATGGACATAGGGGTGCATGTGTCCTTTTGAATTAGTGTTTGAATGTTCTTGGGGTAAATACCTAAGAGTGGTATCGCTGGATCATAAAGAAATTCCATTTTTATTTGCTTAAAGAATTTCCTTGCAGTCTTCCAAAGGGGCTGTACCACTTTGCATTCCTACCAGCAGTATAGCAGATTTCCTTTTTCTCCACAGCCTCTTGAACACCTGTCATTTCCTGGTTTGTGGATATAAGTCATTCATAATGTGTGAGATGGGATCACAGTGTAATTTTAATTTGCATTTCTTTCTTTTTCTTTTTGTTTTTGACCACCAGTGTTATGGGGTTTGGTGTCAGCACTATGAGTCCGATGCTCCTGGCAGCCATTTTCCCCCCCATTTTACTGGATAGGACAGAGGGAAGTTGAGAGGGGAGGGGAGTAGAGAGGGAAAGACAAAGGTAGACACATGAAAACCTGCTTATGAAATGACCCTCCCCCGCAGGTGGGGAGCCAGGGGCTCAAACCAGGATCCTTGTGCAGATCCTTGTGCTTCATACTATGTGCACTTAACCTGGTGCATCACCTCCTGGGTCCCTCTGCATTTCTCTAATGATAAGTGAAGTGAAGCATTTCTTCATATATCTGTGGGCTATGTTTATCCCTTCTCTTGAAAACTACTTATTCCATTGGCCCACTTTTTATTGGGTTATTTTCTTTTGTTGAATTGTACCAGTTTTTTTTAACAGATGTTTGATATCAGTTGCTTGTCAGATGTGTAATATGAAATTTTCTTCTCCCATGTCCTGGGTTGCTAAAAAATATAATGTGAGAGAGAGAGAGAGAGGAAGAGAGAGAATATAATGTAATGATGGAAGTTAGATAACATAATGGTTGTACAAACAGAGTCTCCAAAGTCCCAGGATCAGTCCCTTGCACCACCAAAAGCCAGAGCTATGGCAGTACTCTGGTTAAATATATATATTTAATATATATTTACATATAATATATATTTATATAGTGTAAGTGCTGAATTAGATATTAAATTAGACATCAAATTTGAAGTTAAAGAAATATTTGTCAAATTCAACAAGTTGGAGGAGATTAAAGTGTCTTGAAGGAAAACTGAAGAAAAGCTTCAATGTTTGGCTTTTGTGGCAGAACATTCCAGTAGTAATGTTTTAGGACCCAGTGTGAGACTTCTACCTGTTTTGAATTCTTGTAAGAATACTATGTTGTGGGGGGTCGGGCGGTGGCGCAGTAGGTTAAGCGCATGTGGCACAAAGCACAGGGACCGGCGTAAAGTTTGAGCCCCCGGCTCCCCACCTGCAGGGGAGTCACTTCACAGGCGGTGAAGCAGGTCTGCAGGTGTCTATCTTTCTCTCCCCCTCTCTGTCTTCCCCTCCTCTCTCCATTTCTCTCTGTCATATCCAACAACGAACAACATCAACAATGGCAATAATAATAACCACAACAAGGCTACAACAACAAGGGCAACAAAAGGGGGGGGGGAAATGGCCTCCAGGAGCGGTGGATTCATGGTGCAGGCACCAAGCCCAGCAAAAACCCTGGAGGGGAAGAAAAAAAAAAGAATACTATGTTGTGAATGAAAATATTCAGGTTCAGAGACCTTGTATGTGTGTGGCGTGTGTGTGGAGGGGGGAGGGCACACTGTCATCCCTCTAGTGAGCTGGGTCTAATTGCCTTATAAGACATCTTCATCCAGCATAGTCCCCATTCCAGGAAATTATGGGTTCAAATCACCCAAGCAGCCCGACTGAGACCACTCTTGTGACAGTTCTTCAAGAAGCACCCTAAAGTCACGACTGAAACAATGAAGAGGTTCAGGATTGGTAGAAATGGTCACAGCTGTTCATGCTGCATGAGGGAAAAGTATAGTGAGGTGTAGTCCTGACTGTTGTTCTTAAGTTCTTGAGCCTATATAATCCTTTTCCAAATGCATTCTTTCTATTTCTTCCTTCTTGATCTCTTCAGCTCTTAAATTTTCCACCTGTGCAATGGAACTGTTTCTTCTTGAATGGGTTTGAAAAGTAGAGAATTTGCAAAAGCTTAGTATACAGTGGTCAGTGCTAGTCTCCTCTCATCACCTCAGGGCTTCTGTCATCATATTCTGAAAATAATGGCATCCTTGAAAAGTTCGTGTAGGATGCAACCAAATTTCACCGGCAACTTGTGTGCAGAGTCCCAGTACACAGTCAGTGCTGAGTCAGTGAAGACAGTGCTTCCCAGCCTGGTATGGGTGATGGAAGTTTTCCTCCATGTGCCTGTGTCTGAATGTCTGCCGTGGGTGCCAAGCAGGGGCTGCGGGTGGGAGTCCCCCAGCAAGCCTCTACTCAAGCGATACTAATTGTGCCAGGGAGAACGGCTCACTAGAGTGGAAAATAGTCCTCATATATCTAGTTGAAGACGATAATGACCTTTTAAATAACAGAAGCAATTTTATTTCAATACCTCAATTACTCTGAACTCTCAAATGTCAAAGTGCTCGGCACTTTCAAAATAGCTTAATATAGACATTTATAGCACTTCGACACAGCTAGTTTCTTACCTAACCTAATTATGTGTTGTACAGGAAATGGTGAAGCTCACCATCTGTGTTATTTGTCACACAAAACCTGATGCTGCATTCCATCCAGAGTCTAGCAGCTGGAATTTCTCCCCAGCCACACTTGGTGATGTGCTTGAGAGGAAGCATATCTAGTCTACCAGGTTCTGGTCTCAACTTGGTCCGTAAGTGCCCACATGGAATCACTTCCATGACAGAATGTCAGAACTTCCCATGCAATGGGTCTTGACCTTGTCACTGGTTATCAGAGAGGACCAAGAGGAGGTAGACAGCAAGTAGAAGAGTGTCCCCACCTCCATATGCCTTATGGTGCCTACGTGATATGTGCAAGGGATGCTGGAGCATTAGTGAGAGAGTAATGACAGAGTAAAGAAACTGGGAGGAATGGAGCCAAGGAAGGACTCAGCAGGGCTCAACTTTGTTGGTAGTTTCCTCATAAAGACCTCTTACAGTTCTTGGTTGCATTGCAGTATTGGGCACTAAGAAAATGTAATGCAATATTATGACCTGTAGTTACCACACCATACATCACCTCAATACATATTTCTTATAAGTGAATGCTTACATTATGACATTTTAGATTCATGTTTTTTAAATATTTATCTATTTATTTTCCCTTGTGTTGCCCTTGTTGTTTTTCATTGTTGTTGTAGTTTTTATTGTTGTTGTTGATGTTGTTATTGTTAGATAAGACAGAGAGAAATAGAGAGAGGAGGGGAAGACAGAGAGGGGAAGAAAAAGGTAGACACCTGCAGACCTGCTTCACCACCTGTGAAGTGACTCCCCTACAGGTGAGGAGCCGGGGGCTTGAACTGGGATCCTTACTCTGGTCCTGGTGCTTTGTGTCATGTGTGCTTAACCAGCTGTGCACCGCCCAACTCCCTGAGATTCATGTTTCTTTATGGTGTATAGACCACAGTTCCTTTCCCCATTTCACATATGGATATCCAGTGTTTCAGTTCCTTTTGATGAGGGGACTGTCTTTCCTCCACTAAGTTGTCTTAACACATTCATAAAAAAATCACTTGAACCTGTGAGTCTGATTCTGGACTACATTCTTTTCCATTGATCTATCAAAGCTTGTAATCTTACTCTCTTGATTACTAAATATAATTTTCTATTGGATGTTGAATTTAAGTAGTATAATTTCTCCAACTTATTTCTTAATTCAACATATTCAGATTATTCTAGGTCCTCTGGATTTCCACATGATTTTAGAAGTAGTTTGTCCAAAATAGTAATAAAATCTATGCATTGATCTTGGACCTGAGAGATAGCACAGTGGTAGAGAATAGCACTTGCAAACATGAGGTCCCAGATTCAGTCCCCAGCATCACATAAGCCAGAGCTTAATGGTACTCCTATCCCCTCCCCCTCACCTCTCTCTCTCTCTCCTGCATCTCATGAAAATAAACACAAAAGAAATATTTTTTAAAATTCTATGTTTGATGATATTGTGTTCTTTGTTACAAAATGGATGGATCTGGAGGTGATAATACTTAGCAAACTAAGTAAATAGGTGAAATCCATCTTTCTATCCCTCTTTCTAGCCATGACATCATCTCCCTAGACAATAACTTGGATCCACCTGCATATCAGATGTCAGGCTCAGGCAAAAACTAATAAAGTCATGGGCCTTTTGGAATATACCTAAAATAGAACGACTAGCTATTTCCAAAATGGAGACCCCAAATCTTCATCTGCAATATTTCAGCTTTTAGGTTCATGATTAGTCAACAGTTTGTTTGGCTTTATATGTTAACACTTTTTTCAGCCACCAGGTTCCAAGTGTTACCGTGATGCTAACCAGAATTTCCTGGGCAAAAGACTCCACCAATGTGTCCTGGAGCCCCACTTCAACAGAGCTCTGCCTCACTAGGGAAAAAGAGAGGCAAGAGAGAGTATGGATTGACCTTTCCCCATATTCAGTGGGGAAGCAATCACAGAAGCCAGACCTTCCACCTTCTGTACCCCACAGTGATCCAGGGTCCATACTCCCAGAGGGATAAAGATTAGGACAGCTTTCAAGGAGGGTGGGGGTGGATAGGATAGGGAGTTCTGGTGGTGGGAAATGTACTCCTCTTATCCTATGATTTTCTCAGCATTTCCATTTTATAAATAAAAATTAAAAAAAAAATAAATACAACTACTGGTTGGTTTCACTCATGTGGAATCTAGATAACTGAAACACATGAACTTGTAAAAATAAAAGCAAAGCAAAACAAACAGAAAAAACAGAATTAAACTACCTCAGACTTTCTGAGAACAACAGTGGTTATCATTGGGAGGGTAGAGGCACAGAACTTTAGTGTGAGGTGATATGTGGAAATATATTCTGTATCTTAGAATCATTTAAACCAGTATTAACCACAAATTTTTAAAAAATGGCTTGACAGAAAAATTTCATTTTAAAAAGTTGGGGAAAGTCTGTTTCAATTTTTATCGGAATTGAGTTGATTCTGTTAACCAATTTTTTGGGGGGGATAACATAAAATAATGAGTCTTTGGTTCCATGGCCCCAGTGTGTTTCTGTATTATTCAGGCCTTTAATTTCCCTCAGCAATAACTTTGCAGTTGTATGTGGAGTTTCTCAACTTTCCCATCTTTTTTCATATCTAGTCATCTTTCAGTGAGATTTTAGTTTCAATTTATGATTGGTTTTTAGGCTAATATTTCTTGAGAGACTGGATGTAATCAATTAAGGAGGAGCATAACTTTAAAAAAAATATGTCTCTAGGGAAAGAGAGAGGCAGGCCGGGAGTATGGATCGACCAGTCAGCACCCATGTTCAGTGGGGAAGCAATTATAGAAGCCAGACCTTCCACCTTCTGCATCCCACAATGACCTTGGGTCCATATTCCCAGAGGGATAAAGAATAGGAAAGCTATTAGGGGAGGGGATGGGATATGGAGATCTGGCGGTGGGAACTGAGTGGAGTTGTACGCCTGCCTCTTATCCTACGATTTTGTTAATGTCATATATATATATATATATGTCTCAAAGGGTTTTGACCTAAGAAGCTAGAAAGATGATGCATCAGCACATTAGTTGCTAAGCAGAGACCAAATATTAATAGACATTAATATTGGTAATAATTATAGTTTGAAGAACATTTTCTTTTCCAAATCTGAGATTTCATTTCTCACATACACCCTCCTGCTCCCCTTCCTTCTCCTCCTCCTGCTCTTCTTCCTTCTTCTTCTCCTTCTTCTCCTCCTTCTCCTCCTCCTCCTCCTCCTCCTCCTCCTCCTCCTCCTCCTCCTCCTCCTCCTTCTCCTCCTCCTTCTTCTTCTTCTTTATTTATCTCCAGGGTTTCAACCACTCCAGGCTGATTTTTTCAGATAGCAAAATAGAGACAGAGACAGGGTGGGAGTAAGACATCACAGAACCAAAGATTCCTCCAAAGCCTCAGGGGCTAAGCTTGAATCTAGGTTTTATGCACAACAGAACAGGGTGAACTGTTTAGAAGAACTATCTTGCCAGCTGCATATTTTCTCTTATGATTATTTTTTAAAAGCTTTTATCTGTTTTTACAAGAGGTAGAGAGACCGAGACCAGAGCACCATTCAGCTGTGTCATATATTGTTCTGGAATCACATCTGAATTACTAGAAATGTGCTCTACTACTGAGCTATCTCTCCAACCCTGTACTCTTTTTAAAATATTCACAACCCTTTGAGGTGGTTTCCATAACCCCAATGCACAGGAGATGCCCAGAGAGAATTTTGTCAAACATCTTCCATAAAGTCAAATTGTTCCTGAGGGGTCATACCTAAAACCCAGAGATTTTCCTCCAGAGAGGGACCACAATCCTGAGTCTCTTCCTGGCAGAATGTACTAGAAGGAACTCCTTGGCAGGGGTAGGGAGAGGCAGATGAGGGTTGGTCCCTTTCTTCTTCTGTTAATCAAGTGGATGTAGAATGAGTGGATATCCTCATAGAAGTGAGAAAGGAAAGGAAAAGAGAAAGGAAATAATTATTCTATGAGGTGTTGTGTAAGAAGCCACCTTAGTTACTATTCCCAACAGCTGGCATTTTCCTGAGCCCCTGCTCTGCGCTAGAAACTTTGCTCACATTATCCCATTCAGCCTTCACATCAACCTTTGGGGTTAGTTGACATTTCTCCAGTTACACAAACCAGCACCAATAAGGTATGAACAGATGAAGCTGAGGGCCAAAAGACCCCAGAAAACAGAGCAGGGTCAGAAAATATGGGTCTCACCTCTGCTCCAAGACCCTCAGGGAAGGATGGAAGGAAGGAGGGAAGTAGAGAGATGAACTGCATGGATGATAGTTAAGATACACACTCATTCCAGTGTCAGTGACAGCAGGGCTACAAACATGGGCAGCATTGGGGATATGGGTCATTCCCAAGTCATTGCTGAGTCATTTATTTCTGAATATAAACATCTTGGGCAAAGGCTGTCTTTGTATCAAGTGGTGTGTGTGTGTGTGTGTGTGTGTGTGTGTGTGTGTGTATGCACGCATGCATATGAGTGTGCATGTGCCCACTCGTGCAGGGGTAGGGGTAGTGATCTTAGTGCAAGTAAACCATATTCTCTGAGTTTTCAGGTATCTAAGGGAAGGAGGACATTTGGGGGAATCCTGTTTATTAAGAGAACTGTGAAAGTGCTTCAGGAAGCAATCCTCAAGACTGAATGAAAACAGTGTGCTCGTATGTGAGCACACACACACACATACACACACACACACACACATACACACACACAAGGCATGTGAGGTATACTCACAACTTACTAAAGAAAAACTGATTTTGGCCTAGGGAGATTTGATTTCATGCTAAATAAATTACATCAGGATTTTCCTACGAAGAGCCTTTTCCTACCCATACATGTACCTCTTGGCTGCATGCTGATGTGATCAAATCAGATCTCTGAATTCCCTGCAGTCTTGAGACTATATTCTCAGGTCTCTGTTCCTGGCTGCTGGATCTGGCTGGTGTAGGAACCTGGGCTTCTCTCTAGGGAATGTAGGGCGCTAGAAAGCCCTGCTTTCCCCTCTGTCCCTAACTCTGTCCATTGCTTTGGGCTCTTTTCCCTAAACTGTGATGACTGAGTAGTGACACAGCATGCATTTGGCATAGTTAACAGGGCAAAGATGTGGTGGATGTGGGTGTGGGACCCTCGATCATTAAAATGGAGATGGTTGAGGGTGGGGGCTGATCCCACATATCTAGAAGCTTCTGTGGAGGAGGAGTTCAGCTGGGGGAGAACTGGTCATGGATGCTAGCTAGGGTGCAGCTGGTGAAACTGAAATGAATTAGGGCTCCTGGACCACAGAGGTTTAGAGAAAGCAATCACAAGCTTCCTGTCCTGAGACTACAGGGTAAGCAGCAGAGCACAGATACCTCAGTGCTCACCCCATCCTGCCACTAGTCTAGAGTGGACTCTGGAAGCCACACCAGATAGTCTGAGGGTAGTTAAACATGCAGACTATGACTCCAGTTCTCCTCAGGGGTTCAGAAATATAGGACCAAGGAAGAAGGACCAACATTCTAAAATGTTCCAGAGATAATGTGCCCCTGTGTCAGCATGGCTACTCCAGCTTAATTCACTTCTGGATGCCAGAGTATACCTCCTATTGTGTGTCTCTCCTCAGCCCATACAGGGAGCTTCACTGGACACAGGCACAAAATCTCTCTTCCCCAGGGCTCTGGCACGGAGCTGACTCAGCAAGGAAAAATTTTGGAGAGTGAATGAATACACAGATATTTCAATTCCTCAACAAGTCATCAGGAAGACACAGGATCTGATTTTAAAGACAGAAACCAAGGCTAACATTGACAGAAAATTGGGAAACAGTAGAAAAGGTGGGGAACCTTTTTTTCTGCCAAGGGCCATTTGGATATTTATAACATCACTCGAGGGCCATATAAAATCATTAACTTAAAAATGTGCACTTAATGTTGCTATGAAAAAAAGTTTCAGTTGCCTTGGCAGGGCCAAGTCAAATGATTTCAACGTAGGTCCACAGGGCAGAAATTCCCCCACCTCTGTGGCAAATGAGGTCCTTAGCTTGTGCCTGAATCCAACAGGACACAGGTACAGAGAGGGTATTTGGACATGGGCAGCTGCTAAACTAAAGGGAGACCCTGTGAAGACATAGGGAGAAGACATGAAACCAAAGAGAGAAGTCACAGTAGGAAACCTTGAGCTGCAAATGAATAGGCCAGAGTGTTACCTATGCCTTCTCCAGTCTGGCACTTGTCTCTTTAGCCCTCACCCAATGATCCCTCACTTCAGGCCACACTTGTTTGCACACAAGTCTTAGCTTCAAGATCCCAGCAATTACAACCCAACACTATTCATCCACCCATTATCTCTGTGAGATGGGAAAATACAAGGCAGGGCTCCAGAAATGCTTGTGGAATTAATGAACTCAAGGCAGCCTTTGGGCCAGCAGACCTCTCAGCCCTGAGTAAATGCTCTGACTCTTGTTTTGAAACATGACAGCAGGCCCAGCATTGATATTTATGGCTCTGCTTCTTGGCCTTCCTGGGGAGTGGAGCTCTCTGCTCTCAATTTATGTTCCTCCGGAGAAGGCCCAGACTGGCTAGGGGATTGCAAATGGGCTGTCTACTAATAACACATCAGACAGGGTGGGAGGTGGGTAGTGTGATCCTTGGCCCTGGGGTCAGCCGCATGCCCTCTCATCCAGGGAGGGACACTCTGGACCTGAGAGGCAGCTTCTGCTCCATCTTCCTCTTTGCAAAGATCTCAAAGTTTACAGTCAGATTATTATTTCTTAGTCATCTCTCACTCTCTACTTTTGACATAGTTTATGCCTCTTCTACTTTCTTAATACATGTTTTGAAAATTGATCTACTGGAGACTAGAAGATGGAGACTATAAGACAACAATTCCATTTTTTTTGGATATCCCCAGGACTGAGTTAAATTGAGGTGGGAGGATACCCAGCCGAGTGCCTTCAGGGTTCGGAAAAATATGGAAAAGAACAGTTTCCCCTAGATGGAAGAGATGAGGGGAGTTGACATTAAGAAGCTTAGCTACCTTAAGCCCCTGCACATCTATCTTGGATTGATTTCACTGAAGAAGCAGGTGAAATTCTTCACTAAGTGTCCTGAAAGTCTGGGGCTGAGATGAGGGTGGGGGAGACATCAGAATGTGGAGGAGCTTCCAATGCCCAATAACTCAACAGAATGATCCCATACCAGAAGGCTGTGAGATTCTTAAGTACCCACTTGCAACGCCTTTTCAGGTGGAGAACAAAATTACACAGCAGTGCAGATTTTCCTAGGTTGAATTTCAGCTCAGAATGGCTACATGACCCTTGACCTTTGTATAATTTCTTGGGAAAGAACCTTCCTTGTCTGGCCCACACTCACCTGCTACGGAGATCTAAGCAGGGCACATGTGTCTGTGAGAGTTAGACAGCCCCAGGTTAACTTCCTTATACTTGTAAAGGGCAGTCTTGTGCTTATATCCTGTGACTCAGCCATGGAAACTGGGCCTCCAGTGTGTGGTTCTGGCACTGCAGGCACCATTACAGAAAGGAGCCAGATTCTGCATGGGGAGATAGGAGCAAGTGGAAGGTGGACTGTGCTTCCAGACATTACTGCCTTTCCAAGGCTGGAGATACCAATGCCAATGACTTGAGTGGAAAAAGGGGATATATATATCTTTATTGGATAGACAAAAATTGAAAGGAAGTGGGAGGTACAGAGGGAGAGAAACAGAAAGACACCTGCAGCATGGCTTCACCACTTGCAAAGCTTTCACCCTACAGGGGAGGACCAGGGACTTGAACCCAGGTCTTTGTGCATTGTAACATATGAGCTCAACCAGGTGCACCACCACCTGGCCCTGAAAAGAGGATGTGTATGTGTGTGTGTGTGTATTCTATTCTTTTCCTTTTTGCTGAGCTTGGACTTCATGTATATGCTACATGATTTTCACTATCTGATTTATCAGATAGATGATAGACAGATAGATAGACAGGCAGATGGACAAACAGACAGACAGGGAGAGATGTCACAGCACCAGAGGAAGCACCTCCCATGCAGTGCCCAGGAAGATTTCACTCAGGCCTTGAAAAGAGCATTTTTAAACTCCAGACTCCTCCTGGATTTGGAAAATACTTCTTTTTAATAAAATAAGGATAATACAATATTTCCCATTAGTTCTCACCCAGTGACCCAATTTTTTTCATTAAGCCCTTTGTAATGTGAGTGGTGTATGATTTCCTGTGTGGCTTGGCATCAGCAAGTCTCAGTTTCCAGCATGCTGCTTGCTGATTCCGACATGCACATTTATCCTCCTCAAGGATATGCATCCTTGTGCAACTTCAAGGCCAGATTTCCAAGGCTAGGGAGAGGCCTCTGGGTCTGGAGCACTGTGAGCCAATAGCCCCTTCTTCATGGGGCCTTGTGGAGGGGGAGGCTCTGGGTTACTTCCATGTCTCCTTCTTTCTATCCTTCTGCAGACCAGCAGAATATTCTTCCCTTCTCATCACCAACCAGGAGTTTGGTCTGGTTTCTTGGGAAGAGAGGGAGGGGAAAAAAAAGGCAGAGTGTTAGGAATAAGTCTGTGTGTCCCGTTTATGAAATCACATAAAGCCCAGGAACTCATGAAACCTGATGCTGGCCTCTACTTTCACAGATTGGGAATACTGGGTAATGGTTGGATCCAGGGTGGGAAGGAGTTCCAATTCTCAGGGTTGTGCTTCCCAGATCACAGAGTGGATACTCTAGGAAGCCTGGGATTCAGGGAGCTGGGTGGGGCCCTAACCTTTTTCCAACAGCTCCAGGTATGTCTTCTGCGCTGCACTGGGAGACATGGCTAGGCCCTGAGCTGAAGTTCTCCAGCACAGTTCCAACTCTACCTTCTCCTTCCCTATCCTCATGCCCTACCCTCTTGACTAATCCCTCTTTTTATTTTTCTTTCTTTCTTTTTGCTTCCAGGATTATTGCTGGGGCTCGGTGCTGGCACTACCAATTCACTGCTCCTGATGGCCATCTTTCTTTCTTTCTTTCTTTCTTTCTTTCTTTCTTTCTTTCTTTCTTTCTTCCTTCCTTCCTTCCTTCCTTCCTTCCTTCCTTCCTTCCTTCCTTCCTGCCTTCCTTTCTATTGGATAGGACAGAGAGAAATTGAGAGGGGAAGGAGAAATAGAGAGACACACACCTGCAGACCTGCTTCACCACTTGTGAAGCGACCTCCCTGCAGGTGAAGAACCAGGGGCTCAAACTGGAATCCTTGCGTGGGTCCTTGTGCTTCATACTATCTGCACTTATCCCAGTGTCCCACTGCCTGGCCCCCTAATCCATATCCCTCTTCAACCTGGTATCTAAAGACTTTTTTGATTCCCACCACAATAAACCCCAAGCATCACATTCAACAGCTTACAGGGAGGAAGAAAAGACAGTTCTCCAGGTCAGAGAGATAGAGCAGATGTTGTGAATCAGACTTACATTTTTGAGGTGCCAGGTTCAATCCTCAGCACCACCATATGTTAAGAGTTGGACAGCACCACCCCAAATAAAGAAATCTTTTTTAAAAAAAGTTTCTCTCAAAGTTCTGCAATCTTCTGAGACTACCCTTGCCAGTGTGTACAAGATTCTATCATGACAGCTGTGAAGAATAAAGTAATCTTGGAAGTCAGGCAGTTAGAAAGCGGGGTAAGTGCACGTGGCACAAAGAGCAAGGACCAGAGTAAGGATCCTGGTTCGAGCCCCTGGTTCCCCACCTACAGGGGAGCCACTTCGCAAGTAGTGAAGCAGGTCTGCAGGTTTTCCCCCACCCTATCTTCTCCTCCTCTCTCCATTTCTCTCTGTCCTATCCAACAATGACAACATCAATTATAACTACAATAATAAAAACAAGGGCAACAAAAGGGAATTTTTTTAAAAAGGATCCCAGTTCTAGCCCCTGGCTCCCCACCTGCAGGGGAGTCACTTCACAGGCGATGAAGCAGGTCTGCAGGTGTCTTTCTCTCCCCCTCTCTGTCTTCCCCTCTTCTCTGTCCTATCCAACAACGATGACATGAACAACAACAACAATAATAACTATAACAACAATATAAAACAAGGGCAACAAAAGGGAAAATAAAAGAATAAAGTAATCCCTATCAAGTGTCCTACCTGATATGACACTGGCTTTCCTATAATGACTTAGAGTCTGCAAAAGGCATTGCCTGTGATATAGGATAATTATCATACAAAATGTTCCAATCAACATTCCTACTCATGACCACAGAATGTGAGCTCAGATCTACAGGGATGCAGATCAAATTGGTGGGGTTTGCAGTCAACAATGTTTATACACCTTTCCCATATCTGGGAACTACCCTTTTCCCTGATCCAGCTTTCTGGTCGTTTTCCAGCCATGACATCATCTCCCCAGACAAACACTTGGATCCACCTGCTTATCAGATGTCAGGCTCAGGAAAAAAAAAAAAAAAAACTAGTATAGTCAATGGGCCCTTTGGAATATAACTAAAATAGGCCTACTAGCTATCTAAAAAATGGAGACCCCAAATCTTCATCTGCAATATTTCAGCCATTAGGTTCATGATTAATCAACAATTTGTTTGGCTATATATGTTAACTCTTCTTTCAGCCACCAGGTTCCAGATGCTAGCAGGATTCCAACCTGACTTTCCTGGGCAGATGACCCCACCAATGTGTCCTGGAGCCCAGCTTCCCTAAAGCCTTGCCCCATTAAGGGAAGAGAGAGAGACAGGCTGGGAGTATGGGTCAAGCTGTCAATGCCCATGTTCAGCAGAGAAACAATTACAAAAGCCAGACCTTCCACTTTCTGCACCCAACAATGACCCTGGGTCCATACTCCTAGGGGGATAAAGAATAGGAAAAGTATCAGGGGATGGGATGGGATATGGAGTTCTGGTAGTGGGAATTGTGTGGCATTGTACCACTCTTAGCCTATGTTTTTTGTCAGTGTTTCCTTTTTATAATTAAAAATTTTAAAGTAAATGTTCCAAATTGGGTTGGGTAGTTGTGCACTCAGCTGAGTATATGCATTACCATGTCCAAGGACTTGGGTTCAAATCCCTGGTCCCCACCTGTAGGAGGCAAGCTTCACTAATGGTGTAGCTCTCGAGCTCCCTCTCCCTTCATCTCTCTCCCCTGTTCCTCTCAATTTCTCTGTCCTATCAGAATTTAATTAATTAATTTACCTTAAAACATGTTAGGAGAAAATTGATAAACAATATACTACTCTTTGGAGAGATGTGTGTGTGTGTGTGTGTGTGTGTGTGTATGTGTGTGTGTGTGAAGAGAGAGAGAGAGAATTCATATACAGAGCCATTACTTGGGCCCCTACACAACCCCCTTGCCTGAATCCTCTGCTTGGTGGGCCTTCCTGGATTCCCACTCAGAGGCCACCCTCCCAGGGCCAGCCAGCCAGCCTGTGAAGGAAGAGCCCTGTGGACTTTCCTGACGGTGGCTGCATTGCCCTCTGCTGGAAGCCTGGAGAAGTCAGGCCTTCATTACCTGGACAGGGCCAGAGCTGTCACAGCAGGGCTGGCCTTGCTGGCCTTCCCTGTCAAAGCAACGCTGACATCCAGCTCTCTGCACAGGGCAAGATTCTTCTCCCACCTGTGACCTGGAGGAAGAATGTGAAAGAATAGTTACAACCCCCAAACAGCTTCACAGGCATACATGTGTACGTCCACACACAGGGCCACAAACACATACACACATATTTATATTTGTGGTCAGCAACTTGCTAAATTGAGGGGGAAAATATATTTAATCTTGGCCTGTGCTGTTGCAAAAAGGGCCGTCCCAATTTAATTTGCAGGCTGTGATAGTTACATGTGCTGACGTGCTGCGGTATCCATTGTGTACCAAATTGGATTTGTGTATTATTGCTTTCTAAATTGCATGCCTAGTTCAGCAAAATTGTTCATCAGTGTTTACTGGCTTTATGCTTAATAAGATGCCCCACAATACCTTGCTACCAGGATGTAATGCAGCCCGTAATTGCCTAGTAAAAATAAATTACATAAAGTCGGCATTATCAACTTATCTAATCCTCTCACGCCACAACCAATAATTAAATGCTGAGAACATTTTTTTTTTCAAAAAAATGTTACTCAATGATGGTTACTTCACTCATTTTAATGACTGTATTTGAGGTCAGAGAATCTTTCCTTCCATGTGGATGGGGGAATGGAGTTCCATCCATGGGCTAGGGCCTTGAGAAGTCACACAAGTAGTGTCAGGGCAGAGACATTGTAGCCACGCTAACTGTCCCAGGGCAGACACTAGATGTGCAGACAGGCCTGCCACTGGAAAACACGTGTGTCTTTGAGTTTGTGTAAAAATCCAGACAAGCTTTTCTGGGGCTACCTTTATGTATTAGATTGATGGGAGGATTCCTAAAACTGTATCAACTGAATTGGTTCTTGCTGCAAGCAATGAATAAATGAATTTCAGGTTCAAATTAGATTTCATCTGCATACAAATGCAGGATACTTAATATCTTCAAAGATATCCACTCTGGCCCCTTGAGATATGTGACTGCAGCAATACACACACAAAGAGAACACGTGTACAAAGATCCATGTGCCATGCCCATTATTAGTTCTTTTCCAATAAAACAGTTTCGAGCAATATTATGAGGATGACAAGACCTCCTTTAGTGGCTTACATTTTGTAAATGCGCAAATGATTTTTTAATTCTGAGTTGTAACCCTCCTTGTTTTTTTTTTTTTTTTATGAACTCTAAATCAAGTTCTGACCTAGCTTGATTTTTATAAATAGGTGTGTACTTTTGTGTCATTTCATCCACTCCACCACCACTCCCTCCTTTAAACTTGCAGTCAATTCTATGAAGCAGCGGTGATCTCATGCAGGACAAATAACAGAAGGAGGATGTGGACCTGGGCGTCCTGTCGCTGAACCCATCTAAGTTTCCCAGTGTCACCAGCCATAGTCATAGGGAAGACGTGTGACAAAAAGATAATTATGGGGTTTCCCGGAAGATGGCGGACTGAGAAGCTGCTAGTGGCTGAGCTCTGACCACATCTCCTGGAAACGGTAGGATTTTCTGCCTTTAGCAGGCCAGCCAATAAGGGGTCCTAGCGGTGACACCAAGGAGGTGACTATAACTTAATTTGGGTTAAGAATTAGAGTAGGGAAAAAAGGGGGAAAATTTTTTTTTTTCTTCCTTTTAATTTTCAAGCATACCTCCTTCCCACCCCCACCCCCAATAACCGGTCCCTGGGGACCAGCTCCTAGCAGGGGAGGGGAGCTCCTTTTCTTTACCAAATTCCTGCCCCACCAGGGAGTATCATTAATTCTAAGTCTATACCCTTGTGAAACCTCTGGCCTTTTTTCTTTCTAAGTAGGCAACCCCCCCCACCTCACCCCGTATAGCTAATTAAATAATTAAAAATAAATACAAAAAAAACCCTTTCCTTTCACTGCCCTTTTATGACTATTCTTTTTCTTATCTTTTTCTTTTTTCTCTCTCTCTCTTTCTTTCTTTTTTTTCTTTTTCTCATTCTTGTCATCCCTTCTTCCTTAATCCTACAGCTTCCAAAGTCACAGCCCCCAGCCCCCACACCACAGTGTGCTTTTTTGAATTCACTGAAACACATTTGGGAATTTCCTTTCACTGCTCTTTAATTACAGCTCTTTTTCTTATCTTTTCCCTTTTCTCTCTCTCATCTCTCTCTCTCTTTTTTTTAAAAAACTTGTCATACACTTCTTCCTTCTTCTTTGCCTTTCTGAATTTGTGAATTATTTTGGGGAAGAAATCTGACTCAGAGTGGAGTCTCTATGTGTGTATCTCTGCTCTAGTTCCCTTTCTCCTCTTGTTACACCTAGAATATACAGTGGGTAGTAGATTTGCATAACTGTCTATTCTTGCTATCCTTTCTTTCTTTTCTCTTTCTTCACTGGGATTTGGTTACTATTTTTTCACGGATTGGAGAAATTGTTTAGCTAACTGGTAATGATTAAACTACTTCAATACTTGCTTCAGTTGCTACTGTAATTCCTGAGGTTGGTGAGTGCAATTGTCATAAAGGTATTTAGTACAGGGTTACTTGTACTCAAGACACAACAACTGAGGAACAACAGAGCATAACAAAAAAAAAAAAAAGGAAACACATAAATCAAAAAAATGGGTAGATCAAAAACAAATAAAACTGCTACTCCAATGAATGAAGACAAGAGCCCAGAAGAAACTACAAATCAGCCAGAAGTAACCATAGATAAGAAAAGTATGCAAGCAATAATAAACTTATTAATCACAGAAATGAAAACAACATTGGAGGAAAGGAATGGCAGTATTAGGGAAACAACAGTTGAGACCCCCAAGGAAAATACTGATTATATTGAGGCAATTAGAAAACTGAAAGTTGAAATAGCTGTAATGAAGAAAGAAGCTGAGGCAAGGGAAAGCAGACTAACAGAAGCAGAAAACAGAATTACTCAGACAGAGGATGAGTTAGAGAAAACTAAGAAAGAGGTGAAAGAGCTTAAAAAGAGATTGAGAGACACTGAAAACAACAACAGAGACATATGGGATGATCTCAAAAGAAGTAACATTCGTATAATTGGCCTGCCAGAGGAAGAAAGAGAGGAAGGGGAAGCAAACATTCTAGAGGAAATAATAGAAGAAAACTTTGCAGACCTGAATAACAGAAAGGACATCAAGATTCTAGAGGCCCATAGAGTACCAAACAGAATCAAACCAGGCCTGAAGACACCAAGAGACATCAAAGTCACAATGAGAAGAAGTAAGGATA
The DNA here is from genome assembly GCF_950295315.1 of Erinaceus europaeus. Lineage (NCBI taxonomy): Eukaryota > Metazoa > Chordata > Mammalia > Eulipotyphla > Erinaceidae > Erinaceus > Erinaceus europaeus. The sequence continues at coordinate 96,583,463 of NC_080162.1, read as the reverse complement.
AAGAAAGGATCCTAAAGGCTGCAAGAGAGAAACAAAAAGTCACATACAAGGGAAAACCCATAAGATTATCTGCAGACTTCTCCACTCAAACTCTAAAAGCCAGAAAGGAGTGGCAAGATATCTATTGAGCCCTGAATGAAAAAGGGTTTCAACCAAGGATAATATATTCTGCTAGACTTTCATTCAAACTAGATGGAGGGATCAAAACCTTCTTAGATAAACAACAGTTAAAGGAGGCAACCATCACCAAGCCGGCCCTGAAAGAGGTTCTGAAAGACCTCTTATAAACAAGAACATCACTATAATACTTGCAATATATCAGAGCAAACAAATTTTTTTTTGAACAATGGCACTACAATACATTAAATCCATAATATCAATAAATGTCAATGGCTTAAACTCACCCATCAAAAGGCACAAGGTGGGGGGATGGATCAGAAAACATAACCCAACCATATGCTGCTTGCAAGAATCCCATCTGTCACAACAAGATAAACACAGACTTAAAGTGAAAGGATGGAAAACTATCATACAGGCTAATGGACCACAAAAAAGGGCAGGAACAGCCATTCTCATCTCAGACAGGATAGATTTTAAATTAAATAAAGTAATAAAAGATAGGCAAGGACATTACATAATGATTAGAGGATCAATCAGCCAAGAAGACTTAACAATCATTAACATCTATGCACCCAATGAGTGACCATCTAAATACATTAAGCACCTACTGAAAGAATTTCAAAAATACATCAATAGTAATACAATAATAGTGGGAGACTTCAATACCCCACTCTCACACTTAGACAGATCAACAAAGCAGAGAACCAATAAAGATACAAGAGAATTGAATGAAGAGATCGACAGACTAGACCTCTTGGACATTTTCAGACTCCTCCACCCCAAAAAACTGGAATACACCTTCTTTTCAAATCCACATAACACATACTCAAGAATAGACCACATGTTATGCCACAAAGACAGCATCAATAAATTCAAGAGCATTGAAATCATCCCAGGTATCTTCTCAGACCACAGAGGAGTAAAACTAACATTTAACAAAAAACAGAAAATTACTAAAAGACACAGAATTTGGAAACTAAACAACATGCTCCTTAAGAACCACTGGGCCAGAGACTCACTCAAGCAGGAAATTCAAATGTTCCTGGAAACTAATGAAAATGAAGACACAACCTATCAAAATATTTGGGACACAGCTAAAGCAGTACTGAGAGGGAAACTTATAGCCATACAATCACATATTAAACACCAAGAAGAAGCTCAAATGAACGACCTTACTGCACACCTCAAGGACTTAGAGGAAGAGGAACAAAGGAACCCTAAAGCAACCAGAAGGACAGAAATCCCTAAAGTTAGAGCAGAAATAAACAACATCGAAAATAAAAGAACCATACAAAAGATCAATGAAGCCAAATGTTGGTTCTTTGAGAGATTAAACAAAATGACAAACCCCTAGCCAGAGTCACCATACAAAAAAGACAGAAGACTCAAATTAATAGAATTGTAAACGATGGAGGAGATATCACAACTGACACCACAGAAATCCAGAGAATCCTGCGAAACTTCTATAAAGAACTATATGCCACCAAGCTAGAGAATCTGGAAGAAATGGAACAATTCCTAGAAACATATGACCTTCCAAAACTGAACCAAGAAGAACTACAAAATCTAAATGCACCAATCACAGACAAAGAAATTGAAACAGTTATTAAGAATCTTCCCAACAACAAAAGTCCTGAACCAGATGGCTTCACAAATGAATTCTACAAAACTTTCAGGAAATAGTTAGTACCCATACTTCTTAAGCTTTTCCATAAGATTGAAGAAACAGGAATACTCCTTTCCACCTTCTATGAAGCCAACATCACACTGATACCAAAAGCTGATAGGGACAGAACAAAAAAGGAAAACTACAGACCAATATCTCTGATGAACATAGATACCAAAATATTAAACAAGATCTTGGTCAACCAGATAAAGCAACATATCAAAAAGATTGTTCATCATGACCAAGTGGGATTCATCCCAATAATGCAAGGCTGGTTCAACATCCATAAGTCAATCAATGTCATTCACCACATCAATAAAAGCAAAGCCAAAAACCACAGGATTATCTCAATAGATGCAGAGAAAGCCTTTGACAAAATCCAACACCCATTCATGCTCAAAACTCTACAAAAAATGGGAATAGATGGGAAATTCCTCAAGATAGTGGAGTCTATATATAGCAAACCTACAGCGAACATCATACTCAATGGACAGAAGTTGAAAGCATTCCCCCTCAGATCGGGGACTAGACAGGGCTGTCCACTGTCACCGTTACTCTTCAACATAGTATTGGAAGTTTTTGCCATAGCAATCAGGCAAGAGAAAGAAATCAAAGGAATTAAGATTGGAAGGGAGGAAGTCAAGCTCTCACTATTTGCAGATGATATGATAGTATACATAGAAAAACCTAAAGAATCCAGCAGAAAATTACTGGAAGTTATTAGGCAATATAGCAAGGTATCAGGCTACAAAATCAATGTACAAAAATCAGTGGCATTTCTTTATGCAAACACTAAATCTGAAGAAGAAGACATCCAGAAATCACTCCCATTTACTGTTTCAGCAAAATCAATCAAATACCTAGGAATAAAGTTGACCAAAGAAGTGAAAGACTTGTATGCTGAAAACTATGAGTCGCTACTCAAGGAAATAGAAACTGATACCAAGAAATGGAAAGATATCCCATGCTCATGGATTGGAAGAATAAATATCATCAAAATGAATATTCTCCTCAGAGCCATATACAAATTTAATGCAATCCCCTTCAAAGTTCCACCAAGCTTCTTTAAGAGAATAGAACAAACACTACAATCATTTATCTGGAACCTGAAAACACCTAGAATTGCCAAAACCATCTTGAGGAAAAGAAACAGAAATGGAGGCATCACACTCCCAGACCTTAAACTATATTATAAAGCCATCATCATCAAAACAGCATGGTACTGGAACAAAAATAGGCACACAGACCAGTGGAACAGAATTGAAAGCCCAGAAATAATTCCCAACACCTATGGGCATCTAATCTTTGATAAGGGGGCCCAAAGGATTAAATGGAAAAAGGAGGCTCTCTTCAATAAATGGTGCTGGGAAAAATGGGTTGTAACATGCAGAAGAATGAAATTGAACCACTTTATCTCACCAGAAACAAAACTCAACTCCAGATGGATCAAAGACCTAGATGTCAGACCAGAAACAATCAAATACTTAGAGGAAAACAATGGTAAAACACTTTCCCACCTACACCTCAAGGACATCTTTGATGAATCAAACCCAATTGCAAGGAAGACTAAAGCAGAAACAAACCAATGGAACTACATAAAATTGAAAAGCTTCTGCACATCCAAAGAAACTATTAAACAGACATAGAGACCCCCTCACAGAATGGGAGAAGATCTTCACATGCCATACATCAGACAAGAAACTAATCACCAAAATATATAAAGAGCTCAGCAAACTTAGCACCAAAAAAGCAAATGACCCCATGCAAAAATGGGCAGAGGATATGAACAAAACATTCACTACAGAGGAGATCCAAAAGGCTAACAAACATATGAAAAAGTGCTCTAGGTCACTGATTGTCAGAGAAATGCAAATTAAGACAACACTAAGATACCACCTCACTCCTGTAAGAATGGCATACATCAAAAAGGACAGCAGCAACAAATGCTGGAGAGGATGTGGGGACAAAGGAACCCTTTTACATTGCTGGTGAGAATGTAAATTGGTACAGCCTCTGTGGAGAGCAGTCTGGAAAACTCTCACAAGGCTAGACATGGACCTTCCATATGATCCAGTAATTCCTCTCCTGGGGTTATACCCCAAGGACTCCATAACACCCAACCAAAAAGAGGTGTGTACTCCTATGTTCATAGCAGCACAATTCATAATAGCTAAAACCTGGAAGCAGCCCAGGTGCCCAACACCAGATGAGTGGCTGAGAAAGCTGTGGTATATATACACAATGGAATACTATGCAGCTATCAAGAACAATGAACCCACCTTCTCTGACCCATCTTGGACAGAGCTAGAAGGAATTATGTTAAGTGAACTAAGTCAGAAAGATAAAGATGAGTATGGGGTGATCCCACTCATCAACAGAAGTTGAGTAAGAAGATCTGAAAGGGAAACTAAAAGCAGGACCTGATCAAATTGTAAGTAGGGCACCAAAGTAAAAACCCCGTGATGAGGGGTAGACATGCAGCTTCCTGGGCCAGTGGGGGGTGGGAGTGCGTGGGAGGGATGGGTCACAGTCCATTGGTGGTGGGAATGGTGTTTATGTACACTCCTAGCAAAATGTAGACATATAAATGGTGGTGGGAATGGTGTTTATGTACACTCCTAGCAAAATGTAAATCAGTAGTTGATTAATATGAGAGAGGGAAAATCAATTGTATGTCTCAAAGTTTTTCAAAACACAAACTGAATCTTTTTAATATATACGCTGTGTATTTGATATGCGGGCTCTCTCAAAAGCCTAGACCAAGTAGATTAGAAGCATCCAATAGCACAGCTATATACAAGATACTGGATACTGTACAGCAAACCATAACAAAAAGACTTTTCAAAGTTAACCCAATTACCAAATAATGTGATGATAACATTAACTATCGATTGTCTTTTTGAGCCCCTACTTCCCCCAGTCCTGGAACCCTTGGATAGGGCCCACTTTCCCGTATGCATCTCCCAATCCCTACCAAATAATATTGCATCCGCCGATCACAACCTAACCAACGCAACGATTGCCACCTCAACATGCTTCACCTCAGACTGTGTCCAGAGACTTCATGAGTGGAATGACAACCCTTCAGCTTCATTACTTGGGTGAGACCTTTCCTTTTATAGTACACTCTAATTTCATCTCAGGTGGTTCACTTTCTAACAAAGTCCCATAACCTAGATATACACCAGTTTCTGTGAGAGAGAGCTTATGTTCACACGTATCCATAAACTACTGCAAAATATATACCTGAAAGCAGAAGTACACTAGAGTTTGCAGTGAGTACCCCCTAACACTTCCTCTCCACTATTCCAAGCTTTGGGTACATGATTGCTCAACAATTTGTTTGGCTTCGTATGTTAACTCTCTTTGCAATCACCAGGTTCCAGATGCCACCAGGATGCTGGCCAGGCTTCCCTGGATTGAAGACCCCACCAATGTGTCCTGGAGCCCAGCTTCCCCAGAGACACACCCTACTAGGGAAAGAGAGAGGCAGACTGGGAGTATGGACCAACCAGTCAACGCCCATGTTCAGCGGGGAAGCAATTACAGAAGCCAGACCTTCTACCTTCTGCAACCCTCAATGACCCTGGGTCCATGCTCCCAGAGGGATAGAGAATGGGAAAGCTATCAGGGAAGGGGGTGGGTTATGGAGACTGGGTGGTGGGAATTGTGTGGAGTTGTACCCCTCCTACCTTATGGTTTTGTTAATTAATCCTTTCTTAAAAAAAAAAAAAAAAGAAAGAAAAGAAAAGAAACAGAAGGATGAATATTGGATAATCTCACTCTCATGTAGAAGTTGAAAAACAACATCAGAAGAGAAAAAACAAGTAGAACCTCAACTGGAATTGGCGTACTGCATCAAAGTAAAAGACTCTAGGGTGTGTGTGTGTGTGTGGAGGCGGGAGAATACAGGTCCAAGAAGGATTACAGAGAACCCAGTTATATGGAAAACTGAGAAATATTATTCATGTACAAACTGTTGTACTTACTGTCAAATGTAAAAAATTAATTCCCCAACAAAGAAATTTTTAAAAGTATAATATATGTTTTAAATGAAAAAAAAAGATAATTATGCCCTGAATTTTGTTGAGTAAATGCCAGTCTATGCATGTATTTTCTTTTCTTTTCTTTTTAAAGATTTTATTTATTTGTGAGAAAGATAGGAGGAGAGAGAAAGAACCAGACATCACTCTGGCACATGTGCTGCCGGGGATCAAACTCGCGACCTCATGCTTGAGAGTCCAAAGCTTTACCACTGCACCACCTCCAGGACCACATATGAATGTATTTTTCTGCTACTAGCACTCTACAAATTAGGATGTGCATGAAGTGCCCCCATCTGACAGTGAGAGAAGCTGCTGAATGAGAGCTGCAGAGTCTAGTCAAGTTTCCTGTTTTTAATCAAACTTTTCATCTCACTTGACCCTATTACCAATGAATGCAACCTGACCACAACTGCAATCCTGAGTAAAACCCAATAATGCACTGGAACTTCCAGAACTAACAGAATGCCTTTTAGGTACCCTTGGTTCATCTGTACTGCCATCCATTTTCCCACTCACACAGTCAGCATGCTTATTCATCCATCTCATCGATTCACTGTAGATTGAGCTAGTACCTTTATCTTGTTAGACCTCACAGATTCAGAAGTGGGACATGAAAGCCAAGTTTTTTTTTAATAGTATTTCTTATGCCATGTATCACAAAATCACTTTCTAAGAGGGCTAGAGAATAAGTTCACTGCACTGGCTATTTTCTAAGTGGTAGAAACAGGAGAGGAGTTTGCCTCCTCTTCAAGAAAAATTTGAGTCTTTAGAACATACAAACCAGTGTGACTTTATTTTTCTTTTTACACTGAGCTGTGCTTATTTCTTTTGGTAGAAGCAGACCCTGGAGCTACTAGGTTATAGATATTTGTGAGATCACTAGTCTGGCTCAGCCCAAGTTGATGATGAGGGTCTCTGGATGCTGTGATCTTGAAACACTGGCCTAAGACCTAGTGTGGACTGAGCAAATGTGTAAGTGTACTCGTGTGGAGAAAGAATACAGGGATGATGGTTAAGAGTCAAGGAGATGTGAAGTATGTTTTAGAAAAATCTAGCTGACAATATGGCTACTCTTTTCAAAAGGTCAATCTCAGTGATATTATAAATTCTTTCCATGTTAGATGATGATGAATGACTACAGGGCTCTGAATTCTGGTTCCATCAGGCCCCAGAGAGAGAAAAGGGAAAAAAAAAAAAAAAGGAAGAACATTCAGAAGTAGTAGGTACGACTTGGGAAGGAAGAGAAAGCAGGATCATAGGAAAAAGAAAAAGGGCAAATATATAAAAATAAAGATAGATATAGAAATAATAGTTAACCAAAGCCACAGAACCTAGATATAGACCAGGGCCCATGAGATAGAGCACATGTGCGCGCGCGTGCGCGCGCGCACACACACACACACACACACACACACACACACACACACACACATATATGTTAGGGGAAAATATATACTTTAAGGTAAAAGTGCACAGTAGTTTGTAGTGACTCAAAAAGTACAGCAAGCAAGTAGAAAGACCTAAAAAGAGACACTTTCTTTATTAAGTACCATAAAGTACTTAATCAAATAGTTTCTACTTAGACCTAGATACCCTCCTCACCTACCCTATTTCATTTCCCTAGTCACTCCAAAGCTAACCTTGTCAGGTAAGGTAAGGACTACAAAAGCTGGATAAGGCAAGAGACTGGCACACTTTAATGATGGCTCTTCTGGTCAGTACCAAGCCACCCCATCATCTGGGGCTCTAGTCAGGAAATCCTAGGATTCCCACACAGACATATAGGGATCTCTTAACACTGTTGTCCATCAGGAACATCATAGGGGACCCTCTTGTGGTCTCGACAGGGACCTTTATCTCAATTGGATCAACAATGGTAGTGACTGCCCCATTCTCCAAAGGGAGGTTGGATCAACATACTCCACTACTCGAGGAATATGGGTCCTGTAATGAGTACAGCCTAGAATGTTCCTAGCTGTAACCACAGAATGTGAGCTCAGACCTACAGGGATGCAGAGGTAACACAGGCTCCTGTGTTGAATAAGAGCCCCAATATCTTATTGATGGGGTTTATAGTTAAAGATGTTTATATAATTTCCCCAGATTTGGGAGCTATTCTCTTGCCTGATCCAGCTTTCTAGTACTACTTCTAACTCTGACATCATCTCTCCAGATAATACATGTAGCCCACCTACATGTTAGCTATTGTGCTCAGGCAAAATTTAGTAAAGTCATGGGCCCCTTGGAATAAACTAGGTCTGTTATCTTTTCCCAAAATGGAGACTCTAAATCTTATCTGTGATATTCTTGCCTTTTGGTTCCTGATTATTAAACAATTTGTTCTCCTTTGTATCTTAATGCTTTTTCACTCACCAAGTGGCACACACTACCATGACACCATCCTGACTTTCCTGAGCAGATGACCCCAACAATGTGTCCTGGAATCCCACTTCTCCAGACCCCTGCCCCAATAAGGAAAGATAGAAACAGGCCAGGAGTATGGATTGACCTTTCAATGCCTATGTCTGATTTACAGAAGCCAGACCTTCCACCTTCTGCAGCCTGTAATGACCCTGGCTCCATGTTCCCAGATGGATAAAGAATAGGAAAGCTTTCAATGGAGGGGATGGGACATGGAGTTCTGGAGGTGGGAATTGTGTAGAATTGTACCTCTCTTATCCTATAGTCCTGTTGATCATTATTAAATCATTTTTTAAAAAAAAGAAATAGTCAATCCATACCTGTGATCTTGGGAGAACTGATGCAGTTTTCAATGGAGGGAATGAGGGTACAGAACTCTGGTGGTGGGAATGGTGTGGAATTATACCCCTGTTATCTTATAATTTTGTAAATCAATATTAAATAACTAATGCATTTTTAAAATTATCTCAGGTGGATGGTCTGAGTTCTGGGGTGCAGAACAAACCAGAAGTGCTCCTGACAACAGGAGAATTCTCACTTCATGACAACATGCTTCTTTTAATCATGGACATTGAGAAAGGACATCTCCATTTTTCACTAGAATCTTCTTGAAGACAGAGCTAAGAAAGATGGTTGGCTGTATTGGAGGAGGTGGTGGTGGGGAAATTCAGACAGGTATGGAGGAAGTGAAGGTTTCAGTGGGAAGAGTCTGTTTTATTGATCGTCATGGAGGGTAATGATGGTGACAGGATTACATGACAGTATCTGAGGTAGAGGCCATTCTGGCAGTGTTAATGGTAACAGTAATGATAAGCTTTGTTTCTGGGTAATTCTGGGAAAACTAGTTTTGAAACTCTGTGCTGCAGTTTCTTTATTTCCCATACACGAGTCAAGGCCATGTCTTTCTCATAGGGCTGCTACAAGAAATAAGGCAATGCACAGAAGTGTGCATGAGGGGAGGTGCTCTTGATCAGTTCTCTTCCTCATAACTCTGTAATGGTGGCCATGATGACACATTGAGACAGGTATGGAGGAATCGAAGGTTTCAATGGGGAGGGTCTGTTTTATTGATCCTTATGAAGGGTGATCTAATGATGCAGCTGTCAAGAATTCTTGAGCTTCTGAAAGGGGATAAGTGGGGTGGAGAGTACAGGTCCTGGAAGAAGGACGACAGAGGACCTAGTGGGGGTTGTATTGTTATGTGGAAAACTGAGAAATGCTATGCATGTACAAACTATTGTATTTACTGTCGACAGTAAAACATTAATCCCCCACTAAAGAAATTTTAAAAAGGGGACACACCTCACACAACCTGTCACCACTACCACTAGACCAACCTCCATGACAATTAACAGACCCTCCCCATTGAAACCTTCGCTTCCTCCACACCTGTCTCAGTTTTCCCATTATCACCTCCTCCAATACAGCCAACCATTTTTCTCAGCTCTGTCTTCAATGTTGTAAGGGCAGAAAGGGGAATTTATTTTCTTATTTCAGATCCATCTACTATGACCCTACGAGGGCTTTGCTCCAGGATAGTGGTTCTCTGACTTCAGTAAAAACCAAGCCTCAACCAGGGACTGCTTGACATGGGAATTTTTAACAACCTCACACTTTTCCAGGGGCTTAGCTTGAAAAGAGAATTCAGATATAGATTTTCAGTATGCCTTCTGGGCTTACTGACACTGATACTAATAATTGATCCACTTTGAGAATTTGCAGTGAGGCACTATGCAAACACTTCCTCTCCATTTACATATGGCTCCACACTGGTCCTGTTTGCAGCCAATTGGTAAGGCAAGTAGCCAGATGGATCCAGGCCCTATGTTGGAGAGCTGGCATTCATCCAGGCAGATGGAAAACATTAGACCAAGTTGTGAGAGGTGTGTCCCCTTCCTGAAGCTCAAGAATTCTTGACAACTACCACCACTACTGTTAAAATGTCCAAAGAACATCCAGAACTCACTAATCCTGAAGGATTAAGCCAAAATTCAATAGGGCTTCTCTGCACTGCTTCACACTCCATCAGCAGCTCAAGTTCACTATGCTCATAACCCCCGAAGACCTGTCAGCATTCCAACATATTTCATAATTTCCTTGGATTCTGTAAGCTTGGGTGGAAGTATAGCCCTTAGCTGAATGTGGGGAGCAGAGGGAGATAAGCAATGCACGAGCACCCCATATATATATATTTCTAGTATAGCAGGTACCTTGCTGGCTGGGTGGCTGAGCCAAGGGCTCCTCAGATGCTGCCTGTATAGCAACAGACATCTTCACATCCTCAGTCTTCCAGACCTGTCAAGAAAAGAGAAAGTAGGATGGACTGAAGAAATGATTGTGTCTTCAGACTTGTGTCCATTCTGTTCTCTCATACTTAGGAGACTCAAGAGGGAATAAGTGGGCACATGAAGGTCCTGTAGACAACTTCTCTTGGGGGAAGGTCTTCTCAGTCTCATGTCTCCTGCTCAGTGTCTCCTACTCCTACATGTTGACTCTCCACAACCTTCTCCATATATTCAGACTTTTCCTCATCCCTAGGACTCAAACTGAATTGCCATCTTCTCTGATGCCATTCTACTGAAAATAAATTCACTACTCCTGTTCACTCCTAAGTTGATTTATTAGTAGAAAAACTTTTAGGTGTCAGATCCCTTAATCACAGATTTGGCCAATCACAACTGTAGTTTTGGTAAGTTTATGCCCACCCCTCTGTCAGTAGTATATCTTCTTTCAACCCCTTATCTTCAGGGACAGACCTCTACAATTAATCTATTACCATTTCACTTAGTTAACATCCTCTTCTCCAGATACCACTCCCTCCCTGTTTAAAAACTGGGCCTGTCCATCTTTTGTGTGTGGACCTTTGTACCAAGGACTGCTGTGAGTTTTCTCAGGTTTACTTATACAACTTCTCTCTTTTCAAGTCTGAATATTCTATAAGACCAAATAATCTGTAAGACAAGTCTCCACATAATGCTTTTGAAAACTCCCTATAAGACCTAGCATAGTGCTGAGCCATCACCAGGGGCTATTTATTACCAATTGAATGAATGGTGCTAAATGCATGAAATTCCTTCATGCACATTTTGGGCAGGTCCATGAAAGAAATATATCTGGTCAGCTAGACCAGGGTTGTGATCCCACAGTGTAACCATGCCTACATGGTCTAAGCCTTCATGACTTCCTCATGTTCTATATAATTGAGTACATCCCACATTCTGAGAGACCCTCTGTCCTTCACAGTCCAGATGAGGTATAGGGAACTTATCTTGGGGGAAGGTCTTCCTCAGATATACAGAATGATGGATGGGTTTATAGGTGGATGGGTATATGAATGGATGGATGGGGCTGAATAGATGAGTGGGCATATGGGTTGTTAGAGGGATACTGATTATATGGGTAGACGGATGGGTGAATGGATGGAAGTGTTGGGAATATGCTATGCTTTTTTGACTCTAAACAAAAGAAAAGTTCATTACTAGCGTAAATCACATATCATCAGCATTTGACAGATGTTGAATAGATGTAAAATCAAGAGGAATTGTGGTAACTGGAGACTAAGAAAGGGCCTGGTGGAAATAGTTAAAGTTGCCTTTTGCTCTTCATCTTGTCTTCTTATCTTCTTCCAAGACCTATGCATTGTGGAAGTTGAATGCTGGTGAGTGGTCATGGAAGGACTCATGCTACATGGCTGAGTATTTACCTATTTTCCTTATTTCCCTACCTTGATTTTAAAGAACTTAATAAATCTGTAGATTTCATAAAAAAAAAACCCACAAAAAGAGTTCTTTATTACAATATTAAGGATGGAGAGATAAATAATGGATTGGTAGATAGATCAGCAGATGAATGAATAGATATATAGGTAAATGGTTACATGAGTGGATGGATGGATGGATGGATGGAGGGATGGATGGATGGCAAGATTTTAAGCATTAAGCTATTCGTACGTGTTTAATCATTCAGCTTTCATACTTTGAAATCACTGTTTATCTCATACATGTATGTATAAAATATCTTGTTTAATTGCAGTTTACCTGAAAGAATTTTGGTTTTTCCCTTACTTGCCATGAGCACCTGATCTAGACTAGTCTCAAATGCAACTGACATATCTTGATCCTTGGGAGGAAGTGAACAGATAGAACACATTTCTTGGACAATGTCTCTATCCTACCCAAGATATACCTACCCGGACGATGCCGTCTTGACTCCCAGTGACAATGACATGGCTTGTATCCCATGCTGGCCCCTCTATCACACAACAGCAGGTTATGGCTCCTTCTGGACCCCAGGCCGTGGTGATGCTGGTCAGGGGCTGCCCATTGATACTCCATAGGGACAAGTGTGCTCCCGCACAGGAAACAATGGTGCCCTGCAACAGTGAGAGCTAGCATCACTCCTCGCTGAGATCACAGTCTGTCCACCTGCTACTTGCTCAGCATCTTCAACCTTCAGAAGACTAACTAAGGTATCTGAGACCTCCTACAACACCCAAATGACACTTTTTTGCCACAGAGACCAGAGGCACTTGCTAAGTCAACACTGATATGCAGTCAATGAGCTGAATAAGTTAGTCAAGCCTAACCAAAGCTAACTTGTACCCCAATTACACAGTGTCCATGCCATAACAGATACTTGTCAACATCCACACCAACCTGAGGGAGAAAAATAAAGGAGAAAAAGAGAACATCTAGACCTAGCTGCTATACACATGGATGGTGACACTTCATAAACATATTCCACACATGTGGGGCCTTCTGAACATTCTTGGTTGGTAGACATTCAACACCTGTAATCATTCACCATGTTACCACCTGGGTTCACAGACTTGTTAAGTATATAAGCATTGGGAAATAGGGGACTCACCGAGACATCACTTATGGCAATGGCAGAGATGCCCTCCCTGTGAACAGGCAGGCGGGCCACATGAGTCAGGTGGTCCAAGTCCCACAGGATGCAGGTACAGTCTTGAGAGCCACTCACCAGGAGGCTGAATGTGAGTGAAGCTGCCAGGCAAGTGACAGCCTGTGTGTGTCCATACAAGGCCTGGAGACAGAAGACAAGCTTGTATGTTAGGAGAAAGAGCCTTAACACAGTTTCTTTGGGATATACTCATTTTCATTAGAAGGTCCTAAATAAGGAAATTGAGATTCGTTATGTTATTCCAAAGTCTGTCTGTCTGTGTGTGTGTGTGTGTGTGTGTGTGTGTGTGTGTGTATTTCTATGGTGGGCCTCTTAGTTTCATTCATTTCCAGCTGGATTTAAGCAGAGACCAGTTGAAACCCTAAACTCTGTGTCCCCAGGTAGCTAGCTATCTTATATTCCAAAATAGTGCATGTTAGTATTAAATGTAGAGGCACTGATGTTTTGAGTAGAGTGTTCTGATCAGCACCATAATAAGAATCATCTGAGAACTTGTTAGAAACACAATTTCTATATCCAGATCTTTGACTGTACTTAGTGAAATCAGTAAAGAGGTAAAGGACAGTTACCATATGGTTTCACTTATGTGTGGAATCTAGAGAACCGAATACATGAACTTGCAAAAAACAAACAAACAAATGAACTAACTCAGAGTGAAACAAACTATGTCTAAGACTTTGTGAAAAATATGCTGGCTATTAGTGGTGTGGGTTATACCCTATGATCTTATAAGCTTATGAACTTCTATTAATCAAAAATAAAAAATGGCTTGGAATATAAATGCAAATTTTGGGGCCCTACCCAAGACCTTTTTGAATCAGAACCCTGGATATAGGGCCCAGAAACCTAGATTGCTACATGTGCTTCAGAGAATCTGCAAGGTCAGTCAGGTCATGGTTCAAGAGTCTTACCACATGGCAGCTGGACCACTGACTTAACCTTCAGAATAACCTCAGGGTCTGACTTGGTTCAAAGATGGCTGTGTTTCCAGATATGACCAGAGGCCTTGCCACATGGAGACATGTTTCTGAAGGGCTGGGTTGTTACTCTTGGCCCCACTGTTGCTGGCAATGGTTTAGTTTCTATCACAAGCTGTCTAGACACTGCCAACAAACTTCATCTGAGATCAGATATATACAATGTGTCTTCTGTCTTCTGGAATCAGTCACCAAAGTGTGAAGGTGGCATTCTGAAGCATGTTTATGTGGCTTATTTGGGTCAATGAGACTGAGCATCATTATTCATAACTGTCATGATGCCTGATCACAGTAATTAAAAATTCAGTCACAGATTCCCATTTGTTGTCAATGGATCCTAATGGGGCACCAACCAGATGGTGCTGGCAAGGTTTTGGACATGACCCATGGAAGAGGATTTGGGTCACCCTAGGAAAATGGAAACTATCTAATGGAAGAAAAAAGGGAGAGGGTTTGACTTTCTGGCTTTCTTTCCAAAATAAACTAAGTATTGTGACTTAAATTCTGACCGTGGCAGGAGGTAGGTGTGGGAACTCTAGAGAGTGAAAGCCAGAGGACCCAGGAGTTAGGTTGGGACTCAGAGACAGAAGCTCTGAGCTAAGTACCTACTCAGTGGAGACATGTCTGCTGTTCTCTACAGGGTTGTAGAGTGAGAGAACCAGACCAGCTAGTTCGGACTTGCTGCCACCCAGCAGCTTGGGAACTAAAGCATCACACAGCAGGCATCTAGCCTCCCCCATCTGGAAAGAAATCAAAAAAGGTTTCAATATATTCTTCAGGAGCTCTTTTGCTTTCCTACAATATGACCTCTCTACATAGTCAATGAAAAGAACCTACTTACTCTAATAGGAGGAAAAAAAAAATCTTTTAAAGACCTCCCTGGCAAAATACACTGGTGGTGAGAAGATATTCTTTATTAATTGTTGGCTGCACTATAAATCTAGAACTATCATAGGAGGCATTATGTCACTATTTAGTAATTCTTCATCATGAACTTTATTTTATAGAAACAAGCAGAAGCAAATGGCAAACGCTTTCTGGAGCACTATTTAAAATGGTTAAAAAAAAAAACTGGGAGCAATGTAATTGTATAGATTTGGGAGAAACTGTTTATTAAACTGAGGTGCTCTGACATAACAAAGCAATTGAAATGCAGTTTTACAAAAAATGGAATCATATGGAAAAATTGAAATGTAAATTTTAGAAGTACCAGAAAAACAGAAGCCATTTGATAGGCTGGGTGAAAATACAATAAAACATCTATGTAATATTGAGTGCTACAAAAGTGTATGTATATGGAGTATGTAACAAAGGCAACTTTTATAGGGATTAAAGTTCTTGATTTTGATGTGTAGTTAACATTTGGCTTTAATGTGATGATACCTTAAAAATTTTAAAAACTGCTTGCAAGGTTATTTTATGACTTATTTCACCTAGGAAATAAGAGCGCCTAGAATTCCCTATATCTTTCTCTTGTGAATTAGAGTCAGGAGAGAATGATAAATTGCTTTCTTATATTGTCAATACCTGAGCTTTTACAGTGCATCTTCGGTACTAAAGGGAACTTTGGAGCATCCCTGAGAGGATCATTTTCTAGCTCTCCAAGGTCGGCTTTGAGATTGGGCTGCATCAGGTACAGAAATACAGTCCGTGCCCTGACAGGACTATTAAGGGAAAGGCAAGAAGAAGAACATGGCTCTGGAGTAACATGGAAAGTCAGGGAGGTGCAAGCATGTTTTCAGAAGACTTCCTTTCAGAACCTGCACAGCTGCCTCTCCATAGGCACTGGTGTCCCTGAAGGATACACCTGCTCCCTCAGCACTGACCTACTAAATCCATTTGCTTCATGCTTGTATGTGAAAAGGCATTAGGACATAGCTGCTTCATATCATTCTCCCATGACCTATCACTCTTTCCCTAGGTTTTTGACCTTGTCTTAATTAATAGTAAGCTATGTTCTTTAGTATTATGTGTTGCTTAGCTAGGGGACAGTCCTGGACGTATGGGAGAGGGGGGTGACAAATAAGAATACAACTACAAGTCCCATCAAAGAGATTTTTAGAGGATTCCTGTAAAGTTTGTTAAGCAGTGAATCTCAAAGTTCTGCAAGAAACAGATTGTCCTGGCGGGGATATTATACTCTGGTGATTAGTCAAATCACAGAATCCAGCTGTACAGTCATGGGACTGGACTCCCACTCTTCCTCTCTTTGTTCCATGATTCTGTTTCCCTCCTTATATATAAACCCCAGATCCTGGGTTATGAGAATCAGATGGTCTTTTGAGGCATAAGTCTATCATCTCAGGCTGCTAGTTCTTAAATTAAACTTTCCTTACTCTTAACAACACTTGCCACTTAGTTAACTGGCCTCTCGAGTAGCGAACATCAAATCTTAGCATCTGGTAAGTTTCTGAGCGGCCACCACATACAGGCCAGGGGTTAAAGAAGACTCTGGGTAAACTTAAGTGAATAGAAGAGTGTCTAGAGAAACCCAGTACTGGTTCCAGTGCAAGGGGGTTAGTTTTAAAAATATGGTCAGTTTGGTTTGGTTGATGTTGTTCTATGTTACTTTGGACATACATAGTTAACTAAACACATGAAATTGCATTTTAGAGTTGGAAATGTCTTCCAGTGGTATCCTCAGACAAGGAAACAAGCTCAAGAGTACAGAGGTTCATCAATATAGCTTAGGTGCAAACAATGCTTCTGAACCATAGTTTCCTCATCTAAAAGTGGAAAGAAAAGTATCTGCTTAACAAGATAAAAATGAATGCAGACGAGACCCCAAATCTTCATCTGCAATATTCTTGCTTTAGGTTCATGATTAGTCAACAATTTGTTCTGCTTTATATCTCAACTCTTTTTCAACCACCAGGTTCCAGATGCTACCACAATGCCAACCTGACTTCCTTGGGCAGAGGACCCCACTTTCCTGGAGCCCCACCTCCCCAGATCCCTGCCCCACTAGGGAAAGAGAGAGACAGGCTGGGAACCTGGATCGACTTGCCAACTCCCATGTTCAGCAGGGAAGCAATTACAGAAGCCAGACCTTTGCCTTCTGTACCCAGTAATGATTCTCAGTCCTTACTCCCAGAGGGATAAAAAATAGGAAAGCTATCAAGGGATGGGATGGGATAGGGAGTTCTGGTGGTGGGAACTGTGTGGAAATGTACCCCTCTTATCCTATACTCTTGCTAATATTTCCATTTTATTTTAAAAAGTCATAAACTAATAAAAACCAAGTGGAGTTATATACTTAATACTAAAAATATGAATGCTGCATCTCTAGTAAACAAATGCATATGGGGCAGGGGGGCAGGTGGAGATGGAACTGGTTGAGTGTACATGTTACAGTGTGCAAGGACCCAGGTTTGAGCCCTCAGTCCCTACCTGCGGGGAGAAAGCTTTGAAAGTGGTGAAGCAGTGCTGCAGGTGTCTATCTCTCTCCCTCTCTATCACTTCCTTCCTTCTCAACTTCTGGCTGGCTCTAGCCAATAAATAAAGATAATTTAAAAGAATATATACTATTCTTATTACTGTATGTCTCCTTGATTCATAATGTGTGATCAGAGTCTGTTCTCCACCTTTTGGTCTGCCAGCTCTCTTTATTCCTGCCATAAATGCTTCCATTCTGAAATAGTCCTTCAGTTTCTATCTCTATCATCTTGGACATGCCACTTATTTTCCTTGTATTTTTGTTTGTTTGTTTGTTTGTGGAATCTAGTTCTTGCCTATGCATGGGTTTTTGCCACACTTGTGGACTACCTTTCATTCGAAGAGAGAGGAAAAGAGAAACAAAGAAAGGGAGAGACGTCACAACACTGGTGTGTCCCGTGGTGCTGTGACACACTCCCATGTGGTACTAGAGCTCAAACATGGGAAACACACATGGAAAGTCCTTCACCCTATTTAGTGAGTGAGTTATTTCTCGACTGTTGCTCACTTATTTATTTTCCTCTGTGAAATTGGAGTGATGATAGGAACTATATACAGGGCAGTTGAGAAGGTAACATGAGGCTCTCCAGACAAAATGCCTGCCTGGAGCTAGTGCTTATATGTGTCCTCCAGTGTGAGGAAACTGATATACTGGCTGTGATGTCCAAATGGGCATGTGGGTTTCCAAGGAGCCACCTTCCCTGTGTACTTATGAAATTTCCCCAAGGATAGGAAGTGATGGCCTCAAATGGCACATAACTGTGTGCCATCCTCAGAAGCTCACTGTGAGTCACAGCTCAATGGATACAAGACTAAAGGTACATCTGCCTGAGGCATATACCTGCTTGAGGCTGAGGCTTCTGGGCCGTCCTTTGACCACACAGACCTCCCACACACACACCACAGTGCTGGTCCCGGAAGTGATGATTTCTGTGGGGGTTGGGCACACAGCACACAGACAGCGGCCCCAGGCAGCCAGATTCTCAAACGTCATCAGGATCTGTGTGAGACAAATGGGATGAACACAGACACCAGGACTGCATAGTCCTGGGGAACAGGCAGTGTGACAGAGCAATGCTGACAAGTCTAGATGTTGCTGGCCAACCCTTCGGCTTTGAACCCAGGAGATATGCCACTTGTTCGGGTGTAAAATGAGATTATTAATGGAAGTGGGGCCTTCAGTAGGTCACTTGGTAGAGCGGAGGACTATAGTGGGATTATTAATGGTAACTATCCAGGCTGTCCTGGGTCTGTTCCCATGGAGTTCATACACTGTTGGCTGAGGAGAGACATGTAAGCCTGCAGTTAAGGGACCATGTAAAAGCCACAGGAACACCAGGGGCCAGTCCTTTGGCCTGGAGAAGTTGGATATAGGTTTGATAAGGAGGTGACAACTGAAATTGGTTTGGCCAACTGATTGCCTTGTGAAAGTGGCAGAGAAGGACAGGGAGGGGCAAGAGATTCAGTGGACAGGTGATTCTGTGATATGGTAGGGAAAGGGAGAGGGGGCACAAGGTAGGAGAGGAGGAGAGGGAGGCAGTCAGGATCACACCCAGAAGAAGGAGGTCAATGAATGGATTGAGGCAGAAGTGAGAAGACATAATGAGAAGGTCTACTCCTATAGCTGTCATAATGGTTTAAACTCAGAGGACCATGAACATTCTTTTTTTTTTTTTTCTCTCCAGGGTTATTACTGGGGCTTGGCGCCTGCACCATGAATCCATTGCTCCTGGAGGCTTTTTCTACCCTTTTGTTGCCCTTGTTGTTTTGTCATTGTTGTGGTTATTATTGTTGTTGTTATTGAATAGGACAGAGAGAAATGGAGAGAGGAGGGGAAGACAGAGAGGGGGAGAGAAAGATAGACACCTGCAGACCTGCTTCACCACTTGTGAAGCGACTCCCCTGCAGGTGGGGAACCAGGGGCTCGAACCAGGATCCTTGCTGGTCCTTGCACTTTGCGACATGTGTGCTTAACCTGCTGCTCTACTGCCTGACCCCCCAACCCTGACCCTGAACATTCTGAGTATATCCTCTGAGCTTAAACCATGGCAGTGGCCACAGTAAAAGAGGTCAAAACAATCCCACTGAGTGAGAATCTGGGTAGGCTTGTTTCAGCCATATGACCACCAAGAAGCAGAATCTGCTGTGGGGGTGATGATGGGGTGCACTGCTAACCTGTGACCTGTGATAGCCACTCCTGAGATCCTAGCAGAGACGGAGAAGGCTTTTGGCTGGGGGATAGCCACATGCAGCAAGCTGGATGTGGTGGTTGTCCCTGCTTTGGGCTGAAGACCTGCTCCAGCTGCTGGAAGGCTGAGGTCTGTGCAGCCCTCTGCTCCCCAGCACTAGCTCACTCACCTTGTCAGAGCCATAGTTCCCCAGGCAGCAGCTGAAGTCGTCAAAGCCCCAGCTGAGGGTCCTGTTCCAAAGAGGAGGCAGCAGCACCTTG
Source organism: Erinaceus europaeus (assembly GCF_950295315.1). Taxonomy (NCBI): domain Eukaryota; kingdom Metazoa; phylum Chordata; class Mammalia; order Eulipotyphla; family Erinaceidae; genus Erinaceus; species Erinaceus europaeus. The sequence continues at coordinate 96,563,426 of NC_080162.1, read as the reverse complement.
TTCCTCTCCACGGCCAGGATGGCCTTCTCTGTAGAGATGATGTGGCCAATGGCTCCTTTGGGGGATTCTGAGCCTAGAGAGAAAAGGTACATATCTACACCCCGGTCAGTATGGAGGAACTTACATGCCAAAGACAATACCTGTTTCAGCAAGGCCAGAGAGGAGCTATAGGCAGGTTACCTAAACTTGACAAAGCACCTGCCTGCTCACTTCCCTCCTCTCACCCCAGGAGACATGTCAGAAGCTGACCCTGGACCTAGCACATTGACTAGATGGATGACCATGGGGGGGGGGTTCCCGAGTGTTTCTGAAGGGCTGATTCCAGGGCTCTTGTGGCAGAGAGGACCAGAAGATTCTGTTCTTCTCAGGCATCGTATCTACAGGATAGGGGCTCTGTACTTGGACTTTAAGGGAAACATGACACACTGACAACACCCTCTGGCATTATACTCCAGAATGTTCCATGTATAAACATATCCTAAAAGCAGTGAAGACCTAAGGGTAGTACAGATATCAGACTACACACACACACACACACACACACACACACACACACACACACACGAACATCCCACCTTCTCTAGGAAGTGGTAAGACTAGGACTCTTACCTAGACTGTTTACCCCAATACACATGTTGTTGGCTAGTGGTACTAGGTCTGCCTGTGTACTTCAGAGTAACAATCACTCATAGGAACCTAGGTACCCCACTTGACTTTGGAGGTGAAGAGAAGGTGTGTGTGTGTGTGTGTGTCTGAAAATGAGAACGAGGAGAAAGAGATAAATGGAAAGATGAGGATATGCACAAAAGAAAGAGAAAGAGGTAGTACTCTGTGTATATGTGTGCATAAAAGAGACAAAGAAGCCAAGAGAGAGTCACTTGTTTTCATGAAAGTGAAAGGAAAAAAGGAAAACTAAAGGTGTGTGTGTGTGTGTGTGTGTGTGTGTGTGTGTGTGTGTGTGCTTAAGGAAGACTAAAAGGATGGCAAGGGAGGGAGGAAGGGGGAAAGGAGGTGTGTAAAAAGTAAGCAAAAATGAAAGGAAGTGAGTGTGTCTCAGACAGACAGGTGCATCTTCACAAAACAGGTTCTGACAAGGTGGCCCTCACATTTCTAGAGCAGAGGTCTGTTCTCCCTAGACCCCTGGTGTGATTGGAGACACAGTCACGTAGTCAGGATCTGAGAAGCTCTCTAGCTCTGTGTACCTAACGCTCTAAAAAACCACAATCATTTCCAGACCAACTCTGGGACAGGACACCCAACAAAGCAGGATCAGGTAGTCACCTTTGACGGTGACCTGAGAGGGCCTTAGAGACTGCAGGCTGTAGAAAAAGGGCTGTGGGTGGCCAGGCAGGCTTGTAGATAAGGAGACATCCTTTCCTAGTGACGGCTTCCCGGCAGCAGTCCTTGTGGGGTGGGGTTTAGTAAAGATCTAGAGAGGCAAAGGGGCAGACACACAGCAAGTGGATCACAAGGGAGAGACAAGGAGTTGTCCCCATCTAAGTCACAGCTGCACTTCCACTTTAGCTGCTATTTGGACTGGGTTTGCTCCTGACACCATTATGGTTCAAGTGTTAGTTGTTAAAGATGAAGGACTTGGGGCTTTCTTGAGAGAGGTAACTCCTTCCTTAGGGTCATGTTGCAGCACAGGGAGAGGTAGCCCTCTTGTCTGTCAATTACTTCATCTTTAAATATTGAGCAAAGGATAACATTTATGAGAATCACTTGGTCCCCAGGAGGAGTACTGCCTCTCTGGTTATGGGATCAGAATGGCCCTCTTCCCACCCTTGATCAAACATACCTGTCTTCATCTGACTGAGTTTCTTACAGATGTTTCCTTTTTCTTACTGCAGGCCCACCCATCTGGGCATCAGCACAGAATTCCTTAATAACATTCATTCAAACATTCCAAAGAGGACAGACAACACCTAGCAGTGGCCTTTCTTACTTTCATTTTTTTTTTCCCTCCCTTAGGTCTCTACCTCAAATCATCCCTAATGCCTAACTTTTTGCATAACTGGAGAAAGCATGCCATGTTAAGTCTGTAGGATCTGGAAATATTCTTGCTGTTGAAGCAAAGAATGTTCTCAGATCAGCTCCATATTCTCCCAGTCTCCCATCCTGCTCCCCGCCCCCTAATACACACATGGTTTGTGCTGGGCTGATTTCTCAAGCCTCATATACAGATCTCCCACCAGGGGGTGAGACACAATTTAGATGGCTTTACTCTGTTGGCAATATGGTGCAGACTACACAGGGACTGAAATGGGGCTAGAAGTTTACCTGTCATCAGTCTATGCAGCCACAGGCAAAAGATTCATTTAGCCTCTCTAATTGCTACACCCAGAATGAATGAGAGGGTTTATTGTAGTAATCACACTAACAAGGAACATTTCTGGATATATATATATATATATATATATATATATATATATATATATATGTATGTATGTATATCAGAGCACTGCTCAGCTCTGGCTTATGGTGGTGTGGGAGACTGAACCTGGGACTTTGGAGCCTCAGGTATGAGAGTCCCTTTGTGTAAACATGCTATCTACTCCCACCCTCACTAATCACATTTTAGGCACTCTTCAGTCCCCCCCCTTTATCTTTTCTTTTTAAAATACGGTCCTAATGGATGCACGAAGACATTAAAATTTTAAAATGTATTATTTATTTATTAGTTTTTATAAATATTAGGTTTTAAAGATTATGAGATATTCTTTAGATTTTTTCATACTCAGTAAGGTGGCTTTGAGCCTGACCCACATCACTTTAGGGGACACTTTGGTGCAGTGGTATCTCTATTTCTGTCTCTGTCTCTCTATTTCTGGAAAGAAAAAGTTGACTCAGTGGTGGAGACAAAAAATAATTAAATTCTAAGGGCTTATCAGAATGTCTATTACAAGTCAAAAGTGTCTGTCACGTAGATCATAGATGAATTTGTCATTTCCATCATGACTGTTAATGATGACATTGCCTTATCAATATCGCCTCATTGAAGGTATTTACAGTTACCTAGAAACAGTTCTTCTTTTCCAGTTTCTGGTTTTTTGTGCCTCCAGGGTTATTGCTGGGGCTCAGTGCCTGCACTAAGAATCCACTGCTCCTGGAGGCCATTTTTCTATTTTGTTGCCCTTGTTGTTATCATTATTATTACTGTTGTTGTTGGATAGGACAGAGAAAAATCGAGAGAGAGGAAGACAGAGAGGGGGAGAGAAAGATAGACACCTGCAGACCTGCTTCACTACTTGTGAAGCGACCCTGCAGGTGGGGAACTAGGGGCTTGAACCAGGGTCCTTATGCTGGTCCTTGCACTTGGCACCATGTGTGCTTAACCTGCTGTGCTACCACCTGACCCTCTCCCCCCCAGTTTCTGTTTTTGCTCCCATCCAGGATCAAAATATCTCCTCTCTCCCACATCAACTGGATACACACTCTTTTGAGCAAGTCAGACAAAGGGCATGGCATGGCATACCTGTTTGGGCACCTGTCCAAAGTTGCTGACAAACCCCAGGATGGTGCTCCTGATCAGGGGGTCGCTAATGCTGCCAAGGTCCATTTTATCCCCATAGAAGTAGGGGTGGAAGGTGTTAATTGCTTCTACAGAGGCAGATCCCTGTTGTTTGTAACCAAAAATGAGGTCTATCCAGTGGTGGAGGTTGGCACTGACAAAGTCACTTTCCAAAGCCTGGAACCAAAACCCAAAGAATATGAAAATGTAGACTGTTCACAGAAGCATGCTCCCGCTGCGCAGCTCAGGATGCTGGTTCTGCACAGGAAGGGCAAATGATGTTGCCCTGGGATGGGTGAGCAATAAGTGTGCAGATGTGCAGGCCATCTGAGGATCAGCCGACTTCTCCCTCCCTGTAGAAACTAGCGACAAAACCAAATCTGCAGCTCTCACCACTTGAGATCACTTACACCAAAAGATATCTGTGTGGTTCAGGATCCCTACACCTCACTATCTGGGAATGGTATCCAAATGAAAACGACCAGGGTGAAATAAAATCTAGGGTCCTGCTGAGATGTGACAAGGTGAAGGAGAACTAGTTCTCGTCGGAGAATGTCAAAAGGTTGAGAATAAGGATAGCAATTAAGGAGACCATGCTGTGGAGGAAGAATGGTCCCCAGCAAGTGCCACCTGTGTATCTCTGAAAATGAGATCAAAGATTGGGCAATCTTTGTGGGGACATTTGCAGCCATGCTGATGCACAACAAGTTCCAGACAGTAGTAGCAGCTACAATGATGACCCTGAGCATGTCCAGGAGTAGGGCACCAAATTGGATTTCATGTATATTGTTGTCCTCTTTAAATGCTGGAACTCGTATGTGCTGCAGATTTTTTGTCTACACTCTTTTGTGTGCAGGGTTTCTCTATGTGTATGTTACGGTAGGCATATACCATTCATTCAGTCCAACTCTGCCTTCACATTCTGCTTGCACATACCGTCAGTGTCAGCCAGAAGCAAAAGCAGACAACTTTGGTTTTGTTTTGTTTTGTTTTGTTTTTTGAGTTTGAGCAGAGCTCTATTGTCAGAACAGGAATGTAATTAGCAATTAGCATATGGCTGACGTCAGCCTGATGAGTATTCTACAGATTACACAAACCCACAAAGGGTTGTGTGTTTATGGGAAGTTATTAAAGCGACTGGTGGAAATTGTTCTCAGGTCCTGCTTTCCCTGCCTGCTCTTCTTCTCCCTGGACCCGCCATGCCACTTCCCTCTGGGCCTTGAACATGTGTATTTGAGTGTTGGTAACTAGCTTATGGACTCATGGCTCCCGCCATCCTGACTAGCTGGTCTTTGCCCCTTTGCCTATTTTGCTGTGACTAAATAACCATGATGGAATAAATCTCCCATTTGTCTAAGCCCCAGATAAAGCCCGAGTGAAGTTTTCCATTTTTTAATTACTTTACCCTGTGTAGGAAAACAGTACTACACATAGGTATGTCCTTCCAGGTTCCCTGGGAAATTCTGAATATTTTTGAAGTCTCCTATGGATACCATAGATACCACCTTGCTCATTTTTTTTCCCATTAAACTGTCTGACTAATCTACCATTTTCCTGGTCATTATACACTGTCTCCAGCAGTGTAAAAACAATTTTGCTTCTGTAAAACACCTCCTGTTTATATTGGGCAGACTATGTGTCGGGTTGAGTGAAACATTAAAGAAAAATATTTTCTTGGCTTTCATTTCCCTTGTTAAGTGGAATTACCAGATGATATGGCAAATGCATCTTCAAATTTAAGAGACACTATGCTAAGCTTTTTTCACAACGTGGGTGTACTATTTTATTTATCCCACCAGCAATGTATGATGACTTCTGATTCCCCCACAGGCTTGCTTACTCTTGGTTTTCTCCATATTTGAATTTTTAGCCACATACTCTTGATAAGTATATAACAGCATCTCATTGTGGTTTCAGTTTATGCATCCCCGATGATTAATGATGCTGAAAATATTTTCATGTCACTGTACCAACCCAAGTATTTGATCAAGGATATCTATTCCAAAAGGCGCTTTAGACTCTACTCACAGTCCTGGAAAATCCTTTGGCAAGTGAAAGGCCCTTGGGGCATCCAGCCCCTCTGTGAGTTATACTAGGCAGGATGGTCCAGGACACAACTCTGCCTTTAGGGTTTAATGAGGTCACTGGCTTACCCGCCATGAACAAGAATCTGAATTCACCTCCACTAGTGAGTCCTACAATAAATCAGCACAGGGGCAAAGTTTAATGGGGCACTTAAAAGGGCCCCAAGCCTTTTCCGCCAAGCCCCGTTTCTTCTCACGCTTCTCCAGACAGAAGAGCTTCAGTAATGCCTGTCACCAGCCCACTCCTTGGACAGAAAGCCTCCAAGAACACTGGGGAGAGAGAGACCCTGAGTCTTCATTAAGAATACCAGGGACTGCTTCCCTGGTTGACTCACCTGTCTGTGCAGGCTGATAAATTTACGAGGGTCCCCATCAGCCCAGGGAGGAAGCTGCACATCGCCCAGAGCCGTCCCATCCTGCATGCAGCCTGAATGTGGTGAGAAACAGCGGGGTTTGGAGTTAAGGGAGCCAGCAAACTGGTAGATAAACTGGGTAGGGGTACAGACCCTATGCTGATCAAGACTATTGAAGCCCTTGATTTCTTTATGAAACCCTCTTTGTTTCCCAGGCAGGGCCTGCGGTTGCTTTTCAAGTCCTGTCTAAAAAATTGTTTTAGTGCCATCATTGTTTATATGTCTTTCTTCCCACACTACTCTCTCTATGCCTTTTAATCTCAGTGCTTTTTAAATAGCGCTAAAAACAAAAAAGGAGATAGTAACCATGTTGATAAAAGCTATCATATTTTGAGCACCTAATTCTATGCCAGGGCACTCTGCTAGGTGTTTGGCATAAATCTCTTATTGAATTTTCATCCAAATTTATAATTGATGCATTTTTCTCTCCATTTTTAACATGAGGAGGACAACAGGGCTTTCAAAGGGAGCTTCCCGAGACATTAAGAAGGGAAGCCTGGATTCAAGCCCAAATCTCTCTCTTCAGCCCATTAGCTGTACGTACAACCTTGAACAACTCAAGTTCTGTGGGATTCATTTTCCCTACCTGTTATCCCACAGGGCTGACAGAAGGGTTAAAAGAGAAAATGTACATAATGTGCCTAGAAAAATCCCAGGCACATGATGGGGATATTCAATAAACATTAGCTCTGATTCTGTTTAAATCCTCCAGAGCTTTCATGGAGAACCTAGGATAAGATCTCCCTCTTCTCTCTGGCCTACAGTTCTGTGCCCAACTTGGCTCCACCCATCACTCAGACTCAGCTCAGCCATCAACTTCTCAGGCATGATCATCCTGAGAATGAGAGTAACATGGGGCCTTCTGAGTCACTCTCGAACCATATTTCTTATAGGATTTCCTAGTTTCAAATACCATCTCACTCCTTTGTCTATATCTTCTGTCTCCTTCCCACATCCCTGCATGGAATATAAACATCTTTGAGCCGTTAAAAGACCCAGTTAAATATCCAATGCTCCACCTTCTGTTCCCCATAAAGAATTTTGGTCCATACTCCTAGAGGGGTAAAGAATAGGGGAGCTTCCAATGAAAGGGATGGGATATGGAAGTATGGTTATGGGAACTGCTTGGAATTGTACCCCTGTTATTGTACAATCTAGCTTATCATTATTAAATCATTATTATTAATTAATTTTTTTTTTACCAGAGCACTGCTCAGCTCTGGCTTATGGTGGTGTGGGGGATTAAACCTGGGACTTGACAGAGCCTCAGGCATGAGAGTCTCTTTGTATAACCATTGTGCTATCTACCCCCCACTAAATTATTATTAATAAAAAAATCCCCAATGCTTTTAAGAAAAGTCTTTAGGGAGTCAGGTGATGGCTCACCTGGTAAAGCACACAGGTTACCATTTGAAGGGACCCACCAGGTTCAATATCTCTGGTTCCTCTCTGGAGGGGAGAAGCTCCACAGGTAGTGAAGCAATATTGCAGGTGTTTCTCTTTTTCCCTCTCTGCCTCTCTGTCTCTTCTCTATCAGAAAACAAAAAGGAAATAAAGGACTCATAGGGACTGTTGAGTTGTGCCAGAACCAAGCTTCAGCAATAATCCTGGTAGTGAAAAGATAAAATGAAAAAAGAAATGTCTGCAGATGCGCTCTATGACCTCATTCTTGTTTGTCTGGTTTCCCTGACGATACGTGGCTCTTGACAAGGACACTATTTCTGCAGTGAATCCCACTTCCCAGAGAGTGCCCTGCCTTTGTTCCCAAGGTGCGGAAGTGCTCGATGGCCAGCACGCCTACCCTCAGGCTACTTGGTAACCCTCCTTGTGGCTTCAAACATCCCTGACTTACCCTTTTTACAGGCTTTACCACACCTTACAGGAACTGCCCTTTGTACATGAGAGGGTACCATCTCTGGTGCACACAGGACACTTAAGAAACAGAGTGCTCAGTGCCAAGGACACCATATTTCATGGAAGTGTGTGTTAGGAAGTGGGGCTAGGCACTGGTGCAACTGGTAAAGTGCACATTACTATGCATGAGGACAGAGGTTCAAGCCTCCAGTTCCCACCTGTAGGGAGGAAGCTTCATTGCTTCAGGAGTCTCTATCTCTCCCTACTTATCTCTGTCTCTATCACAATTAAATGAAATTTTTAAAATTCTCTTCTTTCTTTCTTTCTTTCTTTCTTTCTCTCTTTCTTTCTTTTTTTTTTTTTCCAACAGGATTATCACCAGGGCTTGGTGCTTGGCCATTTATTCCTTTTTTTTTTTTTCTTTCTATTTTTATTTGACAGACTAGAGAGAAATTGAGAGGGAGAGGGAGAAAGATAGATAATCATAGAACTGTTTCCTTTGCAGAATGAAGCTTCCTCTGCAGTCAAGGAGTGGGGCTCGGACCTGGGTCCTTGTGCTTGGTGATATGTGTACTTATAATAGGGTACGCCACTGCCTGGCCCCAAAATAATAAAAAAATATATATATGTTGTTGGTATGGTTCTAATTCTGCTTCTAAAACCCCTTCTGTTTCATTGGTTTAATCCCCCCTGCTTAACACTGTATTCTATTTACATAACCACTGTTAACTAAGCACCACCCTGCCTGCAGGGCATTGGTTTAATCCGCACTGGCTCATGTCTTTTTGCTCCGCCCCCTCTCATAGTACACCCTGATTTGCACCAGTCTCTCTTCGCTCCACCTTCTCTACGTCACATCCTGTTTCCACCCTACTTGGCAAGTATATATATAAGGACAGGTTTGTGATTATATATAGTTTAGATAGCTTAGATTGTGCTGCGTTCTACATGAATAAAGAGATACTGCTTCCCAGCTCAGCCATGAGTCCCTGGTCATCTGTCTCCCATCCGCGAAGCTAGCCCGGCATAATGGCACCCTGAACAGGGACTGGCAATCTGTGAAAGTAGATTTACTGGGCTTGGGCATGGGTATGTTTTAATTATTCCAAATATACTCTGGCTACAAATTATAAGGAAGGTGAGTGCCCACGGCAGGGGCTGGCTCTCTGGCTGTGCCTAGCCTGTGTCTTTCCACTGGCTCAAGGTGCATTCCCATATGTGTTATCTGGAAGAAAGGGGGCTCTGAGGAAAGAGATCTCTGAGATTCTAGGTAGGCACTGGTGATAAATAATGGGTGCCACTCACAGGGCTGGTGGTCCCTTCTCATACTCTGGGTGGAGAGCAGCACATGCCCTGCCCCTGGCTTTGCCCATTCATCTGCTCTGCCAGCCACCCTGGCATTAATACTGGAGGCTCCTGTAAGCATGCTTACCAGAGAGCTGCTCTCTGGGACTCCCTAAAATTTTCATTCCTTCTCTAAAGGAATAGGTAAGAGGGCATTGCTATTTGACAGAGAAGTAGCCAGGGTGCTCTTGGATAACCCCTTGCCCCAAACATCTGTCCCAGGAGACACAAAATCTCTGGGTACTAGTTAACCTTGTCATGGAACATGGGAGGAAATTGGATCATAGTGGAATGAGAGTCCTATCTGGGATCACAAGCAGGACGTGCCAGTGCTGGCAGTTAGCAGTAATTCTTGTTCCCCAGCTGCTGCTTTGCTGTAGACTGAAGCCTGGGGAAGGGCTGTGGACAAAACCATGGCTCAGAGCAGTTCTGGCAACCTGGGGCCCACTTCCTCAGTGCCCTCTACATCAGGTGCTGCCACCCAGTGGATGACTCATAGTAATTGCACTTATCTGTCCAGGGGCTTTTGTTCAAGAGATAATAAGTTTAGCGATGACCGATAAGCTATGGAAAGAGAACCCTCCCTGTCCCACCCAGTCCACCTAAGCCTTGCCCAGATCTCCACTCACCAAACTCCACAGCATTGCAGTTTGTCAGGAACTCAGGCAGGTAGAAAAACTCTGGGATCAGCTCCCTGACATCACTCATGTTCTCGCGAGAGGCCGATTCCCATGTGTTCTTCACACTGTGGAACATTCTGTCTGCTACGTCAAAGCTTCCCCCCTGTGGAGAAAAGGACCAATGTGGTCAGCTGTGCGTGGTGAGAATGCGGCTGTGCAGGCTCCATCTGTGTGGGCTTCTTTCCATACATGGATTCTGTGGTTGAGGCACAGATTCTACCACTAAAATCTTTCATTCATTCCCCTCACGTGTTCATTCACTAGTCCAGCTGTGTGTGTACATGACAATTCTTCTGGTATTTACTCACCCAATCCTTCTGGAAACCTTGTACCAAAAGCTTCCATGAAGGTATACAATACATTGAATAAAGGGATCAGTATTGTGTCAGTCAAACAGTTTACTTGGATAGTGTTTTGTTTTGCCACATGTACAATTCAGGTTTGAGCCTGCCCTCCACCACACTCAAGGAATCTTTGGCGCTGTGATCTCTCTCCCTCTCTGTCTAAATAAATGATTCATGTTTCCTCATCTCAGAGATTTGGGTTCACATCAGAAACAAGAAAAATGTGGTCATTTGGCCATTTCCTCTATTTTGCTGAGGACCAGCTCTGAATCAGGTACAGGAACAAAATAAGAATAACTAACTACCTAAAGGACAAAGAGTGGGTTTGAGGCATTTTATGAGAACCAAGGGGTGTTGAATCTGGTGAGTCTGAATGCAGTAAGGCCTCAACCAGGAAGAAAGATGGAGGAGAGAAGGTTAGGTCAGGGTCTTGGTGGCATTTAAAAACAGCCTACACTAGAGAGAACAGGACTGAGAATGCAAAGCTGGAGGCACAGCAATCTTCCAGGGACAGGAGCTGACTGGTACATAAACTGAAGTTGTCTACAGCACCCACCAAAGTTAAATTTGGCTCAAGGCCCATTTCCAGCATTGGCCTGAAAAAAAGTCTTGAGCTTGGAAACTGGAATTGGACCATGTTAAACTTAAGATCGTCTGCCCTTCTCATGCCTAACTTGTACTTGGAGGTCACAGGAGGTAGCAGGGTTCCACTCACTGGAGTAATGAAAGTGCTAGGACACATGGGCTTCATCAAAGCCTTTCTGAAATTGGACTTTAAAATGAATAAAGTTTAGGGACATTCCAGGAACATCTAGATTCGTTACTAGGATTTATTATTACTTACTTTGTCCTCATCTAGACTGAACCCTGGTTCAACCCAAATTTGCTTTAGTTCTGCCAATTTCTACAGTGTGTACATGTGACCTTAAGAATGAAGAGGTAGAGCCCCAAATGTCAGTGCATTTTACTGTCTTTGTTGATTACCATCATTTTTTTTTCCTCTGGGGTTATCACTGGGTTATCACTACGAATCCACTGCTCCTGGAGGCTATTTTTCCCAATTTGTTGCCCTTGTTGTGGTGTTATTGTTGTTATAGCTATTGTTGTTGTTGGATAGGACTGAGAGACAGAGAGGAGGAAAGATAGACACTTGAAGACCTGTTTTACCACTTGTGAAGCAACCCCCCTGCAGGAGGGGGGGCTGGGGGCTTGAACCAGGATCTTTACGCCACTCTTTATGCTTTGTGCCATGTGTGCTTAACCCACTGCGCTACCACCCAGCCCCCAATCACCATAATTTTTTAATGGCTCAGATGTTCTATCATCACTGAAACTAAAGAAGTTGTGTGTCACCCTACTAGGGAAAGGGAGAGGCAGACTGGGAGTATGGACCGACCAGTCAACGCCCATGTTCAGCGGGGAAGCAATTACAGATGCCAGACCTTCTACCTTCTGCAACCTTCAATGACCCTGGGTCCATGCTCCCAGAGGGATAGAGAATGGGAAAGCTATCGGGGGAGGGGGTCGGTTATGGAGATTGGGTGGTGGGAATTGTGTGGAATTGTACCCCTCCTACCTTATGGTTTTGTTAATTAATCCTTTCTTAAATAAAAAAAAAAAAAGAAGCTGTGTGTCTGTGGAGGGGGTGGAGGTTTGTGGTGGTGAGTAGAAGACTAAGAGTTTTCTTTTTTCTTTTCTTTTCATTTTCTTTCTTTTTTTTTCTTTCTTTTTTTTTTTTTTTACCAGAGCTCTGTTCAGCTCTGGCTTATGGTGGTGCGGGGGATTGAACCTGGGACTTTGGAGCCTCAGGCATGAGAGTTTGTTTGCATAACCATTATGCTATCTACCCTCTGCCCACTAAGAGCTTTCTGTTGGCAAGTTTGCTTTATGTTATATACTTTACACACATGGATGATTTCTATTCATATTCATAGAAGGTGCACTGGAAAGGAGTTTGCATTTCCATGAATATATCACTTCCAATATTGTGTTCTCCAGGTGCACCATATCACAAACAAAAACACTGAGGCTCCTCCAAGTTTACTCAAGGAAGAACTGGGTTCAAATCCAAAGGTGTGACCCCAAATGGTATGCCTTGCTATCATATCAGTTTAATAGGAATACTACTGGGCCTGGAACAAAGCATACGCTACTTATAGGCCAAGAAGATTTAACTCTTTTTGAGAAGGAAGATCTGCTCTGCACCTTAAGACAGGTCATTGCTGGGAATCCAGCCAGGTTAGTAGATTTTTCTGATTCACACGTGAGGATCCGGTGAAATCTGGGCAGTAGTGTTGCCCAGTTGCCGCTGGAGTCATAACCTAACACAGTGTAGGGGCAGCTTAAAGATGTACTTTTCTTCAAGGTCACTTTTCTCTTGCTTAAAATTAGGGAGCAACAATCACCATCGGGTTAAAACTGAAAGGGAAACAAAATGGATGGAAGGCTGCTTCTAAATAAATCCGCACCTAATGAGTCACTCAGTGAAGCACATTAAGAGCTCTGCGTATTTAATCTACAGCTCAAGCTTTACATACTCGGGAGACTGATGCTTCCTCCTCATCCCTTTTTCCTTTTGCAGCTTTTATGAGTGCTGATGGTAATCTCCCGAGAAACAATATGATTTGGTAATAAAAAGATTACCTGTATTAAATAAAAATAATATATACATAGGAAATACTGTTAGTGCTACAAATCCAGTTAAAGATATTACCACAAAGAAAAATGTTATTTTTTTCACAGCTGCCTAATGCATTTTATCAAAAGTAATATCTTTAAAACTTAAGCCTGTATTATTTATAAAGGAAGCAATAACTGATCTTCCTATTTCTTATATTAATAAATGTATTTGCATACATTTGTTTCAAAATTAATGGGTTTTCTCACTTCTGCAATACAAAGGAAAATGCCAAATCCCACAGAAGAAAAAGTGGAGCTGCTTTGTTACTTGTCGTGTGAGTCTGTGGGCTAACAGAAACTCTGGGAGCTGCTGGCAATATGGACTTGATTCTCAGGAAGGGAAGGAAAGAGAAAGGAAAGGTAGAAGGGAGGGAGAGAGAGAGAGAGAGGCAGAGAGGCACAATTAAGATCTGCAGAGCTCTTCTGTAGGAAAGCTAAAGACAAAACAAAACAAGATGATTAGGGCCCACAAATTGCCTCACCTGGGTACTGAGGCTGCTCTGCTATGTACACACCCAGGTTGGAATCTGACCCCAGCACTATCAGAGGAAACTTCGGTGACATGATGTCTTTCTGCCTCTCTCATTATACACAGTCTTTCCAATAATCTAAATATAAAAGTATCCTGGGGCCAGGTGGTGGCACACCTGGCTGAGTGCACATGTTATAATGCGCAGGGACCCGAGTGAGTTTGAGCCACCTGCATGGAGAAAGCTTTATGAGTGGTGAAGCAGGGCTGCAGATGTCTCTCTGTCTCTCTCCCTCTCTATCACACCCCCCTTCCTCTTGATTTCTGGCTATCTCTATCCAATAAATAAAGAGAGGAAAAAAAGGTATCCTATGTGAATAAGTTGCTTGCAGGGCCATGTTGGTATTTAAATTGTGCTAAGCTGATGGCCATGACCTTGCAAAGAGACAGTGTTTGGAGACAATAGAAAACATCTTAGTTAGGTTTTACCAAAATGGAGACCCCAAATCTCCATCTGTAATATTCTTGCCTTTCGGGGTTCATGATTAGTCAAGAATTTGCTCTGCTTTATATCTTAACTTTTTTTTCAGCCACCAGGTTCCAGATGCTACCATGATGCCAACCAGATTTCCCAGGGCAGACGGCCCCACCAATGTGTCCTGGAGTTCCACTTCCCCAGAGCTCTGCCCCATTAGGGAAAGAGAGAGACAGTTTGAGAGTATGAATCGACCTGCCAACACCCATGTTCAGCGGGGAAACAGCCAGACCTCTACCTTCTGCACCCCATAATGACCCTGGGTGCAAGTTCCCAGAGGGTTAAAAAATATGAAAGCTATCAGGGGAGGGAATAGGATATGGAGTTTCAGTGCTGGGAATTGTGTGGAATTGTACCTCTCTTATCCTATGGTCTTGTCAGTGGGAATCTCTAGCAGAAAATTGTGAGGAGGTGGTAGAGCCTGACAGAGCTTAACCTATGAGATGAGTTCACCTGGTAAGTCTCTCTCTCTCTACAGAGGGGTTGAGAAAAATAAGGGGACACATGAATCTCAGATGGTTGGTGGCCATGTAAGTCTCCCCTGTCCTACAAAATGCATCTTCCTGCTGGGCCTATATCTTTGTTAAGCTTGCTCCACCCTATTTCCATGCTAGTATGGCCCATCCCTTTATCTACATATCAGTCTTCTGCTTTGTCTTACAAATGACTAAAGGCCTCATTCCTAATTCCCCTCAGGGTATTGCTATCCTAGTAGAACCCCTAGCAACTGTTGCTGGGGAGGTGGCTTTCTCCATCCATCTCCTAACTATGTATGGATTGTCAAACTACTCCCATTGGGTGTGGTTGCTGAGGTTCGAGGCTGGAGGAGTGTGGGCATGCAAGAAGAGAGGCTGCTGCCCACCATTGTGGTGTTGGACTCTGGGGCGCTCACATGAATAAAGATTTGTATTGCCTTGCTGCCTCAGTCTTGGTTTCTGGGTCATCTCTCCCTCAAAACTAGCCCGACAATCTCTCTCTCTCTCCCCCCCTCGCTCTCTCTTACTCTCTCTCTCTCTCCCACCAGCATTATTGAGGCACTCAGTTCCTGCATGACTCCATTACTCCTGGCAGCCTTTTTATTATTATTATTAATTCTTTGTAATAGAGACAGAGAAAAATAGAAAGAGAGAGAAACAGCAAAATGGAGAGAAAGAGGCATCTGTAACCCTGCTCCACTGTTTATGAAGCACTCCCCACTCCCCCACCCAAACCCTGTCACCCACACACATACACACACAGGTGGGAACCAGAGACCTGAACTCTGGTCCTTCTGCATAGTAATGTGTGTGTTCTATTGGATGCACCCCTGTCGGAACCCTTGAATAAGTTTCTTAGTCTCAGGGGTGGGGGAGATAGCATAATGATTATGCAAAGACACTCTCATGCTTGAGGCTCCAAAGTCTCAGGTTCAATCCCCCACACCACCATAAGCCAGAGCTGAGCAGTGTTCTGGTGTTCCTCTCTCTGTATTGCTCTCAAAAATAAAACAAATTTTTAAAAAAATTAATAAAAAAAAAAAAGAGTTTCTTAGTCTCTGTAGCCACCCTTGCCCTCCTCTGCAATTGAGTGATTGCTGTGGGTATAAAAACAATGAGTTGAGCCTGTATAACCTCTGCATCCCTGTCAGTCCAAGCTCACATTCCACGGCCACAGCTAGGAATCTAGGTCAGATGAATGGGGTTTACAGTCAATGATGTTTGTATCCTTTCCCCATATTTGGGAGCTTCTCTCTGCCTTGACCCAGCTTTCTAGTCCTATTCTTAACTGACACCATCTTCTCAGACAATACTCTTAGCCCAGGTTATTGTCTGGGGAGATGGTGTCATAGTTGGAAAAAGAACTAGAAAACTGAATCAGGGAAGAGAGTAGTTCCCAAATATGATGAAAGTATATAAATATTATTAACTGTAAACCCCATCGATTTGATCTGGGGCTCATAGTCACTACAGGAGCCTATGTAACCTCTGTATCCCTGTAGATCTGAGCTCACATTCTGTGGCCATGGCTAGGAACATTCTAGACTTGATGTTATCTGCCAGACTTAGGTAAAAATTAGTAAAGTTGTGGGTACCTTGGAATATACCTAAAATAGACCTATTAGCTTTTTCCAAAATGGAGACCTCTAAATCTTCATCTGCAATATTCCAGCCTTTATGTTCATGATCAGTCAACTATTCGGCTTTATAGCTTAACCCTTTTTCAGCCACCAGGTTCCAAATACTACCATGATGCCAACCTGACTTCCCTGGGCAGACAAACTCACCAATATGTCCTAGAGCCCCACTTCCTCAGATCCCTGCCTCATTAGGGAAAGGGAGAGATAGGCTGGGACTATAGATCAACCTGCCAATGCTCATGTTCAGCAGGGAAGCAATTACAGAAGCCAGACCTTCTACCTTCTGCACCCCACAATGATCCAGGGTTCATACTCTCTGAAGGATAAAGAATAGGAGAGCTTTCAAGGGGGGCAGGGGCAGATGAGATAGGGAGTTCTGGTGATGGGAAATATATGGAATTATACCCCTCTTATCCTATGGTATTGTCAATATCTCCATTTTATAAATAAAAATTAATTTTTAAAAAAAAAGAAAAATTGGGGAGCAATTCTAAGGGCTTGGGCTCCAAGCTCAGCATGCATAGCAAGATAACCAGAGGGTTTGAAAAGAAGTTATTAGAGGGCTGGATGGTAGTGCACACCCATGCACAAGGAACCAAGTTCAAGCCCCTGATCAACACCTGTAGGGGGGAAGCTTCCCTGGTGGTGAATCAGTGCTGCAAATGTGCCTCTCTCATTCTCCCTCTCAATTTTATTCCTTCCTCTCTCAATTTATCTGTCTTTGTCAAAAAAAAAAAAAGATGTCCATTGAAAGTTCTGGATTAGTTGTACTGGCATTGATTCCCCATAATAATCCTGGAGGCAAAATAATAATAGAAGTTACTAAAAGTAGGAGGTAGGACTAGAGTGGGTAGAGTTCTGGGACAGAAACAGGAGGGCAAAGGCAAGTTTGCCACCTGGGGTGTTTTGAAGCAAGAACACGACAAAGAAGGAGCAAATGTGTTCTGGGAGTGAGACAAAGAGCTGACCCTGGCTTTATGTGGGCTTATTCAGGAGAATATCAGGCCCTAATCTCAAGGCAATCTGTGGGACACTGGCTATGGGAAACCTCTTATAATGTTAGTTCTCCTTTCCTGTCTATCTTGCTCTGGACTGAGGATGGGCTTGACCCTTAAGGAGTTTTCCTTCCTATAGAGTGTGTCCTTTTACTCAACAAATAAAAGTTACAAAAGTGTTTGGAGAATGATACTGTCTGTATTTAAGCAGCTAAGAGTGAATATATGCTGAGCACTTAGAAATATCCAAACATTCCTCATACTGTATCTCATTCTTACCACTCACTGAGTCAGACATTATTTCATGGAAAGAGGAGTGAAGGGTTAGTTATTTAACACTACCAATTAGAATTTTTCCCCAGATCTGCCTTTCTAATATTCCTTACTGCATCTGTGTAATCAAAGTTCTTTATTAAAAATATTATTTATTTATTGGATAGAGACAGAGAGAAATTGAGAGGGGAGTGGGAGACAGAGAGACACCTGCAGCAATGTTGCACCACCCTTGAAGCTATCCCCCTACAGGAGGAGACCAGGGGCTTGAACCTGGGTCCTTGAGCACTGTAATGTGTGTGCTTAACCAGGTGTGCCATCGCCTGGCCCAGATACAACAGTGGAGAACCCAAAGGAATCTTGCTACATCATAATGAAGACCTAACCTTTAAAAATGGTTTAAACATTTTTAAAAGTATGAATGTATGTATGTATGTATGTATGTAATTTAATAGGACACAGAGAACTCAAAAGGGGAAAGGAGATAGGGAGAGAAATACCTCCCTCTCCACTCCTGAAGCCTTCCCTCTGCAGCTAGGGACTGGGGACTCTGAACCCAGGTCCTTGAACATTTTAATGTGTGCATTCAACAAGATGTGCTACCACTTGGTCTCAAACCCTAAACTTCTGGTTGCAATCTCATGGATCCCTTCCAACTTTCACTGTTCTCTAGTGAAAGCAGAGCTGGCATGACTAGAGGCTCCTGAGTGAGACCAGCAGACGTAGGTGTGTCCTGGTCATTTTGGTGTTGCGTGTTGTGCCCTGGACAGTGGGTGAAGATGTCTAGGTGGTGTCACACCACATGTATGTGCACAGACAGGGCTTTGCTTCTCCCCTCCACCCGGTGTATACTCCACCTGATCCCCAGCAGCTTCAAGGTGAGCAATCCAAGCCGGTTGAGTGCTAGCCATGGTAATGGTTCCCTCTGCAGTTAGCATATGTCTTTCACAAAAACCAGCTATTTCGCCTCAGGTGGTTCAGAAAACCCTTCCCTGCTGCTGGTAACAGCTGACTTCACATGGGCTGTGACTTAATTATCACAGCACTTTATTTCAGTCTCTTATTAAATGTAGCAGCAGTGGTGGCAGCACTGCCACTGTGCCCTTGCTGGGGCGCTGGCTGCCTTGCTCTGCCCCACCCGGGCTTGGGTCTCATCTCAGAACTGAGAGCAACTATAGCCCTTTGCCAGAGAAGAAACTGACCAGAGCTATGTGCCCAGCAGTGGTGTGACCTCCACTAGTTCAAGGGCTTGAATAGTGACTGATAGGCAAGCAAGATTCCCAAGGATTACAAGCAAGTTGGTCAGGATGGTGAAGTGGCTCATGGGAACAGTGCATGGCTTTGCCATGTGCTGACCTAGATTTCAACCTGCCCCCCCCCCATCATATTAAAGGAAGCTTTGTGATTTATTTCTCTTTCTGCCTTTCTCTGGAAAAAAAGAAAAAGACAGACAGCATGCTGAAAGACAAGCTTCCAGTTCAGCAAAGAGTCGTCTGACACCTCCTAGGGTAAGAGAACAACAGAACACACAGTGAACTTGTGTCTGAGCCACACTGCCTACTTGTGTCATCTGCTTAGACCAAGCTGCACATAAACATCTTAATTCCTGAACTATGAGAATCTATCATAAGGGGTCCAAGCGGTGGCACACTCATTATACACGAGGGAACAAATTATTATGTACAAGGATCCAGGTTCAAACCATCGGTTCCCAGTTTTCTCCCTCTTAGAGCTCAAACAGTCGGTTCCCAGCTGTAAGAGGAAGAAAACTTCTAGAGTAGGGTACCAAAGTAAAAACCCTGTGGTAAGGGTGAGGATGGACATTTGGCTTCCCGTGGTGGCGGGGGTGGGGTACGGGTGAGGCGGTGGGATGGGACACAGTCTTTTGGTGGTGGGAATGGTGTTTATGTACACTCCTATTAATTTGTAGTCATATAAATCACTATTTACTTAATATGAGAGGGGAAAAATTGATTGTATGTCTCAAACTTTTTAAAGCACAGACTGAGTCTTTTTAATACATAGGCTGAGTTTTTGATATGTTGACTCTCAAAAGCCTAGACCAGGGAGCACAGAAGCAACCCAAGATGTTGGGTATTATACAGCAAACCCTAACAAAGGGACTTTTCAAAGTTAACCCAGTTACCAAATAATGTGATGATAACAATAACTATCTATTGTCTTCTTGAATCCTAAGACAGCAGGAACCTCAAATTTCTACTATAGAGCCTATATTTCCCCCAGTCCTGGAACCTTAGGGTGGGGCTCACTTTCCTGCATGCTTCTCTCAATTCATATCAAATAGTATTGCATCCACCAATCACAACCTGATCAACAAAACGAGTGCCACCTCAGCATGCTTCACTTCAGACTGTCCAGAGACTTCAGGTGTGGAATGACAACCCTTCAGCTTCATTACTCGGGTGAGACCTTTCCTTTCATAATATTCTCTAATTCATTCCAGGTGGTTCATTTCCTAACAAAGTCCCAAAACCTAGAAAAGACCAGGTCCCATGAGATAGAGCATATGTTCACATGTATCCATAACTAGGGCAAAATATATAACTGAAAGCAAAAGTACACAATATTCTGCAGTGAGTATCCCCCAACACTTCATCTGCACTATTCCAGCCTTTATGTCCATAATTGTTCAACAATTTGTTTGCCTTTGTATGTTAACTCTCTTTTCAGCCACTAGGTTCCAGATGCCAGCATGATGCAGACCAGACTTCCCTGGACAGACAACCCCACCAATGTGTCCTGGAGCTCCGCTTCCCTAGAGCCCCACCCTACTAGGGAAAGAGAGAGGCAGACTGGGTGTATGGATGGACCTGTCAATGCCCATGTTCAATTACCAAAGCCAGACCTTCCACCTTCTGCAATCCACAATGACCTTGGGTCCATACTCCCAGAGGGATAAAGAATGGGAACGCTATCAGGGGAGGGGATGGGATATGGAGATCTGGTGGTGGGAACTATGTGGAGTTGTACCCCTCCTATCCTAGGGTTTTGTTAATGTCTCCTTTGTTAAATTAATTAATTAATTAAAATAAATAAATAAATAAAAATAAAACAATGAGAATGAAAAAAAAGAGGGAGAAAACTTCACAAGTGGTGAAGCAAATGCTACAGGTATCTGTCTCTTTTCCATGTCTATCCCTTATCCCCTCTCAATTTCTCTCTATACTATCAAATTAAAAGAGTAAAGGAAAAAAAAAGGCTTCTGTAGTAATGGATTGATTGTACAGGCATAGAGCCCAGGTGGCAATAAGAGAGAAAAAAAAAGGGGGAGTAGGGCTGTAGTGCACCAGGTTAAGCGCAGGTGGTGCCATGCAAAGCGCAAGGACCAGCATAAGGATCCCAGTTCGAGCCCCTGGATCCCCACCTGCAGGGGAGTCACTTCACAGGCGGTGAAGCAAGTCTGCAGGTGTCTATCTTTCTCTCCCTCTCTCTGTCTTCCCCCTCCTCTCTCCATTTCTCTCTGTCCTATCCAACAACAATGACAGCAATAATAACTACAACAATAAAACAACAAGGGCAACAAAAGTGAATAAATAAATAAAATAAATATTAAAAAATAATAATAATAAAACTAAATTTAAAAAAAGAAGAGTCTATCATAATGACAGGACTGACAGCAGAACACAGAACAACAATGGAAGAATGCAGCATTTCTAAGATCTCCCAAATTTAGTAAAATCGTTAAACGTGGGGGGGGGGTAATAAAGCATACACCTAGGACTCAGAGTATGCCAAATGGCAGGTCTAAGGCTGTGAAAGAGCCCCCCCCCACGCTGCTTTATCTGTGCACAGCCACATGTAGGCAGACCACAGGGCCCAAGAAACACCATGCTTGCCTTTCAGGGGGCAACCTAAGCCCTGAGTGAGCTTACAGGCACAGCACTCTCCACACCAATGATACTTCTGCAGACACACCACTTTGCACTGGCACAAAATTGGTCATGCTGCCCCCCCCACACACACACAGCAAGCATATGCATGCATATTACACAACTTATATATGACATCATACAAGGGACTTGGCCCTTTGTGACTGATGGCAACTGACCTTGAGAATGGAATGCGGAGGAGAGGGAGAGAACACAATACTTTACGTAATAGAATTTCATGCCTGAGACTTACATGGGTCCCAGAATCAGTTCCCAACACCATGATAAATCAGAACAAAGCAGTGTTCTTGCAAAAAAAAAAAAAAAATCCAGAGAAACAGAGAGAAAGGGAGAAGAAGGAAGAAATGGAAAGTTCCCCTTTTTTCCTGAACAAACTGCTCTCTCTGGGGACCCCCCAAAGATACCACCCACTTTCTAATGAATTATGTATTTACTTTTTATTGATTTAATAATGATTAGCAAGGTTGTAGAATAAGAGGGACACTACAATTCTCACCACTAGAGTAAAAAAAAAAAAAAGCAAGAGAGTGAAAGGTAGAAAGAAAGAAGGGAAGAAAAGGAGAAAAGGAAAAAGGGAAGAAGGAAGGAAGGAAGGAAGGAAGGGAGAGGAAAAAAAGAAGTCACTGATTAGGGGGCCAGACAGTGGTGTACCTGGTTGAGTGGGCACATTACCCTGCAATGTGAACTGGCAGGTAAAGGGTGTGGGGACTAATATAAAAAAATTCAACATGTGTAGTAAAGCCAAATAAAAGCAGCCACAATCAAAAAAAAAAAGGTGGGTAAGAAATATGCAACACTTGTGGTAGTTTAAAATTGAAGTACATCAGCAAACAGGAGTGGGTTAAAACATTGTGACACGTTTGGGAACTGTAGCGGGCAAAATCAAAGTGGGCTGTACATAGTAAGTCAACACATGGGAAATATACAATCAAACCACACAGGGAGAAAAAGAGTGGGCAACAACTGAAACCTGTTGGGGTAAATTAAAGTCCAGCCACATTGGGGTGGAGTTAACAATTTGAAACACGTTTGGGGTGCCATTTGTTGTAATTTAAAAGGATTTTGCTGCCCTTTTTTTTTATTTATTTAAGAAAGTAGACATTAACAAAACCATAGAATAAGAGGGGTACAATTCCGCACAATTCCCATATCCCGATCTCCACATCCCACCCCCTCCCCTGATAGCCTTCCCATTCTCTCTCTCTCTGGGAGTATGGATCCAGGGTCGTTGTGGGTTGGAGAGGGTGGAAGGTCTGACTTTTGTAATTGCTTCCCCGCTGAACATGGGCGTTGACTGGTCGATCCATACTCCCAGTCTGTCTCTCTCTTTCCCTAGTAGGGTGGGGCTCTGAGGAAGTGGCGCTCCAGTACACATTGATGGCTTTTTTTTTTTTTTACGGGTTTAAACAATCGAAGCTTTATTAGTCGGTACAGTATTGCAGGTTGTATATTTTAAATACCACAAAATGAGAAATTATAGGCAGGGGTAAATAAGCGAGTCTCATAAGCCCACATATTACTTACCCAAAGTTCAGCCCCACATGTTCAAATTATTGGCTTGGCTTGGCTCAGGCCCACGAAGGCGTGGCCCCTAATACCCTGTTTTGTTGTTGTTGTTTGTTTGTTTGTTTTTGCTTTTAATGATGGAAATCTTTTGGAGTAGGAAATAGATTTCCCAGAAGAGTATATGCCTATCACACATGAGCCCCTGGGCTCAAATCTTAGCAATATATAGTATCACCAGCAGTGGTGGAGCGATATTGTGGTGTCTCTCTTAACCCTGTGTCTGTTTCTCCTTCTCCTCTTTCTCTAAAAAATAGGAAATTAGTTTGGGGAGATCATTCAGCAGTAATTTTAATTTTTTTTATTATATGGGTGAGGGCCCAAGTGCTACATATTAAAAAGTAGGAAGAGGAACTCAATTCAGAAATGTACATGGAGAACCAAAAGTTCTGATCTTGTTGGAACTAATACTCTACAGTGTATTCATTCAGTGTTTCTAAATCTTGAAACACTGGGAATCGCATTAGACTTCAACATGAGAATCAAGCTAAGAAAACAACTTTTGTGCTGCCTGAAGTCTGATAAAATTGATACTCTCACTGGTTCAGAGTATCTTAGTCACTAATGAGCCAAAATGGTAAAAATTCAGCTACAGCTACTTGCTAGTAGCTTCAAAGTATGCAGAATCCAATATCCTTGTGAGTCCACAGTGCACCTGCTCTGTCAATCTCACAGAATATTGGAATGCTTTTGCATAGTACAGACTGTGTTGCATTTTTTAAATCACTGATTTAAAAAAATAATTTATTAATGAGAAAGATGAGAGAGAGGGAGAGAGAGAGAGAGAGGAGGAGGAGGAGGAACCAGACATCAACCACTCTGGGACATGCACTTCTGGGGATTAAACTCAGAACCTCCTGCTTGAGAGTCCAGTGCTTTATCCACTGCACCACCTGCCGGACCACTGTGATACATTTGTTTGACTCAAAGGAAACCAGCTTGAACAAGTTCAGACCTGCTCATATGAAATATGGCTGATGCAGGATGAAGAAGAGAACTAACAATGACTGACCATCTAAGTAGTATCAAACTCTCAGCAAGTACCTTTACCACATTTGCTCATTTAATTTCAGCAGCCAGGGGACATGTACATCTCTTATTTCCAGAGATAAAGCAACTTGCGGAAGATTTTATATCTATTAGTTGGGATGTAAATCTCATAACTGAGACTGTTTCTATATCTATCTATTTTCTCTCCATGTTAGAAGTCCTGTAACAACAGGTAGATATGGGGCTCTAATGCTTTAGACTGACAGGGAAAGGGGAGACTTTCAAAGCATGCAGAATTCCCTGGATGGAGAGCAGTAATGGAATGTATCATCGTCATCACCAATAGTGATCATCACTTCTTGTGTAATCTAATGAGCAACATCTGGATGGGATTCCTGTCATGGGGTGTAGCTCTGGGACCATTTGTTCTCCAAACTAAACTTACTTAAAATGCTCGTTGCCTGAGAAAGGCTCAAGGGAGGCACACTTATTATTTTTGGGTGAATTTCCAGGGAGAGAGGGGTATGGAATGTCTAGACAATCCATGCTATCAGGAAAGAGAAGGTTGTGCCAAGAAATAGACGCCAAGAAGGTTTTTGCTTCTCATTGGACAAAGTTCCTTGACTTTGCCTACTAGCTCCTGTCCAGTGCTCTAGGGTTAAATTTAATGCTGATATTTGGTTTTAGGATCAAGGTCATCTGTATTGCCACAAAGACTGACTTTGCTTATGTGACCAAACCAAGAGACACAACAATCACTGTGTCCTTTTCTTCACTGCATCTGAGATGTCAGAGCAATTCCATGCATTTCCATGCATTTGCTACCAACCATGGCTCTAGCCTTCCATTCCACGTGACCCTTGTAAGAACTGGATCAAGTCAGGTCCTAAATTTGATCCATGTGGTGTATTCACTTTGGTATATCCTCAGATAACTAACTGAGGGTCCTACCCTATAAATGTATCCCTTGGGTAATCTTAGAAGTAGGATCCTAGGTATGGCAACAGAAAGAGGAAAAAGGGGGAAAATGCTCAGCTGTCCATGAAGGGCTCTGTGCTTGCATTTCATATGCCCTGGACACCTCCACCAACTCAGAACCAAACTTGTTCCTTCTTGCTCATGGAGGACAGGTAGTCCAGTTACATTTCAATCTCACTAATATCGAACTTCTATATAAATCATTATATATCTGATATTCAAGTTGATCGAGATACCTTTATATTTCAGACTGCCAAATCTGGCAGCTCCAAGCTGACAAGGAAATCTGTTAATTTATGGGTGAGAAAGCTGATTAGTTTAGCTGTTCAAAGATCTCCTTTGTCCATTTAAGCCTTTTAGTTTGTATCTAGTTTAGCATTGTGCGTTCTAACATCACATATGCTGTTTTTTTATTTATAAAATGGAAATATTGACAAGACTATAGGATAAGAAGGGTACATTTCCACACAATGCCCACCCTCAGAGCTCCATATCCAATCCCCTCCCTTGATAGCTTCCCTATTCTTTATCCATTTGGGAGTATGGACCCAGGAACATTATGGGGTACAGAAGGTGAAGGGTCTGGCTTCTGTAATTGCTTCTCTGCTGAGAGACATATGCTGTTTTTAAAGCCTTATTTTTGCTTACTTTTCTTTGACCACCTAACTTCAAGAATGTTTTCAAGCGTCCTGCTTTTTCTCTTCCTCTCCCACCTGTTTATGTTAAGCATTTTTTTCACATATTTTCTTTAATTTATTAACTTTTTGTCATCCCTGGGGTTTCACTACTGCAAGCTAATTTTTTCAGAGACTGAGGATAGATAGAAAGACACCATATTAAAGCTTCCTCCTGTGTGCTCTGGTGAGAGCCAGGCTTGAACATGGATCTTGCACACAACAAGTGCGTGCACTACCCTGGTGAGTTATATTCTTGATCCTCTCTTTTTTTTTTTTTTTAATTCCACCAGGGTTATTTCTGGGGATTGGTGCTAGCACTAAGGAACCATGGCTTTCAATGGTCTTTTTTTTTTTTTTTTTGCTTGCTTTTTATTTTTTTTTTTTCTGATTTGATATGAATGAAATTGAAAGGGGAAGGAAATACAGAAGGAAAGATAGACACCTGCAGAACTGCTTTACCACTCATGAAGCTTCCCCCTGAAGGTGGCGACTGGGGGCTCAAACCTGGATCCTTGTGCATGCTAACTTGTCTGCTTAACCAGGTGAACCACCTCTCATGTCCCCATCATATTTTTGTATATTATAGTCTAATTGTAAGGCTATTGGATGGTATAACTGATAAAGCATATCCTACCTCAGCTGGAAGCCACTCTTGCAATCAGCATCAAATGAAGATCCCTGGCCTAAGACTGGCTTTGTAGCAAGTGTGTGTGTGTGTGTGTGTGTGTGTGTGTGTGTGTGTGTGTAGGGGAGGGCGGGCATAGGAAGAGAGATGGATACAGGGGAGCTCACCTGCAGAGAGCAGAAGGCCTGGGTGAAGGGTGGCATCCGGACCAGGTAGGAGGCAACGATGATGGCTGAGGAGTAATGAGTGTAGTAGTGGCACTGGACGGTCATGTCTCCTGTAATGAAAAGATGAAAAGTGTCTGGGTTGGCTCCATACCTGTGCTGGGTCTAGTGGCAGAAATGCAGGCTATGTCAGCTTCAAGAACAAGCTTGAGAGAACATCATCTGCTGCTGACAGAACCCAGACGTTCTGCTGCCAGGTGTCCTATAATTTGGCCAGTAGCCATCCCTGGTAAAAAGCACATCCAAATATGGTGGTGGAGGATTACCTAGGTGGGGGGTTGGAGAGTTATGTGGAAAACTGAAAAAAGTTACACACATACCAACTACTATATTTTACTGTTGCCTATAAACCATCAATCCCTCAATAAATCAAATAATATAAATAAAAAAGCACACTCAAGCCTCCCAGAGGTCTGTTCTTAGAAATTCAGGCAGAGAGTCAGGCTCTAGGAAGTCTGTACTAAGGTCCTTAAGGGAGTAGTGCTCTGGGCTTTGGACTTAAGGGATGTAGAAAACACTGCATGCTTACTGTTTTGCTACCAGTATGTTCCCCCCCACCCCTGCTCTCTTTTAGGATAGAGGTTTGAGCTTGTTTAATCAGGGATATCCCTGTGTGAGATGTGACAAAGGCTTCCATGTTCCCAGAGTGGCCTGGAATGCTGGAGACAGACAGAATCTTCTCCATCTGCTCTACCCAGGGCTTAAAGAAACCAGAACAAAGAGGCAGCAGCAATGACAAGACTTGATTATTCTAGCTGGCTCACAGCCATGCTGCCACTTTATCCTCTCCCTCCCTGGGTCCACACCTTCACATACCAACGAAATTCACAAGGAGCACTGCACAAATAAAGAGGCCCCAGTGAGTGTGAGACTTGCTCACCTTAGTTGTGAGTGGCACAGTCAACACAGGATGAACCAGCTCTCCCAAATGTTGACTTAGCCATGCCTGACCCTATACCTTCCTTTGTGCCATGAGGGTTTTTTCTAAATTAGTGTCCTATGAATGGTCTGTGTGGGGGGGGCTTCTGAATGCATGTATACAATGCAACAAGTTCAACATGTGACTAATACACACCCAGGTTCAGATGAGAAACAGAATAGTTTCAAGTGGGCCCTGCCTGGGACACGTGGGAAAAGGACATAGAAATGGGAGGTATCATCTGACAGAAAAGTTTCTGTGGGGGTTAGGGCAGTCATACTGGTTCAACTTGAGTCTCAGGAGGAAATAAGTGGGGGAAGGAGAGCCTGCCCACAGCGCCTCCCTTCTCATGTCTCCCACAAACAGGTATGCCAGTTCTGTCAGAATGGGAATCCTGGACAGAGGGCAGGAAACCTTCTAAGGTCTATGAGGAATGCACTAAGAAACTTCATTTTTTTTTATTATTTATTTTCCCTTTTGTTACCCGTGTTGCTTTATTGTTGTTGATGTCATCGCTGTTGGATAGGACAGAGAGAAATGGAGAGAGTACGGGAAGACAGAGAGGACGGGAAGACAGAGAGGGGGAGAGAAAGATAGACACCTGCAGACCTGCTTCACTGCCTGTGAAGGGATGCCCCTGCAAGTGGGGAGCCGGGGTTCAAACCAGTATCCTTCCGCGGGTCCTTGCGCTTTGCGCCACATTCTCTTAACCTGCTGCGCTAGCACCCGACCCCGACTAAGAAACTTCTTATCCTGCTTATAACCTGTTCAGTAAAGGCAGGTCCTTGAGCTGAAGTGAATCTTCTCAAAGTGTGCTCCCTCTGGTTCATGGTTCATGGATGAGTGATAGAAAATGTTTTCTTTCTTTCTCTACCTCTCTTTTTCTTTTTTGCCCCTCCGGTAATTCCTGGGACTAGGTGCCAGCTCTATGAATCCACTGCTCCTGGCGGCCCTTTTTTTCCATTTTACTGGATAGGGCAGAGGGAAATTGAGAGAGGAAGGTAAGGTAGAGAGGAAGAGAAACAGAGAGACACCTGCAGATCTGCTTCACAACTTGTGAAGTGACCCCCCACACACACACACACACAGGTGGGGAGCTAGAACCTCAAACCCGGATCCTTGCACTAGTCTTTGCGCTTTGTACTGTGTGCACTTAACCTGGTGCACCTGGTTTAGCACGTGTTACAATGCGCAAGGACCCAGGTTTGAGCCCCCAGTCTCCACTTGCAGGGGGAAAGCTTTTCAAGTGGTGAGGCAGTGCTGCAGGTGTCTCTCTTTCTCTCCCTATCTCTATCTTCCCTTACCCCCTCAATTTCTGACTTTCTCTATCTAATAAATAAAGACAATAAAATATTTTTTTAAAGAATGACTCAAGCTAGAGAAAAAAAACACCCACCAAGTCCATAAGCATTTGGATAGCAGGAAAGTGTGCAAAAAAGGACAGTGAAGTTCAAAAATTATTTTCTAATCACCTCTCCCAGAGCCCTATCCCATCAGGCAAAGGCAGAAACAAACTGGGGGGTATGGATCGACCTGCCAATGCCTATGTCCAGCAGAGAAGCAATTACAGAAGCCAGATCTTCTACCTTCTGCTCCCCATAAAGAATTTTGGTCCATCCTCCCAGAGGGATAAAGAATAAAGAAGCTTCCAATGGAGAAGATGGGATATGGAACTCTAGTAGTGGGAGTTGTATGGAATTATACCTCTCTTACCCTACAATATTGTCAATCATTACTAAATAACTAATAAAAAACTAGATTCTAGAGCCAGACAAATGCAGGGTTTGCTAGTTAGAAACTATGGCACTGCATGAGTTGCTTAAACTCTCTGGGTTCCAGTTTCCTTCTGCACCACTAGAATCATTGCACATGCAAAGCAGGTTGGCCTTGCCAGGTTCACAGAAAATGCTCACACATGTCACTTCTCCTTGCTTTTTCTTGTCAGTATTATAAAAGTTTTAGGTTTAACTACCATAGTTCTCAGTTCTTGCTACACATTAGAATCACCAGGGCTGAACTCCACTCTTATTTAAATCAGAGGTAGATTTTAAAACTCTCTGGTTGATTCTTAGGTCAGCCAGAGTTCAGGCCACTGGATCAGAGATTTCTCTCTCTCTCTCTCTCTCTCTCTCTCTCTCTCTCTCTCTCAGATTTTATCTATGAAGAAGATAGGAGGAGAGAGAAAGAACCAGACATCACTCTGGTACATGTGCTGCCAGGTACTGAACTCAGGACCTCATGATTGAGAGTACAGTGCTTTATCCACTACATCACCTCCCAGACCACAATGAGACTCTCTATTCAGATGTAACTGTGATAGGCTAGATGATCACCTATATAGTAATTAACTATTAATTTAAGAAGTTCAGATAAACAGCGTTACAGAAAATAATTAAGCTTAGGGTCTACCCACCTTCTGTCTTCTCAACTTCTTTAAACCTCTGGATAAATTTCAGTCTCCTTTCCTTGGTCTGAGCCCCCATGGGCTTTGAAAGATCCCGAAAAGTCTTGGAATTCGTCAAGTTCAGTGTCTAGAAGGCAGATGTGCAGTTGGAGTTAACTCCCCTCAGACCCGCTAGTGCCCCAGGGAGATTTCAGGAGCCATGCTCTTTAGTTTTATGGTTCTTTTTATTGGTTTACTGTCATTTGATCTGACCCCCCCTCTGGTGATTAGCAGGTGTGCTGGGATTTTATGGCCCTGGAGCCAGTGATCCACAAAGACTTAATAGGGGAGAGACCAAAAAATAAGAGGAGGGAAAGATTGACTTCACACTGAACCTGTTCCAAGTTGACCCAAACTAGGATATCTCCACCTCTCATGAAAAGAGACTTCCAAAAGAATTTCTGTTGTCTCTGAGGCACTTCACTCCTGCCCTCATGGAGCAGTTTGCTTCTGTGGTTTAAGGTTTCCCTGCTTAGACTCGAATGGATTTTCTAGGAGGTCTAAAGTCATCTTCTTGGGGAGGAGATGAGAGGATGTTGTCTCTTTCCTGGAGGCCCACTGGGTAAAGAATATATGTGCTGTCACCTCTTCCCCTACCATATACATAGTAGTGGAGGCCTGAAGTCTTTTGAGGAGATAAGAAAGCACAGAACCAGAGCTTCCCCTGGTACTACAATGGGTCTCCATGTAGTGCTGGGTTTGAGCCTGAACCCCATGCATGACTATGCAAGTGCTCTACCCAATAAGTGATACTTTTGGTCTCAAGGTATTTTCTTTCAGCAGAGCTACTCCATGTATTAGTGGAAGAACTATACATTCCCTGTGGTCTGCATATCTTTAATAGATCAAGGTGATTATTTGTAACTTATTTTTCATTTTCACTAGCAGCAAAGCCCCTCAATTCTGCTGAGGAAGCACAGCCTGACATCTTCTCAAACATCTTCAGAAAACAGGTATGAGTGAGAATGAAGCAAGCACTCCTGTAACCCCCATGAAAGGATCACTTCTGGGCCCTTGGGCTAAGGTCAAGTGTAAGATCTGTTCTTATCAGTTTAATAACCCCCATGAGGAAGTGGACACATGTAGACCCACACTTCATTCCAAGGAATCCTTTTTACCAAGACAGAATCAGATCTCAGAGTTTCTAGATCTTTTTTCCCCCTCCAAAAGATATTGGGTATTTAGATTTTTGGGAGAAAATGCCCAAATGTTAAATGTCAGTAGTTAATCATAAATTTGGGCTAAATATAAGGGGGTTGTAAACCATCACTTTGCAAGAGATGAAGTGAATCTGGGATTGGTAAAATTCCAATGTGTTCTGGAACCCCACATCTCCAGAGCCCTGCACCACCAAGGAAAGAGAGAGACAGGCTGGGAGTATGGATTAACCTGCCAATGCCCATGCTCAGCGGGGAAGCAACTAAAGAAGCCAGACCTTCCACCTTCTGCACCCCATATTGATCCTGGGTCCACACTCCCAGAGGGATAAAGAATAGGAAAGCTTTCAAGAGGAGGTGAATGGGATAGAGAGTTCTGGTGGTGGGAACTGTGTGGAATTGTACCCCTCTTATCCTATTGTCTTGTCAGTATCTCCATTTTATAAATAAAAGAATTAAAAACAAAGCTTTGATATCAGGACTACTGAGTGGCACATTTGGTAGGGCATAGACTGCACAATGTACAAGGACCTGGGTTCTAGCCCCTACCCCCACCCCCACCTGCAAGGAAAAAGTTTCATAAGCAGTGATGAAGTACTGCATCTCTCTCTCTCTCTCTCTCTTCATCCCTCCCTTCTTCCTTCCCTCTCCTCTCTCAATTTCTGTCTTTATCCAATAAATACATTCATACATACTTACATATAATAAGTTTTTAAAAGGGGGTAGACAACATAATGGTTATACAAAGAGACTCATGCCTCAGGCTCCAAGGTCCCAGGTTCAATCCTACGTACCACCATAAGCCAGAGCTGAGCAGTCTCTGGTTTAAAAAAAAGCTTTTAAAAATACTTTGTGCTCAAATGGATTATTAGAACAAATGAAAGATAAAATATGGTAGAAGTTTTGCCAAGTAAAATGTTTGATGTGAGTATAGGAGGTCATAAGAGACTGCATCTCTCTCTTCTAAATGTTGGGGGTTAATCACTGAAGCAACCCTAGACAGCACTGGCCAGAGCTGTTCTGAACCAGGACCCAACTACATTCTGGCCTAACACATAGGGCCCAACACACCTCCTGATGGCTGAGCCACATGCTGGTGGTCTGGGAAGTGCTTTATAACTTGGGAACTCCCAATTATCACACCTTTTCTCTTCATCCCTCCTCTGCCTGCCGAGGCTGGAGGGTAAAGGCCAAAAGATCAAATGCTGTTGTCACCACTAGCCTCATGTCTGAATCAGATGCTGGGAGAATTTCATGTACCCGTTATTAAAGTTAAATCACAGGGAAACAGTTTGTTCTCTTTGGATGTTTGCCCCTTCCCTTCCTTTCTCTTTTTTCCCCTTCCTTTCCCTTCCTTTCCCTTCCTTTCCCTTCCCTTCCTTTCCTTTCCCTTCCTTTCCCTTCCCTTCCCTTCCCTTCCCTTCCCTTCCCTTCCCTTCCCTTCCCTTCCCTTCCCTTCCCTTCCCTTCCCTTCCCTTCCCTTCCCTTTCCTTCCCTTCCCTTCCTTTCCTTTCATTTCCCTCCCTCCCTTCCTTTCTTCCTTCTTCTTTCTCCCTTTCTTTCTCTCCTTCCTTATTTGCCTTTCTATTCTCTCGCATTTCCTCCTTCTCTTATTCTCTATGCACATTAATTCTATAGATAAACTCCATGTTCCTCTTGATTGGATGACCACAGTCTTGGCCCATGGCTGTATCTCAGTAGAGAGGCATTATTTGCCTTTTTTGTGTGTGTATGTGTGTATCAGTAAGCCAGGATGCCACATGGGGTACATGTAAGTCACTTTCCTGGTCATGTTGATAATCCCACACCACAGAAAGGCCTGGATCAGGAACGCCGTCAGTCAGAATTTCAAGCCCCTCTTTGGGGTGAGGGTCCAACATGGAGCATCTCTGGGGCTCAAAGTGGACTGACTGTTGTGGTAGAGGCTCTGTTTTCTGAGTTAAGGTGCTCTAGCAGGGTCAGAGAGCCTGTGGGTACCTTGCAGTATCCACGTAAGTACCATACCTGTGAGGTGTAGTCAGCCAGTACCCAGGGAAACACTGGGTACTGCATGTAGTCGTTGTAGGTCCTCCCAGCCAATGTGTTGAGGTACATGAGGTACTCAAAATTGCTGATGTCCCTTTTCTATTGGAAGAGACAAAGAGTGGATAAACCAAAGGCAATTGACATCTCCCTGAGGGACACAGGGCTCTAATTCTCAGCTCCGGGAAGGAGACCCTTGCTGTGTAAGTGAGACTGGGCAGGACACGCCTTCCTAGCTCCTCATTCATCCTGTACAAGAGCCAGGCTGATTCATGAAGGCCACAGTGATTTCACTATGAATTGAAATATGCTCAGGAAATGAAATAGACCAGGAAAAAATATTAATTTATAGCTCAGGAGAAAGCATACTTTTGTGTTAATTGCTGAGTGTGACATACTAATGGTAATTAAAATATTACAAATAGAAGGGCTGGCTGGAGGTGCAGCTGGTTGAACCCATGTATTAGAATGCACAAAGACCCAGGATCAAACCCCCAGTTACCACCTGTGTGTGTGAAGTGTCTGTCTTTCTCTCTTTCTCTACCTTCGCTTTACCCCTCAAATTTTCTCTGTCTTTATATAATTAACAAGTAAATCAATATTTAATGACTATCACAAATGTGTTGGGTAAACTTAGTGCCAACTTCTTTATCATTCAAAAAATAAGCTGAGAGAAGTCTTTTCAGTCATTAAGAAGTCCTCATCAATGGGCCAAGCAACTTCTTGTCTCTGAGAACCTAGGAACTTCCTTGATCCCTGTCCTTGTCTGTTGGGGAAGACTCACTGTCAAGGTTCTCTGCCT
Organism: Erinaceus europaeus; assembly: GCF_950295315.1. Lineage (NCBI taxonomy): Eukaryota > Metazoa > Chordata > Mammalia > Eulipotyphla > Erinaceidae > Erinaceus > Erinaceus europaeus. The sequence goes on along the minus strand of NC_080162.1, from coordinate 96,529,818 downwards.
GGAAGCAGAGCTGCAAGTGGAGGAAATTCTCCAAGACTAATCTGAGATACGGGGCATGGATGCAACGGTAGCACCTTGCCTTGCCCTGGCCTGCTCCTTAGTAAAGGATGTGGACACGAGTGACCACAATGTCAGTTTCTGGTTGCCATGTGCTCTTTAGTACCAGTTCTCTTGGGGAATTTTCTTCCTTTCATTGGGTACTCTAGGCTTTAGGTCATTCAGTTTGGGAGCCCTTCATATAGTCCCAGGACAAGAAATGATCACCTATACATTTGCTAAGGTGTGCTCATTTATACATACGTGTACATGTATTTCAGGGATAGAGCATGAATGGTGTACATGCATGCATATACACCACACACACACACACACACACACACACACACACACACACACTTTCCAACTCTGACTTCTAATGTTCAAGATTGTCCTCAACCAGGGAAATATCTGAGACATTTTAATAAATTAAAAAATAACTATTTCCCACCCCCCAGATTAATTCATATGCTTTCTCTTTCCATTGTGGGAATCTGAACTATTTTATGGTTTGTGTTCTCAGAATGTCTCCTCAGACCCAGTCATCTGAGGGGAATACTGTACCTGCCACCTCTGCAGCACGGTCCTGTCGAAGGCTGGGAACCTTCTGTGGGGCAGAAAATGATGGTGGTTATATTTTAGGGCATGAATTTCTCGGGCATTGTGGGGCCAGGGTATCTAGAAAGTCTCAAGAGTTCTCAAAGCACAAAACAGCTCTCCAAGTAAGGGAGACGAGATGATAATCTAAGTTCTTCTTGTTCCCATATGTTCCTGTGAGTACTAGGTTGTTACTGTCACTGTTACTCTATTTTTACTTGGCACACTGAAGCCTGTACATGTGAAAATTCACTTAGTGAAGCTGACAGTTTACAGATAGAGAGACAGACAGAGACACAGAGAGTGGGATAGATACCATAGCACCAAACCTTCCATCAAAGCCACATGTGATGTGTTGGAGGTACAGAGATGGACTGCATGCTTGGCAAGGCACAGATCACCTATCTCACCAACCCAGTCAGTCACTGTCATTCTGACAGGATATGCTGCTACTTTAGGTTTGGTCAATGGAGAAGTCCTAGGGACATGCAGAAGCAGCCTGGGGGCTCACAAACAGACCCTAAGTTTCCTAAAGGCACAACTTGGCCTTCTTGGACCACATAAATGTGTGTCAGTATATTTTATATGCATTTAATATAGTAAAATATGAATGTACCTTTAATTTAAAAGGCAAAAAAATATGTAAGTTCAAAGAATATAAGAGTCTCCAAACTACCGTTCACATTCAAGAAGTAGCCACTATGGACAGTTTCCAGAAGGGCTCTACCCATGTGCCTTTCTACATGCTTGCAGAAGTGTTTTTAAAATTGATTATGACTGGGATCATCTATTTAACTTTTAAAAATATATGATTTATTTATTTTTATTGTCTTTATTTATTTATTGGATAGAGACAGTCAGAAATCAAGAGAGAAAAGGGAACTAGACTGAGAAGAGGCAGCATGTTTGACTTTCAGTTGGTCTGGCAGACCATTTTGAGTAAAGACCTGATCTTGGGTCCAGGAGGTAGCACACTGGTCTTTACTCAAAATGGTCTATCAGACCAATTCAAAATTAACCTTGTTGCCTTTTCTCAATCTAGCGCATTCTCTCAGTGCTGTCCAGAGACTCTCTAAACCCCCTCCACACACATTCTATGTTCCATCCATGTGAACTCCCCCACAGTCTGTCAGGCTTGACTGTCCAAATGCCCTAGCAAGATAGTGTCCTTTTATCATTCCATTATAGTATCACTGTCACATCATTTGTCTTAAGATTTTCATTCCACCTTATTCAATTATTTCTTTGATAGGCTTTCTATAAACAGAAAGACATTGCTTTCCTGCATAGGCAAATCACATAGCCAAACAAACAAACAAAAAACAAAACAAAACAAAACTAGCAAAGCATGGTCAAACTCATTAATTTATAAAGACTCGTCTATTGTGTCTGAGCCTGCCACCTGCCCTACTTCTTCAATTTCAGAAGGTCTGCCTTCACAACTATAAACAGGGCAAAGTCCAGGCTGAAATCACCATCTTGAAAAGGACATGTTCTGAGCCTTCCTCACCTATGAGGATGAAGAGTTGGTATGAAAAAATCTGGTAAATGTGCTTCTTTTCGAGTTTAATAGTGGAGTGAAAACAGGAAGGGAAACTATGTGCCTGTTAGAGGCAAGAAAATGGGAGACACCCTCTACCTGCCATTGTTTCTTTCAGAAAAGGTTCTAGAATTTCACCTGTGGCCTTTTGTGACATTGCCACCCTGTGGGATGGTTTACACTAGGTAAAGTTATCTCATCATACCATTCCTCACTTCACTGGCAATGAGCTCCAAGGAAGATCTCTTTGTTGCCACCAGAGTCAGAAACCATTATCAACAGCACCAAAAAGCAAAGGTGAGTTCCATCTAAATGTTTTATTTATTTATTTATTTATTTATTTATTTGGTACATCAATTTCAGATCTAAGTCAAGATTAATGAAAACCCATGAAAAGACAGACATTCAACAAGAGATTTCCCCCCATGTGTTAGCAGGGTATTGATTCTTCCTTTTACTTATCTATTTACTTATAAATTTATTTTATTTTATTTTTGTCACCATGATCATTGCTTGGGTCTTTCATGACAAAGCACACTCCTTACCTTACCTGGTGAACTATCTCTCCAGCCTTACCCATCTACATTTTAATGTATATTTACTTCTTGTACATTTTTTATTTTGTAAAATGATGATTTCATTTTTTGTTGATCTTGGCCTTATGATAGTCATATTATTCAAATTTAATGTACTTTTATGCATGTCATAATTAGAAATATGCTATGTATCAGAATTTCTGGCAGTTGTAAAATTACTACTTATCTTTATTGGTTAATTAACTTAATTTATCTATTATCTAAATTAAATTTATGCTAGCTTAGCTCTAATTTAATGATTTACTTTTTTCATTACTTTATAATTAGTTTTCATTTTTGTACTTACCCATATTTTTATTGCTGGTATTAGTGAAATTTAGTTTTTTTTTACTTCCCTATTTCTAGGTATGCTTTTTTAGCCAATTGTATTTTAATATTTTCATGACAACTTTAATCATTAAACTATTTTCATAATTTGGAGGCACTGAAAGAAAAATATGAACAGAAAGACTATAAATAGAAAAATAAATACATCAGCATCATTCATGATAATGCCAAAGTGAAATGATAGAAAAGTAATGTTCACCAGGTTCAGTATAATATGGTCACTCAAAATCTAAGTTTTAAAAACTACACATAAGCATTCAATGACAAAATACTAATCGAGAAAAATATTTAAGAATTGTGTGAATTGAGGCCAGAAAGATAGTTCTATGTTAGAACACAGGTCTTAGATACCGAGGCCCAGAGAACCCCGATTCAATCCCCAGTACCATTATATTTCTGGCCCATGGGATGCTCTGGTGTCTCACTTGCTCATAAAAAAACCCTTGAGGGGTAGATGCTGGTTAACCTGTTAGAACATACACATTACCACCTGTGAGGATTCAAGTTCAAGCCCTCAGGGGAGCCCTCATGGGAGAGGCTACACAAGCAGTGGAGCAATGTTCCAGGAGTCTTTCTTTCTCTCTGTCCCTCTCCCTCTAATCTTCTACCAAAAAGAAGCAGCCCTAAAACAGCTTCAAGAAACAGTGGAACCATGCAGGTACTAATCCTCAGTGATAAACCTGGAGGCAAAAACTAAAATAAAGAATAAAGTTTATTTATTTATTTATTTTGCCTCCAGAGTTACCTCTGGTTACCATGAATCTGCTGCTCCTGGAGGCCATTGCCCCCCTTATTGTTGCCCTTGTTGTTGGATAGGACAGAAAGAAATTAAGAGAGTAGGAGAAGACAGGGGGAGAGAAAGATAGACACCTGTAGACCGGCTTCACCGCTTGTGAAGTGAATCCCCTGCACATGGGGAGCCATGGCCTCCAAGCCCGGTCCTTACACTGGTCCTTGTGCTTTGCACCACCTGCGCTTAACCTGCTGCGCTACCACCCAGCCCACAGAATAAAGTATTTTTGTAAATCTTTTCTAAGGACTTGTCTGATTTTTTTTAAATTTTGGTTTACAAAATGGAAATATTGACAAGACTATAGGATAAGAGGGGTACATCTCCACACAATACCCACCCCCAGAGCTCCATATCCAATCCCCTCCCTTGATTGTCTGACTTTTGTGAGCACCATCATCACTCGATTTCTTATTGTGGAAAGGATGAAGAGCTGAAGACCACTTGCCTGGGCTGGGCATTTACCTTGCTATGTGCAAAGTTAGGATTTGAGCCCCTGACACCATATGGGAGATACTATGGCACTGGGAAAGTTCTGGAGCTGTGGTGTCTCTCCTTCTCTGTGTGTTCCTATCTATCTAATGAAAAAGTTGGCCTGGAAATGGTGACATTACAGTTGTGCAAGGCCCTGGCACAGCAAAAAGAAAGGAAGGGATCAGTAAGACAGCTCACTTTGACAGCATGCTTGCTTTGTCATTCACTTGATCCAGGCTTAAATCAGATCCCCACCACACTGACACTAGAGGAAGCTGTTATCTATCTCTCTTTCTGTTTCTCTGTCACCAGGCTCTGTGCCTTTGCCTGCACTGTTCCACCACTCCCAGCAACTGGTTTTTATTTTATTTTCTCTTCAGCTAAGTGTGTATGTATGTGTGTGTGTGTGTGTGTGTGTGTGTGTGTGTGTGGAGGGGGATAGGTCACAGGACTGAAGCTTCCTTAACTGTGGTTGGGGCCATGCTTAAACCTGGGTCATGTACAAGACAGAACTATACACTATTCAACTGAGCTATTTCACAGACTCACTTTCTTCTTGTTGTTGATAGAGGGTGAGAGACATACACAGAGAGGAGGAAAAAGATAGACAAGGAGAAAAAGAGACACCTGCAGCACTGTTTCACAATAGGTAAAATTTCACCCTTGCAGATGAGAGCCAGGGACTTGAACCTGGGTCCTGGTGCATGGTAGCATGTGTGATCTGCTGGGTGAACCACCACTTGGACCATCTCATTCTCTATCTGGAAAAAAAAAAGTCAGTTTGGAGAAGTGAAGCTGGTGATTTAAAAAAAAAGTGCAAAGAAAACTACAGAAAGTCAATAAATTTAAATATGTGAAAAGATAAAAGGCAGCCTGCTTAAAAAACCAAAGAGCAGAGACAAATAATCTAGACAAATTACAATAAAACAGAATGGCATTACACTAGACTGTATGCTGTAGAAATAAGCTATTTGTCTCCACAGAAAATTTGGGCAACTTTTTCCCTTGCTTTAGAAATGTCACTTCCAGTGCTCACATGGGAAACAGACTGGCTCTGTCTGGCTCTATGGCCACCCCCCCCCCACCTTATATTTATAATAGTTGGGGGAAAGTGGAAAGAAAACCCCTTGCAAGAATCCTAGAGGACTAGGAGTCAACTTTCCTTGTGGGAAGGGAGCAGAGCCTGCTGGGAGGTTTGGATGTAAGCCAATTATGTTCTTTCACCTGACAGACTGGTGCTTTGTCACCCAGCAAACTGGCTTCCAGATTATGCTAATTAACTTCAAGTAACAACTCTCTTGTTGCCTGGTGACAAAATTTTCACAGTTCAGGAGCAGGAACTGGAGCTAACAAGGTAAGTTTTCTCTGCTATTGGCCCTGCATTTACTGATTTGCCTTAGTTTTGGCAAATAATAACCACTTCAAACTCTACTCCACCCCATCACTGCTTCCTTTGAGCATACAATTTTGGAAATGCCAGTGGTTCTCCTGCTGTGTTTTATTTACAACTCCCAGACAGAAGCTATAATGCACTATTTAGGAGGTGGAAGAAACTGGCCCTGAGCCCCAGGGAGGAAGGGCAAACACTAAGGATCCAGGGAGGATGGGTGCTTTAGGTGCCTGGAGTCACCGACAGACTTGGAAAGGGGAATGTGTGGGCCAGAAGGGCTAGCTTTAGGGATTAACACTTGATTCTCTTTCCAACAGATCTCTAGAGCATTTTTGCTTCTCCACAAGTAGGTGGAGACTAGTATTAGAACTGCTTCTACATCTAACCAGTTACCCTTGAAAGGAAACTGTAGGGTAAATGCTTGCTCACTTGAATCTGTGAAGGTAACTTCAGCATATTTAACTTGCTAACTGTGGTATTTTTACTCTTCAAACAATCTGAAATTTCTAGTCTATTTTGTATGTCAGTAAACTGAGTTTCTGATAAAATCAATAGTGAAGGTGGGAGGTGGCAAATGGAGGAGTACATTTTTTTTTCTTTTTTTTAATATTTATTTATTCCCTTTTGTTGCCCTTGTAGTTTCATTGTTGTGGTTATTATTGTTGTTGTTCTTGTCGTTGTTGTTGGATAGGACAGAGAGAAATGGAGAAAGGAGAGGAAGACAGAGAGGGGGAGAAAAAGAGAGACACCTGCAGACCTGCTTCACTGCCTGTGAAGCGACTGCCCTGCAAGTGGAGTCTTTGTGCTTTGCGCCATGTGTGTTTAACCCACTGCGCTACCACCTGACTCCCAGAGGAGTCCATTTCTTTTCTTTTGCCTCCAGGCCAGAACTACAAATCCACTGCTCCTGGGGGCGGCTATTTTTTCCCATTTTGATGCCCTTGTTATTGTTATTGTTGTTATAGCTGTTGTTGGATAGGACAGAGAAAAATCAAGAGAGAAGGGGAAGGCAGAGGAGGAGAGAAAGACAGACACCTGCAGACCTGCTTCACTGCTTACAAAGTGACACCCGCCCCCCACAGGTGGGGAGCTGGGAGCTCCAACCGGGATCCTTATGCTGGTCCTTGCGCTTGGCACCATATGTGCTACTGCCAGCCCAGAGGAGTCCGTTTCTATTGGCCTCAACACCCTTGTTTCTCTGCTACTCACATCCTTCTCTTCTATGACATTGTCTTTTTTTTTGAAAGCACTGAAGAGTTGCCTGGGCCTAAGTAATGTGTCTGCTGCCTTTCTTGGTAATGTTGACCTCATTCCCACAAAGTTACATCTATCTGCCTAAAGTTGTCTTATAAGTGACAGTGTTGAATCCTTCAGTAAAAATTTCAAATCAACCCAAGAAAGACTCAAGAAGGAAAGCGAAATCTGAATTAGGGAAGTGTTTCCACTGAAAAGGACTAGAAGTCACAGCAGTTTCGCACAAGCAGTGAGTCCCAAAGCACCTTTACAAATCAGACTAAGTTGAAACCAAGTAGGAGAGATTTCACATCTAGTGCAGAGAACTCAGAAACTACACAGTTGGAGTCCCTATTTCCCCCTAGGTCATCAGTCCATCTCTTCAAACTTTTGCTTGATCATATCCTCAAGTTTATATACTTGTCCCCTTATAACTATAAAAGCTTTTCTTTCTCCTTGGTACAATATGATTAAAACACATTAAATCTGGGGTCAAGCAGTGGTGTGCTTGGATGAACACACACACTATCATGAACAAGGACCCAGGTTCAAGCCCCTGTTCTGTTGCTATCAGGAAGAAGCTTCAAAAGTGATAAAGCAGGGCTGCAAATGTCTCTTTGTCTTTCTCCCTCTCTATCTCTCCTTACTTACCAATTTCTCTGTCCTATTCACTAGTTGTGAAGTCTAAGAAAACAGATACTCTTTGTGAACATTTGGAAATTGGGACAGGCCTAGAATTCATCCAATCCATCCATGCATTCTCAACTGAGGGCCTACTTTGTACCAGACACTTGAATGCCTCAGAAGACCAGAGAGAAGAAAGTATTGAGCTTGGGGAATCTGGAGTCTTGTGGGGGAGGAAAGTGAAAGGCAGACAACTAAACTAGATACACTAAAAAAATACATTCTAAAATATATGTAGGAGATAGATGCAGTAAAAGGAGCATGACAGTTAAGAAGTTCAGTGGACAAGCACACTAGGGTTAGTTTACCCTGTTAATTGAGGAATAATTGAGAGGTATATAGTATTGTGAAATAGTAAACAGACTGGAGCTGAACAGTGGCACACCTGGTAAAGTGGACATGTTACAATGCTCAAGGACCTGGGTTCAATCCCCTTGTCCCCACCTGCAGGAGGAAAGCTTCATGATCACTGAAGCAGTGCTACTGGTTCTCTCTCCCTCTCTCTCTCCCTCTCCCTCTCCCTCTCCCTCTCTCTCCCACACATTTTCTCTCTGCCTCCAGGTTATCACTGGTGTTTGGTGTCTATAGTACAAATCCACTGCTCCAGGTGGCTACATTTCCCCACCCCACCCCCCATTTTATTGGATAGGACAGAGAGAAATTGAGAGAGGAGAGGGAGATAGAGACGGGTAGAGAAAGATAGACACCTGCAGGCCTGCTTCACTGCTGTGAAGTGACGCCCCTGCAGGTGGGGAGCCAGGGAGCTTGAAGTAGCATCCTTGCTCTGGTCCTTGCACTTTGTGTGCTTAACCAGGTACACCACCACCCGGCCCCACTCTCTCCCTATCTTCCCCCTCCTTCTCAACTTCTGTCTCTGTCCAATAACTAAATACAGTACTTTAAAAAGTAAACAGGCCAGCCATTCTTCCACTTTGAGAGGAGCAAAACAGAGCGAGGAAGAGTTCTCTAGACATGATAAGAAGAAGGACCAGGCCTTGGTTGGTTGATGAGGAGGGAGCATAGGCATGATGGTAGTGGTAGGAGGCTCCTTAGAGGTGGAAGGTTAGGCCATGAGGACCAGCAGATGGACTCTGATCTTTACTTGCATGAATGAGTCACTGGAGGGCTGTGAGTCAAGGAATAATGTGAAAGGTCTTGCTGTGATAACAATTCTTTGGTTGCTTTATTGAGTACAAACTGAACAAGCATAAAGATAGAAGTCCCTGTTCAGTCAGTTCAGTTTGCCCTTTTCTCCTTAATATGAGTGCCCTGAGGGATTTCACTCAAAATAACTAGAATATCATTTAAAAAATATAAGAGATAACGTCTGTCAACGTTTTTTTTGAGGGGGGTATAGAACTAGGACTTCCCACCTGTGTGTGATTTTATTACTCCAGTTCACATTTTTATTGAGAGAGAGAGAGAGAGAGAGAGAAGGAGAATTCTCAGGACCTGAAACTTACAGGCCAGGTACTTAAACCACTATGCCACTTCCTAAACTGCGAAACTAAGTCACTAGTCACTTTATTGCCCTGTCTACAGAAGTAGAAGCTGAGCAGAGAGGTTAAAGAGGCTAAGCAAGGTAGAGGGAAGGTAAACAGGAAGCTGAGCAGTAGCCCATGAAAAAGACTCCACAGTCCCTCTGCTTTTCATCCTGCTAAGTCATATCTCTGGGCCCTACTTTCCTTCTCTGCAAGGGAGTAAAAAATTTCACTACCAGTACTAAACTCCATCAGAGGAACTGGATTCACACTCCCTTTCTAGGGTTTGGAAGTATGGGACTAATTTTGTTTTCTTCTGTTTCCCTGGTGTTGAAATTGGCTTGTATGTTCTGTTTTGAATGTGTGGGCTGATGAACAAGGCATTTCTAGTCTGTTAAACTAATAATCTTAATATTTTATTTTAATTGTAAGGCACTGATTCCCTTTTGCTCCTTTAGCAAATCCAATTAAAACAGAGTACATTCAGAATAACAAAATAGATGCTATTAAACCACTAAGAAATCATAATCTTTTGTTATTGGGCCATGTGACCCCCTGGGACCTTTTGCTCTGAGTAAAAGTTGAATTCTCATTATCTGCTCAAGGTGGGCGTGGGGGGGACGGCAGGAACAGTTTGACAGATAGAGACATCGCAAGCAGCACTTGTACACTGGTACTAAGGACAGAGAGGTAAATAAAATTAGGAGTAGACAAAGCTATACATGTGTAATATCCTAGACAGATACTTAGAGCTGCATTGATCAAATTAACTAGCTACTTGCCAAATGGAGTGAATCTGATAATCTTCATATTAGACACACTGCAGGGAAGAGGGGGGCTCTGATGTCATGAAGCAAAAGTTCCACCCAGAAGCCTTGAAGGAAGGCGGGCTGTGTGAGCTTGGATATACCACCTTGCCCCCCACCCCTTTCTTTTCTCATTGCTCCGTCTAGTGGCCCTTACTTTGAGGTGGAAGGCATTCTCCAACCTTAAAGGAGAACTGTGAAAATTGACACAGTGACAAGTGGGAGGGAGCTTTCTGAAGAAGAAACCTGATGGTCCCTAAGGACCCCTGTAAAGAGTGCATATAGCAGGGAGGGGCTGGTAATAATGTTGCATGACAGATAGACAGAGGTATATTCTGTTATTTAGCAAGAACAGATATGATTCTTACAGAAGGACAGCTTATTTTTTTGGCATGTCTGTTTATTTATTTATTGAATAGACACAGCTAGAAATAAAGAGGGTAGGTGGAGGCAGAAAGGGAGAGAGAGAGAGAGAAAGGGAGAGGGAGAGGGAGAGAGAGAGAGAGAGAGAGGGACTGCTTTTCACTTCCCCCTGCAGGTGGGGACTGGGGGTTTGAACCTGGGTCCTTATACATGTGCACTCAGCCATGTGCTACACCATTCAGCCCCAGAAGGCCAGCTTTTTTTTATTCCCACCACGGTTATCACTGGTGCTTGGAGCCTGTACAATGAATCTATCATTCTCAATGGCCATTTTTTCCCTTTTTCATTTCTTTTATTTTGATAGGCCAGAGAGAAATTGAAAGTGGAGGTGAAATAGACAGAGAGAGAGAAAGAAAGGGAGAGAGAGAGAGAGAGAGAGAGAGAGAGAGAGGAATCCACGTACAGCACTCATGAAACTTTCCCCCTGCAAGTGGGGAACGGGGACTTGAACCTATATCCTTGTGCATGGTAGTGTGTGCATTCAATTGGATGCACCACTGAGAGGCCTCCAAAGGGCCAGATTTTTATTTATTATTATTTTTTTGTCTCCAGGGTTATTGCTGGGGTTTGGTGTCTGCACTTCGAATCCACTGCTCCTGGAGGCCATTTTTCCCACTTTGCTGCCTTTGTTGTTACCCTTGTTTTGTCATTATTATTATTGTTGTCATTGATGTTGTTGGATAGGATAGAAAGAAATGGAGAGAGGAGGGTAGACAGAGAGGGAGAGAGAAAGACAGACACCTGCAGACCTGCTTCACCACTCGTGAAGCAACCCCCTACGGGTGGGGAGCCAGGGGCTCAAACAGGGATCCTTAGGCCGGTCCTTGTGTTTTGTGCCATGTATGCTTAACCTGCTGCATTACTGCCGAACCCCCTAAAAGGCCAGATTTTAAAGATTTAAACCCCTGCAAGGTTGAATAAACAGACACTGTTTCTTTGGTGAGCAACTGGTCTCACATTCTAGGGTCACACTTGATTAAAAAAAAAAAACAGATCTTCTCTCTCCTGTAACACCCAGTATGACAGGTTTACACCATGGGGGCTAGTAGGGACAGAGGCTGAGAAACAATAGATTCCTGTCTCTATCACTGTGGGTGGGTGGGTGGCACAGGCCTGATAAAGTTAATTGTCTGGTATTATTAGTGTCTTTTAAGGTCTCTTTCTTATTGTCATCTGCCAACTTGTTTGTTAAATGACTATTCGTGATATAGACAGACAGATAGATGTCCTTAAAACAATTGTCCTTGTCCTATGCACTGACCCCTTAACACAGACTGATCAGGGCATGAAAGAACCTAAGATGATTTATTCTATAACAGTGACTTGCACTTGGTCCCTCTGAAAGGTCTCGTCCACATACTCTATCTTCTCTTTACTCTCAACCACTGCAGCCAGACTGCAGAGCACCAACTGGAGAGCACCAATGCTGCTCTCTGGTTGACCCAGACCAGGCTAGTAAAAGCCTGAACCAGTGTCTAGTCACCCAGAACTGAGGACTCTGCAATACCCCTAGGTGCTGGCATCACTGAGCCCCTAAGCCATCCGAAAGGAAACACATGTGAGGGCAGGGTAGCCTAAATGTTCTGTGGCAGAGGTGCCAGGATTTCAGAATGCCCTTTTCTCCTTGGGGTCTGTGGAAGACAGCAAAGTACTTCACAGGACAGGGCCTTATCTTCTGCTACAGGAGAGAGAAAGCGTAGTGCAATGGTGAAATCACAAGACACGGGTTGGGGTAGATAGCAGAGTGGTTATGCAAGAGACTCTTATGCCTGAGGCTCCAAAGTCCTGGGCTCAATCCTCTATACCACTATAAGCTAGAGTTGATTGGAGCTCTGTTTAAATAAATAAATAAATAGAATGAAAGAAAGAAAGAAAGAAAGAAAGAAAGAAAGAAAGAAAGAAAGAAAGAAAGAAAGGTAAATCATAAGATACCACAGGCTTGACACTGTGTGGTGTGTGGTGTGTGTGAGTGTGTGTGTGTGTGTGTGTGTGTGTGTGTGTGTGTGTGTGTGTCCCTGAGGAAGTCACATAGGTTCTCTGAACCTTCAATTATCTTCCTGGACATTTAAGGATTGACACTTTACACAGCTGCTCTAGAGATGAGGCCAGATGACATGCTTGCAACAGTTACTTTGGTCCATATTGCCTGAGTATTGGCGACAGGTAACCAAAGTAACCAACCGTTGCAGAACTTCTGAAACTGATATCAGAACCCCCCCCACCCACACACACACACTCCAAACAAGGGGTTCTTGTAAGACCCCACCCCTGCGGTCTTTAGCTCTCCTCTGTTCATTGCCTTCTGTTACCTCTCCCAAGGATTCAGAGGAGCTATTGCTATGAGCATAGAAATGTCTGTACTTCTAATCTGCCCCCTCCCCTAGTAATTTGTGCTTTGGCAACCACAAGGGCTTGGCAAAATTCAGCTGGGGGCAGCAGTAGAGGAATGAAAGCACTTCATATTTGTATTTGAATTTGTACTGCAAAAAATCTAGTAATACTACAAACTATAAAGTGCACATAGTTCTTGGCCCAGTTTGAGCACTGGACAAATGATAATTTTTCCAGCAGAGGCTATGTCTGAGTCAAACACTAGTACCTATTCAATGAATGAATTAATGAATTTGTTTTCTTTCTTTTTTTTTTTTTTGTGGAACCAAGACCTTGCACATGAGTAGTTTCATTACTGGGGGTCACATCATTTTAAAAATATATTTATTTATTGGGTAGAAACAGAAACCGAGAGGGTAGGGGAGATAGGAAGAGCAAAAGACAGACACCTGCAACACTGCTGCACCACTCACAAAGTTTTCCCCCTGCAGGTGGGAACCGGGGGCTCGAACCTGGGTTCACTGTAACATGTACGCTCAACCGAGTGCTGGGGGTCACTTGTTCATTTAGATAAAGTGACACAAAGACAGAAATAGATGAGAAAAAGAAAAGACACCACAGCACCAGGATTTCCTCTACTGCCATAACACCTTCCTTATGCACCCAAGGCTTTAACCTGGGCTGAGTGCATGATAATGCAGTGAGCTGTCTGTCCTGTTCTCTAATGCCTATTTCAGAGGCCTGATCACTCTACATACAGGTCACAATGACTACCTACATCTCCACAGGGCTTCTCATGTGAAAGCACAGCATACTGTGGGGACTGAGGGTTGGTCACAGGCTGATGTCAGCTACATGTGTAGTCCCAGCAGAGGTATGACCAGACTGCTAACATGTTTTCTTAGTGGTCTCCTGAGAGGCAGGGAGAGAGAATAAATGCACTGACTCTTGACTGAGTGACTCTGCTCAGGGAAATCTTCATTATTTCCTATTAAGAAATGATCCATACATGCAATAGACATTTCCCATGAAGCTTAATCTCAAATACTGGCTGTGAAAGGGCAGGGACTTTTGAGATTTCCATTTTATAGTGTGACTATCCCATATCTCCATGTATCAGTCAAAAAAAAAATGAGATGACTACTAGGAGATCACATTAGTGAGATGTTTAGATTTATCAGCGATATACAAACAAAGTCAGTGTTACTTAAAAATGCAAAGACACATGAGAGTGAAGCAGCACATAAACTATTATCATACAAATAACAATAATCTTCCAATTGAAAATGCTTGCATATATTTGGATGGCATTAAAATATAGGTTGCCATTACATTTTTAATTTAGATATCCATGGGGTGTCCCACCATGCTGTTTAATTCACAATGACTAAATAGAGAAATTAATTTGAAATTAAAGTTAAACCAACTGGTCCAGTTTTCCCAAAGTGTGTATGTCATTTGCATAAAACAAAAAGGCACAGTACATTTAGAAAGTCCTCATATTTTGATTTCTTAGCTGTTTGTGCTAAATGAAATCTATTATTCATATAGCCATCCATCAGTACATATATATATATATAATATATATATATCCTCTCTATCTATAGCTATATATACATCCTATCTAATATATATATATATATATCCTCTCTCTCTCTCTCTCTCTCTCTCTATATATATATATATATATATATATATATCCTATCTATCTATCTATCTATCTTTGAATAATTGCTAGTTTCCATTGTGTAGCCTGATCCCATCCTGATACTGTTTCACATTTCTTTTGCCAACTCTCCTTACTCAGTGGGTAGGATTCTATCCATACAATACTGAGTGACGAGAAGGGGAATTAATGGTCTTTGAGGGCTGCTGGCATTGGTCTGTTTCTAGGGACACTCAGAAGCTGAGCAGGTCAGGATAGACCTTGAGCAACAATGCATTTCTTCAGCCTATAACCAAGAATAAAGTTTCCAACCAGGTACGGTGATAAAAAGCTTGAAAGGGGCGGGGTCTGCTCATACTCCATCTGGCCTGGGGCTGTCTGGGGACACAGACCCTCTGGGGAGGAGAAGTGCATTATCCTGGTCAGCCCCTACTTTCCCCTACAGGTGATTAATGAGTAGGCTCAGAGCCAAAAGGTCTGTTGTAAAAAGATGCTTTAATGGAGAAGTGCTCCATAGATAGTAGTTTCCTTCCCATTATTCATCATAGCTGGGAAGACTTCTTAACATGGTATATGTGGGCTGTAGGGACCAAGCTCAACTAGGATCAAGTGGCTAAATCTATAGTCTACTGATGTAGTCTACTCTCTTTTAGCATGCCCTTTCTGAACTGAACTTAGCAGTGATTGCACTGTTTTGTGTTTTGTTTTTGCCTCCAGGGTTATCACTGGGGCTCCAGTATCTGCACTAGGAATCCATTGCTCCCGGTGGCCTTTTTTTTTTTCTTTTCCTTTTCTCATTGCTACTGTTGTTGCTTTTGGACAGGGCAGAGAGAAATTGAGAGAGCAGGAGTAGGCAGAGAAGGGGAAGAGAAAGACAGACACCTGCAGACCTGCTTCACCACTTGTGAAGTGGCTCCCCTGCAGGTGGGGAGCCAGGGGCTCAAACTGAGATCCTTGTGCAGTTCCTTGCACTTTGTAGGCCTAACCCAGTACATTACTGCATGGCCACTGATTGCACTATTTTTTTTAAATATTTTTTTGTTTATTACTGGAGACAGAAAATAATTGAGAGGGGAGGGGAGAGAGAGAGAGAGAGAGAGAGGGAGAGAGAGAGAGAGAGAGACCTGCAGCTCTGCTTCACCATTCATGAAACTTTCCCCCTGCAGACCAGGGACCAGGGACTTGAACCTTGGTCCTTGCACACTTTAATGTGAGTGCTTAACCAGGTACGCCACCGCCTGGCCTTTGATTGCACTATTTTAAAGTCCTATTAGCAGTCAGTTGTTTTGCATCCTCATAAAATCTTTACACTGCTTTTATATTTCATTTTATTTTGATATTCTAATAGCCATGTCATAATATCTGGATGTATTATCATTTTTCATTTTGCTAGTGACTAATAATTTTTGCGTTTTTTGTGTGGGATTATTTGCAAGCTTTACTACTTCTGTGGTGAAATGCTTTATCATTTCAGGGTAATTTTTCATTTTTTCTTTGTCCTCTTTATTACTCTTGGTTTTGAACTCTTTATAGGTTCTGGATACTGATCTTTTGTTGGATATATGATTTACAGATGTTTCCTTCTGCAGCTTTTATTTTCACAGAAAAAATATTTTAACTCCATAGCAGTTCAATTTATCAATATTTTCTTTTAAAAACTGTACATTTGCCTAACTTAAGCTCATGAGAGTTTCTTCTAAGTTTTCTTCTGAAAGCTGTGTAGGTTTCCCTTTCTGTTCTTCTTTCTCAACTTCTTTTTATGAGTGGGACCATCCCCTACTCGTCTTTATCTTTCTGACTTAGCTCACTTAACAGAATTCCTTCTAGTTCCATCCAGGATGGGTCAGAGAAGGTGGGTTCATTGTTCTTAATAGCTGCATAGTATTCCATTGTGTATATATACCACAGCTTTCTCAGCCACTCATCTGTTGTTGGGCAACTGGTTTGCTTCCCCCTACATTTGGGTAACCAGTTGTTACGACATTATTTGTCAGTTTCTTCCTCCATTGAATTTCCTATTAAGCTTTCAAAAATCAGTTGACCAAATTAATCATATTTGTAGGGATCTATTTAGGGACTCTACTTTCTTATTAATTTTATTCCATTGATCTATGTATGTCACCAATACCACACTGTAATTACAAAATAAAATTTGAAATTAGAAAGCATGAATCTTCAAACTTTATCTTTTCAAAATTGTTTTGAATTCCCAGTTTTCTTTCCTGTTTATTTATTCATATATACAAATAATCTCAATAGCAGTTTTGAGCTGATCACTAGATTAATTTGGAGAGAACTTACATTTTTTTTTACTACATCTAGTCTTCCAACTGGAGGAGATGTTATGTTTATCCACTTATTGAAATTACTTACTTTCACCATTCTTTTGTAATTAACATCAGAGTACTCTTGCACATTTTTCAACTTATGTAAAGTACAAAGTGTGTTAGTTTTGAGCACTTTTTTCAGATTTCATTTACCAATTGTTTATTGCTAGAATACAGAAATTCATCTGGTCTATTTTGCATTAACTTCATAACCTGCAACCTACTAAACTCACCAGTTAGTTCCAAGAATGTTCTCTAGAATTCTGTGGATGCTTTATATGGTCAATTAGAATGTATATAGTCTATGAATAGCAAGTTTGCTTCATTCTTTCCCATCTATATATACCTCTTTTCTTTTTTTTAAATATTTATTTATTTATTCTCTTTTGTTTCCCTTGTTTTTTTATTGTTGTAGTTATTATTGTTGTCGTCATTATTGGATAGGACAGAGAGAAATGGAGAGAGGAGCGGAAGACAGAGAAGGGGAGAGAAAGACACCTGTAGACCTGCTTCACCACTTGTGAAAGGACTCCCCTGCAAGTGGGGAGCCGGGTGCTCAAACTGGGATCCTTAAGCTGGTCCTTGCACTTCACGCCACGTGCACTTAACCCGCTGCTCTACGGCCTGACTCCCTTAATTTTCTTACATTACTGCACTGCATAAAATTTCCAATATAATGCTTAATAGGAATATTGAGAGTCTACCTTCTTGTCTTATCTCAAATTTAGGAGATAAAGTAGTTGGTCACAAAGTAGATATTCATACAATGCTCTCTATTAAGGAAGAGTCTTTCTGTCACTTGCTGAGAATTTTTGTCATGAATAGATATTTAAGCTTGTGGATTTTGTGCTCTAAAATAAACTTTAAAGGGGTCAGGCAGTAGTGCACCGGGTTAAGCGCACATAGTGCAAAGCACAGGGACCAGTGCAAGGATCCCCAGTTTGAACTCCTGGCTCCCTACCCGCAAGGGATTGCTTGGTGAAGTAGGTCTGCAGGTGTCTGTCTTTCTCTTTCCCTCTCTATCTCCCCCTCCTCTCTCAACTTCTCTCAGTCCTATCCAACAACAGCAACAATAATGGGGGGAAAATGGCCACTAGGAGCAGTGGATTGTAGTACAGGCACAAAGCCCCAGTGATAATATATATATATATCAGGTGTTTTCTAGTACTTTTGATCTTTATCATTACTAATGAGAAGCCTGTAGTCATTTATATTGTTGTCCCTCTGTAGATAAGACTTAATTTATTTTTCAGTTACAGTTTTGAGCAATTAGATTAGGTGTCTGAGTGTGGATTTTTTTTTTTTTAGTTTATTCACTAATTTGGAGTCCACTGAACTTCTTGTACATGTAATTTTTATGTCTTTCAGTAATTTTTAGAAATTTTCTTTCAAACATTTGTTATATTACAGTTTCCCCTCCCTCTTCTGAATATATATAGCATACTTATATATATAGTTATCACATATACATATATAATAACTTTTTAAATATTTATTTATTTTCCCTTTTTTGTTGTTGTTGCCCTTGTTGTTTAACATTGTTGTGGTTATTGATGTTGTTGTTGTTGGATAGGACAGAGAGAAATGGAGAGAGGAGGGGAAGGCAGAGACGGGGAAAGAAAGAAAGACACCTGCAGACCTGTTTCACAGCCTGTGAAGCGACTCCACTGCAGGTGGGGAGCCGGGGGATCCTTACCCTGGTCCTTGCGCTTTGCACCACGTGCACTTAACCCACTGTGCCACTGCCCGATTCCGTATATGATAACTTTTTAATGCAACCTCCTCACTTCTCTTTGGGGTCCACAGTTTGGTCAGGGCTGTAGGTTCCTACCCCTTAGAGTTTTAGGTACCTACTTGCCAGACCTATGTCAATCTTACTTCTCCAGTCTGCCTGGTTCTATACATCTTCAAAATTCTCAGAGGGCTTATCCACATTCTCCTTCTACAATCATTAGTTATATTCATTTGGATAGAAGGGGAAGCATGTAGTTAAATAAACTGTGGCCAGAACTACTGTTTCTTCCAATCAGTGAACAACAACAACAACAAAATGGAACAACCTGACGTAGCTGGTTTGCTGTTTCTAAAAAGTAGGTTGAGCTTACCGAGCCAACTTAAAAGAACATCAGCGTTGCTGAGAGATAAATATACTGTCACTGGATGCTATGGTGCCTTCCTTCTACTCATCCTAAGAGGCTGTGATTTATAAAGATTTGCTCGAGTGGGATCCACTGATGTTCTTCTAGGGGTGGTATCAGTGGAATTTATAGTAAATTTTACATAAAATTTAAATTTTATGTAAAAACCAGTTCTTACCCACTTCTCCTTAATGCTAAACATCGTGGGGTGAATGAGAAAAACATGATGAGATGTCCATGCAGTCTAAGAGTTGGCACTTCATGTCATACATAAAATGGTTTATAAAGGGTCTAGATAATGAAGTACAGAAACTACAGATCACCTCTGCCAGTTCATCTCTGCGGGGACATGGAAATAATGCAAGCATTCTCTGGTCTGGTGTGGGAATCTTCATCCAAAATAGAAAATCAGAAAGCAATAGGCACCAGGTTATAGAAAAGAGGTGCTAGAAATAAAGTTCTAGAACCAAACAAGACAGTTGGCATCCCCTTCTTAGCGGTAGACCTTCTTCATTTCTGATCCCTACTTTCTTCTCTTCACAATGGGGATACCCAAAGATCTCTTTAGATCACTGAGAACTAAAATCAACATGGGCAAAGTTTCTGATAGTGTTATTTAATAACTAACATTATCAAGCATTTAATGTAGGCTGGGAACTATCTTGAGTGCCATACAGATTCGATATTTCCAATGAATTATACAAGGGGATTATTATAACAAATGAGAAAACTGTGGCACAGGAAATTCAACAAAACTGTTTGTGGTAGGACTGAACTTCTAAATCAAGTATCTGAGGACCAAAAGTTCTCCATCAGCCTATGGATTATATACTTTTTTATATGCCTGCAGTCATAACTATTATAGTTTTTTTTTATCCAAGCAGAGATATTTACAGTAGAATTTTGGTGTGACAGATGTGAAGGGAGAGAGTCAAGAGAAAGGGAAAAGAGACAAAGAGCGGAAAATATATTGTGAAAAAGACTCTGAAGGTGTGTACTCTGCCCTGGCCTTCCATCCCTGAGTGCTGGTGAAGGACTTTCACATGCTGCTTCTGCTGTACTACAGCTGGAATAGTCAAGGTTCTTCACTAGCTCCTCAGGATCCAGAAGGTTAAGACAATTGAAATGCACAGGAGTATCTTAACTCCCACTTTACTCCCGCATCCAGGCTTATATTGCTTCCCAAAACTCAGAAGTCCCACCCTAGTAACTCATGTGATAATGTTTGTGAAATACAAAATTTGTTAGGGTCTGGGAATTGACAAATATCAAACACACACACATACTTGCAGCAGAAGTATGCGCACGCTCACGTGTATCCCTTGGTGAAGTACATATATGTGAAAGTTCAGGACAGTGGATAGATTCATAAAGCAGGGAGTGGCATGGCCAATAGGAGTTCAAGTTTGCCCTATATCTACTTCACATATCAGAACAACCAAAGCCTAAAGATAGTCAATTTGCTGGAGATCTTTGGTTGGGTTACCTCTGCTTATGTCCTAATTTCTTTCTCCTCTCTGTTTATAAACCATTAGAGAATAGGACATAATTTGGGGGGAGTCATAAATGTCAGTTCCTAACTTTTTTCTCCTCTTATCAGAGTACATCTAGACCAGCAGTTTCCTGTGCTAACTCTCCTTAAACTGACCACCCACCAATCAGAACAACACACTTCCCTACCAAAAGAACATGGCCAAGGGTGGGAAAGGCCCCAAGGGTAAGAAGATCACCCTCAATGTGGCCAAAAACTGTATCAAAATCACATTTGATGGGAGAAAACGTCTTGACTTGAGCAAGATGGGAATTACCAACTTCCCTAAATGTATTCTTCGACTCAATGATGTGGATGAACTTGACCTAAGTCGAAATATGATCAGGAAGATCCCTGACTCCATATCCAAGTTCCAGAACCTACGTTGGCTGGACCTGCACAGCAACTACATTGACAAACTCCCTGAGTCCATTGGCCAGATGACCACCCTGCTCTACCTCAATGTTAGCAACAACAGGCTGACCACCAACGGCCTGCCTGTAGAGCTCAATCAACTCAAGAATATTCGTACCGTGAATCTAGGTTTGAACCATCTAGACAGTGTGCCAACCACTCTAGGTGCTCTGAAGGAGCTCCATGAGGTGGGCCTTCACGACAACCTGCTGACCAGCATACCCAACAGTATCTCCAGGCTTCCCAAGCTAAAAAAGCTCAACATAAAACGAAACCCCTTTCCCAAGGCAGAAGAGTCAGAAACATTCATAGATTCCATTAGGAGATTAGAGACCTTATATCTGGTGGAGGAGAAAGATCTGTGTACAAACTGCCTTAGAAAATGCCAACAGAATCGGGAAAAGCTGAACAAAATCAAGAGCATGGCCACCGCAGCGCCGAGAAAACCCCTCTTTTCCAATTTGGTCTCACCCAACTCCACGGCCAAGGATTCCCAGGAAGAATGGAGGTGACCTGGAACCCTCATCCTAAAACAGGAAGGGGTAGGGAGGGGAGGAGGGTTACAGTGGGCTACATCCACAGGAAACTGAAAGATTCCCTGTTCCTTTGACAGCTCTTCCAGCCAGGCCCATAAACACCTTTTCCTACTTCCTTGCCTTGTGATTTTGTTGACTGAAAGGCTTTTAGTTCTTTGTCATTGAAAAAGTTTCTCTCTGTTCTGCATGTATATATCCTCACACTTCTTCTGTGCCAGAATCCTCCTTCCTACAGCCCATGGTCTAGACAGTTAATGTTAGCAGCACAAGTCTCATTATCACACATTTAAAATGAACCATAACCAACTCACAAATGAGAATCCTGTTCTATTTTTTTTTTTAAATTTACTTATTTATCATTGGATAGAGACAGAGAGAGATTGAGAGTGGAAGTAGAGAGACAGACACCTGCAGCCCTGCTTTACCACTTGTCAAGCTTTCAATTCTTTAGGGCTTCAAAGTTCAGGATTCTAAAACAACAAGGGCAAAAAAAGGAAATAAATAAATATTTAAAAAATCTTTTTAAAAAAAAGTTCAGGATTCTAAAAACATGAATTGGTAAGGACTTTGACCCATGATGCCTTTAGTAAAGAACAATTGAAAAAAATATATATATCAGGACATTATTGTCTGGAAGTTAGGAAATCAAAGCCAACTGGTATGCAGAATTGGCCTGCCAAAAAGAAAAAACAAAAGTTCTGGAGTTGGATGGGTCTGCATCCAGGATTTCTCTCTAAGAACTAGAATGTAGTTCATTTCAGAACTGAAATATTACTTTGGAAAATGCCTCTTGGGTCTGGGTGGTGGCGCACCTGATTAAGTGCACATATTACAGTGCATTAGGAACCAGGTTCAAGCCCCCAGTCCCCACCTGCAGGGGGAAAACTTCACAAGTGGTGAAGCAGGGCTGCAGGTCCCTCTCTCTCTCCCTCCCTCCCTCTCTCTCTTTCCCTCCCTCCCTCCCTCTCTCTCTCTCTTTCCCTCTCTCTCTCTCTCTCTCTCTCTCTCCTTTTCTATCTCCTCATCCCACTTCATTTCTCTCTGTCCTATCAAATAAAGTTTAAATGAAAAAAATTAGAAAGTACCCCTATTAACAAGAATATATATATATATATATATATATATATATATATATATATATATATATATATATATTTTACAATAACTCCAGTGGTGGAGTCAATCCTCACAAGAGCTAATACATTTTTCTGGCCTCTACAACAGTCATTCACATTTTCATATTTCTTGACAGAAAAGAATAAAAAAAGATGTCTCATTGGTGAAAAGATTTTATGGTAGTCGGTGGTAAAACACTGAGAGAACTTCACTACGAGTTCAGTGAGATGCATTTTTTTTTCACATTATCAACTACAGTACTTAATTTCTTCACTTCTCATTGCTTATTCTGTAAAGATTAGCTATTACAATTCCATCTCAACTCTGGCATCTCTAAAGATAAAATTCAAAGATCTCTTTTCAGTTTTCCCTTTATTAAATGTTTTGCATTTTAAAAGGAACAAAGCTATTACATCATCTTAAATAAGAGTTTAAAATATACACAGTTCTACAATGTAGACTAATTATAATATTGACAGATTTACTTATCAGTGAATCTGGGACTATTGTTTTTCTGTACATATTTTTACATAACTTGAATTATAGAATTCATGCTTTTGTCATGTTTGAAGCCAAGTTGCTAAATGATCTTTTTTTTTTTTTTTTTTTGTATTTGTTGCTGTTGGCTTATCTTTTTACTCTCAGTAGGGGACCAAGGAGACAGCACAGTGGTTTTAATGCAACAGACTTTTTTTTAAACATTTTTTCCCCTTTTGTTGCCCTTGTTTTATTGTTGTTGTACTTATTGTTGTCTTCATTGTTTGGATAGGACAGAGAGAAATGGAGAGAGGAGAAGACAGAGAAGGAGAGAGAAAGATAGACACCTACAGACCTACTTCACCACTTGTGAAGCGACCAGGGCCCCTGAAGGTGGGGAGCTGGGGGCTCGAACCAGGATCCTTAGGCTGGTGCTTGCACTTTGCCCGCTGCTATGCTATCTACTGCCCAACCCCCCTGCTACATGATCTTAATATCAATAATTTAAAATGTCTGTAAGATAGTCAAACATGGGCATATATACCTACGGATTACTGATGGACAGTTGTTTCCAATATTAGTATAAATGGTTTCATGATAAAGGCTAGTATGATTAAGACATTTAATAATACTTTTCTTCATTATTTTCTTGGCATAATTCCATTAATGGAAAATTTGTGCTAACAAGTATGCTTTAAAAATAATTTTGATACAGATTAACAGGTATATTATAAGCAAACACATACATACATACACACACACACACACACACACACACACACACACACATCATATGCATCTTTGCCAGTATTGAGTACTACCCTTTATAGTCTTCATTTACTATACTAAGTGATTTGTATTTGAAACATTTCCACAGATGAATGGAACAGTTATATCTGGGAAGTAACATCATGAGGTAGCACGTCTTATGCTGAGGAGGAGCTCACTAGTATGCTGACTTAATGTATGTCCCTAAGGTTGCCTGCTATCTTATCTCATCTTTAACTTAAGAAGTGCAGACTCCATGCAGAGGCATAAGACCCAATCAGAAGGTGGTAGAGTCTTATCTGGATACTACCCATTTCCATTCCTCTATGTAGAGATAACTTCTTTAATACTGAGTTCCTTTCATAGGATCATCAATGACCTAGAGTTGAGAAAAAGATGAGCCATGGATTTGTTCCTCTTACCCCTCTCTTGCTCCATTATAGAACATGTCCCTTGCTGCATTTGGCTTCATATCTCAAATCCCCCCATAGGACTTTCTCCTGGATTTGCTAATAACTAAGTGGTTGTCATACAAGATGACATTTAATTGTCATCTGTAAGCTTGGTGATATATTATGATTTTTCTTCTTGAAACCATGTCTTACAGAAGGGTTTTAAAGTGCATGTAACTTCATCAGGATTGAGAAATAAATGGAAAGAGGTTCTTGGATTGTCACAGAATGCATTCATGTTATACAGCTTTTTAATCTGGAAATCCTAGCTGTAGGAGGAAGCAAAGATTGGAAAGATCAGTTGGGAATCATCATCTACTTTTGATTTCTTTTCCTGTCAAATCTGATATTAATGATTCTTTATACTTCAATAATACCACAATCACCTTTTACTTCCTGGAAATTAAATTAAACCTAAAAACACTTGGTAGGAAAATCACTGGGATTATCTCTCTTCAAATAGAATGAAAAGCCTGGGAATATAAACTCCCTCCATAACTTTCTCTAAAAGTTGAGTGTGACCTCCACCCTTGTTGTATTTTCCTTGCATAACCTAGAGTAATTGCCTTGATTTCTTGTCTCCATCTTCAGGGTACGGTTCAACTCACCTTAGAGTAGTTTACGGCAAAAACTTGAAGACTAATCAGCTAACAGGAGTAAACAACTTTCAAGAAGAAAAACTGTTAGGACAAGAAAGAGAGTGACAAGGGGAACATTCTGGAAGCCAGGCTCTCCGGTGCTTGTCAAGCTACTGACTTATTTCACAAATGCACTATCTCTTTGTTTTAGACTTTTCCTGTGTATGTAAAAATAATTTTGGGAAATACATGTTTTATTTTTTGTGCACGCAGAGGGCACATTTAAGAAAATTATATATATATGTGTGTGTGTATATATATATTTGGCATATATTCCTTTTTTATTTTTTTACCCTAATCCTAATGTAAACAAAGATTTGAAAAATAATTTAAAGTTTATAACGTCTACAGTTCACTCAAACTTGACAATACTGGTAACTTGTGATATGTATAGTGTACCACCTCAATCAAGCAACTAAAATTTATACAGAAAACATTCAAATGAATAAGTACATAACATAGGGTCAGACAGTGGCACACCTGGTTATGTGTACACACTACAGTGCACAAAGACCCAGGTTCCAGCCCCTGGTCCCCACCTAAGGGGAAAAGCTTCACAAGTGGTGACATAGGGCTGCAGGTGTCTCTCTTGTCTCTCTCTCTCTCTATCGCCCCCTCTCAATTTCTCTCTGTCTCTGTCCAATAATAAATAAATAAAATTTATTTTAAAATACATAATGCTAAGAAACACTATAGACAAACCAAAGTAGAATTTTTAAGACTTTTCAGCATGATTTAATCTGTTATGAGAATTTTCAATCACATACAAAATTAGAATACTATAATGGATTTCTATTTTCTGATTATCTACTTCAATGACTATACAAACACTTGTTTAATCTATTTTATTCCCTCCAATGGGTCATTTCATTATTTAAAATGATGGCTTATGTTGGTATAACACTGGTTTACAATAATATAAGATTTTAAGAGAATAGTTTCACAACAGAATTAAAAACATTTCAGAAATTTACAAGTAGGAAAAAGAAACAGAAATGAACAGAAAAAAAACAAAAAACAGTAAATTAACATGTTCTAATATTTTAGTAATTATTGCATTAATGTTAATATAATCTTTATTTGCAATGGCTACAAACTAGAGACAAGCAAATACTTCTGGACAGGCAAATGGTTAAACTAACCCTGGCATAGCCAGTGTATGCAAGAACAGGGACGATCTCAGTGTTAGTATTCTGAGTAAGAGTCTTATCTCCAGAGGTATTATACACTCTAGTTCTGACTATAGAATAATCTATGAACTACAAAGTGATAGAGATGAAAAGCAGCCGGGAGTTAAGGAGGATGAGAGGGGGCAGACAGTGGACACAAAGTGGTAACAAGATGGATTTATTTTTTAATTGTGTATATGGATTTTGACGGTGTTACACAATTCTACACATGTGATAAAGTGCTAGTTACGCACATATAATTGTAATAATGTCAATTTGGGGTTCTGAAACTATACTGTAGTTCTATAAGATGTAATCACTGGGGTGAGGTGTAGTGACACCTATCTTGAAGAAATATGAAATGATACATATGTGATAATAGTCTTGTAAATTGTAAATTGTCATTTATCTCAATAAAATGATTTAATAAAGAAAAATATGTAATCATTAGGGGGGAAATAAATGAAGACTCCAAGGAGTCTATTATTTTTGCAACTTCCTGTGAATCTATATTAAAAATATTTAAATGTAATCTCACAGCTCAGATGGAGCAGTAAACAGATCATGTACTACTACTGGTTCTGCTTTGCTAAATGAGTATGACAAGCTTAAAGGTCTCCAGCCATCCCTAAGAGTGATGGCATCTCAGGGAAAGAAGCACCTTGAATTCAGTTCATTAGACTAACCTAAAGTTATCCATTAATTGATCTTATCCTTGAACAGTCCTAACTGTATTGTAAACCATTAAACTTACTCCCTCTGAAATAATGAAAATATAATGCAAGGCTTCTCTACTCCCCCCCCCCCCCCCCCCGCCAAGTTCTCTGGAGGAGGTGAGTGCACAAGTAGCAAGCTGGAGTGAGGGGAATTTGAACCAAGAGTTGCTTCCTTCGCTGTTCTGGGTTTTTCACACCTGCCCTCTATTACCATGGGAGTAACATGATTTAATGGAGTAGGAAGGACAAAGGCTTGGTGTAGATCTTACAGCTGAAGCTAGGTTTTTGTCTAAAATGGTATCTGTGATCATGACTAAGAATAGAGCTAAGATGAAAAAGATTTAGTGAAACAAAGACAAGGACTAACACAGAAAATATCCAAAGCTAAGATTCAGGCATATCTCAGGTGGCTATTACTACAGGTTACTTTTCTTTGCTGCCTATGGCTCACTGAGCTCCATGTGAAGAACTCCTAAATGTTGGGGCATTGATTATGCCCCCAGGGTGTTCAGCTTCCTCTGGTCCTAGCAACTGCGCTCCAAATCTCTGACTGAGTTTAACAGTCTATACAAACGTTCTTCTGGAAGGCTTTACCAAGAATTACCATGACCATTTTTCTCCACCCAGACATGGAACAGAAGCTATCTTTATCCAGGTCATCATATAGATTACCTTTTCTTAGCCTTTCAGTTTGTCAACAGTTCTGATCTTTGGAGAATAAGATTGAAAGAGCAGAAGGGGGAAGGAGAAATAGCTGAATTTTGACCTCCATGACACTAGCAGAGGTGTGTTTACGAGTATGAGTGATTATCATAGGAGACAGGAGTTTCTCTGCAAATTTACTGCTTTTTATAGTTTTTTAAGTTCTTTGTCTTTCATTATTTTTTTTCAAAAGCAATCTATAAAGAAAAGTCTGAAAATATTAAGCAGTAAAGCTTCCTATACCCCCAAATGATTACTATTCTAAACAGACATTTAATTTACGTGTTAAAAAACAGAGAGAATTCAAAAATTACAGACATTTAGATAAAATCAGGCCCCACCCAGATAAAAGTAATGTCTCATGCCAATGGCTTTCTCTAGTCCAGGGATGATTCCCCCTCAATGTCATGGCAAGTCATTTCAGGTATTGTTAGATAAAACATGGCTATGGAAAGATGCCTGAAGTTCATGAACAAATGTGTACTGTGTGCAGCATATTTGAGGCAGAGTCAGCTAAGCATCCAAGAATTTCTGTGAATTTTCTAAACTTTGGGGACAATATGAACTGGGTCCACTATGAAGTAATATTGCTGAGCCAGATTGTGCCACCCTCTTAAATACAAGTCTGTGCAGAAATAAGTCCAGATCTGTCCTATGGTCCAGTATATATCCTAAGGAAGCAAACACACCCATCCAAAGAGATCTGTACATTTCTTTGTTCATATCAGCATAAATTGTAATAGTCCAAACTTAGAAGCAACCTAGGTGTCCAACAACAGATAACTGGCTAAGAAACTTGTGGTGTATATGCACAATGGAATACTGTAACTCAGTTCTTAAGGATGATGAACTGGTCTTCTTCACCTCATCTTGGATGGAGCTTGAAGGAATCATGTTCAGTGAGATAAGCCAAAAAGAAAAGGATGAAATCAGATGATGTCATTCACGGGCAGAACTTGGGAAACAAGAATAGAAAGGGGATAAGTTGAAACTGTCACTGGTTTGGTGTATTGCACTAAAGAACGGGACTCTGAGGAAAGAGGAGAGAGTGATGGGAGGGGAAGACTTTAGGTCCTGGTATGAGATGATAGACCTTGGAGGGTGGCAGTGTTTTGCATTCATCTGTCTTGGTGAGATGAGAAATTGCACCCATGTGCCAACAACTGTAGTGTAAAACATTAGCTTCTCAATAAAAGGAAAAAGGAAATTCAGGATACATTTCTAATAGGAAGATACTTTTATGAAAAATAAATTTACATGATGATATATGAATTATATCCAGTATATGACTATTGGGGGGGAAAAAGCAAAGAATTAGTCTCCAGTTTGCCATTTATTTTGACTACTAATCTGCAGATGCTGAGTTTTCTAATGGGGAGAACTAAAGTCATTCAGGTTGCCCCAAGCTTATTCCAACACTGTAGAAACAGACTTGATACTGCTTAGAAGTTCTCAGAACTTAAAAGTGTTTATGACTAATTTACTGAATAAAAATGCTGGCATGTCTCTTGTTATAACAAGTCTGAATGTTATAACAAGAGAATGAATAAATATAATTCCTCAAGGAAAATATGTATAGTATACCCTTTTAAATTTATTGTAAAGGGAGAATACATTTTTTTTCATGCAACTTTGTGACAAACGCATTCAAGAGCAAACTATATGGTATCATATACCTTCAAATAGGCTAAGAAAGGAGATCTAATGTTAAGGATTCTTGCTATAAAAATAGAAAAAATGGGGCTGTGGTGGCACACCTTATACCACACATTATAGTACTTGAGGACCTGAGTTCAAGCCCCCAGTATCTACCTGCAGGAGAGAAGCTTCACAAGCAATAAAACAGTTTCTCCCTCTCTCTCCCTGTCTCCCCCTTCCCTTGGAATTTCTCTCTGTTTCTATAAAAAATCAGAAGAGGAATCCAAAGAAAGTTTGGGATTATCTTGGTTGTAATGACTGCAATTGTTTTCATATGTCTAAACTCATCAAATTGCTTAAATGACATACATGCAATTTGTATATATGCAGCTTGTTTAGTAATTATACCACACACACACGCACACACAATGCTATGGTGAAAAAAAAAAAGCTATGGCAACAGAAAAGAATTAAAGTATAATAAACCTTGACAGTGTTGAAAGGAGGAATGTGAAAGAAGATGAAAGATGGATGACCAAAGAGGAAGAAAGTCCCAATTTTTCAACACTGCTTCAATTCATGCCTCTTAAAAAATTCTAGATGTTAATCTATCTTTCCCAGTGAAACAATAAAGAAAATACTGCTCTAAAGTGTTCTTTGTCATATTTATTTATAAAGAAGGAATTGCCTCCTTTGTTCTTGTTACCCTTTAGAAAAGGACGAATTTAATATTTAGAGCCAAGAGATAGTCAGTTCCAGAAAAATAAAAAACCTGTTTCTTGTTAACTGTCCCTGGAAACTTATGTAAGCCAACACAATTGTTTTTGTCTTCATTTTGGGACAATTAAAGTAAATAGCTCAACTAGGTAACTGGCCATGTCTTCATTTTCCCTTTAAAGTCATTTTCTAAGTAATTTTTAAAGAATTGCAGTAGTGTGTGCTTAATTTTGAAGCTGTATCCAAATATTTTGGAGGGGTACAGATTCATTTAAGTCTAAGGATACACATTCATTCACATACTTTTGCCATAGCCCTATTTTTTTTAACTCACATCTCAATAGAGCTGCCTGTATGTAGCATGGTTGAAATTTCTCACTGTAAGGCACTTGTACAAGGCATCTAGAAATCATTGTCTAAGAAATTCCTCTGGGATTATAGAGACTTGCACCCCACAGCTGTCTGCTTATGCCCTTGTGATGCATTCAGAATAGTTTAGTCTTATATGATGAATTATGGATTCCAAGTTCATCCAAGCTTTTGTAAGTAGTTTCACTTGAAATCTCAACCCATAAGAACTTCCTTGGAGTACAGGTATGGAGAGAGCCACTGCCACTGGAATTCTAGGTAAAATTTTGGTACCTTAAATCTCTGGTGTTCTTTCTTTTTTAAAAGTGATTATATATATGTATATGTATATATATATATATATATATATATATATATATATATATATATATTAAAAATTTATTATCTGGGGAGTCGGGCGGTAGCCCAGCGGGTTAAGCGCATGTGGCGCGAAGAGCAAGGACAGCATTAAGGACCCTGGTTCGAGCTCCCGGCTCCCCACCTGCAGGTGAGTCATTTCACAGGCGGTGACGCAGGTCTGCAGGTGTCTTTCTCTCCCCCTCTGTCTTCCCCCCTCTCTCCATTTCCCTCTGTCCTAACAAGAATGACATCAATAACAACAATAATTACAGCAACAATGAAAAACAAGGGCAACAAAAGGGGAAAATAAATAAATATAAAAAATAATAAAAAAGAAAATGAACTGTTAAAAAATTATCTATTTATTTGTTGGATAGAGAAAGCCAGAATTTGAGAGGAAGGAGAGAGGGAGAGAGAGAGAGAGAGAGAGAGAGAAAGAGAGAGAGAAAGAGAGAGGAACTACAGCCCTGCTTCACCAATTGAAAAGTTTTCCTCCTCTAAGTAGGGACTGGTGGCTTGAATCTGGGTCCTTGTGTATTATACCATGTGTGTCCAACCAAGTGCACCACCACCCGGCCTCAGATTTGGTCCTATACAAGGACCAAATTACTCATTAAATATGATTGATGAAGAAATAAAAATATATAGTACAGGCCAAGGATCTTGGGACAGTTAAAGCCCTTCAGAATGTATCGTATATCTTTCAGAGATGAGAAGCAATATTCATTCAAGACATTATCTAACAGGCAGCTAGTCACTTTTTCAAGACTCATTGTATAGACTGGGACACTGATAATACAAATGAGAAACAATCAAATTCATTCCAGACATGTTACACTGGTCAACCTAGTCCTCCTAAGGCTGGGCCCAATGCTACTTTTCCACCCTGAAGCTCTGGAAGGGATACTGATGGTTGGGAAAATGAGTGAAAAGAAGAGACACAAAAGAACTGAGAGTGATAACAGCAACTTGTTTTAATTAGCTGTTCCATAAACATACCCAACATGTATAGTATATGCTAAAACTATGCAAAGGAATTATAATTTATGGGTCACCTACTAGAGACCCAAATCAGTTTTATCTCAGAGCTCATGGCTGACTCTTGCAGTAGTTTCACCTGGCTGCTTAAGTGGTCCCTGAGAGTTCTTCATCATTTTGTCAAAGCTTCTCTGAGATGATACATTTTTGTGGAGCTCTATACACTATTCTCAACTGAACCCAGTGGTTTTCTATTTTATATCTATAAAGGATGGTGTGTCTGGAACTGTGTAAAGCATGGCACAGTATAGCCCTGGAATATTCTTCTTCAGTGGGATAGATAGCTATGATGAAAATAAAAACAGAACAGTGCCCAGTTGTCCCACAGGGGCAAGGTGGTACACAGACTGATGCACAGAGACAAACTTATGGTGCAGGATTGCAGGTGTCTCCTTCTCTCTCCCTACGATCTCTCCCTCCCCTCTCAATTTCTAGCTGTTCTATTTAATAAAAATAGAAGAATAAAGTTGAAGGGGGGGGAATCACAGAGCATGTGAGGTTTCAAGTCTATTTGTAGAAGGGTAATTGCTAGAAGGTGCTCCAGGAGTAGGATGGAGAATGACTGTGGATGGGAGAGAAGAAAATCAAAGCGGAGCCAAGTCAACATGGCCTTTGCACGACTTGTTTACAGCAGAACCAGACAAATGATAAAGCAAGACCAGCAGTAAGTCTGGAGAGCAGAACTAGATCCCATCCTGTACCCCCCTTACCTGAGATTGAGGGGGTCCTCTGTGCTGCTTTTCCCCTTTAAGCTGGGCTGGAAAGAGCAGAAGCTAAACAAGCAAAAACAGGAGCAGATCATTCTATCAGCACAGATGAGAATTTCTCAGCACCCAGATGTTTTTGGAGCCATGTAAGAAGTTCAGCTTATTCTTGCCCCGTCAGTCCCCATTCCACCCCCTCCCAACTCATGAGTGCTAGACCTGGGTGTACCTCTGAGGCACCCCCAAGCCAAGCATCCTGTAACATTACACACACTATACTTAATCACAAAGAGTCACTAAAGTAATAGTTACAATAAAACAAGAAGGCTTTCTCTTTTTTTGGGGGGAGAGGTAACTTTTCTAATACTAGGTAAAATTAATGCCTCATTTAATTTTAGGGAAAATATTAAATCCTACCAAAAGAGTTATAGGGTAGTGAGCCTCTTATCAATCAACATTCAAATGAAAAATGATTGCTTTGTCAATATTAAAATGAGGTATTTTAAGTATCTTCCTCAAGGCCAAGAACTTGATTATTTCCACAGACTATGTCAGCAACTACTACACAGTGGGGAGCCGGGTGGTGGTGCATTGGGTTAAGCACACCTGACACAAAGCACAAAGGCCAGCATAAGGATCCCAGTTTGAGCCCCAGGCTCCCCACCTGCAGGAAAGTCGCTTCACAAGCGGTGAAGCAGGTCTACAGGTGTCTTTCTCTCCTCCTCTCTGTCTTCCCCTTCTCTCTTGATTTCTCTCTGTCCTATCCAACAACGATAGCAATAATAACAACAATGACAATAAACAAGGGCCACCAAAGGGGGAAAAAATAAAAAATAAAGTTTATTTAAAAAAAATTCCAGGGACAAATGCCATATTCATTTAACGTTCCTTGGGTAGGATGGGATGTAATTGAGAAATTTACTTAGAACAACATCCACTGCTTGATCCATGGCTCACAGATAAACTGTGGAAAACTCTGTGGAAAACACTGAAATCAAAGACTCAGCAAATTTAAACAAAACTTGAAGACAGTTTCAGGAGACCTTGAAAAAACTTCAAAGAAAGACTCACAGTCAATGGAGATGAGCCCAGTGTTGTTTTTTCTCTATTATGGGCACTGATGCCTGGACCCAGCAGCAAGTCCTGGTGCCAGTCATTGGCCAACACCAAGGCAAAACTAGACACTCTAGGGACAAAAGGTGGCTTCTCAGACCAGAGTGCTTGACCTTGTCTAGAAACTTCCAGATGAAAGTGCATCAGATTATAACCAGTGCCAATAACTGCTAATCCAACTTTGGGGTGGATTCTTTTATGTCCATAAACCTACCTTTCCCCTGTCTTTTCTAGATTCTTTACATATATCTCTATTTCTCTGTAATTTTGAAAATAATAAAACTATTATTATTATTATTTTATTGCCACCAAGGTTATTGCTGGAACTTGGTGCCTGGCAAGATAAATCGACCGCTCCCCGTGGTCATTGTTTTCCTTTTATTTTTTTCTCTATTCTTTCTATTTTTACTTGATTGGACAGAGAGAAATTGAGAAGGGAAGAGATATAGAGAAGGGAAGACAAAGGTAGACACTTGCAGACCTGCTTCACTACTAGTGAAGTGTACCCCTTATAGGTGGGGAGTGGAGGCGTGAGCCCAGGTCCTTGCAGTTGGTGATATGTGTACTTAACTGAGTGTACCTACCTGGCAGGAAATAATTAATTATATAGCATTCAGGGAGATGGCTTAGTGGGTAAAGTGCGTGCTTTGTAAACATGAGATCATCTCCCTCACTCCACAGTAGATGAATATGTCATTTACTATTATTATTATTAGTGACTTAATATTGATTTTTTTAAGTTCTGAGATAACAAGGGTATAATTCCACACTGTTCCCACTACCAGAGTTCTGTGTCCCCATTCACCGCATTGGGAATTGCAGTAGTTCTCCCAAGGTCACAGATAATAAGTCTTTTCCTTCCTTTCTTCCTTTTCTTTCTTTCTTTCTCTCCCTCTCTTTCTTTCTTTCTTTCTTCTTTAATTAGATACCAGGCTCTGGCAAGACAACTCACATGGGAGGGCCCTTTTTCTTTGTTGTTGATTGGGACCTAGATTTCACTCAAGTACCCACCACACTGGAGGTAGCGTTGGTGCTAGATATAGTGGGTCCTTCTGCCTCTCCCTATGTCTCTATCTCTCTCTTCTTCTCTGAAAAAAAGTCAGCCTGGAGCAGTAAAGCCCGACAGTGACCACAGTAAAAGCAGATGTTAGTTTTAATTTCTTAGACTGACTCATCTACATGCAGAAAGAAATAGAAGTGACAGCAGACTTCTTCTCCCTTTAAGAGAGAGAAAAAGAAAATTTTTCCATGCAGAAGTGAAAAATTAGTTGTTTGGAAATTCTTTCCAATGAAATATGAATTTGGAACAATGAAAGTTGGCAGCTAGGATCAAAAAGAATGATGGAGCCCAAAAAATATTACTTGGAAAATTAGAACATAAAGCCAGAAAATGCTGGAAGGCCCATTTCTTAAACATGCTGCATCTGCAGTTTTTCTCTTTGTAGTCATTACTGTCCTAAGTCATTTCAGTCCATGAAAAGAAATCTGTTTCCCAGGCCTTGGGGCGGGTGTATTTCTGTATCTGTCTCTATACTTTATATCATGACCAAACAGTTCTGTAAGTCAGCATGCTCTTCTTATATTCAACCTAAATCTTGTCTGTGGTGGGTTAAGATCAATTCTCCAGAGGAGAGAACTGAGCAATCTCTGTATCTCAGCTTTTAATTCACAACCAGTTTTCTCAGAGGAGGATTTTTAGACCACTGCTTTTTTTTTTTTAAACAAGTTTCTTTGTAATTTACAAGATTATAAGATTACAGGATACAGTTCTAAATTGCATCTACCACAAAAGTTCTGTGTCCCCTAGTCTCCTAATGATTCCCACTATAGCTCTCACACAATTTTAGAGACTTTGCAAGTTTGTGTGTTTAAATTCTCTAAATTCCACATATGAGTGAAAGTATCTGGTAGCTCTCTTTCACCTCTTTACTTATTTCTCTAAACACTTACCTTTTGAAGGCTTTACTCCGGTCACTGTTGTGGAAGACAAGAAACTTGGAATACCCATTCCGGAAAAAAATTTCCAGGGCTATGTCCTATAAAGAGAAAAACGTTTTACTGCTCTGAAGTATTCTGCAATAGAAACTTCTGGAAAAAGATCATATTCAGACATTCAGAAAGGAACTCTTCCATAGTCCCCCCTCCCTTTATTTTATTTTATTTTATTTTATTTTATTTTATTTTATTTTTTTGCCTCCAGGGTTATCGCTGGGGCTCTGTTCTTGCATTATAAATCCACTGCTTCTGGTGACTATCTTTTTTCCATTGTTGTTGCTATAATTGGTGTTGTTGCTGCTGTTGTTGTTGGATAGAACAGAGAGAAATTGAGAGAGGTGGGGAAGACAGAGGGGGAGAGAAAGACAGACACCTGAAGACCTACATCACCACTTGTGAAGTGACCCCCATGCAGGTGGGGAGTTGGGGCTCGAACTGGGATCCTTGTGCGTGAGCAGGTCCTTGTGCTTCTCACTATGTGAGCTTAACCTGGTGTGTTACCCTTCTCCCATTGTCCCCTTTTAAATCATTCTCTAATTTTAATACAGTTTTTTTTTTTTTTTTTGCTACCACTGCTATCACTGGGGCTTGATGGCTACATTACTCCACTGTTCCTGGTGGCTGTTTATTTGTCCTTGTTTGATAGAGAGCAAGGAACAGAAAGTGAGAGAGAGAGGGAAGTAGTGGGAATGGGAGTGGGAGTGGGATAGATCTGGAGCACAGCTCTAGTGCTCAGAAAGCTTTCCCTCCTGCAGGTGAGGGCTGGGGACTTGAACCCAGGTCATTATATATGATGATGTGTGTGCTCTACTAGCCTCTGGACTAGTGCAACATTGGGGAGGAGGGGAAGATGCTGGGTATCCAGTACACAATAGTGATGGTGAAGAAGGACTTGAGTGGGTGGTAGGTATGATATGAAGACACCTATCACATGGAGACTATACTCATGTATCAACAACTGTTCTATAATTTTATTATCCCAATAAAATGGGGACAAAATAAAGGGACTTTTCATTCATTCTGGCCATGATTCCCAGAACCTTCAGGGCAAAGGGTTCTTCATTTTCCCCCTTCTAGCTCACTCTCCTCTCAAAGAAGTATACTGAGCTCAGACAAAATGACAGTCAACATTTTGTGGGCAAAATCAAGATAGAGGTAGAAGGAAAAGAATTAACCAGATAGCTCCAGGTCAGTAGGACCTTTATCAATAGTACAGTGAATCCTTTTTAGAAGGAGCTCTTTGAAAGAGTGCCCAGAGCTTCAGTTTTAGAGGACAACAAGGATTCCAGCAGGAGGAACACAAGATGAATCATATACCCAGAGAATTCTATAAGTTGAATTGGGCCAAGACCCTCTGGTGGTCTTTGCAGAATAGTGTGTCTATAGGAAGGGTGAAGGAAGGGGCAGGGGTCTCCCCACCTACTTGGGTGGTCCCCCACGTTTCTTCTTCTTCTTCTTTGGAGACCCTGGACAGGAATGCAGCTTTGTGACTGACAGAGTCAGAGTCGGGGCAAGGAAAGTTAGAAGTGCTTGGGGTGGGGTGGGGAGACACATGTAATGCTTCCTTTTCCCTTAGCCACTGAGGTCAGCTTCTAACTAGAGATATTTATCCTTGATGAAAGAAACTGCAGGATGTGAATAGAAGGCAGAACTCTGCTCCTGAAAGGAATTGGTTATGTTTAGCATCTGTGTGTAGACCTTTGAAGGCACTAGAGAAGATTATAGGATCCTGGTTGGGGGAGACAATTGGGAGATTTCTAATTCACTTGGCTCAGGAGATGTGAGAGGCAATGGGAGGACAGAGGAGAATGTCAATGACTGGGGAAAGTGGCATATGAGCTAGGAACAGAGCAGACTCGTCCTCAATCCCTAGTCACCAGCTCTGCAGGAGGCACGGGGTTTGCCCTGGTCTGTATTCCTGAATCTCCAGGGAAACTTTGGGCCCTGTCAAGAGGAAAAGAAAGCAAAGAGGCTAAATCCTAAAGGACACAGTACAAGAAAGAAGCAAAAAGACATGGTCTGAGGAGAGAGTGTAACAGAAGTAAAAATTCAAGACCAGGTCCACCACAAGCCTGGGGGATTCACAGCATGTTCCAAAGGGCAGAGGGCTGTGCAGGGCATGAAAAGAAGTGTGTCCCACCACCAATGTGTCCTGGAGCCCTGTTTCCCCAGAACCCCACTCCACTAGGGGACAAGAGAGACAGGCTGGGAGTATGGATCGACCTGTCAACACCCATGTTCAGCGGGGAAGCAATTACAGAAGTCAGACCTTCCACCTTCTGCAACCAATAATGACCCTGGGTCCATACATCCAGAGGGATAAAGAATAGGAAAGCTATCAGGGGAGGGGATGGGATATGGAGTTCTGGTGGTGGGAACTGTGTGGAGTTGTACCCCTCTTATCCTATGGTTTTTGTCAGTGTTTCCTTTTTGTAAATAAACATCAAAAGGGAGGGTCTCCAGAGGAGTCCCTCACAGCCAGATGGCATTTCAGTGGGTTTCTGGATTGTCTTAGATGACGGTCCTCCCTCCTGCTCTCCCTGAGGCATACCTGGAGGAGGAAGCGTGCCTGGTGGAGCTCCCTGAGGTCACTGTAGCTGTGTCGCTCACACAAGTAATGGTCTGAGGACCTGTCTTTGCTGCACATGTTGAAAATGAATGGATCACTAATACTGAAAAAGGAAAGAAGACATGTAGTGAGAAAGTGTGTTGTAGAAGTTTTCTGAGGTGTCAGGTGGTGGCGTACCTGGTTAAGTGCTCACATTACAGTGCGCAAGGACCCAGGTTCTAGGCTCTGGTCCTCACCTGCAGGGGAAAAGCTTCACAAGTGGTAAAGCAAGTCTGCAGTTGTCTCTCTGTCTCTATCCCTCTCTAACTACCCCCTCTCATTTTCTCTCTGTTTCTAGCCAATAAAAAATATAGAAAATTATGTTATTTATATATATACAAGGTACAGTCCTTTGGCCAATTTACCATGACACCTGTATTTCTGGCATTGTCCTGTTTTCAGAAAATCCTTCCCTAAGGCAAGGTCTGGGTATCTCAGAGACTTCTGCCCACAGGCAGTAGAGGGATGGACTGCCACCACCAGTCACCCATAAATCTAAATATCCAAACACCAAATCTGAAGAAGAAGATATCCAGAAATCACTCCCATTCACTGTTGCAGCAAAATCAATAAAATACCTAGGAATAAAGCTGACCAAAGAAGTGAAAGACTTGTATACTGAAAACTATGAGTCACTATTCAAGGAAATAGAAAATGATACCATGAAATGGAA
This sequence comes from Erinaceus europaeus, assembly GCF_950295315.1. Taxonomy (NCBI): domain Eukaryota; kingdom Metazoa; phylum Chordata; class Mammalia; order Eulipotyphla; family Erinaceidae; genus Erinaceus; species Erinaceus europaeus. The sequence continues at coordinate 96,491,266 of NC_080162.1, read as the reverse complement.
AGACATCCATGTTCATGGATTGGAAGAATAAATATCATCAAAATGAATATTCTCCCCAGATCCACATACAAATTTAATGTGATACCCATCAAAGTTCCACCAAGATTGTTCTATAAGAGAATAGAAAAAAAATTACAATCATTTATCTGGAACCAGAAAACACCTAGAATTGCCAAAACAATCTTGAGGAAAAGAAAAAAAAATGGAGGCATTACACTCTCAAATCTCAATATTATAAGGCCATCATCATCAAAACAGCCTCGTACTAGAACAAAAATAGGCATACAGACCAGTGGAACAGAACTGAAAGCCCAGATCTAAACCCCCACACCCATGGATATCTAATCTTTGATAAGGGGGCCCAAAGTATTAAATGGTCCAGCTTCTATGGAGAGCAGTCTGTAGAACTCTCACAAGGCTAGACATAGACCTTCCATATGACCCAACAATCCCTCTCCTATGGATATACCCCAAGGACTCCATAATACCCAACCAAAAAGAAATGTGTACTCCTATGTTAATAGCAGCACAATTTGTAATACCTAAAACCTGGAAGCAACCCCGGTGCCCAACAACAGATGAGTGGCTGAGAAAGTTGTGGTATATATACACAATGGAATAATATGCAGCTATTAAGAACAATGAACCCACGTTCTCTGACCCATCTTGGATGGAGCTAGAAGGAATTATGTTAAGTGAGCTAAGTCAGAATGATAAAGATAAGTCTGGGATGATCCCACTCATAAACAGAAGTTCAGAAAGAATAACAGAAAGAGAAACTCAAAGCAGGATTTGACTGTATTTGGAGTAGGGCAACAAAGTAAAAACCCTGGGTTGAGGATGAGGGTGGATGTTCAGTGGGGGGGGGGGGTTGAGGGGGGACACAGCCTTTTGGTAGTGGGAATGGTGTTTATGTACACTCCTATCAATTTGTAGTCATATAAATCACTATTTTATTAATGGGATAGAGGTAAATTTGATTGAATGTCTCAAACTTTTTAATTCACAAACTGAGTCTTTTTAATAAATAGGCTGAGTCTTTGATATGTTGACTCTCTTAAAAGCTTAGACCAGGGAGAACAGAAGCAACCGGTGGCACAGCTATATACAAATAATATCAAAGGACATAAACTATGGTGATGTTGTGTATGATACAGCAAATCCTAACAAAGGAATATTTCAAAGTTAACTCAGTTGCCAAATAATGTGATTATAGCAATAACTATCTATTGCCTTCTTAAACCCTAAGACAGCAGGAACCTCACATTCCCCCCCCCCCCGACACTGCTTCCTCTTTAGAGCCTATATTTCCCCCAGTCCTGGAACCTCTAGGGTGGGGCTCACTTTCCTGCATGCTTCTCTCAAGTCATACCAAATGATATTGCATCCACTGATCCCAACCTAATCAACGCAATGAGTACCACTTCAGCATGCTTCACTTCAGACTGTGTCCAGAGATGTCAGGCATGGAATGTCAACCCTCTACCCACATTACTTGGGTGAGACCTTTCCTTTCATAGTATTCTCTAATTCCATTCCAGGAGGTTCACTTTCTAACAAAGTCCCAAACCCTAGATATAGACCAGGTCCTCTAAGATAGAGCATATGTTCACATTTATCCATAAATTAGGGCAAAAATATATACCTGAAAAGCAAAAATACAAAATAGTCTGCAGTGAGTCAGTATAAAGTTCCTAATGAAATAGTGTCTACTTAGACTTAGATACCCTCCTCACCTACTTCCTATTACAGTTCTCACATTCACTCCAAAGCTAACCTTTTCAAAGCAAGTACTGCAAAAGCTGAATAAGGGAAAGAAACTGGCATACTTTAATGATGACTCTTTAGTCACTATCAGGCCACCCCATCAGCTGGGGCCCTAATCGGGGAGTCCTGAGATTCCCAAACAGGCATGATGGGCCTAGACCTCAAATAAATCCCTCTCTCCACTATTACCGGTCATTTCTATCAGGAACAACAAAATAGACCCCTTTGTGGGCCGCCATAGGACCTTGCCCTCAACTTGGATCAACAATGCTAGAGAATGTTCCATCCTCCAAAGGGAGGCTGGACAATATACTCTATGCTACACCTGAGGAAGATGGGTCCTTATTGGGGCAGCTTGGAACGTTCCTACTTATGACCACAGAATATGAGCTCAGATCTACAGGGATGCAGAGGTCACGTAGGCTTCTAAGCTGAATATGGGCCCCAGATCACATCAAATTGATGGGGTTTACAGTTAACAATATTTATATACCTTTCTCATATTTGGAAGCTACTCTCTTCCCTGATCCAGCTTTCTGGTCCTTCTGCCAGCCATGACATCATCTCCCCAGACAATATTTAGGATCCACTTGCATATCAGATTTCATGCTCAGGTAAAACAAACAAAAAAACACTAGTATAGCCACAGACCCTTTGGAATATAACTAAAATATGCCAACTAGCTACCTACAAAACAGAGACTCCCCCCAACTCTTCATCTGCACTATTCCAGCCTTTAGGTTCATGAGTGCTCAATAATTTGTTTGGCTTTGTATGTTACCTCTCTTTTCAACCACCAGGTTCCAGATGCTAGCATGATGCCAACCAGACTTCCCTGGACAGATGACCCCATCAATATGTCCTGGAGCTCCGATTCCCCAGAGCCCTTCCCACTAGGGAAAGAGAAAGACAGGCTGGGAGTATGGATCCACCTATCAATAAATATCAATAATAAAATATTGCATCCGGCTGTGAATATATGAAGATTATATTATTTCCTTTGTGCATTTATTGAAATTTTTATAATTAAGGTTCAAATATTTAAATATATTTTATTGATTTAACATTGGTTTACAATATTGTAAAATGTGAAAAATATACCTTCATAATAAAAATTTTTTTAAGTCATAAAAATCTGTATGTCTGGCTACTGCCCAAAGGATCTGGAGATTGTGCATGAAATAACTGGAAGAAACTCAGTGTCTAGTGGTATCAAAAGAATGTACCTAACATGGACATTTGGATAATGACAGTTTCAAGAACTCTTACCCTCATGTCTCCTCCCTTGGAAATTTATTCTACCTAATGTAACATCACCTGTTGTTTTGTCTGAACAATATTATGAAATGCATAAATTTTACAAATAAACAGTCCTTAAAGCTTCGGGGTGGACAGGGCACACACTTGACACTGTCCTCGCTGGGGATGCCATGTGTGTGTTCCCACCTGACCTCTTCTGATCAACTGTATAGTGACTGACTGTGGTTACTCTCTCCACCCTGGGACATGTCTAATCTCAGAGCTCTGACAACTGACTAAGGTTCTCCACCTGAGTATACTCTATAAAGGTGACTGACAATTGCATACTCTACTGGCTGCCAAAGGAGTTCCCTGTTTCTTGTTTAATTGGATTCTTATATATACCCTCCTGAGCATGTGCTATCATTATTCCAATATCAGAAATGAGAACATTGCATATGTGACTCTCCTATGGTCATGTGAAACTGGATTCAAACCTTGTTCCAGTTCCCTCAACTGCAAAACCCAACCTCATTCAACACTACCTTTTCTCACCTGAGGAAAAAAGCCTCTCTGACATTTACTGTTAGCTCCACTCTCTCAGTTTATTATGTGCTGACTGGTTTTTAGACTGAGACTTTGAAACGATGGGGATATGATGAAAACCACTCAAGAAAAGAGTTTTTAGGGAGAAGCTTTCTGCAGAAAAAAAAAAAGATGATCAGCATTCTCTTGTTTATAGAGACTGAATAAGCATGTAGAACAGGAATACTTTCAGACAGACTCAGATTCTCAAGATTTAATTGTAAACAACATTAAGTTCACGGATGTAAGTCTAAATTAGGGAGCTATTTTTGGGTGACATTAGTTACAATGTTCCGATTAGATCTTTTCCAACACTATCGCTTGCAGATCTGGTGCAATAAATTGCTCGCATCCTCAAGACTGTAAGAAGGACCAAGTGCTAAGCCACGTAGCTAACTTCACAGGTAGAATTGGGGTCACAGTTTATAGGATGCTGTTCATGACTCCTTAATATGTCAGTTCTGGTCATAGCTTAACTTTTTAAAAATTCTGTCTTTCCCTGCTGACTGGGGACCTCTAATCAGAATAAAGTGCACCAAAAGGATCTATTGAAGGGGAGGAGGAAAGTTTATAGTACCTAACAGTCTTCATTAGATGGCAAAGCAGGATGCTAAAAAAATATTTTCCCATGTGCACAGGAATTAGGCATTTTATGTATTTATGTATGTGTTTGTTTATTTATACTTTTTTATTACCACCAGGGTTATCAATGGGGTTCAGTAACTGCACAACAAGCCTACTGCTCCTGGTGGTCCTTTTTTTTTTTTTTCTTTTTGATTACTGCATAAAGACAGTGAGAAATAGAGAGGGAAAGGGAAGATAAAGAAAGACACTTGCAGACTGTTCCACATCTCATGAAGCTTCTCTCTGCAGGTGATGATCAGGGACTAGAACTCAGATCCTTGCACATGTGTTCATCCTACTGGGTGTGCTACTATCTGGCCCCTACAGCTTATATTTTTAATACTATAACCTTTTTTTTACAGTAGAAGTAGGTCTTCTATTGATATAAGAATATAAATTAAATTGATCCAATTTTGAACCTATCAATTATCAGAATTTGTACATCTGGAATTTACACCTAAAACCATTCACTAGTTCACAAATTTAAATAGACTCACATAACATCTGACTCAACTCTTTGCAGTTCATGAGTCTACCATCATGTGTGGTACAAGGCAGATTTCCAATAGATATTTGTTGAATTGAATTAATCAGAAAAAAAAGGTGCCTTATAAAGGTACTGACTAATTTGATGAAGTGGCTGATTAATAGCTCCTTACTACGAAGAGCCAATTGGATGGTTCATAATTCTACCAAATGAATCAAGTGTCATCAGGGGCTGGGCGGTAGTGCACCAGGTTAAGTGCACATAGTGCAAAGTGCAAGGATAGTCACAAGGGTCCCAGTTCAAGCCCCTGGTTCCCCACCTGCAGGTGGATTGCTTCACAATTGGTAAAGAAGTTCTTCAGGTGTCTTTCTTTTTCTCCCCCCTGTCTTCTCTTCCTCTCTCAATTTCTCTCTGTCCTATCTAACAACAACAACAGCAACAGCAACAACAATGGAAAAAAAGATGGCCTCCAGGAGCAGTGGATGCATAATGTAGGCACCAAGACCCAGCAATAACGATAACCCCGGAGGAAAAAAAAAATGAATGAATGAATCAAGTGTCATCCGTGTGAGCTTGAGTGCCACTGTTATGGGTTTAATTCTGTTCCATTTGTTGAAGTCCTAACCACTGCTATTAGCTCAGAATGCAACTTCTTTTTAGAATGAGGCAAATAGCAAAAGTGATAAGGTTAAAATGAGGGCAATAAATAAATGCTAATTCAATATAACTAACCTCCTTATGAAAATGAGGGATTTGAACATACAGACTCCTAGAGGGAAGGTGAATGAAGACCCACAGGGAGAACACGACCATGTGTCTGCAGTGATATATTTCTGAACTAAGGACCACCAGAGATTGCCAACAAATAACAGAGGTTAGACAACAGTAGGAAGGGTCTCTCCTGAAGCTGTCTGAGGAACATGATCCTGCTAACACTTTGAGGCTAGAGTTCCTGGAGTTTAGCCTCCAGATAATCCATGAGATGATAATTTCTGTTTTATGTTTTCTTAACAATCCAGGTTTTGATCCTTTGTGACAATATCCCTGACAAGAGTCAAAGAATTACCCAGTACAGTTGAGAAGGGATCCTTCTAAAAGGGGAGGGGGGGGGGGAAGCACTAGGAAGACTATCAGTTGCTTAGGGAAATTTTAAGGCATACAAATCTCATCACTGCTGAAGATTTAGCATGTTCTTGAGCTTTCTTTGGGATATTTTTATGATACATCAGAGAGTCCCTTTTCAAGGTCTAATGCTAAACCAAATTGCATTGATAGCAGTCTTTTAGTGAAACATTTCAGGGTTGACTTAACTTTATTTTTAACCCACTTATTTATGTATCTTCCTTAGTCTCCATGGTCAAAATAAGACTTAATCCCCATTGATCTGCCATGATCTAATAGCCTGTCTCTGAGAACCACATCTCCATAGTGCCAGCAGTTTCTCAGGACAGTAGACAAGACAAGGGAAAGAAAGCACTGTCTGGTTAACAAATACTTCTCTGAGGGACAGTGACTAAAACTACCGACATGATTCCCAAGGGCATTCCTGGGAAGTAATTTGTTCTCACTATACTTGTATTCTGGAAAAGTCTATTTCCAGACATGAGAAGTCTCCCTGTCATTACAAATCAAGTGAGTACCTACAACCTGAAAATGAGGCTTCTATTAAAAGTGCAGATATAGTCAATTTGATCCTGATTAGATGCACCTCATAAACACAATCTATCTAATCAATAAGATCTTATCTAACACTAACTCGATTTAAAGGTGGAAAGTGAAGCAATGGATTGTGCAAGTCATCACATGGGGGGTACACCCTGCATAAAAGTAGAGTTGAAAGCTTTCATCAGCTCTCAGAAAGGCAAGTCTGCAGACCCACTGTCCATATTGATCAGTATCAATAAAACATGAGCAAAAAGATGGGATGAGTGTGCCAAGTATTAATTATGCTCCTCCTGCCTTGGAAAAGCACAGGAGACTCACAGCAATCACTGAGCGTTTGGTATGAATAAAAGATGGAAATTAGCAGGGACAAAATGCCAAGCTTTTTAAAGCAAACCTAAATCAAAGGAGGGTAGGCTAACACCCATTGTTCCACACTCCTATTTACACGCCTTACACAGGCTGAAAATGGTATGACAATTGGGAGTGAAAAGTCATAGTTCTTGTCAGGTAAAACTTTCAGTCAGAGCTGGGTAGTGGCACAGCCAACAGGGTTCATGCATTACTATTTGCCTGAATTCAAATCCCCAGTCCCCATTCACAGGGAGTGTGTGTATGGGGGAGCTTCACGAATGGTAGAGCAATGCTGCCGATGTCTGTGTTTCTCACTCCCCCTCCACTCCATCTCAACGGTTATCAAAGAAAATAAAAAACTAATGGCCATCTGGTTAGTGGCATCTTCATGCAGACACTGAGCCCCAGAAATAACCCTGATGGCAAAAAGGAAGAGAGAGGAGAGAGAGAGAGAGAGAGAGGGAGAGGGAGAGGGAGAGGGAAAGGGAGAGGGAGAGGGAGAGGGAGAGGGAGAGGGAGAGGGAGAGGGAGAGGGAGAGGGAGAGGGAGAGGGAGAGGGAGAGGGAGAGGGAGAGGGAGAGGGAGAGGGAGAGGGAGAGGGAGAGGACGGAACTTTCACAAAACAGTCTAAAAGAGTGGTTCTCAAAATGTAGTCCTGGCCTTGCCCTCAATGTAGAACAGCAATGATAGGGACTGTCCCACTTTCCAAAGAGAGGCTGGGACAACCTATGCTGCCATGTGAGGAAGACTGGTTCTGAAATAGTGCGGCTTAAAATGCTCCTGGATGTGACCACTGACTGTGTGCTCAGACTGACAGAGATGCAGAGGTGACACAGGCTCCTGTACTAAATAGAAATAGACAAAGGCCCTAGGTCAGATTTATGGGAGTCTACAGTTAAAGGTTTTTATATACTTTCCTCATACCAGGGAGCTACTTTCTGCCCTGATCCAGATCTCTAGTCCTATTCTCAAATCTGACACCATCTTCTCAGACAATACTTTTAGCCTATCTGCATGTTAGCTGTTGGGCTTAGGCAAAAATTACTAAAGTCATGAGTCCCTTGGAATATACCTGAAATAGACTTCCTAGCTTTTTCCCCACACCAAGACTCTTAGTCCCATCTGCTCTATTTTTTTTTCTTTAGGTTCCTGATTATTAAAAAGTTGTTCAGCTTTATATCTTAATGCTTTTCAGCCACCAAGTTGCAGATGCTACCATGACACCAACCTGAATTCCCTAGACAGACAACCTTACCAATGAGTCCTAGAACTTCACCTCCCCAGAGCTCTGCCCTACTAAGATAGAAAAAGGCTGGGGCTATAGATTGACCTGCCAACATCCATGTCCATTGGAGAAGCAATTACAGAGGCCAGACCTTCCAACTTCCGCACCCCATAAAGAATTGTGGTCCATATCCCAGAGGAATAAAGAATAAGGAAGCTTCCAGTGGAGGAGATGGGAAAAGGAACTCTGGTGGTGGGAATTGTATGGAATTGTATCCACCCCTCTTATCCTACAATCTAGTTAATAATTGTTATGTCAGTAATAAATACCAAAAAAGAAAATGTGGCCCTAGAATAACATCAACACCAGTTGAGAAATGGTTTAAATTTCAGGCCCTATCCAAGACCTACTGAATTGAAAATTGTAGGTAAGGCCCAGCCATCTAGTTTAACACACCTTCCAGAAGATGTGATGTAAGTTTATTTGAGTGTCATGGGACTAACAGAGTATCTTGTCCTCTTTGGAATGCTGGTTAACCATAAAAGACAAGGCCTAGCTCTGAATAAAGAAAGGATCATCATACTTACCTGGCAGGGGAAATACCATGATCACAAAGAAAGGATCATCAAATTATCTTCAAGAGCAATGATCAAATGAAAACAAACAACATGGCAACTGAATTTCTAGCAAAAGTGTAAACACAATCAACTTGATTTTGAATGCTTAACAGTTCATCAGTAAGAGCGGATTAAACCCTACTATAGTCCAAACATAGTTGATGTTTAAGAAAATTATTGAAATTTCCTGTTAAAAACCTTCACTATCAAATGGCTTAAAAGTGATTTGTCATATTTTTACCAAAATCACACCACCTTCAAGATCCAGATCTTCAACTACTTCTCTAGTACCTTTCTTTCCCTACATCAACCCTACATGACCTATCAACTCTAAAGCATCTTCCCATAATATATATCTTTTATTTTATTTTTATTTGTTTATTTTACCAGAGCACTGCTTAGCTCTGGCTTATGGTGGTATAGGAGATTGAATTTGGTACTACCCATGTTCATAATATATATCTTAAGTAGGGACTAGGTTATGTTAGGCCTGGCTACATGCACACACTACCATGCACAAGGACCCAGGTTCAAGGTTCAATTGCTCCCCAATTGCAGGGGGAAAGCTTCACAAGCAGTGAAGGTGTCTCTGTTTCTCTCTCCATTTCTATCTTCCCTCTCCTCTCAAATTCTCTCTGTCTTCTCATATAAAAGGAAAAAATAAAAAGCCACCAGGAGTGGTGGATTTTTTGTGTAGGCACCAAGGCCCAGCGATAACCCTGGTGTTGATAAAATAAAAATAAAACATATATTTTCGGCCACGACAATGTAATCCAAAATCTTTCCGAAAAGAGCTGATGCTAAAGAGGCAGTCAGTGATCTCTTACAGAAAACAATCACCAAGCTGTTGAATGAGCAAGACATTGGAATTGAATTCAATTACCCAAGTAACCTCAGGAGAGATCCCCTCTCATGTGCTTTCCACATCAGGAGAGGTACCAGAAGCTGCTGTGTCCATTGAAGATTTTTTAACTTTGGGAGAGGCCCAGACCTTAGGCCACATTAAGAAAGTGGGAAGGGTCAGATTGGGTACAGCTGATTAAAAAGGCAGGGATGCAGGGGACAATCTACTGGAAAAGTGGGGAACTCACTTGGATAAGCAGTGCCGAGTGCAGTAGACATCGCCCATGGGAGAAAGTGTAAAGTTCTCGCAGATGTAGAAGTGCTGGTGGCCAAAGAGCAGGACCCCTTCAGAGACCAGGTGGCCCTGTACGATTACCAGAGAGTACTTCTGTGTCACCTGGAAAGAGAAGAGTACCAGAATCAAGCCATGTGTATATGAAACATGCTTCTCATTCGAGAACTGTGACAGGTCACACTCTGGCACTCAGAATTGAAAGCCCCTCCCTGTAAGAATGACAGTGCCACTGTCCAGAAATGGACTGATCGTCACAGTTTAAATGACTTTTCTACACCCCTAACCCTGACCAGTTATTCAACCTATCACAGGACACCTCTCTCCTTTCACTATCAAATGGCTTAAAAGTGATTTGTAATAGTGAAGGCTGAGGGCTTACTGCTATAGTAAATGTGCCAACACTGTTGGGACATGAAAGAAACTGGCATTTGACTGAGGAGCATACAAAGGACTTACACAGAGCCACAAGGAATGGGGGAGGGTGGTGGTGGCAGGAGTATAGGAAGTTACTTAAGTGAGAGTCTGGTGGAAATAACTCTGTTCTAGGGGGCCAGGCAGTAGGTAGCACAGCGGGTCAATTGCACATGGTGCAAAGCTCAAGGACTGGCACAAGGATCCCAGTTGCAGCACCCAGCTCCCCACCTGCAGAGGGTTAGCTTCACAAGCAGTGAAACAGGTCTATAGATGTCTGTGTTTCTCTCCCCCTCTCTGTCTTCCCCTCCTCTCTCCATTTCGCTCTGTCCTATCTAACAACAATGACAGCAGCAACAACAATAATAAACAACAGGGGCAACAAAACGGGAAAAATAGCCTCCAGGAGCAGTGGATTCATAGTGCAGGCACCGAGCCCCTGTGATAATCGTGGAGGAAAAAACAAACAAACAAAAAAGAACTTTCTGTTCCTGTTGCCCTGACCTGCTCGCTTTCTCCCTCAAACCCACCATGCTGCTTCCTCTGGGACCTAAACACGTGTAGCCATCGCTGGTAACTAGCTTAAAGACTCATGACTAGCCTATCTTTGCCCCTTTGCCTATTTTGCTAGACCTAAATAACCCACAGTGTAGTAAACTTCTTCTTTGTTTAAATCCCAGCAAAAGCCTACTCAAAGGTTTTTTTTGTTTGTTTTTTAATTACTACAGACATTCTTCCTCTTCAGTCTCTCTGTCCAAAAACATTCTACAGTTAACACTGAGTAAAATTCCTAAGGTATAAGGGATCTCCGTTGCAAAGGTAAAGGAGCATGTCAGAAGCTAGTCAGGAAGTGGCTGAGCTGCAACTGCAACAAGTCTGTCTAGGCCACAAGTGCAAGATTTGTTCTACTAATCCTGCGAGAAAAGGTTAGTCCACGATGGTATGTGAAGAGGAGACATGCGCACTTTACCCAGATTCCTTTCCTCTGACTCCAGCTACATTCTCCCAGCAACTAAAATTGTTGACAACTTTCTGGAATTGCCTTGGTTAAGGAACCTGGCCCAAGGTTCCCAGCAACAGTGTATACCCAACAACTAGTCAATGCATAGAAGGAATGTCAGGCCCTGTTTTACTTCAGGTCACCTCTGCTAAATCACCCCAGACCACCAACTAACATAGAATTAACTGAGGCCATTTGTGAAATTGCTTGAGAGCTTCTATTCTCCCTCTACCCAGCCTCAGGCTATCACCTCCAATAAGCTTCCTGCCTGCACATCTCTGCTCAGAGAGCCAGACCAGTAACTATGTATTGTTGTGACCTATATGTATTAAAGACTATTAAAGGCTCTATCTTAGCCGACTGGGCTTCAGTGAATGACCTCTCCCTATTATACGATCCCAAACAGCCAGGCTCTTTTCACAGTGCTAGATGGAATAAAGACTCGTCGCCCGACCTGTGCTGGATTAGCTCAGTCAATGGCCAAGCCTTTCCCGCTATGAGACAAGTTCTCAAGGACTTCCCGCACAGTCATCACCGCCCAGCTATCGTCCACATTGGTCTCCAACTCCCACTGATTCTGTGCTCGGAGAAACTAAGATAGAACTTTCGGAAAGCAAACTGGCGTCTGTTCAGTGACCTTACCAACAAATCTATTCCTGCAATTCCAATTAACTCTATCCCCTCTGAATATTCCTACAGGTGCTTCCGCTAAGCCATCTTCAAAGCAGCTTCCCAAGCTATTCCTTGTGGGAGACGTGCTAACTATACGCCTTGTCTTGATGCTGAATGCGAGCAACTACTAAAGCAGTATGATGAGTCGGGCGACCCAGATGTGGCTGACCATCTCATTGCCTCCCTGGATGCAGCACGCCAAGCCCGCTGACAACAACTCACAGAAAGTCTGAACTTCACCCACTCAAGTAGGAAGGCCTGGAAGCTTCTTCATAGTCTGGGTGCCGGTAGCCAACCCTCTCCCATCTCCCATCCTCCCGTATCTCCAAACTCAGTGAACTCAGTGGCCAGTCACCTAACTCAAGTTGGACGTGCTAAGATTGACCCAGTCTGGTAAAGAGAAATTTCCCATGAGTGGTCATCCCACTTCTGTTTATCTTGTCCATCTCCAAAATTCTCTCCCTTTACAGTGTCTGAACTGGAAGACGCTTTGAAGAGGGTTAAACCGGGAACGGCTGCTGGCTATGATAACATCACCCAAGAACTCATTCTTAACTTGGGCCCCACAGCAAAGAAGTGGCTCACTACATTCCTGTACCACATCTTGGAATCCGAATCTATGCCCAAAATTTGGCGTCATGCAAAGATAATAGCAGTTTTGAAACCAAAGAAAGACCCAACACTGGCCGCCAGCTATAGACCAATTTCTCTCCTCTCTGTGTGTTACAAACTCCTTGAGAGGCTGCTTCTGTCACGAATTTCTCCTCTTAAAGAGAAATTCCTATCACCTGCCCAAGCTGGTTTCCGCCCAGGAAGATCTACCAGCGAACAAGTCCTGGCCCTCTCAACTTACAATGAAAATGGATTCCAGAAGAATTTAAAGATGGGTGCTGTCTTTGTTGATCTCACAGCAGCCTATGACATGGTCTGGCATCGTGGTCTCCTAGTCAAGATCTCAAGATGCCTGCCTCCATGGGTGGCCAACACTATATCGTTTCTTCTCCATAACAGAAGATTCCGGGTGCATCTGGATGACAAGTCTAGCAGATGGAGACTTGTCTCAAGTGGCCTCCCCCAGGGCTCTGTTCTGGCTCCTATGCTATTTAATATTTACATCAATGACCTCCCAGAAACTTCTTCAAGGAAGTTCATCTACGCCGATGACATCTGCTGTGCAACTCAGGCATCCAAGTTCGACATCCTCGAGGAAACACTCACGAAAGACATGTCTCTATTATCTGATTACTGTAAAAAATGGCGACTAATCCCTAGCACTGCAAAAACGGTATCATCTGTTTTCCATCTACACCATGCCTAGGCCTCGCGTGAGCTTAATGTGCAACTTGATGATACAAGAATCTGGCATGAAGCCCAGCCAGTCTATCTTGGCATTACTCTTGACCGCACTCTGTCATTTCACGAACATCTCATAAAAACTGCAGCAAAGGTGGGCGCGAGGAATAACATCATTGCAAGTCTGGCCAGCTCCTCATGGGGCACAAGCGCTTCCATACTACAATCATCATCTCTGGCATTATGCTATTCCACTGCAGAATACTGTGCCCCAGTATGGTTCCGTAGCCCCCATGTCCACTTGGTCGATTCCAAATTATATTCCTCCATGAGGATAATTTCTGGAACCATCCATTGCACCCCGGTTCCATGGCTGCCAGTTCTTAGCAACATCGCCCCGCCAGATATTCGTCGGGATGCGGCATCATCTAAGTTCATTTCCCACGTCTATGCTCGACGGGACCTGCCAATATACGCGGATATCTTCGCCCACCCTGCCCAACGCTTGACGTCTCGTCATCATCCAATCTGGTCTCCTACGCCTACACTGAACTTCTCTGTTCCAGTCTCTTGGAAACAGAGTTGGCAGTCAGCTGAGGTAAAGAACAAACACCTCATCACAGACCCCTGCAAGCATCAACCCAGCTTTGATCTAGCACATTATGATTGGGCCCTCCTCAATCGCTATCGAACAGGCCATGGCCGGTGAACCGCTATGTTCCATCGCTGGGGAGCCAGAGACGACCCGAACTGCCCCTGTGGCTACAGACAGACTATGACCCACATAGTCAACGACTGCCACCTCTCCAGATTCAAAGGAGGTCTCAAAACTTTACATCAGGGTCAACCTGACGCTGTTGACTGGCTACAGAAGAAGGGCAAACGCTAGAAGAAGAAGAATTAAAGACTAAGGGGCCCCTACATGTATAAGTGAATTCTAAACAATAAAGATTCAAATGGACTAATAATAAAATCAAGGTGTCAATATTTTCTCAGAATAGTTAATTACAGGTATACAAAAAAAGGATTAAACTGCTCTGACAGTTGTAAACATTCCTAGCCAAAAGAAAAAAGTCAATATAATCCTTACCATGGATGGTATCTTATCTTTTTGTATTTCAAGGTATCTTATTTATTTATTTATTTATTTATTTATTTATTTATTTTTGTATTTAAAGCCCCACCTTTCCAAATACCCAGGCCCAATAGGGAAAGAGAGAGACAGGCTGGAAATATGGGTTGACCTGTCAATGCCCATGTTCAGCAGGGAAGCAATTACAGAAGCCAAATCTTCCACCTTCTGCATCCCACAGTGACCCTGGGTCCATACTCCCAGTGGCTTAAAGAAGAGAAAAACTAACAGGAGAGAGAATGGGATATGGAGTTCTGGTGGTGGGAATTGTGTGGAATTGTATCCCTCTTATCCTATTGTCTTGTCACTGTTTCTATTTTACAAATAAAAACTTAAAACATAATAATATGGTCCTTTTTCCAACCATGACATCATCTCCCTAGACAATAACTTGGATCCACCTGCATATCAGATTTCATGCTCAGGGGAAAAAAGTAAAAGAAAAAATTAAACTAGTATAGCCACAGACCCTTTGGAATATAACTAAAATATGCCTACTAGCTATCTACAAAATGGAGGATCCCCCAACCCTTCATCTGCACTATTCTAGCCTTTAGGTCCATGACTGCTCAATAATTTGTTTGGCTTTGTATGTTAACTCTCTTTTCAATCACCAGGTTCCAGATGCTAGCATGATGCCGACCAGACTTCCCTGAACAGACAACCCCACCAATGTGTCCTAGAGCTCCATTTCCCCAGAGCCCTTCCTCACTAGGGAAAGAGAGAGACAGGCTGGGAGTATGGATCAACCAGTCAATGTCCATGTTCAGTGGGGAAGCAATTATAGAAGCCAGACCCTCCACCTTCTGCATCCCACAATGATCTTGGGTCCATACTCCCAGAGGGATAAAGAATAGGAAAGCTATCAGGGGAGGGGATGGCATACAGAGTTCTGGTGGTGGGAATTATGTGGAATTGTACCCCTCTTATCCTGTGATTTAGTCAATGTTTCCTTTTTATAAATAAAATATTAAATAATAATAATAAGATCCTGGGGTGAGACAGTGATGCACGTGGTTGAACACACATTACCATGTACAAAGGCACTGGTTCAAGTACCTGGGCCCCACCTGAAGGGGGGAGACTTCAAGACTGATAAAGTTGTGGTGTAGGTGTATTCTTTTCTCTCTCCCTCTCTATCTCTTTCTCCCCAATGGCCACCTAGCATGGTGGATTTGTTTTGCATGCATCAAATCCCAGTGATAACGCTGGTGACAATAAACAAACAAACAAACAAACAACTTCCAGAGGCTGGGCGATGGAGCAGCAGCAGCTGTATTTCTCTCCTCTCCTGGTCAGCTAGGAATACCAAAGAAGATTAAAATGACTTCAGGAACTCACCAAACCACCAGTGGGTGCAAACACCTGTGAATGGTGGACAGGGAGGAACCTAAGGAGAGACTGACCAGCTGGTAACAGTCCAGCAGTTCACCACTTGAGGCACCACTTCCATTCTTCTTTACCAATAAGAAGATTGCTGAAGGGAGGACAGGACTTCCCTGGGACTCACCAAATGCAACTGTGAGTCTCCACTGATGCTGCTCTCAGAGGCTGCAGCAGCAGAGGGGAGGCCCTGTGCTGACATCTGGGGACAGAGAACTGATGAGGAAATTTAGGAGAGGAGTTGCACCTTGGTGGCCTAGCAGTGGGGCTATATAGTGGGAGCCTTTCCACATTGTTCTACTGATGAGAAGGTGGTGAATGGTTGCCTCAGAACCTACACACTATAAATGAGACTTGTTTGGAAACTCACAGGGCCCAGCAGTGCTGTCCCGCTTGGCAGAGAAGCTGAATTTAGACTGGAGTTTTAGATCATTGGGGTGTGAGAGTCTCTTGGCATAACCACTGGGATATCTCTCCCCCACCCTGCTTTATCTTTTGGTAAACAGTGAATGAGTAAGCTAAGAAGTATACTTATAGTTTAAAAGCCCTCAGTCTCCCATAGCCTACAGGGAAGAAAAAGAAAAGGCTATAACTGCCTCTGTTATCCAACTCAGGGATTGAAATAATATTGAAACAACTGTTAATTTCCATAACTGTGAACTCTTTAAGTACCTTAGACACAAGTCAATCCAGGCAAGAGTGATCAGAAATTTAAAAAGTACTGAGAGAGGGACCTCATAACATACTATATAGAATGGTTAAACCAACAAGAAGAAATATTGGAGAAATAAACCAGGACAAGAGTCCAGCTAATAGTCCCCCAAAGGTTGAACTACAAAATAGTGAGGTTCACATCCAAACACTTATTAAGGAAATAGTCACTGAAGTGTTTAAAGAGTTTGAAAGAATTGTCATCAGAAATACAGAAATAAAAAATGAGACTCTTAAAAAAAGCACTAATTATCTCAAGGTTATTAGAAAGCTGAAGTAGCTGAGCTAAGAACACAGCTAGCTGAACAAGCTAAAACTGTATCAGAACAGGGTAACAAAATAGATGGACTCCAGAAAACAGTACAAGGGAAGGAGACTAGGATAAATGAGGCTGAAAACAGAATTAGCAAGATTGAGGATGAATTAGAGACAACAAAAAAGAAGTAAGAGATTAAGAGATACTGAAACAACACCAGAGACCTATGGGATGACTTCAAACGAAATAATATACGCATTATTGGCTTACTAGAGGAAGAAAGAGAGGGAGGGGAAGAAAGCATTCTTTAGGAAATAATAGCTGAGAAGTTCTCTAGTCTAGACAACATCAAAGACATAAAGGCTCAAGAATCCCAGAGGGTCCCAAACAGAATTAACCCAGACTTAAAGACACCAAGACATATCATATTTAGAATGGAAAGGAATGAGGATAAAGAAAGGACCTGGAAGGCTGCAAGAGAGAAAAAAAACCAAAAACACAGAGTCAACTACAGAGGAAAACCCATAAGATTAGCAGCAGACTTCTCCACAAAAACATTACAGGCCAGAAGAGAATGGTAAGATATCTATTGAGTGTTCAATGGGAAAGGCTTTCAACCAAGACTACTGTATCCTGCTAGTTGTCACTCAGACTATATGGAGGCATCAAAGCCTTCTCAGACAAGCAACAGTTGAAAGAATCAACTATCACCAAGCCTGTCCTGAAGGAAGTTCTGAAAGGTCTCCTAAAAACAGTCAGACAACTCTAAATATGCCATATATCAGAACACTCTAAAAATGTACAATAACGGCATTAAAATATCTATAATCTATGATATCAATAAATGTAAATGGCCTGATTAGCCTATTAAAAGGCATAGAGTAGGAAGATAGATCAGAGAACACAACCCAACAATATGCTTTCTACAGGAAACCCACTGAACTCAACAAGACAAACATAGACTCAAAGTGAAAGGATGGAAAACTATCATACAGGCCAATGGCCCACAAAAGAGGCAGGAACAGCTATTCTCAGATATGGCACAATAGACTTTAGAATAAATAAAATTTTAAAAGATAGGCATGGACATTACTTAATGCTCAGAGGATCAGTCAATCAAGAGGACTTAACAATTATTAACATCTATGCACCCAATGAGAAGCAATCTAAATACATCAAACATCTACTGGAAGAGGAACAGTGATATATTCACAGCAACACAGTCATAGTAGGGGACTTCAATACCCCACTGTCTCAGCTTGACAGATCATCCAGGCAGAAAACCAATAAAGAAATGAGGGAGCTAAATGATGAGATAGATAAACTAGAACTGTTGGACATTTTCAGAGTCATTCATCCCAAGAAACTGGAATACACATTCTACTCAGTCCACATGAGTCATTCTCAAGGATAGACCATATGTTAGGCCACAAAGACAGCATCAGCAAATTCAAGAGCATTGAAATCATCCCAAGCATCTTCTCAGACCAAAGTGGAATTAAACTAACACTTAACAATCAACAAAAGATTAGCAATAGTCCCAGAATGTGGAAGCTCAACAGTACACTACTTAACAACTACTGGGTCAAAGAGGAAGTAAAGGAGGAAATCAAAATGTTTTGAGAGTTCAATGAAAATTAAGACACAAGCTATCAAAATATTTGGGACACAGCTAACGCAGTACTGAGAGGGAAGTTCATAGCCATTCAAGCACACATTATGAAACAAGAAAAAGCTCAAATAAACAACCTGATTACACATCTTAAAGACCTAGAAGAAGAAGAACAAAGGAAGCCTAAAGCAACCAGAGGGACAGAAATCACTAAAGTGAGGGCAGAAATAAATAACATTAAAAGTAAGAAAACCATACAAAAGATCAACCAAAGTAAATGTTGGTTCTTCAAAAGAGTTAACAAAATCAACAAACCTTTAGCCAGACTCACAAAACAAAAAAGAGAGAAGACCGAAATAAATCGGATCATAAATAAAAGAGGAGATATCACAACAGACACCACAGAAATTCAACTTATCATGTGAGGCATCTATGAACAACTATATACTACCAAGCTAGAGAACATGGAAGAAATGGAAGATTTCCTAGATACCTACGAACTTCCAAAATTAAATAGAGAGGAACTAGATTATATTAACAGGGCCATCGCAGCCAACAAAATTGAAAGAGTTATCAAAAACATTCCCAAGAAGAAACATCCTGGACCAGATGGTTTTACAAATGAATTTTACAAAGCCTTCAAGGAAGAGTTAATACCTCTACTTTTAAAAGTCTTCCAGAATAATGAAGAAACAAGAATACTCCCTTCCAACTTCTATGAAGCCAACATCATTCTGATACCAAAAGCAGACAGGGATACAACCAAAAAAGAAAACTATAGACTAATACCTCTGATGAACATAGATGTTAAAATATTGAACAAAATTCTAGACAACCGGATACAGCAATATATCAAAAAGATAGTTCATCATAACCAAGTGGGGTTTATCCCAGGCATGCAAGTTTGGTTTAAATCAATAAATCAATAAACGTGATCCACTACATCAACAAAAGCAAGACCAAAAACCACATGGTCATATCAATAGATGCAGAGGAAGCTTTTGACAAAATACAACATCCCTTTATGATCAAAACACTATATAGATGGAATAGATGGAAAATTCCTGAAGATAGTGGAGTCTATATATAGCAAACCTACAGCCAACATCATACTCAATGGTGAAAACCTGGAAGCATTTCCCCTCAGATCAGCTACTAGACAGATATGCCCACTATCACCATTATTATTCAACATAGTGTTGGAAGTTCTTGCCATAGCAATCAGGCAGGAGCAAGGAATTAAAGGGATACAGATGGGAAGAGAAGAAGTCAAACTCTATTTGCAGACGGCATGATAGTATAAATAGAAAAACCTAAAGAATGCAGCAAGAAGCTTTTGGAACTCATCAGGCAATACAGTAAGGTGTCAGGCTACAAAACTGACATTCAAAAGTCAGTGGCATTCCTCTATGCAAACACTAAGTTAGAAGAAGTTGAAATCCAGAAATCCATTCCTTTTACTATAACAACAAAAATAATAAAATACCTAGAACTAAACCTAACCAAAGAAGTGAAAGACTTGTTTGTATACTGAAAATTATGAATCACTACTCAAGGAAATTGAAAAAGACACAAAGAAGTGGAAGGATATTCCATGTTCATGGGTTGGAAGAATTACCATCATCAAAATGAATATGCTACCCAGAGCTACCTACAAACTTAATGCTATCCCCATCAAGATCCCAAGCACATTTTTTAGGAGAATAGAACAAATGCTACAAATGTTTATCTGGAATCAGAAAAGACCTAGAATTGCCAAGACAATCTTGAGAAGAAATAGAACTGGAGGCATCACGCTCCCAGATCTCAAATTGTATTATAGGGCTGTTGTTATCAAAACTGCTTGGTACTGGAACATGAATAAACACACTGAGCAGTGGAATAGAACTGAGACCCCAGAAGTAAGCTCCCACACCTATGGACATCTAATCTTTGACAAAGATGCCCAGACTATTAAATGGGGAAAGCAGAGTCTCTTCACAAATACCGTTGGAAAAAAATGGGTTGAAACATGCAGAAGAATGAAACTGAACCACTATATTTCACCAAACAAAAAAGTAAATTCCAAGTGGATCAAAGACTTGGATGTTAGACCAGAAACTATCAGATAGTTAGAGGAAAATATTAGCAGAACTCTTTATCACATAAATTTTAAAGACATCTTCAATGAAATGAATCCAGCTACAAAGAAGACTAAGGCAAGTATAAACCTGTAGGACTACATCAAATTAAAAAGGTTTTGCACAGCAAAAAAAACCACTACCTAAACCAAGAGACCCCTCACAGAATGGGAGATCTTTACATGCCATACATCAGACAAGAGTTTAATAACCAAAATATATGAAGAGTTTGCCAAACTCAACAGTAAGAAAACAAATGACCCCATCCAAAAATGGGGGGAGGAGATGGACAGAATATTCACCACAGAAGAGATCCAAAAGGGTGAGAAACACATGAAAAAATGCTCCAAGTCTTTGATTGTCAGAGAAACACACAAAAAAAAGAAAATAATGAGATACCACTTCACTCCTGTGAGAAAAGGTAGCAGTAACAAATGTTGGAGGGGTTTTGGGATCAAAGGAATCCTTCTGCATTGCTGGTGGGAATGTAAATTGGTCCAACCCCTGTGGAGAGCAGTCTGGAGAACTCTCAGAAGGCTAGAAATGGACCTACCCTATGATCCTGCAATTCCTCTCCTGGGGATATATCCTAAGGAACCCAACACACCCATCCAAAAAGATCTGTGTACACATATGTTCTTAACAGCCCCAAACCTGGAAGCAACCCAGGTGTCCAACAACAGATGAGTGGCTGAGCAAGTTGTGGTATATATACACAATGGAATACTACTCAGCTGTAAAAAATGGTGACTTCACCGTTTTCAGCCGATCTTGGAAGGACCTTGAAAAAATCATGTTGAGTGAAATAAGTCAGAAACAGAAGGATGAATATGGGATGATCTCACTCTCAAACGGAAGTTGAAAAACAAGATCAGAAGAGAAAACACAAGTAGAACCTGAACTGGAATTGGCATATTGCACCAAAGTAAAGGACCCTGGGGTGGGCGGGGGGAGAGTACAGGTCCAAAATGGATGACAGAGGACCTAGTGGGGGGTTGTATTGTTATGTGGAAAACTGAGAAATATTATGTACAAACTATTGTAATTATTTTTGACTGTAAAACATTAATCCCCCAGTAAGGAAATTAAAATAAATAAAAAAATAAATAACATTCTCAGATATAAGAAACTCATCAAAGATCAGTGACCCCAGAAGTGAAAGACACAGGCCTTGAATCTAACTTCCCTGATTTTTTTTTGGAAGTAGTGATGAAGCCACAGTAACTCCATCAGGAGAGCAAGCCCTGGAGACCTTTTCTCTGACTACACACCAAGAAGGAGTAGTCAATATCAGAGTCAAGGTTAGAAAATAATGAATCATCAAGGACTTTGTTCCAAAGTAAGCATTACTCTAAAAAAATTCTAAAATACTTTTCCTAAGTGAAGAATAGTCAAGTGTCTTGGTTCCTGCAACCCAGGTCTGCTGCAAGCAGGTGGTCTCCTCCTTCCACACACACACCCAGAGAAATAGGATGAAGAGAAGAAGAGGAAGGAAGAAGAGAGAGATGGTAGGAAGAGAAGTGGGTGACTCTGTAACAAAAAGAGGGAGAACTAACAGCAACTGCTACCAGACAAACTGTAAAAGTAAACAAACAAAAACAAAAGGAAGGTAGGCAGATAAATGTCTACTTTGGGATTAGGTAATTAAGTGGAGTCTTAGAAACCTTGCACAGGGGCAACCACCATTACCACTTTACTATAATGAAGGGTCCCAGATATACCACAATTACAAGACAAGAAACAACAAGCACACTATGGAATTCCTATTAATTCTGAAAGTGGGAGATAAAACTCCCAAGTAAATTATTCCCTTTCTGTACAAGGAAGAGAAAATATTCTTAACATGGGAGATGGGGGATAAAGCCAAGAGAAAACTACACAAACAAACCTTGTAAATCTAACATTTATTTCCTTTTAGCCTCTGTGTATTTTAGTTACTTTCCCCACAATGACCACATTCTGTTCAAGGTAACAATCTAGGCACTGAAACCAAGTGCTTTCTGGATCCTCGTTTTCCTGTGAAAGCTTCCATTTACATGGGTGTGGTGTGCTGCAAAGGACTCTGGGGAAAAAGTGAAAGGGACCTGATGGAAAGGTTCTGGAGCCTTGGAGCATAATGGTGGGAAAGGGCCTAAATTGAGGGAGAGAGTGGCTTGCAGACATCTATTTTAGGGAGATGAGAGGCTGTACCTATGTATCAACAACTATATTGTAAAGCCACTAGTCCCTCTGCCCCATTGAAGTGGAAAATGTATTATTTTCTTCTGCTAATGTTGTCTGAGTAGCTGGAGACTCTAAGGTGGTAGGGAGAAAGTTTTGCCTCTTTTCTAATACATAATTCTGAAAATGTTCACATATATAAACATGTTATATAACATTTTCCTACAAGGCATATTTACAGAATATACTGTTCTACACTTTTTTCTCCTTTAATCTCACATCTAGAAGATCATCCCAGATCTCTTTATAAATTATTAGAAGCATACATTAATAGGAACAGACTATTCACTCACATGGGTGAAATATAATTTATTTAACCCATCCTCTATTGATTTATCATCAAATATTTTGACACTATAAATGAGGCTGCAGTGATCATCTTTACACGTATGTCACTGCAAACATACAAGTAACTCTGAAGCTAATTTCCTAGAAGTGTCATCTCAGGTGAAGGGTATGGGCACTTTTAATTCTGAAGGCTACAGTCAGATGGCTTTCCTAAAGTGTGACTCAAATTTAGACTCCAAGGGTACTGATAAGAGGGTTACTCCTGCATGTTTATGCATTCTTTTTCTTGTCTATTATGCAGAGGAGATTCCAGTCTCAAGCTCACCCCTGCGACATAGCACAGTGGCACCAGTCCTAGTTTTAATGCCACCAAAACCTTTCTCTTCCCCCATGATGCCCCACCTTCATCCAGTTTCTCTATGCCAACAGCAGGGGTGAGGCACATGTCTGTGATCTCCCGGTGCTTTCCTTCAGGGAGAATTACGTAGAAACCAGAATAAACCAAACCACAAGAAAAAAAAAAAGTCTGGTAAGAGCTGGGTTAATAGCTTAAAAATTGATTCTTCTGGAAAAGAATGACATTTTAAAAACTTGAAAATCAACTCAAGTGAACTATTACCTGAACTTACATTTAAATTAGCCCTGGGAGGGCTCCATCCCCAAGTTTCCTCATGATTAAGAAATCCCTCATGCTGTAAGTCTATCAATCACTTAGAAGGAGTGGAACTTCTGATTCACAAGTAAAATTTTTCAATATCAGCGAGATGATATATTACTACTCCTGATAGCTAGAATACAGTATGTGGCTATAGCTGATCCTGTGTATGATAAGGAATGTATATATTTGCTCTAGAGCTGAAATCCAAGGAATAGCTATCTGTTGGATCATTCCTTAGAAGCCCAGGCAGTGTGCTCTCCTAATTTCCTGAAGTCAGGTCTCAGTATGTACATCAGCAAAAGGAGAAGGTCAGTTAGTGGTTTGGAGTTCACAAAATTCTTAGTCTGCCTTTCTAGTCCTGTTCAACTCTGACACCATCTTCCCAGACAGTATTTTCAGTCCATCTGTATGTTAGCTGTCAGGCTCGGGCAAAAATTGCTAAAGTCATGCCCCCCACCCCCCCACCCACCCCCGTGGAACATACCTAAAATAGACTTTCTAGTTTCTTCCCACAAAAGCCCCTAATTTCATCTGCTGAATTCCTACATTAGGATTTCTGTTTATTAATAATTTTGTTTCACTTTATATTTTACTGCCTTTCAGTCACCAAGCTGCAGATGCTACTATGATGCCATCCTAACTTCCTTGGGCAGATGACTTCATTGTGTCCTGGGATCTCACCTCTCCAGAGCCCTGCCCTACTAGGGAAAGATAGGCAAAAGCTGGGAGAGGAGGGGTATGGATTGAACTGCCAATTTCCATGTTCACTGGAGAAGCAACTACAGAAGCCAGACCTCCCACCTTCTGCACCCCATAAAGAATTTTGGTCCATACCCCCAGGTGGGTAGAGAATAGGAAAGCTTCCATAGCCCAGGTGTCCAGCGACAGATGAGTGGCTGAGAAATTTGTGGTATATACACTCAATGGAATATACTCAGCTATTAAAAATGGTGGATTCACCTTCTTGATTTCATCTTGGATAGAGCTTGAAGGACTTATGTTAAGTGAGATAAGTCAGAAAAAACTATGGGATGATCTCACTCATAGGCAGAACTTGAAAAACAAGAACAGAAGGGAAAATACAAAGCAGAACTTGGACTGGAGTTGGTGTATTGCACCAAAGTAAAAGACTCTGGGAGGGGGCAGGTTCAGGTCCTGGAACATGATGACAGAGGAGGAACTGTTATGTGGTAAACTGGGAAATATTACACATGAACAAGCTGTTGTATTTTACCATTGACTGTAAATCATTAATTCCCCAATAAAGAAATAAAAAAAAAAAGAATAGGGAAGCTTCCAATGGAAGGGATTGGACATGGAATTCTGGTGGTACGAGCTGTGTGGAATTGTGCCCCTGTTATCTTACAATCATGATCATCATTATGAAATGACTAATACAAAAAAAATTCTTAGTATGCAACTGAGTGTAATGCCCTAATTTTATAGGGGGGAAACAGAGGTGTAATATCAAGCCAGTACCAGAGTTAATGTGTATATTCTCACATTTTGTGTGCAAAACATACTGCAAAAAAAGTTCAAGCCCAGATTACATATACCACATATACCAGATTACATATACCACATGTATTCCTTAAATCTTTCAACCAGCAGGTTTTGATATAGTGGCATATGGAACAAAAAATAATTATTTCAAATAAGACACCAGTGCCTGAGGAAAAGTTACGTATAACAAGCAGAGACTAAATAAATTAGTTGTGTGTGACAACCTAAGAATTCAGTTTCACCATGAGGGAGAGGGAACACTCTGTCACACTAGGAACCAGAGAAACATATACAAAAACAAAAAGGAGTGACTCTTTTAAAACAACAGCTTGGCAAATAAGAGAAGAAATATAATGTGGAGCTCTCCTCACCGATGCCTCCTCTTTTGAGGCAGAGAACAAAGAGTATGGATGCCCCCTACCTGCTTTCCTGTGTCATTTCCATAATCAAGCCTGCAAACAACCAAGACTCCTAGTCTTTCTCTGTCAAGGAGGCTGCGACAAGAAAAGGATGGATACAGCACCCTTGCGTGCAAAATGCTATCCAAGGGCTGTTTAAAGCAGGGTGCTTGTGGGCATATGCCCAAGCATAAACTGCACAGATTAAGGATCTGCTTATTGGTGGCTGAAATGACAGCATATTTCCAGCTAGGGTAGTTCTGAATATTTAGAACACATGACTCTGTGAATCTCGGGCATTTATTTTTAACATATACTCTGTAAGTATGAGAGTCACTTAAGCAGCCTATAAAAACTTATCTTCCTGGGCTAGGGAAACAGCATGATGGGTATGCAGAAGACTTTCATTCCTGAGGCTCTAAGGCCCCAGGTTCAGTCCTCAGAACCACATTAAGCCAGAGCTGAATAATACTCTGGTCTTTTTCTCTGTATTTCTCCCTTTTGATAATGAAATGAAATAAAATAAAATAAAATAAATTTTTAAATACTATCTTCCCAAATTACATTCCCAGAGGTTCTGGTTCAGCAGGTACAGAGATAGATTTGGAATATGCATTTAAATAAGTAGTTCAGATGATTCTGAAGCAGGTGATTTGAAGACCAAGAGAAACTGCTGCCTATAAAACAACAATACAAGAGGTCTCATCTTATATAAGCACATTCATTTTCACAAATCTGTTCATTCAGCAGACTAGTATCAGCAATTTCTCATGTTTCCCGCACAGTGTTGGATATAGGGGAGCTACAGCTTGCCTTCAAGATGCTCACAGTCTACCAGGAGAGAGAATGGCAATAGCCGCAGTATAATGTGAGGTAGGGGAAGAACAGGCACTCTTGTGTCCAAAGGAGGGTGTCTGTCCAGATAGTAAGGAAAAGGGAGCAGAGGTGACACTGTAGAAATGATTACTGAGAATATGACCCCACAGGCTACGGTTGAAAGTTAAAAAAAAAAGGGAGGAGCATTCTAAAGTACAAAGTCATGAACCAGTTGGGCATGTTTGGAGACTGTGGGCAGTTGATTAAAATCAGAATAAAAGTGTCAAAGTGTGTGTGCATTAATATTTATAAGTGGGAGGGAAGTGTGTCCAGGGAAGCCACAGGGTCAGTTCAGGGCCTGCATACCAAGTATGTCAAGGGAGAGAGGGGGCTCAGAAGGTATTAAGTAAGGGCAACATATGAAACCCTGCATTTTAGTTAACCTAGAAAGGTTAAAACAAGTCTTCAGTTTCTACAAAGGGCCTCAGCTGGGGGTCGGGAGGTAGCACAGTGGGTTAAGTGCACTTGGCACAAAATGCAAGGACCAGCTTAAGGATCCCTGCTAGAGCCCCCACCTACAGGGGGGTCACTTCACAGGAGTTGAAATAGGTCCGCAGGTGTCTATTTTTCTTTCCCCCACCTCTCAATTATTTCTCTCTGTCCTATCCAACAACAATGACATCAATAACAACAATAATAATAACAACCACAACAATGATAAACAACAAGAGCATCAGAAGGGAAAAAAATAAGCCTCCAGGAGCAGTGGATTAGTGGTGCAGGCACTGAGCCCCAGCGATTACCCTGGAAGTAAAAAAAAAAAAATAAAGGGGGGGGTGCTCAGCTAAAAATACCTGGGAAGAGTTTGATTCTACTCTCTGCTGTTCAGAGAAAAAAATAACTCCCTTGGAGCCAACTGCTTTTCACCAAGGTCAAGGTCAAACTCATACTAGACACTGAGTTTGGTTTTTCAAAGACAGCTACAGTTAATATACCTCTCACTGGAGTTTTGGTCTTGCACTGTGCCTGAAGTCCACTGTGCCACATGGTGTCTCTCTTGAAGTAGCTGCCCAGGGAGAGAACAGGGAGCGTCTCCACTTCGTGGTGCTTGACAGGGGCCCACAATTAACATGCATTAAATAAGCTATGCCTCACATAAATGGAGCTGTCTGCATGGAAATATGGTTGTGATTCCAAGAATCATTAATCAATGACTCAAAGGTGGCACAAAATAATTATTGTCATAGGTATGACTGCAGGCTATCAGAGCTCCAGCTTTCATACAAAGAAATGACTTAAATTACTGCCACCTCAGAGCTGCAGGCCTGTCTGTTTCCCTGCATCACTGCTTCACCTGTGAACTGCCCCCATATTCAGGTGGGGATCAGGGGCTTAAACACAGGTTCTTGTTCATGATAAAGTATGAATCTTACCAGGGAGGACACCACCCAGTCCCCATGTCCACACAATTTCTGTATCTTAGCTTGATATACATTCATAGTCCAAAGAACACCGGTTTTTTTTTCTTTTCTTTTTGCCTCCAGGGTTATTGCTGGGGCTTGGTGCCTGCACCATGAATCCACTGCTCCTGGAGGCTATTTATTTCCCCTTTTGTTGTCTTTGATGTTTTATTGTTGTTGTTATTGTTATTGTTGTTATCAATATTGTTATTGTTGGATAGGACAGAGAGAAATAGAGAGGAAAGGAAGACAGAAAGATAGACTCCTACAGACCTGATTCACCACTTGTGAAGCAACTCCCATGCAGGTAGGGAGCCAGGGGCTTGTGGATCCTTATACCAGTGCTTGCACTTTTTGCCATGTGTGCTTAACCCACTGCATTACTGCCCAAAGTCTTTTTTTTCCCCAAAGGGGTGAGTGAAAGAGCAGCAACAATGACTCTAGTGATTAGTAGCAGGTGTCACCCACAGAGATCTGTCCCAGGCATAAAGTCTGGACAATATACAGCACTTCTTTCATCTTTGAAACAAACTGGTGAGTGAAGAAGCAGAAGCTCATTTAAAGAAAAATATTTATTTATTTTTTTTCATGAGAGAGAAAGGAGGAGGAGAGACCAGAGCACTGTTTGGGCATCTGTAGTATCAAGGATCAAGAATAGGGATGCATAGGGCCATATACAAGCAACTGTTAGGCTCTACTACTGAGCTGCCACCTAGATAGAGCCTCACTTTAAACACCTAAAATAGACTTACTAGTTATTTCCAAAATGGAGACCCCAAATATTCATCTGCAGTATTCTAGCCTTTAGGTTCATAATTAGTCAACAATTTGTTTGGCTTTATATGTTAACTCTCTTTTCAGCCACCAGGCTCCAGATTCTAGCATGATGCTGACTAGACTTCCCTGGACAGACAACCCCCCACCAATGTGTCCTAGAGCTCTGATTCCCCAGAGCCCCACCCTATTAGGGAAAGAGAGAGGCAGGCTGGGAGTATGGATTGACCTGTCAACACCCATGTTCAGCGGGGAAGCAATTACAGAAGCCAGACCTTCCACCTTCTACACCCCATAATGACCCTGGGTCCATACTCCCAGAGGGATAAAGAATAGGAAAGCTATCAGGGGAGGGGATGGGATACAGAGTACTGGTGGTAGGAACTGTGTGGAATTGTATTCCTTTATCCTATGGTCTTGTCAGGGTTTTCATTTTATAAATAATTTTTTTTAATTTAAAAAGGGGGGGCCTGGGTGGTAGCACACTGGGTTGAATGCACATGGCTCAAAGCACAAGGACCAGAGTAAGAATTCCAGTTCCGGCCCTCCGGCTCCCCACCTGCACGGGGGGTTGCTTCACAAGCAGTGAAGCAGGTCTTCAGGTATCTATCTTTCTCTCCTCTTCTGTGTCTTCCCTTCCTCTCTAGATTTCTCTCTGTCCTACCCAACAACAACAAAAAATGGCAACAATAATAACAACAACAAGGCCAACAACAAATGCATCAAAATGAGAAAAATGGTTTCTAGCAGCAGTGGATTCGTAGTGCAGGCACCAAGACCCAGTAATAACCCTAGAGGCAAAAAGAGAAGAAAAAATTATAAAAGGGGGGCCAGGCAGTAGTGCAGCGGGTTAAGCACACATGGCACAAAGTGCAAGGAGTGGTGTAGGGATCCTGGTTTGAGCCCCCGGCTCCCCACCTGCAGGGGGGTTGCTTCACAAATGGTGATTTTGATTTCCCTCTGTCCTTTTGATTTTGATTTCTCTCTGTCCTATCCAACAATAGCAATAATGACAACAACAATAACAAGGGCAACAAAATGGAAAAAAATGGTCTCCAGGAGCAGCAGATTCATAGTGTAGGCACTGAGGCCCAGCAAAAACCCTGGAGGCAAAAAAAAAAAAAAAGGCTCAGAAATGATCTCTTAATTTAACCTTAATTAACTGGGCAAATAAGTGGGGGAAGTTGGTGGGAGGGGTGGTGAGTGGGGGTCTATACTTCCACATTAAGGCTCTGTCTGCCAGGGGCCAGGAAGCCTCACCTCTCACCTGCTTCTCAGAGAGCAGATGTGCCTTGTAAGGCAGCTCTGTCAACCCTGGGATAACTCAGGCTGATTCAGGAAGCCACCTTGCCACAATTTACTAGAAAACAAGTACAAATCAAGGACATAAGTCAATGCAATAGTGCAAAGGATAAATGTCAGATAATGGGGGGGCTGGGGAGTGGTGCCCCTAGTTAAGTACACATATCAGCAAATGCAATGATCTCAGTTCGAGCCCCCACTCCCCACCTGCAGGGGGGAGCTTCATTAGAGGTGAAGTATGTCTGCAAGGTGTCTTTTCTATTTCCCCTCCCCTCTCAATTTCTCTCTGTCCTGTCAAATAGGGTAGAAATGGACCTACCCTATGATCCTGCAATTCCTCTCCTGGGGATATATCCTAAGGAACCCATCACACCCATCCAAAAAGATCTGTACACACATATGTTCTTGGCAGCACAATTTGTAATAGCCAAAACCTAGAAGCAACCCAGGTGTCCAACAACAGATGAGTGGCTGAGCAAGTTGTGGTCTATATACACAATGGAATACTACTCAGCTATTAAAAGCAGCGAAGTCACTGTTTTCAGCCAATCTTGGATGGATCTTGAAAAATTCACATTAAGTGAAATAAGTCAGAAACAGAATGATGAATATGGGATGATCTCACTCTCAGGCAGAAGTTGAAAAACAAAATCAGAAGAGAAAACACAAGTAGAACCTGAACTGGAATTGGCGTATTGCACCAAAGTAAAAGACCCTGGGGTGGGGGGGGGCAGGGGAGACTACAGGTCCAAGAAGGATGACAGAAGACCTAGTGGGGGTTGTATTGTTATATGTAAAACTGGGAAATGTTATGCATGTACAAACTATTGTATTTACTGTCGAATGTAAAACATTAATTCCTCAATAAAGAAATTAAAAAAATAGAAAGAAAAAAATAAAAAGGAAAAAATGGTCACCAGGAGTGGTGGATTCATAGTCAAGGCACCGAGCCCCAGTGGTAACTCTGGTGGCAAAAAAATAAAGTCAGATAATGGCAAGAATCTCCTGGCCCTTGCATTGGTCAGTCTCTCGAGAATGCCAAGGAGTTCCTAGTTAATTGCCTCCCTCCTGCCTCCCTCCATTCCCTGCAAACAAGGGGATGCCAAATACTAAGCAGAGGGAGAACAGATTCTATTTTTCAATCCTGTTGGGTTTTACATGCACCACCTAGAGATTCCCCCTACTACAACAAGGCACATGTGGCATTTCTGACAGCTTCCCACTGTGCAACAATGAGACTGAAGTTTAAGTACAAGACAGGGAAGGATGGGAGAGAGAACAGCATCTTCCTAATCATGTTGCTTCTCAAGGGCTAGGGGAGTCAGTGAGCCTCTGGGCGTCAGGCTCTGGCTCCCCAAATAAAATCAAGAGAGGTGCCATTGGGTGGGGCACTAAGCAAAATCAGGATTCTCAGAGACCAGACAATTTTCAGAGGTCTCTGCTTACTGCATAGACGGAGGGCTTCAGATCTACCCTTTTGAGGGCTGACAGAACCATGGTGTGCCAGGCTCTAGGCCTAAGTAGTAGGAAAAGGAAGCTGGTTTCAGAATGAGCAGTGCAAGCACAACTTAGACATACAAATGGAGGCGTCCAAACACAAGAAACGTAGTGTCTTCCTGCACAAGACACGTAGTGGCTCTGACCAAAGGGTATACAGTTGATTTCTAGAAGACATCCATAAACCTTTCACAATGAAAAAGAGGTGGGCAGGGAACCAAGATTTTCAGCTAGGAGACCAAGAATTCTAAATCTGAAACAATGTAGGGAGTCAGAGCATATTTCATTCATAAGTTATCCACTGGATTTATATTTTCCTTTCAGTCTGATGCAGGATATGTGGGCTTCTGTTGTCACCCTTGCTCTGGGTCACAAATTTAGGAGTGTGTCTCTTCATTTAACTCAGTGTTATTTTTAATGCCGAATGAAGGTATCGCCTCCTGTGTGAGTGAAGAAAGCTGCGATCACTCCTGTTACATAAGCTTTAAAGGATGGTGTGGTATTACCTTTTCATGATCACAAAGCTCTTGTAAAATAACTTGTCTTTCCCGACACAGTTCCAAGAAGTCTTCTGAGTGTAGACTTTCATGTAAGGCAGGGAAGAAAGTCAGCTGAGTACAGTCCACAGCCACCTCGTCAATCATGCTCTTCTCTTCCTTTGAGGTCAGTTCATCTGCAACACCGTAAAGAGCCACACACTTTTGGTATAAGACATCTGGCGTTACAAAGGAAAATGTACAGCCTAGAACCTGAGTGTCTATTCCTAGCTTCTCCCAACACGAAGACCCCAAATTTCATCTGATATATATATATATATATATATATATATATATATATATATATATATATATATATATATATATATATCAGTGTATATATATATATCAGTATATATATATATATATATCAGTATATATATATATATATATATATACACACATACCTTTAGGTCCCTGATTACTGTTCTGCTTTATATCTTAATGCTTTTTCAGCCACCAAGTCAGAGATGCTACCAATGATGCCAACCTGACTTCCTTGGGCAGACGACATCACCAATGTGTCCTAGAACTCCATTTCCCTAGAGCCCTACCCTACTAAGAAAAGATAAAAACAGGCTGGGGGCGGGGGGTAGTGGGGTATGGATCGAACTGCCAGCATCCATTTCAGCAGAGAAGCAATTACAGAAGCCAAACCTCCAAACTTCTGCACCCCATAAAGATCTTTGGTCCATATCCCCAGAGAGATAAGTAATAGGAAAGTTTCCAGTGGAGGGGATAGAATATGGAATTCTGCTGGTAGGAATTGTACTCCTTTAATCCTACAATCTTATCAATCATTATTAAATCACTAGTAAGAATAAAATAAATAAATTTTAAAAAGAACCTGAGTGTCTAGGAGGAAGTACAAAGTTTCAGGGCAGGCATAAAAAGATCTCAGGAAGTCATTCCGCTGACCCAGTTTGTGGTCAAAACAACTGCATGTTGATTCACTCTGGAAGGTAAGCCTGGATGCTCTGCAGTTCTCCAGTCACCACAGGAGAGCATTTCAAAATTCATCCTCACTAGTTAAGAAAGGAACTCCCCTCTTCATCTGCACTATAGCAGTCTTTAGGTTCATGATTGTCCAACAATTTGTTTGGCTTTGCATGTTAGCTATCTTGTCAGCCACCAGGTCCCAGATGCCGACCAGACTTCCCTGGACAGACGACCCCACCAGTATGTCCTGGAGCTCTGCTTCCCCAAAGCCCCACCCTACCAGGGAAAGAGAGAGGCAGGCTGGGAGTATGGATTGACCTGTCAACACCCATGCTCATCGGGGAAGCAATTACAGAAGCCAGACCTTCCACCTTCTGCATCCCACAATGACCTTGGATCCATACTCCCAGAAGGATAAAGAATAGGAAAGCTATCAAGGGAGGGGAGGGGATACAGAGTTTTGGTGGTGGGAATTGTGTGAAGTTGTACACCTCTTATCCTATGGTTTAGTCAATGTTTCCTTTTTATAAATAAAAAAAAATTTAAAAAGAAAGGAACTCCTTGATAAGAACATCTAGGATGTGCTTTTCCTGAACTTTGTTTACTCTTTTATTTTTAATCATTTATTATTTTTTATACATTTTGTAATACCTTTATTTATTTATTGAATAGAGACTATCAACAATCAAAAGGGAAGGGGATGATAGAGAGGGAGGGAGACCTGCAACACTGCTTCACCATTCACTAAGCTTTCCCCCTGCAGGTGGGGACTAGGGGGCTAGAATCTGGATCCTTGTGCATCATAATATGTGCACTCAACCAGGTGTGCCAGCAGCCAGCCCCTTGTTTACTCTTTTAAATGAGTGATTTCTTAATAAGTACAATGGAGGAGAAAGGTCTCTTCAGCAAATGTTGTTGGGAAAAGTAGACAGCCACATGTAAATACGAAAAATATTGACCGTCATTTAGTGCCACACATAAAAATCAATGTGAAATGGATTAAATTTTTGTTTATTAGACATAAAACTAAAACATAGAAGAAGAAAAAAAAAACGGAAACATGATAGGACAGGACTTTGGCATCCACAGATATATCTGGAGGTATAAGTCAACAAGGAAAAAGAAACTAAAGCAATAATAAACAAACTGAACTACATCAATGTGAAAGACTTTTACACATCAAAAGAAACTCCCACAAAAATAAAAAGCAACCTAGCAAATGGGAGAAAATATTTTCATATAATATGTCTGCAAGGATTTAATGTCTAAATATATATGTAAGGAAAGTACTGGGTTATTGAAAAAGTCATGACTTTTGCATACAAAAATATGACACATCTTTTATGACTACCCAATATATATAACACACTGACCAAAAAAGTAACCATTCATAAATATACATGCAAAATATCTAAACAGACACTTTTCCAAAGAAGACATACAGAGAGCCTATAAAATAAAATAAAAAAGTTAACACCACTTATTATTAGATAAATGTAGCTTGAAATCACAGTGAAATTCCACCTCAAATGGATGAGAATAGTTCACATATAAAATACTGTCTACAACAAATGTTGGAAGATGTGAAGGAAAAGGAACTCTGCTACATTGTTGGTGGGATGGCAAACTGGCACGCCCCATGGAAAATGATACAGAGAGTCCTTAAAAATATAAAAATGGAAATGTCTTGTGATACTGCAATACCTTTCCTAGGCATATATGAAACACTAAAGGGATCTATGCAACTCTATGTTCATAGCCACACTATTCACAATAGTCAAAATATGGAATCAGCCGTACGTGCCCATCAACAGAGTACTAGCTGACATTATAAAATAGATACTCAACCCCCCTAACATTTCCTCTCCACTATTCCAAGCTTTGGGTCCATGATTGCTCAACAATTCATTTGGCTCCGTATGTTAACTCTTTTCAGTCACCAGGTTCCAGATGTCATCAGGATGCCGGCCAGGCTTCCCTAGACTGAAGACCCCACCAAGGTGTCCTGGAGCTCCGCTTCCCCAGAGACCCACCCTACTAGGGAAAGAGAGAGGCAGACTGGGAGTATGGACCGACCAGTCAATGCCCATGTTCAGCAGGGAAGCAATTACAGAAGCCAGACCTTCTACCTTCTGCAAACCACAATGACCCTGGGTCCATGCTCCCAGAGGGATAGAGAATGGGAAAGCTATCAGGGGAGGGGGCGGGAAATGGAGATTGGGTGGTGGGAATTGTGTGGAATTGTACCCCTCCTACCCTATGGTTTTGTTAATTAATCCTTTCTTTAATATTTTTTATTTTATTTATTTATTCCCTTTTGTTGGCCTTGTTGTTTTATTGTTGTAGTTATTATTGTTGTTGTCATCGTTGTTGGATAGGACAGAGAGAAACGGAGAGAGGAGGGGAAGACAGAGAGGGGGAGAGAAAGATAGACACCTGCAGACCTGCTTCACCGCCTGTGAAGCGACTCCCCTGCAGGTGGGGAGCCGGGGTTCGAACCGGGATCCTTATGCCGGTCCTTGTGCTTTGCGCCACCTGCGCTTAACCCACTGCGCTACAGCCCGACTCCCAATTAATCCTTTCTTAAATAAAAAATAAAAAAATAATAAATAATAAAATAAAATAGATACTCAGAATTTTTTTAAATAGCCTTAATATTTTGAACATTATCCAGCAAGCATATATATATATAGATTATATTTTATCAGATATATATACAAAGCTTTTAATTATATTTCATCAGAAATGTGTTCAAGACACATTTTAAACATGTTACCATGCTCTTTCTTCATGTGTTGTCATATGTATACACATATATTCACAAATATAAATGTATACTTTTTGTCTGTGGTACCTTTTTAAAAAAATAAACTTGTAATTTCTAATTTAAAAAAAAGAATAGATAGGGATTCAGGTCGTACTGCAGTGGGTTAAGCGCCCGTGGTGCAAAGCACAAGGACTGGCATGAGGATCCAGGTTTGAGCCCCCAGCTCCCCACCTGCAGGGGAATCGCTTCACAGGCAGTGAAACAGGTCTGCAGGTGTCTATCTTTCTCTCCTCCTCTCTGTCTTCCCCTCCTCTCTCCATTTCTCTCTATCCCATCCAACAACAATGGCATCAATAACAGCAACAATAATAACTACAATAATAAAACAATAAGGGCAACAAAAGGGATAATAAATAAATAAGTAAACAGAATAGATATACAATGTACTACTAATCTGACATTGTGTTGTTTGGGCTAAAATGAATGAAACTAGAGGTGATTCTGCTAAGTGAAATGAGTAAAGAAGTCAGAGACAACTACTAGATGTTTCATTCAGATATAGACTAACTAAAATAAATGCAGTTGCAAAAGTAGTAATAACCAAGATGACTTTGGGATCTGTGAAACCAATGGTGCCTATCAGAGGTAGTGTGAGAAGGGGCAGAGGTGAAGGGTTGTTGTGGTGGAATGATGCAGATACTTTGGTGGTGGGGGAAGTGAGTCGTATACATATACATACAGGTATGAAACTC
Organism: Erinaceus europaeus; assembly: GCF_950295315.1. NCBI lineage: Eukaryota > Metazoa > Chordata > Mammalia > Eulipotyphla > Erinaceidae > Erinaceus > Erinaceus europaeus. The sequence continues at coordinate 96,455,068 of NC_080162.1, read as the reverse complement.
TACTAAATATTGTAAACCAATACTATCTTAATAATTTATTTAGTTTTCTTTTAGATAAAGACAGAGAAGAAGAGAAAGAAGGAGTGAGAGACCCCAGCACTGAAACTTCTTCAATGTAGTGGATGTCTAGCTCGAAACTGGGTCAAGTACACTTCAGAAGAGCACACTATCCAAGTAAGCTAGCTTACTAGCCCTAATAGTTTACTTTAAAAGAATCTTTTATTCTAATTATGGAAGCACTACCTTTGTAGTATAAAAAACTTTCCAAAGGTCAGGTGGAACACACATGCTACGAGACTTAAAGGCCCAGGTTCAAGCTCTCATCCCCATCTGGAGGGAAGAAGCTTTGCAAATGGTGATGCAGTGCTGCAAATGTTTCTATTTTTTCTTTCCTTCTCTATCTCTCCCTTTCCTTTCAATTTCTGTGTCTCTATCCAATAAATAAATATTTTTTAAAACCCTGGAAAACACAAGAAATGGTAAGAAAAAAAAAAACTAAGACAAATAGCATCCTTAAACTCTACTAATAACAAGTCCTTCTGATGAATATGGAATGATCACACTCATAGGCAGAACTTGAAAAACAAGTTCAGAAGAGAAAACACTAAGCAGAACTTGGACAGGAGTTGCCGTATTGCACCAAAGTAAAAGACTCTAAGGTGGGTGGGTGGGGAGAAGCACAAGTCCTGGAACATGATGGCAGAGGGGGATATAGTGGGGGTTGTATTGTTATGTGGAAAACTGGGAACTGCTATGCATGTACAAATTATTGTATTTACTGTCGACTGTAAAACATTAATCCCCCAATAAAGAAATTTTTTAAAAAGTAACAAGTCCTTCTTAGTAAGTTCTTTACCTGTATTACTTTTGATGACAAAGGTGATGGCACATTTTGTAATCTACCTAGGATATACATTACATATCACCCACTCTACACAAATGAGAAAATTTAAAAAGAGACTAATTAGGTTGTTTTAGGTCATGTGCTACTTAGAACTAGGGGCAGAGTCTGAACCAAGTCTCCATGACTACAGATATAATCTTTAAATAGCTAGACTGCTTCACTATTCACAATTTGTTCACTTCCCCACTATGGGGGTGAGAACAAAATGAAAACAGTCAGGAGTCCCAGAGTAACAGGAAGAAGGGCCTCTGCTTATTGGGGATGAGAGAAAATAGCAGTCTCCAAATATTATTATTATTATTATTATTATTATTATTATTATTATTATTATTATTTTAATACCAGAGCACTGCTCGGCTCTGGCTGGTGGTGTTACTGGGGATTGAACCTGGAACCTAAGAGCCTCAGGCATCAAAGTCTTTTGCTGTACCTTTATGCTGTCTCCCCAGCTTGCCTCCAATTTATTTTTCACATAAAACTCAGTGCACACCTTTGACCACTGTGCTCTCTGAAGCCACTCCTCTGGTAAGGAAGGTAGGTAGACTATTGTTCTGATAGATCTGTGAAGCTTAAGGTAAAAAGAAATGAATCAAAAGGGAATTCCAACACCATCCAAAACCATGCCAAATGGCACTACCAGATCAACCTGGGATCAGAGTCTAGCACTTTCACTTCTGGGTTTTGTTACTGGCAAATTCTGTACTAGTTCTTTATCTAGTACTAAGGGACAAATTGAGACAAGCTTAATCTGTGTCACTTAGTTGAGAAGAAAGCAAAGACTGCAGGCCTGGCATATAATGACACTCACAAACAAGGAGTGTGTCAAGCAAATGGTAGAGTTTTGGGTATAAATATAGAAAATCTAAAAGTGTGTGTGTATACAAGTGCACATGTGTATTGAGATATCTTCTTGGCAAAATAGCTTCTGATAATAAACCACAGATTTTCAACAAACCAATTGAACCAAATTCTCCCAGGTAAATAACACAAAAAAAGAAAGCATACAAGTTATAAAAAATACAAAATATGTTTTGGCTTAGGGGACAATACTGGGTTGTCAGAAAATTCATGATGCATTTTTTTGCATAGAAGTATACATCATGACTTTTCTGACGACCCAATAATTATACAGTATTGTACATATTTTTAAATTATAGTGTTTACTATAGAAGCTATGAAATACAGGGGTCAGGTGGTGGCACAGTAGCACCAGGTTGCACACATGTGAAACCATGAGCAAGGACCTGGGTTCAAACTCCCACTACCCTTAGGCTGGCGGGAGGCTTCTTGAGCAGTAAAGCAGGTCTGCAAGCATCTCTCTTTCTCCCGCTATAGAGTCTCCTGCTTTCTCAATACTATTAAAAACTGAAGATGGAAAAAGAAAAAGGAAAAAATGGTCACTGGTAGCAATGAATTTGTCATGCAGGCACCAAGCTCCATTGTTAACACTGTTGCCAATAAATAGAAATATAAAATACGTATTCAATTTTACATTGAAACATTTTATTTTCCTCCTATGTGTTTTGGGTCACTGACTGATCATGCATTTATACTGTTTCAAACACTTTTAAGGGCTTCCTTGATACAGAAAGTGATTATGATAATTTCTCCTCTCAAATTCCTATTGTTTCAACCCTAATGCATAATTAACCGCTTAGGGCTGCTGGCTGGGTTGGTAGCACAGTGGTTATTATAGAATCTGCAGGGGGTCGGGCAGTAGCACAATGGTTAAGTGCAAGGACCTGAGTAAGGATCTTGGTTCCAGCCCCCAGCTCCCCACGTTGCAGGGGGTCACTTCACAATCGGTGAAGCAGGTCTGCAGGTGTCTATTTTTCTCTTTCCCTCTCTGTCTTCCCCTCATCTCTCGATTTCTCTCATTCCTATCCAACAACAACAATAACAATAATAACAACAGTGATAAAACAACAAGGGTAACAAAAGGGAAAAAATAGCCTCTAAGAGCAGTGGATTTAGTGGGTGCAGGCACGGAGCCCCAGAAATAACCCTGGAAGCAAAAAAATAGAATCTTAAACAGATTTTCATGCCTGAGGTTCAGAGGGTCCAGGTTCTATACCCAGTGCTACCATAAGCCAGAGCTGAGCAATAACCTGGTCATTAAACAAAAACCAAACAAAATTTATCCCCTCAGGGGGTGTCTAGGTCTGCAATAAATTTCCCTTTATTCTGAAATGCTTGGTAATGAAGAAGTATAAGCACTGTCCTCTTGAGATTTGCAACACTTTCGGCTTCCAAAATATGAATTTCACATTTATGACATTACTAAATAAAACTAATAATTGGTTTAAATATTAAATAAAAAAATCAATAAATGGAATACCTTGATTTTCAGCATTTGTTTGAGAAGTATCACAACTTCTATCTTCACTCTCCTGAAGTAAAACCAGAGAAAACAAAGAAATTAAACTCTGGGCACTAGCTATATGCACTGCATCTAACACACACACACACACACACACACACACACACACACACACACGTATGTGACCTCTTAAATTATCCATATACTAAAGACTCAGATGCAAGGGAAGAGAACTGCTAAATCCTAAAGGAACACAATACAATGAAAGTGTTAATGTTCCAGAGTCAAAGGGGAAAAATCCACAATCTTCCATTAAGTCTTACAGTAATTGCCACAAAAGATGCCAAATTGAGATTAGACAGCATCCTGGATGTCTGGTGGTACAGACTGCCCTAGAAAGAAGATCAGGACCAGTAGAAGAGTCTGAGGCTGGACAGCTGGAAAGACCCTTGCCAAAATTTCACAGCCAACCTTTGACTTTGTCAACAGCACAGTGTGTAGTCTAAATTTTCTGTTTCCTTTCCCTAAGACATGTGTAAAGATGTATAAATACTATTTAGTGCCTGATGTTAATTGACAGTACACTGGAAGTTCAAGTGTCTAGGGTTAATGAGATTAAACCACCAGTTGCATATTAGGCTTTTTTGAGGTTAGGAAGCCACAGTTTCAATCCCCAGCGGCACCACCACCAGGCAGCGCTGAACAGTGTTCTTCTGGTCTTTCTCTTTCAAAAAAAAATTAATAAATTATTAAAAACTTTAAGTGTCTCCAGAGTAATTTTCTATTAGGCTTTATAAAGTATTTAATGTAGCTTAAATAATCTGATTTTCCAGACTAGGAAATAAGCCCAAAATTGCAACCCTGGAAGACTATGGAAGGAAATATCGAGTGTCCCAGTGTTTAAAAATCTGCTCTTTATCTATATTCAATTTAATTAACTAATTTTTAAATTTTGATAGGAGAAAGAGAAAGAAAGATACTTGCATCCTGCTCAATCACTCATGAAGCTTTTTCCCTCTTGCAAATGGGGACCAGGGGCTTGAACCTGGGACCTCATGTGTAAGAGTTTGTGTTCTTTACACCATTGTCCATCTCTCGAAAAGCTCCTTTTTAAAAGATCTTAAATCAGGATAGTTCAAGGAGGACAGGGTAATATTGGCAAACTTTCTATCACTACTATCAAATGAGTACAAGGGAGTCTCACACTTTTGTCATCCTTTAAATGACAAAAATGTGAACTTGATGATACAGAGTTCAGACTTCACTTGAGCACTCTCCAAGGAACTGCTCAAATTCCACTGCTTGGGAATCCACATGGCTTCAGTGTTTTTTGGACTAAGTGGGTCACTGGCTGCAGCTTGCAGATATAGCTGAGTTCAGGATACTTATTTCCATTGTGTAAAGGTACAGGATTTGCTCTTGCACTAATGATGATAAGCCTTGGTGACAAATAACTCAAGCACGCAGACAATGGTAATCATGTGGCTCTTTCCAAACACTGATACTGAGATTATTCCACTGGGCTTTTGTGGATACCACAAGCCACCCGACTACTAGGGCAGTTGTATAAGTTTGAATCACCCAGCTGTCCATTCACACACCTGTTCATTCATTCACTCATTCATTCATTCAGGCTATAGTTGCAGCTGCCCATCAATGTACTTGAGAAGTAAGTCATTCTTTTTTTCTCTTAAAGAATTATAGTGCTGGAGACAGAGCTCACTGAGTAGGGTGTCTGCACTGTCATGCAACCGACCTAGATTCAAGCCTCAGGAAGTATTAATGGTAAATGGAGAAAACTTCAGTGCTCTGAGATTCCTCCCCCCTCACCACCTGTCTTCCTGTTTCTCTTCTTCTTTCCTTCCCTTTCCCTCTCTAAAAGAAAAAAGTGGCCTAGAGTGGTGCACTTATTCAGGCATAAGGTCCAGGTTCAACCAAAAATAAATAAATAAGGTAGTAAAATAAAAATTATAGTACTCTTTCATTGCTCTGCATACTTTCGTCTGGAAACACCAATATCTTACTGCATCTGACTCTTACCTTCTGCTTTCCTGGATTTAAGGCCTCCAGTGGGGATAAGCGTCTCACACGTTTCCTCATGCGAGTGGGTCCTTCTCTCCAGTCCAGCTCCCACTGGAAGCAGGCTGTGGTTTCTGCTGCCTGTCCCCACAATCCCAGCTCTCCAAAAAGCTCCTTCTGGATTTTTGCCCAGGCTTTGGCTGCCTTAATGTCTCCACAGCTCCGTCTCTGGGAAGCAAAAGTGCAACATCAGCTCTGGACACACTTCCACATGCACGTGAGTCAACATGTTAGCTGAAAAGACCAAGTTTGCCATAATTATTTGAGAAGAGCAAACTCCAATAGGCAGCCTCAAACATTCTTGAAGTCTGTAGAGGATGTAGATCATTTAGTACAGTTTTGAGGAAGAGAAAACTACCCCCCTCTGACTCTCAGAGCCTAATGGTTGCTGGGCAGGTCCCCAGGTCCTGATATAAATCATCACAATAGATTAGAAAAATACCCTTCACTGCAAACTCTAGTGTACTTCTGCTTTCTTACTTTGGTGCCATACTCCAAACTCAGTCAATTTCTGCTTTGCGTTTCTACTTCTTTTTTTTTTTACATTCATAACATTCCCCAGATTCCCATTTAACAATACAACCCCCACTATTTCATTCATCATTTTTCATGGACCTGTATTCTCCCCACCCACCCACCCACCCCAGAGTCTTTTACTTTGGTGTAATACTCCAATTCCATTTCAGGTTCGACTTGTGTTTTCTTTTCTAATCTTGTTTTTCAACTTCGGCCTGAGAGTGAGATCATCCCGTATTCATCCTTCTGTTTCTGACTTATTTCACTCAACATGATTTTTTCAAGGTCCATCCAAGATCGGCTGAAAACGGTGAAGTCACCATTTTTTACAGCTGAGTAGTATTCCTTTGTGTATATATACCACAACTTGCTCAGCCACTCATCTGTTGTTGGACACCTGGGTTGCTTCCAGGTTTTGGCTATTACAAATTGTGCTGCCTAATACTTCCTCTCCACTTTTCCAAGCTTTGGGTCCATGATTGCTCAACAATTTGTTTGGCTTTGTATGTTAACTCTCTTTTCAGTCACCAGGTTCCAGGTGTCATCAGGATGCCGGCCAGACTTCCCTGGATTGAAGACCCCACCAATATGTCCTGGAGCTCAGCTTCCCCAGAGACCCACCCTACTAGGGAAAGAGAGAGGCAGACTGGGAGTATGGACCGACCAGTCAACGCCCATGTTCAGCGGGGAAGCAATTACAGAAGCCAGACCTTCTACCTTCTGCAACCCACAATGACCCTGGGTCCATGCTCCCAGAGGGATAGAGAATGGGAAAGCTATCGGGGGAGGGGTGGGATATGGAGATTGGGCGGTGGGAATTGTGTGGAGTTGTATCCCTCCTACCCTATGGTTTTGTTAATTAATCCTTTCTTAAATAAAAAAATTTAAAAAAATAAAAAAACAAAACAAAACAAAAAAAGAAAAATACCCTTCATGCTGAAGGGTATGCTCATGCTGAAGCTACTGAGTCTAGTAGACTCTACTGAGTCTACTCCAGTCTACACTGGAGTTGTGGTGGGAATTAATAAGAGACCTGTCAACAATGGGCTGTCATTCCTAATTCTGGACTTCGGATATTATCTAGGCCAAACCTCTGTTGAATCAGAGGTTTGGCCTAGATGATATCTATGGGCCTGTCAAATCCTTATATCATATGGTTTTTGGAATGTTCAAGGATCCTAGAATGTTCACGAAAGTTACAACCTGTAACATTAATGACAGAAATGCCACCTGACATTTAGGAAATACTCATAGTTTACTTGTATGATACTTGACTGTTATACCTTCCACTAGAGAACAAACTTTTTCTAAGACACATCAAGGACTGGTAGAATAACTCATTGGATAAGGCACTGCTTTGCCATGTATGGCCCAGTTTCAAGGCTGGCTCCAAATGAACTAAAAAAAAGTCCTAGGGAAGCTTCCATTGGAGGGGATGGGATATAGCATGCTGGTGGGGAGGATTATATGTATTGTACCTCTCTTATCCCACAATCTTGTCAATCATTATTAAATCACTAATAATAATTTTAAAAAGAAGGTGAAAATAAGAAAACACAAAGCAAAACTTGGACTAAAGTTGGTGTATTGCACCAAAAGACTCTGGTGGGGGAGGCATTCAGGTGCTGGAACATGATGGCAGAGGAAGACCTAGAGGGGGTTGAATTGTTAAGTAGAAAACTGAAAAACAGTACACATGTACAAACTACTGTATTTTACTGTTGACTGTAAACCATTAATTCCCCCCCCCCCCAAAAAAAGTCTTGGTGTTATGGTTTCTTCCTCTCTGTGTCTCTATTTTCCTTGTTCTTTCTGTCTGAAGGGCCTGGAGACCAATAAAGCCCCAGATACAAACAAAAATAAATAAAACACACACCAACATCTCTAGTCTGCTTTTGCATGTCATACTGAAATTTTGCACCTAACCTTCGAAGAAAACATTTCAATTTAGTTTGGACAGTTGAATCAACTTTGAGAGACTTTTAATTTTTCAAATATTTAATAGTATTTTGTCCAATTTAATTCCAAATGTTATTTTTTAAAGATTTATGTGGTCTGGGGAGATAGCATAATGGTTATGCAAAAGGACTTTCATACCTAAGGTCACCAAAGTCCCAGGGTCTATGCATAATAAGCCAGAGGTGAGAAATGCTCTGAATATATATTTATATTTCATTTTTATGAGGGGGGGTGAAAGGAGACCAAAGAAATGTTTAGCAGCTCTGTCATATAGGAGTGCTCAGGTCAAGCATAGTGACTTAACACTGAGAAATTCCACTGGTCATTAATTTCAAATGTTCAGAAGTGAAAAGGTATTGATGACAAGGAGTACAGTTCTCATAAGGAAAAGCAGTTGTGTGTTCAACTGATCCCCTTACCTGCTTTATGTCATTTCTTCTACATAGTGGCACTGGAAGTAAGTAATTTTTAATATTCTCATGAATAAACCAAGCCTGAGAAAGAAGTGATTAAAGACCAAACTGAGATCTAAAGCCAGTTTATATGACTTCAAAGGCCTTGCTTAAGCTGTATGCTTGACCCTTTTCATATATATATATATATATATATATATATATATATATATATATATAGTTGAATAGAGACAGAGAAATTCAGAGGGGTTGGGGAGATACAGAGGGGGATAGAGAAAGAAAGCCACCTGCAGCCCTGATTCACCACTCATGAAGCTTTCTCCCTGCAGCTGGGGACCAGGGGCTGGAACTCAGGTCTTTGTGCACTGTGATGTGAGCACTTAGTCAGGTGAGACACTGCCTGGCCCCATGCTTGACCCCCTTTTTAAGGGTCTGCTCTAATTTTATTAACTTGTGATTTCTACTGGTATTACTTCAACAACTGGCAGGCTTAGTTCTAGGTTAGGCTAATCTGTACCATTTTAAATGGATACATTATTCTCAGAACTTAAAAGCTCTCTTGAAAATATGACAGATGGTGTAGTCCTTAGTACATGGTCCGTGACATTTGATAAACCTGGGCTGATACCACACATGTGTGCTACTCACTAGCAATTTAATCTGAAGGGACTTCAGCTTCCTCATTAGTCAAATCAGCTTAATAAAATCACTATCGTGATAAATGCAGTGATGAAATAATACAGTATTTTTGAGTTTTGTATTATGTCTTACCCTGCATAAACTATATTACTATTGTTTTGAATAAAGAAATTTGACTTCAAAACAGGATAACTGAGTTTCCTCACAGTTTTTGAGTTCCTATCTAAAAAACTGCAATATTTTACACAGTATATAAATAATATGAAACTCTACACACAAAAAATAATGACTGTCCAAAGCCTTCTACTGAGACTTGGAAATATGCAGTGAACACTTACTTGAAGACAGTATGTCAGTTACCTAGAGATTGCTTCCAAGTTTGTAGAAGCCTAGTGAGTTTCTAGGAAATGAACAACTCCAAACTACTGGTGTTCACCCAAGGTTTCAAATTAGTCTTTTAGGAACATTTCTCCACCCAAAGATTTAGCTAAGGAAACTGAAGGCACATGAATGTGTGAGTCTTCATTACAAGAGAAAACTTGGTGTTGAATATTTGTAGCCTTCCAAAGGTGTGTGTGTGTGTGTGTGTGTGTGTGTGTGTGTGTGTGTAAGTCTCACAGATATATTATGGATTAGAAATCTACATATAGTGTTACACAGAGGACATGAAATAATACACAGCCTAAGCCCACATTACTGTGTAAGTAAGGTGTTCTGCAATGCCTATGTTTCTGCACAAAGTAAGGTCTTCCTTAGTTCAAAGCTGTAGAGGTCCAGTGTTATGCTAGAGACAAGTCAGGGATTCTACTGTGTTAGAGGCACCTAAGGTTTTTCACTGAATATAACACCTTGGGTATCACTGAAAATTTCTTTCAGGCAACTAGCTCTTCCCTTCTACTTTTAGTCTCTGGTTCTTTGAAAAGGTGGTTGACTCTAGCCTGAGCTAGGGGTAAGCATAGTGCCCAAAGTTGGTTAATCTGAGGGGCAGTGAATAGCTATAGTATAGGCTAGTGAATGCTATTCCCAAAGACTGGGAATGTTACTCTCTGGAGCCCATATGGAGGAGATGTGCAGAGAGATGATGTGCACATGCTGAGTCATTCACCCCAGCCTCAGGACAACTTTATGTGCTTGGGAAAGATACAGTTTACAGGCCTGATGCTCATCAGGGAGGCAGTACTTCATCACAGCTGAGAAAAATAGCTATCATTTATATTTTACATGAACCTCTCCTCGTGCCAGGATGAAAATCTTGGGAAAGAGAGCGTGAGTTCTTGCTCATTCATGCATGTGCAGTGGTGTCTCCAGTGCATTAGTGATCTCATCATTAGTGTGTGTATGCTCATGTGTGTGTGTGTGTGTGTGTGTGTGTGTGTATGTGTGTTGGGGGAGATGGATCCCTATTCATTTATTTATCTATTTATTATTGGATAAAGGAGGAGAAATTGAGAAGGGAGGGGGAGATACAGAGGGAAAGAGACAGAAAGACACCTGCAGACCTACTTCAGCACTGTGAAGCTTCCCCCCTACAGGTGAGGACAAGGGGCTTGAACCCAGGTCTTTGTGCACTTGTAATGTGTGCATTTAACCTGGTAAATGACCACCTGACCCAGAGGATATGGGCTTTTTACAGCACAGTTTGAATAGCTAGATTCCGATCTTCTTGATGCCTTGATCTTCCTCAAGACATTTTAGTAATATAAAGCATTTTTTGTGTTTAAGTCAGTTTCACTTGAGTTTCTCAGGAACTTAATGAATATAAAGAGATTGAGCATTAAGTGAAAACAGTTTAAGGGTCCTTTCAGAGCTCAGAAGAGACATGCTCCTCACATACTGAAAGGAAGGCACCTCCTTCCTTGGCTGGCACTTCCTTAAGTTATGAGGATTCCATATAAGATCTGTATGGACTGAGTCTTTAAAAAGTAGAACAAGAGTAGATGGCCCACAGAGAAGAGACTACAACTTGAAAAAAAGACAAAGATAACTATAGGCAGGGCCAGTATAGAAGCAACTGTTCTCTCTGGTACTTCTGAAGTGGTGAGAAATTTGAGAGTAAATATCATTCTGGTGATAATATAATGCTTGGGTTAAAATGAAACTAAAGATATTCTATCCTGTCTTTGATTAATTCTCTTGTTTCTTTGTTGATTCCCTACTTAGTTGATCTGTCAAGTGTGAGCGTGGGGTGTTGAACTCTCCTACTATTACTGTATTACCATTGATGTATTTTTGTAGCCCTTTCAGTCAGCCACCAGGTTCCAGACACTATCATGATGCCAACCTGACTTCTCTGGGCATATGAACCCATCAATGTGTCCTGGAGCCCCACTTCCCCAGATCCCTGACCCACTAGGAAAAGAGAGAGACAGGCTGGGAGTATGGATCAACCTGTCAATGCCTATGTTCATCAGGGAAGCAATTACAGAAGCCTGACCTTCCACCTTCTGTACCCTATAATGACCCTGGGTCCATACTCCCAGAGGGATAAAGAAAGCTATCAAGGAATGGGATTGGATATGTAGTTCTGGTGGTGGGAACTGTGTGGAATTGTGCCCCTGTTATTCTATGGTCTTGTCAATATTTTTATTTTGTAAATAAAATTTTTAAAAAATGAAACTAAAATTAAAAAATTTTCTGGTGATTCAACGATGGTTAACTTCTAGAGCACTGGGAAATGTTCTTGACATGCTGTGTGCTCTCACCAACTCCAGTGACTTCACAGATGTGGCTAAAAGATCAACTAGGAGAAGTCTTGCAAGATCTGCCTACTGGATGGGGTCCCTCATCTCATCATCATCACCTGACTGGGAGGGACTAATTGAAAGTTCCTAGGAGAATCTATCCTTGAACATGGCAAGATTTCAAAAGTCTGATTTCTATCCAGAATTGGATTTGACTTTCCATGAGGGGAGTTTATGCTACCGGCCCTTAAAATAATGGGCTGAATGCTCCAGACCCCATTATGTTCAGCAGACAGTGATTATATCTGCATTCCTTTAAACATCAAAACTTTGTTTTAAATATTTAAACACTTGGAAAGTGTCTTATGGATTAGCCTCAATGTGCTGATTTTCTCAAAAAAAAAACAAACTCAATCAACAAAAAAATCTTTGTAAAAAAGTTTTTCAAGTGTTCTCTGAACCTGAGTCAGGCCCACTGGAGAACATGGATCAGAGGAATGTTCTATAAGGTTGAATTCTCTCCTAAGTTTGGAGCCTTTATTGAGGCTCTGTCCTTACCACATGAACTTTTAATTTTGTCAGTTGCAGCAAATCTTGAAAAACAAAAACAAAAACAACCAAATACATATCTCTTGGCCAAAAAAATACATCTTGTGGGCTCTCCCTATCATATTGAGAGAAATAATCACACTTTAGAAAAGATACTGATTTGGAAGTTTAGGTGAACAACATTCTCTGTCTTGAGAGGAAATAGATGTAGTGAAGATGTCCACAACTATATGGTATAATCTTTTTCTTTTTAAAATGATTTTTTATTATTTTTATTTATTTGTTGGATATACATAGCCAGAAATTAAAAGGTAAGGGAGAGATAGAGAGGGAGAGAGACAGACACCTGCAGCCCTGCTTCACTACATGCAAAGATTCCCCCCTGCAGTTGGGGACCAGGAGCTTGAACCTGGGTCTTTGCACATTGTAACATTTGCATTCAAGCAGGTATGCCACCACCAGGCCCCTGCAATCTTAAACAATTTATCTAAGCTTTCCCCTAATGACAAGTGCACTTATTTGCAATGATACTAGTCCTGAATGAAGTCTAGAAAAAAAAGTGGTGGGAATTTTATTCAGTATTCCAGATTCATATAAAATATGATGGCAATAGTGAATGATTTATTTTCAACCAATTTGACCACATTCCTCAGTTTTATTAATATCAAAATATGTAACATGCAAATATTCATTTTAATGACAGAATATTAATAATATACATGTAAATATATATGTGTATATTAAAGTGTGAGGATAGATTTAAAATTTTTTTTAAGTGGTGGGGCATTCTCTACCATTGTTGCTCCAAGTTGAGGGCAAGGTCCTATGGGGGCCCACAAAGGGGTCTATTGTGCTCTTCCTAATAGAGATGACTGGTAATATTGGGGAGAAGAATTTATTCGAGGTCTAGGCCCATCATGTCTGTTTGGGAATCTCAGGACTCCCCAACTAGCACCCCAGCTGATGGGGTGGTCTGATCATGACTAAAGAGTCAGAGGTCACATAGGCTCCTAAGCTGAATATGGGCCCCAGATCACATCAAATTGATGGGGTTTACAGTCAACAATATTTATACCCCTTTCCCATATTTGGGAGCTACTCTCTTCCCTGATCCAGCTTTCTGGTCCTTTTTCCAGCCATGATATCATCTCCCCAGACAATAACTTGGGTCCACCTGCATATCAGATTTCAGGCTCAGGGGAAAAAAAACTAGTATAGGCACAGACCCTTTGGAATATAACTAAAATATGCTTACTAGCTATCTACAAAATGGAGGACCCCCTAACTCTTCATCTGCACTATTCCAGCCTTTAGGTCCATGATTACTCAATAAGTTGTTTGGCTTTGTATGTTAACTCTCTTTTCAGCCACCAGGTTCCAGATGCTACCCTGATGCCAACCAGACTTCCCTGGACAGACAATCCCACCAATGTGTCCTGGAGCCCAACTTTCCGAGAGCCCTGCCTCACTAGGGAAAAAGAGAGACAGGCTGGGAGTATGTATCAACCTGTTAATGCCCATGTTCAGTGGGGAAACAATTACAGAAGCCAGACCTTCCACCTTCTGCAACCCACAATGACCTTGGGTCCATACTCTGAGAGGGATAAAGAATAGGAGAACTGGGGCCAGGTGGTGGTACACCTGGTTGAGTGCACATATTATAATGTGCAAGGACCCTGGTTCAAGCCCCCGGTCCCCACCTGCAGGGGAAAGCTTTGCGAGTGGTGAAGTAGTGCTGCAGGTATCTCTCTTTCTCTCTCCCTCTCTATCACCCTCTTGATTTCTGGCTGTCTCTATCCAATAAATAAAGATTTAAAAAAATAAGAAAGCTATCAGAGGAGGGGATGGGATATGGAGTTCTGATGGTGGGAATTGTGTGGAGTTGTACTTCTCTTATCCTGTGGTTTTGTCAATGTTTCCTTTTTATAAATTAAAAAAAAAAAGTGGTGTGGCATAGATATAAAAGGGTCTGTCCAAGGACCCCAGATAAAATCCAAAGCCAGAAAAGCATCCACCCAACCTGTGTAGTACAGTCAGCAATGTGGGTAGGGCAGTCCTTCTCCAAATGGAGTTACCAAAAACCAGTTTATGTGTTTGGAGAAACCATTCTTGGATGTTCATTATTTTGATAGTAGCAAAGACCATACCCTGCATATATCCCCCTAAAACCTGCTCGTTCAGCCCTATCATGTCTGATAAACTATTCCCAGAAGTATGTTGTGAGCTGCCAAATGGGCTTATATGGAAGGAATTATACCAGGTTACTTGGTTTAAGTTGATCAGTGCCCATTTTGTTTCCCCCATATGTGGGTCCCACTGTTTCTCTAGTCTTCTGGCCCTGAGCCCCACTCCAGGCACACTCCATTGCTCTTTTTCTAGTAAGACAGCATCCTAGTGTTGGTCTCATCACTGTTTTGTGATTATTTCTTTAATATTCTGGTCCCTCTATGGAGCTTTAAGAATCTTCAAGGTTCAACATTATCAGTATAATCTTTGGCTTCCTTACACTTGACACAGAATTTGAAAGAGAGAAATTGCAAAAGAAATAATATGATCAGTGAAGTTTTAGTACAATAGACTATGTTCAATTATTAACAGTCATTTTAAAATTGTTAAAATTATTTTTTAAATGTTAAGACTGAAAAAAATTATCTTCTTGACCTTTCCACAGCCACACTGGGACATCTATTCTCAGCAAGTCACTTTTTAGGTGCTTTTAACATGCTTCCTAATATTCCTAATTAGGGTGTATTATGTCATCTTAAAGTTTGGGACCCAAAGCTCAGGCTTTAGAATTGGCTTAGAGCAGAGTCAAAGTTAAAAGTAAAGATTTCGGGAGTCAGGCGGTAACCCAGTGGGTTAAGTACACATGGTGCAAAGTACAATCTGGGTTTGAGCTCCTGGCTCCCCACCTGCAGGGGAGGGGGTCACTTCACAGGCGGTGAAGTAGGTCTTATCTTTCTCTTGCCCTCTCTGTCTTCCCCTCCTCTCTCTCTTTCTCTCTGTCCTATCTAACAATGACAACATCAATAACAACAATAATAACTATGACAACAATGAAAAACAAGGGCAACAAAAAGGAAAATAAATAAGTAAATATTTAAAAAATTTAAAAAATAAAGATCTCACTGGAACAAAATTCAATGCTATTTTCCTTAACTATATAGAAATTATGCCCAGAAAAATGCTTCAAATAACCAAGTCTGCCCTCATCAGTAGCAAACCACTGTAAAACTATGATCTCAAGATGAGCCTTAACCCCCTTTGTTCTGGCCCTATCTGATGTTTCCTCTCTTGCTTCTTCCCCAGTCCAGCTAACCAATCATTTCTTCTAGGGATCAGACTATATCCAGATCATTTCAGATTAGATCAAGGCTTCTTGAACATACCTCCGCCCATATATCTCCTTCTTCAGATGTGTCACTTTCTTAGAAAAGACTCTCTCATATCCCCAAATTTAATTCTTCCCCAGTTATAGTCACTGATGGTAACTGTGTTATTTGTGTATTCTATATGTTACAGGTTATACAATCATCTATTTGTGCAGTCACTTAATGTAAATATCTTCTTTATAGTGAAGTTATCTAAGAGTAAGACCCACATATACTATGTTTACAGTTGGGCTCTTAATTGCTAGCACAGGGTCAGAGGAAGTCTGGACTTTCTATACTTATTTACTGGCAGATGAATGAATGAGTAGAGTATCTTTTCTGTTGATAGTGTGAGTCCCAATCCCACTTCACAGGCCATGTAGATAGAACTGACTTGTTGATGATAATTTATGTATTTATCCAATCTAGAAGTTAAACCAAAGTTCCATCTGATTCTTACTTTCAGGTTCAAGGTATATTCCAGTACTGTATTGAGAAAGAAACTGCCTTATTTCCTACCTGTATGTAATCCTTGTATAAAGATGCATATAACTCTTGTCCTCTTCTTCTGTGGTTCTCAATACATGACACAAAATCCTTAGGAAGAAAGAAAACAAGTCACCGTTTAATGATAATTGTACATTTGAGAATTTCTCTGATCTGGGCAGTAGTGGACCTGGTTGAGATGTGTAAGAACATGTGTAAGAACCTGGGTTAAAGCCCCTGTTCCCTTTCTGCAAGGGGGAATGGTTCATGAGTGTTGAACAGGCCTGCAGGCGTCTACCTTTCTCTCCCTTTCAGTCTCCTTCAATTTCTCTCTATCCTATCAAATAAGAAGACCTTTGCCGCTGCTGCCACTGCCACCACCAACCACCACCACCACCACCACCACCACCACCACCTGAAGGTAAGGACCTGAAACTTGAACCCAGTCTCAATATAAATTTTAAAAGAAAAAACAAGCATATATTTCACAAAAATAAAATAAAATACCAATTACCAAAATGCCGAAAATGAGACAAATTCTATTTGTCATCTGATAATACAACTTAATACAGATTTAGACAGCTCATGAAATCAAGAATCCAAAAGTATGTTATACTTATGTTCTGTTTTATGTTACAAAATCACTTATGGGTTAAAATAGCCAAAGGATAAGATAATGCTTTAGAGGATAACAATGTCACTGATAAAGGTTTTGGTGTAGTATCAAAGAATATTTATAATCTTCCAAAAAGACTATTAAATGAAAACTCCAATTTTCCAGTTATATACTTCTAGGAGCCCAGTATTATCATGTATTTCACTTAAAATACATAATAATTGGGTTAATAAAGAAGCAAACATAAGAAGCCAAGACACTTTTTACTGAATCAGATACATGTTAAAGAGATTTGCAAAAACAGACCTCTTCATAATTTTTTGAAAGTATTATTTAGAAGTGATGTTTATAATTAATTGGCTTACTACTTTATTTTAAATTAATTAATAACATGTTGCTTTATAACTCATTTTAATTTACAATATCGTAAACATCAATAGATACATTTACAGAAGCTAATGTTCTCTGGATTTCTCAATAAAATGGAAAAGAGATGGGGTTCTAAGATCAAAATACCTAAAAACTATAGCCCTATCACTATGAGAAATAAATGAGCTACTACATTATGCAATGACATAGATAAACTTCACAAATATAGTTTGGAGAAAACTAAGTCAGACTAATAATCATATACTGTGATTTTGTATTTATGTTGAAGTACAAGTGTGGAGATGAGTTACTTCTGAGATTGGGGGCAAGTGATGGGGTTAGGGCACAGTTTAGAGTTTCTTCTGGGATTGTCATAGTGTATTACTCTCTGGATACTGGTCACATGTTCACTCTGTTAAAATTCTTAAATCTATATTTGTGATTTGAACACTTCATCTATGTATATTGTATTTCAAACAAAACCTAAAAGTTCATCAACGAAGACTTTAAAATATGAAAACAATAACATTTTGAAAGTCCCAGTTACCATTTGAGAGTAGTGGGAATACAGTGATTATTTTTCTTTTCTTTCTTTTTTGCTGTTTGAAAATTTTTCCTTCATATTGCTATTACATGTTTATACACATCTATATGTAAAGCAATCACTGTGGGCATCACAAGTGACATAAAATGCTGACAAATTTGACTCATTTCACATCTAAAGCGAAAGCCCAGATTTCTTTCTGATATGATGCTTTGGAGACATGCAGCAGAAGAACAGAACTCTTGGGAAACACTTGGACACAAAGCAGCTCCCTTCAGATAGTAAATGTGCTATGTTTCTGAAGATGGATGAGCCTAATATGGATGGTCCCATGGGGTTAAGTGGGACTAAGGTAGGAGTTTTTAGGCAAACAAACATCAGCAAGATATAAGAAAATATATTCCAATGCCCAAGTAGCTTAGGGTGTTGCTAAATGAAGGTGTTGGAGACAGAAGGCATAGAAGCCAGTCATCTTGGTTCTTGGCCTTTACTAATCACATTTCAAGGGAAAATCATTTCATATGTCTGGCATGTGCTATTTCATTTACAAAATTATATTAATAGCTCCTCTGTTGTCTATTCTGAAGGAATGTTATAAAGATCAGATGGGACAACTGAATAAAATAATTTCATAAACTAAGAAAAAATCATCAAGGAGAGTATGTGTGAGACATGGATGAGATCCATTAAAATTATTTTATCTTCAAAATTAATATAGAAAATGCTATGAATTATAAATCATCTTTACTCCTCATTAATATATATATATATATATATATATATATATACCATCTACAATAGCTAAAGTCCATCGTTGTTTACTCCCTTACTTAGATATTCCATTTCTAGTTTCTAAATTAATCTTATTAAACTTAGCAAACAGTCATTGTCCACCTACTACTATTTTCCAGTGCCCAGAAGGGTAAGTTCTCTGTCTGGTTTCATGGAGCATGATGGAGACAGACACATATATACTGACATGGACAGTGCTGGAACAGGGTTAAAAGCAGGGCTCAGTAAGTCAGACACAGGATAGGGGACCAAGATATAAATGAGTTTCAAGCAGGCTGCCTGGTTTAAATGTTCTACAGATGAGCCTTGAATGAGAAGCTTGAAATAGAAAACTGATGTTCTGATGACTCACTCTGATAGGAATATGAAGAATGAATTTTACAAGGACAAAACTGAAAGCAGGGGTCATCCCCCTTTGGACACTGTCACTGTGAGAGTTTACATGATAGGATAACTGAAGTGAAAGTGTCAGATCTAAGAACTAAAGAGCAAATAAAATGGTGAATAGGACAGGGTGGTCATTACTCCAGAATTTATGGTTTGTATAGCTAAATGAATTAAATTAGATAAATTAAAAAATCATAAGAAATCACATTAACTAAAATGGGGCCGGGTGGTGGTGTATCTGGTTGAGCACACATGTTACAATGCACAAGAACGGGGTCTGAGCCCCTGGTCCCCACCTGCAGGAGGAAAGCTTTACAAGCAGTGAAGCAGTGCTACAAGTGTCTTTCTGTCTCTCTTTCTTTCTATCTCCCCCTTCCCTCTCAATTTCTGACTGTCTCTATCCAATAAATAAATAAAGATTATTTTAAAAAGAGATATTATCCCCCAGTCCCTTCCTGCAGAGGGAAAGTTTCACAAGTTATGAAGCAGGTCTGCAGGCATCTCTCTGTCTCTCTCTCCCTCCTTATCTCTCCATTCCTTTCAATTTCTGGCTGTCTCTATCCAATAAAAATAAAACTACTAAAAAAAATTTAAAAGAGAGATTTCTTCCTTTCTTAAAAAAAAGAAGAAATTGCATTAACTAGAGAAAGAATAAGTTTAAGTGATATAAGGAGAGTTAAATTTGAATGTCAGAATAAGATCTTGGTATTCTTAAAATAAACTCAGATGTGAGATTCCAACTCAATATAGCTTTGCAAATCATTAGCAGTCCAATGCTAGATAAACCCTGGGAGATGATATGACCTCCTGATGAGACTATAGAAAGGAGATTGATAGAAACACAGTCAGACACTTAGAGAACACCAGGAAATAAAACTGGCCAAAAGAAGAATAACGAGAGAGATTTAAGGAAAATCATAAAGATAAATGCCATGAAAAGCAAGGGTAGCATAATCATAATGAATGCATCAGAGAAGGATGGGACTTGAAATGTTGGATTCGTCTTTAGAAGCTGAACATTGTTAACTTCTACAGTTATTTCAGAGGAGTGACTAGACATCAATGACTCAACCAGAAATCATAAGGATATTGAGACAATGAGAATGGATAATTCACTCAAGAAACCAGACTCTCAAGAAGAGGAAAAGAAGAAGTGGGGGAAGAATATTAAGCTGAATTGGGAAGAGTAAAACAAGTATATGAACAAGAGCTTGACAGTAAGACAAGGCCAAGTGGAAAAAACAAAGAAAGAGAAAGGTGACTGGTGCTAAAGGTTCTACAGTATAAGAAATTAAAGAGTGGGAACAATAGCTCACGTAGAGGCAAACAAAAGGCAGAAGGAGGCTCTTCATGCACAGAGGCTATAAGAAAGGATGTGAGGCATTGCATGGGTTTCTAAGTGGGACATACAAGTGAAGCAAAT
Organism: Erinaceus europaeus; assembly: GCF_950295315.1. Taxonomy (NCBI): domain Eukaryota; kingdom Metazoa; phylum Chordata; class Mammalia; order Eulipotyphla; family Erinaceidae; genus Erinaceus; species Erinaceus europaeus. Next base: position 96,435,020 of record NC_080162.1, on the reverse strand, counting down.
CACACCTGCTGGCTTCTACTTCCAGAGTGGAGAAGGAAGCAATAAAGTTCTTCCTTCCCTGAAGACTGAGCAGGGTTCTGGAACAGAATGGTAAATGTTTGGAACAATGCATTAGAGCAGGATAAGTAAGCCAGGCCACACAAGTCTGGTAAGGGGATATCATTTTGTCTGACCTTGACAAAGCAACCAGAGGCAGGACTCCCACTTCAATAAAACTAAGAGTTTGTTTTTCATAGCAACATTAAATGTCAATTTTTAAGCTGACAAATTTATATGGCCCCAAATGATATTATAAATATCCAAATGATCCTTGGCAGGTCCTCTGCATTACAAGACAGGAGGGATAAAATGACCAAGGGAACGTGGACCGGTTGGTTACCTATGGGTACTGGTAATCCAAATATTTGTTAACTCTAGGTCTGTGCTGTCAATATTAGCCGGTGACTAACGTGCACATGATACAACTGAACAAAGAGTATTCCTGTTCACTATCATAGTTATCATCCCGAGAAATCCATTAAGTGATTATTCCTATTTTACTGAATAGGTGAGGATAAGTGACTCTATATAAGTGGCAGTGTCAGAAGATGAGTCCCCCGATTCTGCCACCACATGCATCTTCTCCACATTCTTTTCACCACAGAGTTAAATTAACATTATTTTCCTACTGGTCTTTCAAAACGTCCATGCCCCAGAAAGTTGACACATTCAGGAAACAGAGATAGGAGGCGGGTGATTTGAGTTGCTCAAGGGCAGAGACCCATCTGCCTGAGCAGCAGTGAATATGACGTATTGATCAGGGACAAATTCAGAGCAGAGCTCAGCACCACTTACTGGAGCTAAATAGCTTTTGCTTAGCAACTGCCTGTGCACTGAAGAATTTGAGAACCTCTGAAGTAGAACAAAAGGCCTCTGAAGGCAATCTGGAAGTTTGAGAGGGAAAAAAGAGCCTATGCTCTGCTCTCTTGGTGACTCTTTATGGAAAGGTTTGCCATCAGGACACTGATATGAGCTTGAAATCTTGAGCACTTACAGCCCAAAGGGCCACCTTCAAGTGAGACACAGCTTGTTGGGGCCGACTTTTGCCAGAAGCGTCCCTGTAACTGGCCAACTACCGGTGACCCTCCTACCAAGTTGTCCCATAGGTAGCACCCACTGACCACTGATGGCAGTCATCACACTTGTTTGTTTAACACACCATTAGTCCAGTAATCACAGTTGTGTGGTCTCACGAAAATGAAAAAGCCAACATCTGAAAGCAATAGGTCGACTCTGCTCAGAAACTTAGCATCAAGAACACAGTCATGTTTCTTCTGGCCTTTCCTGTCAAGCACTGAATGTACCAGGTTTGAAACTAAAGTTAGTATGAAGAATGAGAAGTTGGAGGCCAGGTTATAGCACACCTAGCTAATCGCACATAGTACTAAGCACAAGGACTCAGGTTTAAGCCCCTGCTCCCCACCTCCAGAAAGGATGCTTCACAAGAAGTGAAGCAGGTCTGCAGGTGTTTATCTTTCTCCCACTCTATCTCCCACCCCCTCTCAATTTCTCTCTGTCCTATGAAATAATATGGGAGCGGGGTTGGGGGTTAATGGCAGCCAGGAGCCATGGATTTTTTTAAATAGATCTTTTTTTAAAAAAAGATTTTATTTATTTATTAGTGAGAAAGATAGGAGGAGAGAGAGAAAGAACCAGATATCAGTCTGGTACATGTGATGCCAAGGATTGAACCCAGAACCACATGATTGAGAACCCAATGCTTTATTCATTGCACCACTTCCAGGACCACAAGAGCCATGGATTTACAATGCAGGTACTAAGCCCCAGCAATAACCTTAGAGGCAAAAAAAAAAAAAAAAAAAAAAAAAAACAAAAAAAAAACGCTAGTCTTCATCTGCATTAACTCTGCCATGTGTTGAAACAATATGTATCTGATTCTACTTATTTGCCTTGCCACTTTCACGGTTAGTAAGCTATTCCAAGGAAATATAAGATATATGTGCACAACTATTAGTGGACATCAGGTTTTCTCTTCCTACTTGCTTGCATTTCAAAATGAAAACATCCTCAAGGCAATAATGGATAGAAACAGGAGAAATGTGTGAAAGATATTCCAAAATTAAAAGTACATTCTCACATCCCTTCCAGCTAGGCCTATTGTGAAAATAAGGCAGATGAGTCACTAGTCTCTTGGTTGTACGTAGCTCTACTTTCCTCTCAGTGCAAATAACTCATTGCACTGAGTACGAATTTCATGTTTAAAGACAAATAACCTCTGGTAAATCCTGCCGCCTACTCCAGAAACTGCACAAATAAACCACTTCATTGGCTACTTAACAAAGAAATAGTAATTGATCCCTAAAATGATGGAAAAGCTGATGGTATATGTATAGAAGGAAGGCACAGAATCCACAAAAACATAAATGGTATCAGTCTCTGTGAATAATTTAAGATAATTTTAACTGTATTGTTGGTAGCTAGTTCCTGATTTCCACATTACAAATCGATTTTAAAACATAACCTTTCCACCTTCTGCACCCCATAATTACCCTGGGTCCATACTCCCAGAAGGAGAAAGAATAGGGAAGCTTCCAATGGAGGGGATGGGATAGAGAACTCTGGTGGTAGGAATTGTGTGGAATTGTACCCCTCTTAGTCAATGGACTTGTCATTCATTATTAAACAAATAAAAAAAAAAAAAAGACATAACTGTTGTAACATCCCTCCACAGTTGGAAGTTTGTTTTTTTGTCACTTTTAAGATTTCTAAATAGCCACTAAAAATTCCACTATGGAAAAAAAATTAACCTATGTTGCTTCATTTTAGTGTTTATTCTAAATTGTTTAGCATCTCACTTTCAAAGAAACAAGCGACAGGTTTAGGTTAAACTTGGTGACTCCCTGAAGCAGGACTAAAAATACAGATATGGCAGAGACTTCTATCCCAACAAATTACATGTTCCCTTTGGCCATATAGGTCATTTGCTGGTCATCTCACTGGTTCTGGTTTAGAAGACCATGAATTTGACTCAGAGTATTGTGTAGTCTTTATTTGTGTTTCTCTTAAAATCAGTGTCTTTGAACATTTTTTTTCATGTCTCTTGGTCCTTTGTAGATACTTTTGAGTCTGTCTATATATTCTCCCCATTTTTGAATGGAGTTAATTGGTTTTACTGTTGCTGAGTTCGATAAGTTCTTTAAGTATTTTGGTATAGGATGAACACTGGATAATCTCACTCATAGGTGGAACTTAAGATGCCAAGAGAATACAAAGTAAAACTTGGAATAGGTTTAGTGTATTAGACCAAATAAGACTCTGGGGAAATAAGACAGGAAGAGGGGGAGGGAGAGAAAGGTAAGGGGGGAAGGAGACAAAGGCAAGGGGGAGGGGAGCAGAGAGATAAGACTGTAAAACATAAATCCCCTAATAAAGGGAAAAAGAAGGAAACAAACTATGCAAATAAATAAAAGGTATATATAATAAAATATTACTTAGTCATAGGAAGAATAAAATGTTGCCATTTGTGACAATATGGATAAGTCTGAGAACATTATAGCAAGTGAAATGTGTCAAATAAAAACAAATACTGCATTTATATGAATAATATAAAAATATCAACAAACAAAATTAAACACCCAGATAAAAATAAGAAGACAAGTACTACATAGTTATGTGGTGGTAGACAAATAGAAAACCTCATTTATGCAAGTCCTTAGCAGTTACTGTGTAACCAGCAATTACTATCAATATTCTTCTTTTTCTTAGCATGCCTCTTTAGGACTTCCATAGCAGAAAGTACACCCGACAGAGGCAACACTGTGTTAAAGTGGCTGCATTCTCTGCCAGCCCCCTCACTAGTATAAGTAACTAGAAGACACTGTTCATCTCTGTCCCTAGAGACTGAGAAGCAGAGGTAACAATCAAAGTTTGAATGACTGAAATGAAGCCCACAGTCCTTTGCACTCCTCTGGGCCCAATTCTCTGAGTTTACCTTTCCCTATATAAAGTGAAGCCCTCTCTGTAGTCTAGATTAATGAGACCCAATGGCATCAATTGATGAAAATTCTGGGTCTGAGCAAGACAAGGGTGAAGGAAGGGTAGCTGTGCTGGACATCACCCCCACCTCTTCCCACTGTCATACGTGAATGTGAAATTCAGCATTTTCCTCTTAGTGTATTAATCAATGAACAGATTACCATCCACTTTTTTTCTATGTAATGACATCAATGTATGTAGCTGGCTTATATAAATATAAGTCCTAAGTGAAGACCTGGTTATAAATCCTGGAATTCACAAAATGAACTGTCATAAGAAAGCAAATACTTTCCCTATTTGTTGGGAAGTAATATGCCCTAGATTAATATCAATATTTGCACCCATAAAATGTTAGCAGCTCGTTAAGAAGGAGCTGCAACATGTGCCTAGTGACAACGCAGCTTGGGCACTACAACAAACTGTAGTGGTGGTCGAGAGGCCTTTGGGGGGGATATTCATTTGGAAGACTCAGGTCAGGAAATATTCTTTTCTCCAAGTACCCAGATAATTGCACTTCTCTGTGCGATGGAAGCACAGTCCCTAGATTCTTAATAAATGTCAAGCAATACCAGAGTAATAATCATATTTCCAGCAATAATGACAAACAACTGGTGCTCTGAGTGGGTGAAGAGGGACCAGATCACCACAGCACAATTCATCTCTTGTTAAATTCACTCACATATTAATTTCTAAAAGGAACAGTGGTTTCTAATTTGTCTGTTTTGAACTGTGATGTTTTTATTAAATTCAATCATCATGAGTACATGAAGAACAACTACTTAAAAAAAAAAAAAACAACAAACAAAAAAAAACAATCCTGTGTGGAAAAGGATGCAAACTTCAGAACTTCAGATCCTAGACTTATCCAAGGAATCACCCTTCTTCTCTGTTTTTTTGTCCTGGGTGTTTCTGGGGTTACATGAGTGAGGTTCAGACAGACAGAATGTGTCCTGGAACCCCACTTCCACAGAGCGCTACCCAACTAGGGAAAAAGAGAGACAGGCTGGGAGTATGGATCAACCTGCTAATGCCCATGTTCAGCAGGAAAGCAATTACAGAAGCCAAGCCTTCCACCTTCTGCACCTCATAATGACCCTGGGTCCATACTCCCACGAGGTTAAAGAATAGAAAAGCTATCAAGGGAAAGAATGGGATACGAAGCTCTGGTGGTAGGAGCCATACCCCTCTTATCCTATAGTCTTGTTAGTGTTTCCATTTTATAAATAAATAATTTTTAAAGGGAAAAAATGGTCCATATTCCCAGAGAGAATTAAAGAGTAGGAAGCTTCACTGGATATGGGAAAGAGACCATACTTTAATGATGGCCCTTTTGGTCACTACCAGGCCAACCTATCATCTGGGATCCTAGTCACAGAACCCTTGGATTCCCACATGGATATGGTGGGCCTAGACCTCTCTAACAGATCCCTCTTGCCTCCATCATTGGTCACTTCCATAAGGAACATTATAAACCTTCCTGTGGGCCTCTATAGCACCTTGCCTTCAATACAGAACAGCAATGGTAGAGGCTGTCCCACTCTCTGAAGGAAGGCTGGGTCAACATACTCTGCCACTAGAAGAAGACTGGTCCTGAAATGAATGTAGCCTAGAATGTTCCTAGCTGTGAACATGAACTGTGAACTCAGACTGACAGGGATGCAGAGGTTACACAGTCTCCTGTGCTAAATCTGAATAGATATGGGCCCTAGGTAAGATCAGTTGGGCTAACAGTTAATGGTATTTATATACTTCCCTCATGTCTAGGAGCTACTCTTTGTCCTAATTCAGCTGTCTAGTCCTATTCTCAACTCTGAAACCAGTTTGCCAGACAATACTTTTAACCCAGTTGCATATTAGCTATCGGGCTCAGGCAAAAATTAGTAAAATCATGAGCACCTTGGAATATACCTAAAATAGACTTTCTAGCTTCTTCCAACATAAAGATCTCAAATTTCATCAGCTATATTCTTACCTTTAGGTTCCTGACCACTAATCAATTTGTTCTTTTTAATATCTTAATGCTTGTTAGTCACCAAGTTGCAGATGCTACCATGACACCATCCTGACTTCCCTGGGCAGATAACCTCACCAATGTGTCCTAAAACCCCACCTCTCCAGAGCCCTGTCCCACTAGGGAAAATGGAAACAGGCGAGGAGTATGGGTCGACCTGTCAATGCCCATGTCCAACAGAGAAGCAATTACAGAAGCCAGACCTTCCACCTTCTGCAACCCATAATGATCCTGGGTCCATACTCCCAGAGGGATAAAGAATAGGGAACCTTCCAATGGAGGGGAGTGGATGCAGAATGCTGTTGGTGGGAATTGCACAAAATTGTACCCCTCTTATCCTATGGTCTTATTGATCATTATTAAAACAATAGAAAGAAAGAAAGGAAGAGAGAAAGAGAGAGAAAAATAAAGAAAAGAAAGAAAGAAAGAACGAACGAGGGGGGAAATAAAAAAAAGAAAGAAAAAAGAAAGAAAGAAAGAAAGAAAGAAAGAAAGAAAGAAAGAAAGAAAGGGGGAGCCTATCTCCTCAGGTAGGAGCAGAAGGTTAGACTTTATAGTAAGGGGGCTGATGACACAGGAAAATGAGGACCTATCTTGAATTTCAATGTGTTTTAAGACAAAATACTGTTATGGAAATAGCTACATTTGTTTTATTTTTCAATATTTATTTATTTATTTATTCCTTTGGTTGCCCTTGTTGTTTTATTGTTGTTGTCATTGTTGGATAGGACAGAGAGAAATGGAGAGAGGAGGGAAAGACAGAGGGGGGGAGAGAAAGATAAACACCTGCAGACCTGCTTCACCACTGTGAAGCAACTCCCCTGCAGGTGGGGAGCCAGGGGCTTGAACTGGTATCCTTACACCAGTCCTTGTGCTTTGTGCTGCCTACGCTTAATGCCTGACTCCCCTTTCTTTAAACTTTAAGGAAGGAGATAAGGCCACCTTGCCAGAACCACCCTTTCACTGTCTTTCCCTTGTAAAAGCCTTTGATCTGGATTTTTTAAATTCTTAGAATAGCACTAGCTGCAACTTGGAGCCCACCCCAGAAGCTTCTTGAAGGCTACTCTAACCATAGTGTTGCCTAGTCACCTGTCCTCAATGGCACTGCCAGAGGTCACACTGGGACTTGTAAGTAGGTGTCCACAGATGGTTAGGTGCATGTAGGTCACAAGTGACCCTAATCACCATGAACACAGTGAAGGACAGTTTTCTAACAACATGGTTATAAGTCTGAATCCTATCCTGGACAGCATGGGAACAAATATTGGCTTTTGATGTGGGATCTGACATAATCAAATCTGAGATGGAAGTCCATTGGGATAGTGTAAACTGTTGGGCAGGGACCATCTGCTTTGTTCTCCATGTGCCCCTGCTCTCAAACACTTCTGCTTCTTGGCAGAAGCATAATTGATGGGTGAGGAATAAGTGGAAAAGCTATCTTGCCTCCCACTTCACAAAGCAGCCAGGACGCTCAGGCACAGTGCAGATGCTTGATTGTAAGTCTTTATAGACTGCATATTTATAATCTTAATTCCCCAGGAATTGACTTTCTTTTATTACTACTTTTTCTTGAACTCATCTCTTTATTACATGCATCCTCATCCAAAGGTACCAAAAAATCCTCTGGGGAGTGAGTCACAATACAAGTGAGCACATGAAATTCATTTAAGATAAATGGAGTAGGATCCTCCAGCAGTTGACCCAAATGGCAGATAGATGGTCACAACAGTCCTGGAAGGGCACCTCCGTTGCTACCAGTCACACCTCACATTCTTCCTTGTCCTCCTCTGAGTTTAAGCTCAACCTCCTCCAAAAAGCCTGATGTAAGTCTTCTCTCATCTGGGCACATATTGAACCTTATGCATCTTATTATATTGAAATGATTTCATCCTGCCCCTTCTAGAAGGGAAATGAAGGTTAGGAACTGTGCCTTTCTTACTATTTCATGACCTTAACCTAAAGGTCTAGGACATTAGAGGAAATCAGTAAATGTGCACAGAATAAAGGAGGGAATGCTCAGAGCAGAAATGAATACTTAGTAGATGAGAAAGAGAGAGGGAGAGAGAGAGGCAAGGGAGGGAGATATGCACGTGGAGTAGCAGGCAGAGATGGAATCTCTCATCTAATAAAAAATTTGGGCATTTCTTGTCACTTTCTTCATGGACCACTCCCCCACTTACTCTCTGGTTGAGCCATACTACCTCTCTTTGTTTTCAAGTATATAAATTAATTCCTATCTTGGGGGCTGGGTGGTAGTGCACAGGGTTAAGCTCACATAGTATGAAGCTCAAGGACCTACACAGGGATCCCAGTTCAAGCCCCCAGCTCCCCACCACCTTCAAGGGGCTCACTTGACAAGTGGTGAAGCAGGTCTGCAGGTGTCTATCTTTCTCTCTCCCTCTCTATCTCCCTGTCCTCTCTCAATTTCTTTCTGTCCTATTCAATAAAATGAAAAAAAAATTGAAAGGCCGCCAGGAGCTGTGGATTCATAGTGCTGGCACTGAGCCCCAGTGATAACTCTGGTGGCAAAATAATAATAATAATAATAATAATAACAATTGCCATCTTTGGACAACATACACCAGCTGGATTCTTCTAGGAGTTTTCACACCCACCCTTCAGGTGTTGGATGACTACAACTTCCTCTCTGTTTAATTACCACTTTTTCAGAGAAAACTTTGACTTTCAAGTCTATGACAATCATAAGTCAATCACAGATTTTCTTTTGGTCATGGCACATCACCTAATGATTATAATCCACTCCTTTTTGTTTATAGTCTCTTTCCCCAAAAGGAGAGCAGGCACCTACTGTGTCACCCCAGTTCACACAGTAGTACTAACTGAAAAAGCCTGTGCAAAAACTGATTCAACACATGCATGTTCAACTGCACTTTTGTGTTACTCAAGGGCTTTAGTTACTTTACCACTCCTTATCAAACTAGTATATAAGTTATCGCCCAGGAACCCCAACTTTGACTATCATGCTTTCCTCTGTCTCCATGGCTTCTCCTCCATGTTCAATCTCTCTTCCCTTCTTTGTCAGGCCTGAGAGCCATGTTTTTGTCAACCCCCACTGATGACAGCAAAGAGAAGAACATTTCAGAACTTCATGTTCTGAGACTTTGAAAGACTTTTTTAATTAACCAAAATGGTTTCTCATAATAGATGGGTCCCAGGACGAGAACGCGGCTGTAACTCACGCGGCAGGCACCTTGCGGCCAAGCTGGGAGTGGGACCTAGCGGGTTGTGAATGGCAGAAGCGCCTCAAGAGGGCCTCAGACTGATTCTCCACTCCACGACCATCTGCCGTTTTATCATTTATATAGTTTGGGACACTCTGTCTTGTGAACACCAAGCAATTTTACATTGATGAATATGCTTAAGTTGTAATATTTAATTTTAGAGAAACAGACAGTGATATGCTTCCTACATCTGTATGTCACACATTTTAACAACTGAAAGCATCTACTGGAATGGCAATATCTTTTCTCAACCATAATATAGGTTTTAGAATGCAGGTATACCTCTCTCAAAAATTTAATATAAGGGCCAGGAAGTGACACACCAGGTTAAGAGCACATAATATAAAGACACACCCTACTAGGGAAAGAGAGAGGCAGACTGGGAGTATGGACCGACAAGTCAACGCCCATGTTCAGCCGGGAAGCAATTACAGAAGCCAGACCTTCTACCTTCTGCAGCCCTCAATGACCCTGGGTCCATGCTCCCAGAGGGATAGAGAATGGGAAAGCTATCAGGGGAGGGGGGTGGTTATGGAGATTGGGTGGTGGGAATTGTGTGGAGTTGTACCCCTCCTACCTTATGGTTTTGTTAATTTATCCTTTCTTAAATAAAATTTTTTTAAAAAAAAGCTTAAGGACTGGCAAAAAAAAAAAAGTGCAAGGACCCACACAAGGATCCCGGTTGCTTCACAAGCAATGAAGCAAGTCTGCAGCTGTCTATCTTTCTCTCTCTCCTCTCTATTTTCCCCTCCTCTCAATTTCTCTCTGTGTTATCCAATAAAATGGAAAAAAACAGACACCAGGAGCAGTGGATTTGTAGTGCAGGCAACAAGCAATAACCCCAGAGGCAGATAAATAAATCAATAAATAAGTAATTTTTTTAATTTAGTATATAAAAAGTCTTAATCAGGAGATTCCTGGATACAATTAAAGTATTGAAGTATAGACTGAGTTCAGTTTAGACTTCAACATAGTTTTCTTTTAAATTATAAGGTTCCTAAATTAATTAGGCTTGATATACAAAATCATTGTATATATGATTCATATGGGTTTTCCCCTAAAACCCGTCTACTATAGTTTTTCCCAGATAACCAGAAAACAAAGATCCTTTAAACATAAAGCCTATGTGCTTCTCATCGCTCCATGTCTACCAGGGAATATGTCTATTCAATAAATTAGTTTGTTGTTGCATTGCATAGAATGAAATCTTTATATACATTAAAATATTGTGAGCTAAACAGCAGATTTGGACTTAGTTACTTTTTAGAAATTTTTAAAATTATCTTTATATTGGATATAGACAGAGAGAAATTGAAAGGGGAGGGGGAGATAGAGAGGGAAAGAGGCAGAGAGACACCTGCAGCCCTGTTTCACTACTTGCAAAACTTTCCCTCTGCAGGTGGGAATTAAGGGCTTGAACCCAGATCTTTGTGTGCTGTAACGTGTGCACTCAACCAGGTGCAACACCACCTGGTCCCAAACCTTAGTTACTTTTAAGCATTCCTCAATTTAAGCCAACATATAATGCATATAAATATATCCAGTTTTATTTTCTAAAAATAACAGTAATAATAAAATACTATAGGAAAGAAATAGAAGGAAATCAGTAAATTAGAAGGTAGCAATGAAAGCCTGTAGGGAATTGCCATGTGACTAAATATTGGGAGAAGGAAACTTGGTTTGAGTCCATAATTCTAAAACTATGACTCAGATTCAAAGTGTCTTTCAAGGGACACTGCTTGTGATCTTACAGTGAGAAGTGATGTGTAGAACTCAGTGCCTGCTTTCTTAGTGAGGTTTCAAGCTATCACCATTTTTGCCAAAAGATAAACAACTTTAGCCTCATTTTATAAGGCTAAATGCCCAGAAGATTTCTCAAAGAAGTAGCTTTATGTTTGTTCTCCATTAAGGGAGCCCATGACAGCACAGGTACTGCTGGAGCACATGGCAGAGACATCTCTTAATGCTAGTGACAGGTGAGGAAGCCTGTGACAAGTAGAAGGTAGGGCCACAAGTTACTTATGAGATAAAATGAGTCCATGTTAGTACTTATTATTCATGAATTTTATACACTTTGCTTACTTTTTAAAATTTTTTTAAATTTATTATTGGATGAGACAGAAATTGAGAAGCATGGGGAAGACAGAGAGAAAGAGAGACACCTGCACCCCTGCTTCACCATTGTGATGTTTTCCCCCCTGCAAGTGGGGACCAGAGGTTTGAACCCGGTTCCTTGCACACTATAATGTGTGTGCTTACCCAGGTGCACCACTGCCTGGCCCCTGTGCTTTGATTTCTTAATAAGTTGTAACATAGTAGACCACATCTTAAGAATAAAGTTGAAAGGGAAAATCTGCAAGAGAACATGATAATTTGCTGACTGAGCTAGATGCTAAGTACCTTCAAGGAAATCACAGTCACCTGATTTTCACAGGATCTTCTGATTAGGAATCATACCACAGCTCTAGGCTTGCCAGAACTTAGAATTCAGGGTAGAGGGTGTGGAGGTTAGTTTCCTCAGTTCTTCTTCTAGCGTTTGCCAGTTTCCTCAGTATAATGCCCCTACTTGCTACAATCCAGTCATCCTCACATCCATCACCAGTAACAACACACTGATGCCTTCCCCCTGCCATGTGAGGAAAAAGAGAGAAGATAGACACCTACAACACAGCTTCACCACTTGTGAAGCTTCATCCCTGCAATTGGGGACCAGGGGCTTGAACCTGGTTCCTCACACAAGATTACATGTGAACTCTAACAGGTGAATCAACCAATATGACTCTTTCAAGGGGAAAGGAGACAGTCTATCTCAGGCCACTGCATTTTCTCCATATTTATCAGAAACCATGTTTACACTAGACTCAGACTTCAATCTAGGGCCACCTAAACCTATCTCTGGAAAAAATTATCCAGGAAAAAGTTGAAGAAGTTCTTTATCATGAGGTGACACAGATTTGATGCTCACACAGACCAGCAAGAAGACAGTGAAAGTGGCCACACACCCACAGAACTCTCACAATACACACACTAAGCTTTAGTAAAAGACAGACATTCAAAAATGCAGCCAGGATTGTTAACAGAACAAAAATTCAGGAGCTTGGAGCATTGTAGCTTCTATCTCAGGATTTTATTTCCCTGAAATATCTGAGCATTCAGATGTATCAGGAAGGTTTCTGAACCTGACTAGGTTACTGTATTTGAGAATATGATGTTCTTGTTCCATTATAATAGTCTATCAGAAACCAAGGAGCTGACTTAAACGATAGCGGAAAATAACAGCTTGCCACCAATTGGCACCACAAGTTTGATTATCTGTGGTTTCTCTCTTTCCTCCTACATAGGAGTATGGATGTCATCTGCCCTCAGCAAGCCCACGATTATATTTCCTAGCCAAATCTGACAGAAAAGACACATTAAAGTATTTGTCAAAAGTGTTTTTAAATGGCAAACTCAAGAATTCAAGAGAATTCAAGCTGGGAAAAACTCAAGAATTCTAGAGAATTCAAGCTGTGGAAAGCTTTCAGAAAATGTATCACCTACCATATTTTAAACACATTTGGCAAAAACCTACTAAATAAAATGATCAAGTCACAGTAAAAGCACAAAATACAATAGTAAATGCATCAACCAAACACTTCATCATATAGTGCCACACAGTACATAACCTCACAAGGATCAAACGTTAGAACAACAGAATGACAACTTTATATTCTATTAATAGAAAAATATCTGCTTTTATTGAAGAAAAGATGTTGCTCTGAGCAGTTCTGAAATGAATATTTGATTCAAAACTTCCCCTGTGTATATAATCACATGCTAATTTACATTTTAATTACTTCCTAAGAAATCAAAAGCATTTGTTGACAGTAGAACATAATGTCAACTTCACGGTGCACTGTTGGTGGATGCTTAATGAACTTAATTAGATAATTAGTGATGTTAATTATCTTTCTATTATGAAGATAAAGATGCCTCACAAATGATGTACTTGGTAAAGAAACATCATTAAAGGTATCAGTGTTTTCTTTGTTCATTTACTTCTATTTTTCAAATTCTTATAACACAGAAGTCCCTGATATAATGGAATAACAACAGCTGAGGCATCCTTAAAATGAGGTGTGGGGGGGAGTGCCACATTATCTATCAGCCTATTAGTATCCTTCTTCTTAGTTTGGATGTTATTGTTGGTGTTGCTGCTTCAACTTTATCTTATTTACTTCGGGACTGGAGTTCTTGTCCACTTATTTCTCAGTGACGTGATGGATGGATTCTAACATCAATAGTTTGAAGAACAGGGTGTGCGTGTGTGTGAGAGAGGGGAGACTGATAGTGAGGGCTCCAGTTAAGTGCCTATACTATCAGGAAGTACATTTTATTGGCTACTTCCACTCCCTTTATCATTAGGCCAGCCTGAATATATTTCCATGACCCCACAGAGCTACATCCTCACTCGGCCACCAGATGCCATGTCACTGTGACAGAGTTCTGCTCACCCACTCTGGAAGCAAATAGAAGAACATCTGCCTGCAAGACCAAAGGCTGGCTGGTGTATGCTACACTGACTACTTTCAGTTAAGAAGTTTAAGAAGAAATTGAACTTTATCATTTTTCTTTCTTACTCCCAAATAATGCTATACTCTGAGTATAATGGAAAATCCTTTCTGGGCCAGGCAGATGTTACCACATTCCAGAACCTGGGTTCAAGTCTCCAGTCCCCACCTCTAGGGGGGAAGCTTCACAGGCAGTAAAATGTGTTAAAAATGTCTGTTTCTCTCACCTTATCAACTCATTCCCTCTCAATTAATTTCTGTCCTACCAAATAAAGGAAGAGAGGAAAAGAGAGACAGAGAGAGAGAGAGAGGAAGAGGAGGAAGAGGGGGAAACCCCTTCCTAAAAACAGTCCTAGTCTAGATACAGTACAAAGAACTCTGGGGGCCAGGCAGTAGCGCACATAGTGTGAAGTGCAAGGACAATCGCAAGGATCCCAGTTTGAATCCTGGCTCCCCCACCTGCAGAAGGGGTTGCTTCACAAGCAGTGAAGTATGTCTGCAGGTGTCTATCTTTCTCTCTCCCTCTATATCTCACTCTCCCCTCTCAATTTCTCTCTGTCCTATCCAACAACAACAACAGTAGTAACAATAACAACAATAAGAATGGAAAAAAATGGCCACCAGGAGCAGTGGATTCATAGTGCAGGCACTGAGCCCCAGCAATAACCCTGAAAGGAAAATAAAACAAAAAACCTCTAAGGCCAGTTGTGGAGAGTGGTATTGTTTTGAGGATAAGACACTCCAGGAAAAACATCAAGAGATAATAAGTCATAGCCTTACTCATCACAATTATGAAAACCAAGATTCCACTTAGCAGGTTTCAGTAAGTGTTCACACCAGTAGTATGGCTTCTATTTCTTATAGTTTTTTTTTTGTGTGTGTGTGTGTGTAACACCATACTTTTATTTGATACAAAATACTTTAATTTCTCTAACAGTTAAACTACTAAGTCAGTTAAACTACTTGCTCAAATGATTCTTCCTATCACCCAACACAATGTGTTTTTGATAAGATTAGACTTTCTTATAAAACCCATAACTTCAGGTTTTTTAAACTGTCTTCTCTTCTTTACTTATTAAACTGTATTGTCCTTCCAGCCTGCTCTTCTCTCAATCTCCTGATACAGGCTGCCTTTCTAACTTCCACCATGTCAGTGAAAACATAAGGCCAAGATCACCCCCTCTCGAGATTCCTATCCTCATTCAGTTTTATAAGTTCTTCTATATCTTAATCCCCTGAGTTTAAATTACCTTCTTTAACAAATCTCTTTTTAAGGTGATTTGACCTCCTGAAACATTACAGTGAATTTTCGAGTCTGGTAAAATAGTTTATCCTTCTGATTTTGGAATTATTTTTTCAAGTCCCTACAACCTTCCTTTGAAAGATCTTTTTTAAAAGCATTTTTGGGGGTACAGGCAGTGGTGTACCTGGTTAAGCAAACACAATACAAAGCACAAGGGCTTGTGCGAGAATCCAGGTTTGAGCCCCTGACTCCCTGACTGCAGTGGGACGCTTCACAAGAGGCGAAGCAGATCTGCAGGTGTCTCTCTTTCTCTCTCCCTCTCTATATCCCCTTCCTCTCTCAGTTTCTATCTGTCCTATCCAATAAAATGGAAAAAAAAATGGCCACGAGGAGCAGTGGATTTACAGTGCCAACACCAACCTCTAGCAATAACCCTGGAGGCCAAAAATAAATTAAAAGAAAGTTATTTATTTGATTTGGGACACAAAAGTGGGACTAGAGAGGGACAGAAAAAGAGACACACCTGCAGCATTGCTCTCCACCATTTTTAAGAGTTCCCCCTGCAGCTGGGGGCCAGGGGATTGAACTTAAATACTTGTATGCTGTGACATATACACCCAATTAGACGTGCCACTGCCTGACTCCAACCTCTGAAGGACCTTACCTTGTCTGAGAATGCCAATTTCCATTCTCACAGCTGCCCTGACCTCCTCAGCTGTTACTCTCCGGCATTCAGCATTCCAAAGCCCATTCCTTTCTATTTTCAAAAACCTTTTTTCAGTGCTGAGGGCTCTTGATTCATGAGCCTTTATTCCAGGAGGTTAGTGAACCCCAAGCCTTTTCCTCAATTTCTGTTCATCCCTTAACTACAGAAATAGCAAAATACCAAACTGGAAAGCCTGTATGTCATCACATGTGATATCAGCAAGCCTCACATTCCTCCCTGAAACAGCATAAGGTTCTCTGAGGCTCAACTTGCCTTCAGTCTCCACAAGACTGTCTTCACTCAGCAGCAGGAGACAAATGCAAATGAATAGGCTAGGAAGGCCAGAACCAGCTTGATCACTCCCACGGGGACGTCTTATGCCTTCCAGTTCTGCACATTGCTTCCTTTTCTGCAGTTTTTATCTGGGCTTCATGGTTTCTTGAAAGGGAAAAACAAGTCTACAGAAACATTTACACGTGAAATGATATGATGCCTGGGATGTTGTTCTGGCACGATTTCGTGGCAGAGAGGCAAAGTAAGTGGTGATGGAGATGAGGCAAGATTTGCCACAAGTTGAAAATTGTGGAAGTTAAATGATGAATAAATACAGAGGGACTCATGTTGATGATTTTTCTCCACTTGTGCAACTGTTTGAAAAATATTTTTTTTAAAAAAGAGATAATGGGCAAAGTGTTCAATGTTCAGCATTTTCAGGTCAAAAATGCTATTTCCCTTGCTCGGGACCTGAGTTGGCTGTCACCCACAGCCGGTCTCAGTCAGCATCTAACCCTCAGCCAAGGTCAGGGCTGCTCTGTAGCAGGGGGTGAAATATACAAGGAAGTATCCAGTGGTGAGTCGAGTCACCCTACCCATACAAGTGTCTAGTCTCTGAGGTCCCCTAGTCCTGAGTACTGAGAACCTTAATGGAGGCCTCAGTATGTCTGGGTGGGCAGGGTGGTCCCCCAAGAGAAACCGTGAAAGCCCCCACCACCACCACCAGAGTTTTTGGAGCAAATATCTAGTAATTTTGTGTTCTTTTGTCAGGGAAGACATGGAATTCCTGAAAAATTTTGTCTTTTGATATTTTAGCAAGTTCAATGTAACTTTTGGTGTTTTTGATCACTTCCTGTTAATTCAGGTACAGCCCTGAGATCTTTCCATGGGTTATTTCAACAATGAGAAGAACAGCTACAAGCTTGCTCAGCTCTCTCCAAAAATCATGAGAATGTGGCAAACCTTGGGCCCTATCCTGATCCATTATAATCTGTTCTTCTAGAAGCCATCTGCAACCCACCCCTACCCAAACTTGACTCAGGAGACTGTTGTGTAGGCCTCCACCTATCTAGTTCCTACACAAGCAACTGTCCACATATGTACAGTAGATCTCAGGAGGGAAGAGAGGTGAAATCCAGCTTGAGTTTCACAGGTCAGGAAGCTGTGAACACTCAGAGCAGTTCTCACCCCTTAATGGGCTAGAAATGGGCCCTCATTCACAGCACTTCCTTCCTCTGGCTTGCCTCTCTGCATTCTCCATAGTGACCAAGAGAATCGCCTGAGTCATGATATCTCCCACATCCATAAAGTTTCTCTTTTGACAGTCTGCCTAAAAATATCTAATTTCTTTTCTTTGTTTCCCTCTGGTGTTATCATTAGGGCTCAGTGCCAGTACTATGAATCCACCACTCCTGAGGAACTTTCTTTTTTTCTATTTTATTGGATAAGACAGAGAGAAATTGAGAGAGGAGGGGGAGGAAAAAAAAGAGAAAAAAAGAGAGACACCAGTATACCTGCTTCTCAGTCTGTGAAACATCCTCCCTGCAAGTGGGGAGCCAGGGGGTTTCAAACCCAGATCCCTGTGTGGGTGCTTGCACTTGGTACTATGTGTGCTTAACCGGGTGTGCCACTGTCCACCCCTCCCCTCCCCAAATGTCTAATTTTTATAAGTTTTTTAAAAATATTTATTTATTTATTTCCTTCTTGATGCTCTTATTTTTTTTTATTGTTGTTGTAGCTATTATTACTGTTGATATTGCCATTGTTGGATAGAACAGAGAGAAATGGAGAGAGGAGGGGAAGATAGAGATGGGAAAGAGAAAGACAGACACCTACAGGCCTACTTCACCACTTGTGAAGCAACTCCCCTGCAGGTGGGGAGCCGGGAGCTCCAACTGGGATCCTCATGCCGGTCCTTGCGCTTTACGCCACGTGCGCTTAACCTGCTGCGCTACCACCCGACTACCAAATGTCTAATTTTTAAAAATCTATTCTTGGTGGCCCTCTTCTGTTTTACTCATCTCAGTCTTGGCTAACGGGAATGCTCTTGTGTGTTCTTTGCTCCACCTGATGGATTCACGGCTGCTACAGCCCCTCCTGACTCCCATCAGGGATGCTGACCTGCAGTGTAATCTGTACACATAGAAATGTACACCTTCTACTATGCAGCTATCAAGAACAGTGAACCCACCTTCTCTGACCCATCTTGGACAGAGCTAGAAGGAATTATGTTAAGTGAACTAAGTCAGAAAGATAAAGATGAGTATGGGATGATCCCACTCATCAACAGAAGCTGACTAAGAAGATCTGAAAGGGAAACTAAAAGCAGGACCTGATCAAATTGTAAGTAGGGCACCAAAGTAAAAACCCAGTGGTGAGGGGTAGACATGTAGCTTCCTGGGCCAGTGGGGGGTGGGAGTGGGCGGGAGGGATGGGTCACAGTCCTTTGGTGGTGGGAATGGTGTTTATGTACACTCCTAGCAAAATGTAGACATATAAATCAGTAGTTAATTAATATGAGAGGGGGAAATCAATTGTATGTCTCAAAGTTTCTCAAAAGACAAACTGAATCTTTTTAATATATAGGCTATGTATTTGATATGCGGACTCTCTCAAAAGCCTAGACCAAGTAGATTAGAAGCATCCAATAGCACAGCTATATACAAGATACTGGGTACTGTACAGCAAACCATAACAAAGGGACTTTTCAAAGTTAACCCAATTAACAAATAATGTGATGATAATATTAACTATCGATTGTCTTTTTGAACCCTAAGACAGCAGGAACCTCACATCTTCACTATAGAGCCCCTACTTCCCCCAGTCCTGGAACCCTTGGATAGGGCCCACTTTCCCGTATGCATCTCCCAATCCATACCAAATAATATTGCATCCGCTGATCACAACCTAACCAAAGCAACGATTGCCACCTCAACATGCTTCACCTCAGACTGTATCCAGAGACTTCACGTGTGGAATGACAACCCTTCAGCTTCATTACTCGGGTGAGACCTTTCCTTTTATAGTACACTCCAATTTCATCTCAGGTAGTTCACTTTCTAACAAAGTCCCATAATCTAGATATACACCAGTTTCTGTGAGAGAGAGCTTATGTGCACACGTATCCATAAACTACTGCAAAATATATACCTGAAAGCAGAAGTACACTAGAGTTTGCAGTGAGTACCTCCCTAACACTTCCTCTCCACTATTCCAAGCTTGGGATCCATGATTGCTCAACAAATTGTTTGGCTTCATATGTTAACTCTCTTTTCAATCACCAGGTTCCAGATGCCACCAGGATGCTGGCTAGGCTTCCCTGGATTGAAGACCCCACCAATGTGTCCTGGAGCTCAGCTTCCCCAGAGACACACCTTACTAGGGAAAGAGAGAGGCAGACTGGGAGTATGGACCGACCAGTCAACGCCCATGTTCAGTGGGGAAGCAATTACAGAAGCCAGACCTTCTACCTTCTGCAACCCTCAACGACCCTGGGTCCATTCTCCCAGAGGGCTAGAGAATGGGAAAGCTACCATGGGAGGGGGTGGGTTATGGGGATTGGGTGGTGGGAATTGTGTGGAGTTGTACCCCTCCTACCTTATGTTTTTGTTCACTAATCCTTTCTTAAATAAAAAAATAAAAAAAAAAACAAATGTACACCTTCTCTGCTTCACCTCCATCTATAGACCAAGGTATCACCCCTGACCTGACCTCTAAGGCCCTGCTGCCACATGCAGCTCCCCTAATTGGCCTATTCTGTGGACTTCACACTTGCTGGAGTTCCATGACCCTTCCCACTATCCCCCAGCTCATGTGTCCCATTTATCCACTTTGTGTTTGTAACTCTTTTTAAACACACACACACACACACACACACACACACACACACACACACAAACAAGGACAGCACATTTTACATTTTGGAATAACTGAATTCTCAGAAACGTTACAGAAATAATACAAGTTCCCGTCAGTTCATCATTTGGTTTCCCTAATGTGAAGATCACACATTGCCAGTTTGTGGTTTCCAAAACCAAGAAACCAACATTGGTAACTGTCACTTTTTTCAACTTGTTTTAAAAGCAAGAACACCTGAAACTGAGCAGCAAAGCCATATTCACCACCTCAAAGAGGAGGTGCGGGCCATACAGTTCATTCTAGATTTCTCCAAGCTGAAAGTGAACATGGTGAAAGGACTCCCAGGACACCCTAGCTGGCCTGTGGTAATCTACAGAAAACTCAAGACCCTGATACCTGTCCAATAGGCCTGACACCCATCATATTCACCCTAGCAGAGACCTAGAATCTAGGACATCACAATCTGATCACTGAAGGGATTGTGGGAGGCGGGAGTTCAGGGAAAGAAAAAGAAGAAAGGCCATCTATTGAGCCAGCCTGGCCTCAAAGTCGGTTCACCTGCCAAGAAGACAATATTTTTCCATTGAAAATAAAGAAAGGTAAGAGAAATTAGGAAACCTACATCATATGTCTCACTCCAAGGAACAATTTATCAGTGTGATAGAGCTGTCAGCCACTGACATGATAAGGAATAACACCAAATGAATAATGTTTCCTCCAAAACCAATTCCTTTAATTACAAGCCTCTTCTTTCCAGAAGAGAGACAGAAGATGCAGAAACACCAATTTCATGCACTTGTGCCTGAATAATGTCTCCATGCTGCTTTTTCCAGATGGCGACCTTCTCACTGGAGGGACTAATGATGTGGGCATATTTAGGGAAAAACCAATAACAGAGTCTTTAACCTTCAACAACAAAAAGCATGTTGTACAAAATGTTCCTTGGGATACATTAGAAAATATCAATTACATTGCTCACTGAGGTGTAATCAGCTGTAATAATCAAAATTAATTTTTAAAAATAATTAAACAGACCCCAGGGCAAATAGTTGATGCTCCTATCCTATGACATCACAGTGTACATATGTACCTGAGAAGTTGTGCCGTCTGTTAGCAACAAAGGCATCTCGCGAGGAGGAGTGATGGATGCAGGGGCTGCAGGCTGCAGGCTGCTGCAGCTCATCCCAGCAAGAAGAAGGGAAACCTTTCATTCCCTTTCTCCATGCAGATTCCTGCACACTTTTTAAGAACCTTCTCTGCACCAGGTACCATGCCCAGCCCACACTGAGTTACTAGTACATAGGATGCTGCTGAGCAAAGATGTAGATCAATTAAACAAATTAAAATATATCCACTTTGTTTCAAAAAACAATGTATGTTTGAAAAGCCCACAAGATATAAAATGGTTATGCAAAGTGACTCTCCTGCCTGAGATTTCAAAGTCCCAGCTTAAATCCCTTGCACCACCAAAAGCCAGAGCTGATCAGTGCTATGCCAAAAATAAAAAATAAAAAGGAAAGATATTATAAGTTGTAGGAGGGATAAATAAATCAGGGTAAAGGTAAAACAAAGGTCAGGCAGCAAAGGAACAGACAGGCAAAAGGGTGTGTGTGTGTGTGTGTGTGTGTGTGTGTGTGCACATATGTGCACGTGTGTGCATGTGTGTACACATATTCATGATTGTGTGCATGTATTTGGCAGAAATGGATCCCAGGAAGTATGTGTAGTTAGAAGCACTGGGTCACATATGGTTTCCACATCCCAGATCAGACAGGAAAACAAAACATTGAGAGAAGCCCTGCAATTAATGAGTTGCTATGAAAAAGCACAGTCCTTCCTGGTTCTAGTAGCAAAGGGAGATGGGAGATGTCTCCTGTAACTACCCTCTCCCTGCTTTCACACTGGCCTCTGCTGCACTAGAACAGTCAGCACACAACTGCCTTACTGGCTTTGCCCAACCCTTCTCTCTGTCTGGCCACTCCTTCCCTGAGTCACAAACTGGTATCATTCTTTACTTTTCCCATGCCTGCTACCAGAGTGCTCCTCACCCTATCTCATCCATCTGTACCTCTCTCACCACCTTCTCCAACTAACCCTGCTCAACTTCTTCCATTAAAATGAGTAACCCCAATATGGAACACTTCATTTTTTTCTGTTGGTTGTCTATATTTACAGTCAATCAATAGAATTCAGTCTCCATGAAAGTAAAAAATATGTCCATTTGACTGTCTTCTGTAACCTCGCTGCTTGGATAAAGGTACAAAGTAAGCAATTCAATAATATCTGTGAAATGAATGAGATCAGCTGCCACAGACTATGGTATCCTTAGCAGCCAAAGAAGACAAAGCCAGTTTCTGATACTCTTTCTTCCAGATAATTCTCAGTGTGAGGTACAAACTTTTGCAATTCTTCAAAAGTAGCCCCAAATTTTGCAGGCTACTCAAGCTTCTCTCAGACCAGCTATTTCTCATCTCCCAGGGACACAGAACAAATAGCTAAGCTGTGTCAAAGGCAGTGACCTGGGAGGAGATGCAACATTGAGTGCAACAGACAGCATCCACAGTCTACAGAGTTTCCATAATATATACATCTTTGCTCAGTAGCCCCATCATCCTTTCAGGCTTCTATGACCTCACCTTCTGGCAAAATAATAATAATAATAATAATAATAATAATAATAAATTAGCCCTTGAAATCTATCTATGATATTAAAGCCAGGTTTCTTCACTTATTTTGAAATGTATGTGCCCCAGGTTTGAGCCTGGCCCACACCTCATTGAACACTGGAGGAAGCTTTCAGTGCTATGGTATCTTTCCTTCTCTTTCCCTTTTTTTTTTAAAGTTCACCTGTAGATCTCTAGATTTCATATCTGAGTAAAACCTCCTAGTAGCTGCCTTTCACTATAGGAATAACTTTAACTGAGATGCAACACACATACCCTTAAGTTCTCAGAAGAACACAGAATTAGATGTCTGGTAACAACAGAGAAAGGAGAGCTTACAAGACACATGGTATTTGAAGCAAAATGTCTGACACTTCTTTAAGAAGAAGGGGTCTGGGCTCACCTCTGTCCTACACTCAGGGTCCTTGGTCTGCCGTCCAGGCATGAGCTTCATGGCTGAAGACAGGCTTTCACTCCATGAAGAAACTTTACTTTGGCTTCCGACACTTGAACGACTGGTCAGTGATTTCTTCTCTGAAGCTGGGAAGAGGGAAGCAAAGATTGTCAGCAGTGAAGCTGAGAGGAGAACACACTCATTTTGTATAGCTATTTTGGCTTTGCAAGGACTAAGCAGGACATGAGCACAGTTGTGCCTGCCTCTAATATGAAGAACAAACAGGCTATAAGCTCTTACCGCCCACCATCTTCAGACCCGACTTTGATTTCTAGTTCCACAACCCTTTGATTTGAGCTAAGACCTTAACAAGGCAGCTAGCTACCCTACCTGACTCTCAGTGTTCTCATCCTATAAAATGAGAATAATTTGTATTTGACCACCTCACAGTGTAATGAAGAGTAAATAAAAATGTGAATTCAAAGTATATGTCCTGTAATATAGAAAGTTCAAAATAGAATTGTTATTCAAAATGATTCATATGTGGAACTGGTGAGATAGCTTCCCAGGTAGGGCATGTGTCTTGTCATCAGCAGTGCAGATTTGAGCCATTGAGAAATTCTATGGCACCAGAGGAAATTCCAGGGCTGTGGTGTCTCTCTCTATGTCTCTCTGTGTGTGTTTCTATCTGTATAAAAAAGCTCCATGGAATGGTAAAATCATACACATGTAAGGTCCCAGATCTATTTATGAAAAGCAATCTCATTTGTAAGTTTTAAGATATGTCTTACCAGCTTACTTTACTATATGTGCATGGGAATATATGCCCTGTTTGACTGTACTATTCTCTGAAACTGAATCTGATATTTGGAGATAATTTTTTTCCAGGGCTAATTTAGAAAGTCAATTGAATAAAAGATTCTATATAACCACTCGACTATGATGATATATACGTATGTGTGTATGCATACCTGTAACAAGATGTTGTGATATTGAAAGACATACAAAAGTATATGAGCCACAACTCAAGACTGATTTAAAATCAAAAGTAAAACCTTATTCCTACAGTTGCATTGCCTAGTTTGAAATTAAAATGTTGAGTCATTGATAAGACACAAAGAATATTTTTATCTTTGAATGACAGCTTTCATCTGAAACACGAAAAATATGAGTCCCCAGGTCACTTCATGGCTTGGTGAAAAATTTCACAGTTGGACAATAAATATAAGAGAAGGTGGGCAGATTACTTCACCAGTGTGTCCTGGCAGCCCACCTCCCCAGAGCCCTACCCCACTAAGGACAGATGGAAACAGGCTGGGGGTATGGATTGACCTGTCAATGCCCACGTCCAACAGAGAAGCAATTACAGTAGCCAGGCCTGACCACCTCTGCACCCCATAAAGATCTTTAGTCCATATTCCCAGAGGGAAAAAGAATAGGAAAACTTCCAATGGAGGGGATGGAATACAGAACTCTGGTGGTGGGAATTGCATGGAATTGTACCTAACCCTCTTGTCCCACAATTTTGTTGATCATTATTAAATCACTAATGAAAAATATATATCATGGAAGGACCCAAAACCCTAATTACCACACCTCAGACTTGAACTCTGAAGTGACCAGGTCTCTCCCTCTAAGGCAATAGAAGAATCTATTTGCTTGGTTGTCACAGCTGGCTTTCTTTCCATCCAAGAAGCAAAAAAGTATTACTTCTCTGTGAGCAGAAATTCTTGGGGTCTCAATGATATAATTCCACCCACTAAAGGAATAAGAGAAAGATCAGAGTAGATAAAGCTCAGAGTCCCAAAAGGAAACCTGGGGAATTTGACTCTATGCAACCCAGAAGCTCCACCCCCTAGAATCAAGTGATCAGAGACCTAGGTAATGCTGCCAAGCCTTGAGCATAGTCTCCTCCCAGAGTGGGGTGACTTCTTCAATCTTCACTTCACTCTCTCCAGGTTTCACAGAGAGATCCATCTTGAGAGTGTCCTCCAGCTCCTGCCGCCTCTGTGCCATGAGCTGGTGCCAGAGGGCCTGCACTGTCTTTTGGATTCTGTGCTGGACTGAAGAAGAAAGCACATCATATAATCAGGGCAGCCTCAGTATTTCTCCCAGAGAGGATTAGGAGCTATCATCTCATGTCTGCTTTTAGTAGCTATCATATCATGTCTGCTTTAAAAAGTAGTCCTTCTTAAGCATCCTCACCCCAGCTTTTTACTTACAGTTCATATAAGGAGTCATAGACTGGATAATAATCTACCAACATCCATGTGAGCTGTACTCTCTCTGACTCTAGCTGCCAACCACCAAGCCCTGCCTTCCCCATATGTCCAGAGCTAAAAAGCATGACTGATGAGTTCAATGGGTCCCTTTCTCCTATCCATCCCAGTTCTGTTAAATATATATAAAGATTACTTTGTGCAATCTCTATGTCATTGAATATCTGGCCCCACTTTGAAACAAACCCTCCCAAGTGTACCTGTTAATGTTAGAAAATCAGGTGGAATGGATAATAAATTATTGCAAGATTGTGCCCAGGGGCCCAGGATCCAAGACAGTCTTCTAGAACTAGATCATGCTGTTCAACCACCTACCCTCCTCAGCGCCCCATTTTTCCCAAATATGGGCAAGTCTACCAAGCTCAGTCTACCTATTCTTTCTTACAACTATAATGTGCCTGAATTTTTTTAATATTGGAAAGGATCCAAAACCCTAATTACCACACCTCAGACTTGAACTCTGAAGTGACCAGGTCTCTCCCTCTAAGGCAGTAGTAGAATCTATTTGCTTGGTTGTCACAGCTGGCTTTCTTTCCATCCAAGAACAAAAAAGCATTACTTTTTTGTAATGTGTTTATCTACCCATTCTCTCTCGGCTACTAGTTTCTGTAGCCTGTATTTGTCACCCTTTGAGACAACAGTCCTTGCTCAGTTCACTCTACTAGCAAAATCCCCAAATATAAGTTGTCATGTTATAATTAATAGTGTGATGAGAAAATTTTAAACGCACAAAGTTATTGAGTACCGGCTTTAGGTGTGTATCTGAGCAGAGAACAGACTCTTCTGCCTATCCTGTAGTATCACAAGGCCTTACAAAGTCTGAAGACTCAGCATGGTGCAGTAGGAGGGCTGCTTAAGATTTCTGAGCTAAGAGAAAAAAAAAAATCTCTGAAATGTGTGCAACTGGTTGCTATGTTCTCTCACTATTTTTAAAAATTCCAGTCACTTTAACTGACTTGACATTAGAAAATCCAAAGTATAAACTCCACTAAGTGAAAAACAGATGTAATGTGTTTATTAACTACAGTCTCATTTTTCTAAAGAAATCTGCAAGATAAGTAGGTAATGGCTTGAAGTGAAAGAATATACCAGCTTCCAAATCTAGTAGTTCGATGAAAAAATTCTAGAGACACTTTAAGAAGTGAAGGGAAAAAAATTGCAGTAGTAAGGTTCCCTGTGACTTTGGTAAGAACATCAAATTCTTTGTCTAAGTTCTACAGACCTTTCTCCCCATTCTATCCCACCCCATATCTATTAACAATATATGACATGATTATTCTTATTTTATCCTCTACCAGATCACCTACTGTACTGCTATCATTTTGTGAGATTTCCAGGGACCTCTTCTGGATTTTGAAAACTCTCAGAATTTGCTTTCTCAGGAAGAATAAACTTACAAATATAACCCCACCATTTATCATTATCATACCTCCCCTTAAAATGCCAGCAAATTAAATGTACCATCAGTCAAACTTGAGAAGTCTTCTCCAACTTTTTCTCTCATGTCTTCATTCGGAAAAAGAAAGACTTGATAATAAGGAGTCATTCTGGGTTTGGGGTCCAATCCAAATCCTTCTTGATAACTAATTGACGAGAGATTTAACACTATAATCTCTTAATTTGAGATAATTAAATTGTTCTTTATTAAAAACACAAGTTCATTGTATAACAATATGTCTAGTTTAGAGCAAGCACCTAAGTAAAAACTTTGACAGTGGAGATAATGGCACTCTGGAAAAGGCATGCTATTTTTAATTCAAATATTATAAAACAAAACATGTATTCCTAAGAAGCCCCCTGACTCTTTTTTCCAGCTTCCCTATTATGAGAACTGACTATTTCTTTCCATGGTACTTCAAAACATTGAACTACCTTTATTTAACATTGATCTCATTCCACTTGCAATGGAATAAGGGCTTTTGGGGTCTGTAACCTGTACAGATAGCATAAAGTTTATTCTATCTTCTTTTTTAAAATGAATATTTCTGTGTATTTTTAAAAATATATTTTAATAAATCTTTTTAAAGTTTATTTATTGAATAGAGACAGAGAGAATCAAGAGAGATGGGGAAGCTAGAGATGACAAGAGAAATAGAGATACCTGCAACACTAATTTCACATTCATGAAGCTTTCCCCTGCAGGTGGAGACTTGGGTCCTTGTGCAAACATGTGGAGTTAACCTGATGTGCCACTTCCTGCTCCTCTTCTTATTATGAGCAAGACAGAGAGAAAGAGAGAGGGGGAGAGAGAGAGAGAGAGAGAGAGAGAGAGAGAGAGAGAGAGAGTAGGGGTAGGAAAGAAGGGAAAACAGTTTTTATCTCTGGCATATGGTAGTGCCAAGAATTGAACCTGGGACTTCTGGAGCCTCAGGGATGCAAATTGTGTTGCCTACTTCACAGTCCAGTTTCTATAGCCCATGCTGTGTCACTGTCTTGAAATGTTCAGTAATTTTATAACAAAGCCTCATGTTTTAATTTTTATAGGGCCTTATACATCAAGTAACTAGTTCTAAGAAGAACACATGGCTTATAAATTAGGTTCCCTTTGAACCAGGTGCTCCGGGCTTTTCATTATGTTGGTGCCCACAAGCCCTCTTCTCTAAACCCCCTCAGCAAACCAAACTAGAATACACTCTCAGTTCATGTTGTGTATTGAACAACAAGAACAACAACAACAAAATAAAATCACAAAGAAGTAAACAATGAACTGCCATCATATTTCTTCTTGAAATTTCTAGAATGAAGTCCCTGTGGGTTTTAGAAGCTATTTTGCAAAGTAGAGGACTCTGAGGAAGGAATATCTTTTAACATATAAATCAGTTGACAATCTGTTCTTCTCACCCAGTGCTTTCAGTCCAGAGAGGGACAGATTATTGAAATATAGAAAAGAAAGAAAATCTTCTCCAGTCTAGCCCCTACGATGAAAATGGACTCATCTTATTTCAGATGAATGGAAAAAGAAAAATCAAGAGCCTTTTCTGGACTAGGAGTGTTTTCCAGAATAATGAGACAAATCAAATCTAGTGTTTCTTAATAGTCCATATAATGCTAATATTTCAAACTCAACCCCTCAGCATTTTAGGTCATTTTTTTTTTAATTTTCCCTTTTGTTGCCCTTGTTGTTTTTCATTATTGTTGTAGTTATTGTTGTTATTATTGATGTCCTTGTTGTTAGATAGGACAGAGAGAAATGGAGAGAGGTCGGGAAGACGGGGAGAGAAAGACACCTGCAGACCTGCTTCACCGCCTGTGAAGCGACGTCCCTGCAGGTGGGGAGCCGGGGGCTCGAACCGGGATCCTTAAGCCAGCCCTTGCGCTTTACGCCACCTGCGCTTAACCCACTGCGCCACTGCCCGACTCCCTTTAGGTCATTTTTTTTCAAGTAATCAAAGATAATTATACTGGGATAAATATAATCAATTAAAAATTACAAGGGAAAAGTATAATAATAATCCTATATAATAATAATAATAAAAGTATAATAATAATAATAATCCTCTTCTCTTCATCATGACTATTAATAAGGCATGATGTTATATCAAGGCACGAGTGATATATAAAATATTATTCATGAAAGTGCATGCATACAGAGATATTTAACATATGGGAAAAATTTTTAATTCAAGGAAAATGGTTTAAATAAGCCTAATTTCATTCTTATACTACTTCTCATACATGTATGCTTATAGATGTCATTTAATATAAAATGTGTTCCATGTGCTTCTTCTACATTCAAAATTATTCACGGTTTGCACAGTATAATTCATTATGTAGTTTCCATTCTTGAGTTGTATTTATCAGGTGTTGTGATTTCTGAAATCTGGCTGCATCCATCAAAGTAAATGTGCTTATTTAATGTTAGAGCACTCTCCCCAGAGTCAAATCCATTTTAGAATCTAGTAATTATAGAAATACAGCAAATTATTTTGTCATGATGATTGTAGTCACATAGAAATGTTTGAGGGCAATTTACCATATTATCAATATCCTGCACCTGATTTGAGCAACCAGTTAAACAAAAAGATTGAATCATTTATATCAAATGCAGTGAAGCCTCCTGCTTTAAGTTTCTTTTATGTTCTGGTAATTGTTGAGCAAGGAAACAAGTCAGCAGCTCTCACCTTCTTGAGTTGAGCAGAAAAAGACAATGCATAAGACACAGGAGGAAGCTGATGTTGGAATTATAGGTGGCAAAGATAATATCCCAGTGTTCTTGGAGGAAGACCAAGATGCTGAGAAGGCCGAGGCATTCGGAGAGGGACTGCTGGGGCCTGGACAGGCAATAAAGGATGACTTTATTTAAACTGCTGTAGAGAACACTGATGACTGCATCCCTTTGAGTAGACGTATTCTCGATGACCTATTTAAATATGCATAGATAATACAAACTTGTAAACATTTTGCAATCATATACTGACCTAGAAAACTGTGAAAAGGATACAATCAAAAAGTGACATGAGCAGGGTTGGGCAGTAGTGCAGCGGGTTAAGCGCCCATGGCTCAAAGCACAAGGACCGGCATAAGGATCCCAGTTCGAGCCCCTGGCTCCCCAACTGCAGGGGTGTCGCTTCACAGGGGTGGAGCAGGTCTGCAAGTGTCTCTCTTTCTTTCCCCCCTCTGTCTTCCCCGCCTCTCTCCATTTCTCTCTGTCCTATCCAACAATGAACAACAT
The DNA here is from genome assembly GCF_950295315.1 of Erinaceus europaeus. Taxonomy (NCBI): domain Eukaryota; kingdom Metazoa; phylum Chordata; class Mammalia; order Eulipotyphla; family Erinaceidae; genus Erinaceus; species Erinaceus europaeus. Next base: position 96,405,094 of record NC_080162.1, on the reverse strand, counting down.
CAACAATAACAGTAATAATCACAACAAGGTTACAACAAGGAAAACAAAAAGGGGGAAAAATGATCTCCAGAAGCAGTGGATTCATGGTGCAGGCAATGAGCCCCAGCAATAACCCTGGAGGCAAAAAAAAAAAAAAGTGACATGAGAGTCCAGAAGAGAACTTACTCTGTCAAGTTCACACTTCACCATGCACAGGGTTTGAGGCATCAGCATCACATAGGAGCATTAGACACTACACCCAGCAGAAAGTCCATGCAAGGCAGGACAGTGCTGTGGTATCTCTCTCTCCTTTCTCTGTCTCTCTGTTTCTTTCTACCTTAAATCTGAAAGTTAAAAAGAATATTATCTACCAGGAACAGTGGAATCACACAGGTTATAGGCTCCACTGGCAAAAAAAAAAAAAAGTATAAACTACAATTCACATAGGACTAATTTATTCTACCTTTTAGGCCCTTGTTAAGTGTATAACCAGTAAAGGAAAGTCCTATTTTTGGATTTAGCAAAAAAAAAAAAAAAAAGAGCAGACTAATGGAGCCATGTGGCCATGGACTGCAAGCTCAGACTGACAGGGACTTGGAGGTGACATAGACTCCTGTACTATAGACGAATATATACGGGCCCTAGGTTACATTGATGGGGTAGTTAATTGTATTTATATGTTTTCTTCAAGTTTTGGGGCTACTTTCTGTCCTAATCCAGCTTTCTAGCACTATTAACAACTCTAGCCTTATTATCAACTCTAACACCATCTTCCCAGAAAATATTTTTATTCCACCTACATGTTAGCTATCAAGATCAAGCAAAAAAAATCATGGGCACACCTAGAATTGCCAAAACCATCTTAAGGAAAAGAAACAGAAATGGAGGCATCACACTCCCAGACTTAAACTATATTATAAAGCCATCATCATCAAAACAGCATGGTACTGGAACAAAAATAGGCACACAGACCAGTGGAACAGAATTGAAAGCCCAGAAGTAAATCCCAACACCTATAGGCATCTAATCTTTGATAAGGGGGCCCAAAGGATTAAATGGAAAAAGGGGGCTCTCTTCAATAAATGGTGCTGGGAAAACTGGGTTGAAACATGCAGAAGAATGAAATTGAACCACTTTATCTCACCAGAAACAAAAATCAACTCCAAATGGATCAAAGACCTAGATGTCAGACCAGAAACAATCAAATACTTAGAGGAAAACATTGGTAAAACACTTTCCCACATACACCTCAAGGACATCTTTGATGAATCAAACCCAATTGCAAGGAAGACTAAAGCAGAAACAAACCAATGGGACTACATCAAATTGAAAAGCTTCTGCACATCCAAAGAAACTATTAAACAAACAGAGAGACCCCTCACAGAATGGGAGATCTTCACATGCCATACATCAGACAAGAAACTAATCACCAAAATATATAAAGAGCTCAGCAAACTTAGCACCAAAAAAGCAAATGACCCCATCCAGAAATGGGCAGAGGAAATGAACAAAACATTCACCTCAGAAGAGATGCAAAAGGCTAACAAACATATGAAAAACTGCTCTAGGTCACTGATTGTCAGAGAAATGCAAATTAAGACAACACTAAGATACCACCTCACTCCTGTAAGAATGGCATACATCAAAAAGGACAGCAGCAACAAATGCTGGAGAGGATGTGGGGACAGAGGAACCCTTTTACATTGCTGGTGGGAATGTAAACTGGTGCAGCCTCTGTGGAGAGCAGTCTGGAAAACTCTCAGAAGGCTAGACATGGACCTTCCATATGATCCAGTAATTCCTCTCCTGGGGTTATACCCCAAGGTCTCACCAACCAAAAAGAGGTGTGTACTCCTATGTTCATAGCAGCACAATTCATAATAGCTAAAACCTGGAAGCAACCCAGGTGCCCAACACCAGATGAGTGGCTGAGAAAGCTGTGGTATATATACACAATGGAATACTATGCAGCTATCAAAAACAATGAACCCACTTTCTCTGACCCATCTTGGACAGAGCTAGAAGGAATTATGTTAAGTGAACTAAGTCAGAAAGATAAAGATGAGTATGGGATGATCCCACTCATCAACAGAAGCTGACTAAGAAGATCTGAAAGGGAAACTAAAAGCAGGACCTGATCAAATTGTAAGTAGGGCACCAAAGTAAAAACATGCAGCTTCCTGGGCCAGTGGGGGGTGGGAGTGGGCGGGAGGGATGGGTCACAGTCCTTTGGTGGTGGAAATGGTGTTTACGTACACTCCTAGCAAAATGTAGACATATAAATCAGTAGTTAATTAATATGAGAGGGGGAATCAATTGTATGTCTCAAAGTTTCTCAAAAGACAAACTGAATCTTTTTAATATATAGGCTATGTATTTGATATGCAGACTCTCTCAAAAGCCTAGACCAAGTAGATTAGAAGCATCCAATAGCACAGCTATATACAAGATACTGGATACTGTACAGCAAACCATAACAAAGAGACTTTTCAAAGTTAACCCAATTAACAAATAATGTGATGATAATATTAACTATCGATTGTCTTTTTGAACCCTAAGACAGCAGGAACCGCACATCTTCACTATAGAGCCCCTACTTCCCCCAGTCCTGGCACCCTTGGATAGGGCCCACTTTCCCATATGCATCTCCCAATCCAAACCAAATAATATTGCATCCGCTGATCACAACCTAAGCAACGCAACGATTGCCACCTCAACATGCTTCACCTCAGACTGTATCCAGGGACTTCACGTGTGGAATGACAACCCTTCAGCTTCATTACTCGGGTGAGACCTTTCCTTTTATAGTACACTCTAATTTCATCTCAGGTGGCTCACTTTCTAACAAAGTCTCATAACCTAGATATACACCAGTTTCTGTGAGAGAGAGCTTATGTTCACACGTATCCATAAAGTACTGCAAAATATATACCTGAAAGCAGAAGTACAGATTTTGCAGTGAGTACTTCCCTAACACTTCCTCTCCACTATTCCAAGCTTTGGGTCCATGATTGCTCAACAAATTGTTTGACTTCGTATGTTAACTCCCTTTTCAATCACCAGGTTCCAGATGCCACCAGGATGCTGGCTAGGTTTCCCTGGATTGAAGACCCCACCAATGTGTCCTGGAGCTCTGCTTCCCCAGAGACCCACCCTACTAGGGAAAGAGAGATACAGGCTAGGAGTATGGGTCGACCTGCCAATGCCCATGTTCAGTGGGGAAGCAATTACAGAAGCCAGACCTTCTACCTTCTGCAACCCTCAACGACCCTGGGTCCATGCTCCCAGAGGGCTAGAGAATGGGAAAGCTATCATGGGAGGGGGTGGGTTATGGGGATTGGGTGGTGGGAATTGTGTGGAGTTGTGCCCCTCCTACCTTATGTTTTTGTTCATTAATCCTTTCTTAAATAAAAAATTTAAAAAAAAAAGTCATGGGCCTCTAGGGACATATCTAAAATAGACTTCCTAGTTTCTTTCTACCCTAACATCCCTATTCTCATCTGCTCTAATCCTACTTTTTAGTTCCTTATGATTAAACATTTGTCTGGCTTAGTTGCAGGTACTACTATTATACCATCCTGAATTCCCTAGGTAGATAACCTCACCAATGTGACCTGGAAGCTCACCTCTCCAGATATTTACTCCACAAGAGAAAGATAGAAACAGGGGTATGGGGAGCTGTGTGGTAGCGCAATGGGTTAAGTGCACATGGCACAAAGCGCAAGGGCTGTTGTAAGGATCCTGATTTGAGCCCCCAGCTCCCCACCTGCAGGGGATCGCTTCACAAGCGGTGAAGCAGGTCTGCAGGAGTCTCTCTTTCTCTCCCCCTCTCTGTCTTCCCCTCCTCTGTCCTGTCCAACAACAACAGCTATGACAACAATAACAACTACAGCAAGCACAAGGTCAATGAAATGGGAAAAAATGGCCTCCAGGAGCAGTGGATTCATAGTGCAGGCACTGAGCCCCAGTGATAACCCTGGAGGCAAAAAGAAAAAAAGAAAAAAAAAAAGAAACAGGATATAGATCAACCAGCCAGTGTCCATATCCAATGGAGAAGTCATTACAGGGGGCTGGGCAGTGGTGCAACTGGTTAAGTGCACACAGTATGAAATGCAAGGACTGGCACAAGGATCCTCATTCAAGACCCCAGCTCTCCAGCTACAGGAGGGTCACTTTACAAGTGGTGAAGCAGGTCTTCAGCTATCTATCTTCCTTTCTCTATCTCTATCTTCCCCTCCCCTCTCAATTTCTGTTTGTCCAATCAAAACAACAACAAAAAAAATAACAGAAAAGAATGGCAAAAGAAACAGTGGATTCATAGTGCAGGCACTGAGCCCAGCAATAACCCTGGAAGCAAGGGAAAGAAAGAAAGGAAGGAAGGAAGGAAGGAAGGAAGGAAGGTAGGAAGGAAGAAAAAAAAAAGGCAAAGAAAAGAAAGGAAGTAATTACAGAAGCCAGAATGCTCACTTTCTGCACCCCATAAAGAATTTTGGCAAAAACCAACTTCAGAACATGAAAACTCAAAAAGACAGAAATGAAACAGAAAGACTATCAGAGAAAGACTATTAGAAAGCTCATTATGAAATCTCTCCAACAATCCAAGCACAGTATTGAGAAGCATACTCAAGAACTGAAAGAACAACTTATTAAGAAGTTAGGGAACATAAAAGAAAACTCCAGAGTTCTTCAAGAAATTAGAAAACATGAAAGAAGACCTTCAATAAAATTCACCAAGCAGTTAGGAAGCATGAAAGAATTTTTTCAAATAGAACAGCAGTGTGTAAAAGACAGTTTGAGTGCAGTACAAGCTCAAGTAACAGACTTTGGAAGTAGACTCACTCAGGCAGAGAAAAAAATAAACTAGAAGACATAATTAGTCCATTCTTTCAATGTAAAGATAATGGAGTAGAAAGGTTTTGAAAGAATGAAGCATCCTTCTGTGAAATAGCGTGCTCCATCAAAATGTCAAATATAAGAAGAATAAGAATTCCTAGGAAGAGGACAGGGTGAAGGGAACAGAGGCTATATTTAGGAAAATTATAGCTGACAATTTTCCTCACCTAGGCAATCCTCAGAACATAAACTCCCTGGAAGCAGAGAGTATACCAAGGTACCTAAATGAAAAAGACCAATACCATGATATATCATATCAAAACTATTAAAATTCAAGGACAAGGAAAGAATATTACAGGTTGCTAGGGAAATGAAAGATGTGACACAGAAATGTAAAGTTATCAGGTCCCTATCAGATTTCTCTTCATAAACTCTAGAAGGAGATAGTGAAATGACATATTTAAAATACTAAAAGGTAAGAACTGCCAGCCACATATATTTTATCCTGCAAAGTTGTCTTTCAAATACAAAGGAGAAATAAAGGTCTTTTCAAATATTCAAAAGCTAATGGCATTTGCCACCATCAACACCACCTTGCAGGAATTGCTGAAAGTAGTCTCATGGGAAAAGAAGAAACAAAGGATTATACATTCTAAGTGAGGTGAAAAGCTGTAGAATTGAACTAAGAACACAAAATAAATAAGAAAACACAACAAAATAGGGAGGGGGGGAGGTAATTAATGGGCATAGAAGTACTATCAAATACTAATTAGTCCAATATTTATAAAGGTATTTTTAAGATACAATATGCTATTTATTACATGTACAGTAACCATAATACAAAACAAGAAACAGAGAGAAAAGAAAGTATAAGCTAATATATATATGATATATCAAAATCGCCCTAAGCATGCATGGCCTAAATTCACCTGTCAAAAGACTCAGAGAAGCTAAATAAATTACAGAACATGATCTATTTATTGTAAGTCACCAAGAAACACACATACAATTAAAAGATAAATGTAAGCTTACTGTAAGAGGATGAAGGGAGATGTTCCAAGCCAATAATGTAGAAAAAATGTCAGGAATAGCAATTCTATTCTCAGATAAATACTTTCAGATAAAGAAAGTAGAGATAGAGAGGGACACTACATAATGGTCAAAGGATCAATCCAACAAGAAGACATAACCATCTAAATATATATGCTTCAAATTTAAGTGTACCCAAATACATAAAACAAGTACTCAATGAACTTAAGGGATATAATGATAGTAACACAATAATAGTAGGAGATCATAACACACCACTCAGCAAGAGACCAATCATCCACACAGAAAATCAGTGGAGAAATAGCCATTTTAAATGAAACTATAGATGAAATGGAACAAAAGATATATCTGTAGAACTTTCTATCCCAAAAGAAATGAATACACAGTCTTCTCAAGTACATAAGGATCATCCACAAGGATTGATCATATGCTGGGTCACAAAGACAGCATGAACAAATGTGTGAATATTTAGATCATAAAATGCATCTTCTCAGACCATGATGCTATGACACTAAAAGTCAACCCCAGAAAGAAAATAAATTCCCCCATGGTCTGGAAACTAAACAGCATGCTTCTGAATAACACTTAGATCATTGAAAAAAAATGAAAAAAGACATTAAGAATGTCCTCAACATCAGTGAAAATGGAGAAACAAGTTATCAGACCATATGGGATAGAGCAAAAGCAGCTCTGAGAAGAAATTGACAGTAATACAGGCTCACATTTTTAAGAGAGGAAATCACTAATAAACTATCTAACAAACCAACTGAACCAACTACAGTCAAAGCAACAGAGAGATTCAAAGGTCAGGAGGAGACACATAGTAGTTAAAATCAAAGCATAAATCAATGAAATAGAAAACAAGACAACCATCAGGAAGATTAATGAAACCAAGATCTGGTTCTTGGAAAGGATAAGTAAAATAGATAAACCACTAGGTACACTCTAAGAGAAAATGAAATAAAGATACGGTAAAATCACTTAGAAACAACAGAGAAGGTATTACAACAGATGAGGCAGAAATACCAAAGATCACTCAAAACTATTATCAACATCTATATGAAAATAAACTCAACAACTTAGAAGAAATGGTCATTTTCTTAGAGTCATACCAACTCGAAACCTTGACACAAGAGGAAGTAAATAAACTAAACAGGCTAATCACTAGTGCGGAACTGAATCAGTAATCAAAAGCCTCCCCAAGGAACAAAACCCCAGGTCTAGATGGCTATACTAATAAATTTTATAAAACATTCAAAGAAGAACTAACACTCATTCTCCTTAAACTCTTCCAGAAAATAGAAGAGGGAACACTCCCAAACACATTTTATAAGGCTAATATCACTCTGATCCTGAAAGAAGGAAAGGAGTCCATCAAAAAAGAAAACTATAGATCTATATTCCTGATAAACATTGATGAAAAGATACTCAACAAAATCTTGGCTAATTGAATCCATCAATAGGTTAAGAGAATAATCTATCAAAAAAGTGAGATCATCCCTGGGAAGAAGGGTTGTTTCAACATCCACAAGTCAATCAGTATAATCCACCATATCAACAAAAATAAAGATAAAAATTGTGTGATCCTATCAACTAATGCAGAAAAAAGATTTGATAAGGTCCAACACCCATTTATGATAAAGGCCCTTTAGAAATAGGGAGTGGGGGAATCAGGCAGTAGCACAGAGGGTTAAGCACAGGTGGCGGGCGCAAAGCACAAGGACTGTTGTAAGAATCCTGGTTCAAGTCCCTGGCTCCCCACCTGCAGGGAAGTCACTTCACAAGCGATGAAGCAGATCTGCAGGTGTCTATCTTTTTCTCCCCCTCTCTGTCTTCCCCTCCTCTCTCCCTTTCTTTCTGTCTTATTAAACAATGATGACAACAAGAATAACTACAATAAAACAACAAGAGCAACAAAAATTAATAATTTTTTCAAAAAAAAAAAGAAATAGGGAATGGAAGGAAAATTCCTCAACATAATAAAGGCTCTATATGACAAACCCATGACAAACATCATACTCAATGGGGAAAAATTGAAAGCTTTTCCCTTAAAATCAGGAACTAGACAAGGATGCCCACTCTCCCCACTTTTTTTTTTTTTGCCTCCAGGGTTATCACTGGGGCTCAGTGCCAGCACTATGAATCCACTGCTCCTAGAGGCTATTTTTCCCATTTTATTCCCCTTATTGCTGCCCTTGTTGTGGTTGTTATTGTTGTTATAGCTATTGTTGTTGTTGGATAGGCCAGAGAGAAATCAAGAGAGGAGGGAAAGATAGACTCCTGTAGACCTGCCTCACTGCTTGCAAAGCGACCCCCCTGCAGGTGGGGAGCTGGAGGCTGGAACCAGTATCCTTACACCAGTCCTTGTGCATTGTATCATGTGCGCTTAGCCTGCTGTGCTACCGCCCAGCCCCCCTGCCACTTCAATTCAACATAATCCTAGAAGTCCTCACTGTCACAATCAAGCAAGAAAGAGATATCAAAGGAATTCAGATTGGAAAGGATGAAGTTAAATTACCATTATTTGTAGATGATATGCTGTTATACTTAGAGAACCCCCAAAACTCTGCCAAATAACTGTGGGAAATCATCAATAAAGTCAATAAAGTAGCAGGTTAAAATATCAATACTCAAAAATCTGTGACATTTCTTTATACAAAAGATGGGCCAGAGGAAAGGAAACTCAAGGAAGCAATCCATTTACTCTTGAATCCAAAAAGATAAAATACCTAGGCATAAGTCTAATAAAGGATGTGAAGGCCCTTTTCAAGGAAACTATAAAACACTGTTAAAAGAAATAGACAATAACACAAAGAAATGGAAGACCATCCCCTGTTCATGGATTAGAAGAAACATAAATAGCAGGAGCTCTCCTGAGAAAAAAAAAAATGGAGGATTCGCAATTCCTGACTTCAGTTTATATAACAAAGCAACAGCAGTTAAAAACAGTGTGATACTGGAACAAAAATGAACATATGGGCCAATGGAACAGGGTAGAGAGTCCAGAAGTAAACCCACACATGTACAGGCATACTATATACAATAAAGGAGGCCCAAACCACCCTCATATATTAAAGTTTTTTTTAATAAATGATGTTGGGTGAACTGGACAACTACATGTAGAAAAATGAAACTACATCACCACCTAACACCATTAACCAAAATTAACTCAAAATGGATTAAATATCTGGATATTAGGCCTGAAACTATAAAATACATGGAAGAACACATTGGTGAAACAGTTCAGGACCTTAACATTAAAGACATATTTGGAGACTCCACTCCATGGGCAAAGGAAACAAAAACAAGATTGAACCAATGAAACTATATCAAATTAAAAAGCTTCTACACATAAAAAGAAAATTCCATAAGGATAAACAGAAAACCCAGCAAATGAGAATGCATACTATACTTCAGACAAATAGTTAATATCAAACATCTATAAAGAACTCAAAAATCTCAACAAAAAGAAAAGAAACAGCCCAATAAAAAAGTGGGCAGAAGAATAGATTAATATGAATAGATGGTTCTTTTAAAAAGAGATACACATGGCCCACAGACAAATGTTGAGATACTCCAATTCACTCACTCATCATCAGAGAAATGTTCCATCAGTAAAACAAGAGAAGATAAGTGTTGGAGAGGATGTGGAGAGAGAGGAACTCTACTACACTACTGGTGGCAGTGCAAATTGGTGCAGCCATTATGGAGAATAGTATGGAGAATCCTTAAACAAATATAAATGGATTTATGATCCAGCAATTATCATCCACCTATAGATCCAGCAATTCCACTACTAGGTATATACCACACTACTAGGTATATACCACTGCTGGCTATATAATAACACTAATTTGAAGGGATAAATGCACCCCCATGTTCATAGTAGCTTTATTTACAATACAAAACTTGGTAACAACCAAAATGCCCTTCAACAAGATGACTGGATAAAAAGGTTATGGGAGGGTGGGGATAGATAGCATAATGGTTATGCAAAGAAACTCTCAGGCCTGAGGCTACTCCGAAGTCCCAAGTTCAAACTCCAGCAGTGCTCTGGTAAAAATAAATAAATAAAATAAAATAAAATGTTATGGGACATATACTCAACTGAGTATTATTCAACAGTAAAAAAGATGATACTGTGTTCTTTGGGATAAAGTGGATGGAATTGGAGAAGATTATGCTTAATGAAGAAAGTAAGGAGATAAAGGACAACTATAGAATGGTTTCACTCACATGTGGAGTATAGAGAAGCGATCATAGGAATGTGAAAAAAAAACCTATATCTAAAATTTTAGGAGAACGTTTATAATGGTAATCTATGGGAGTAGTGGTGGGGATGAAGACACAGACCTTTGGTTACAGGAGTGGTGAGGAATAAAAGTAAACTATTAATTCCTCAATAAAAAAAAAAAAAGAATTTTGGCCCATACTCCCAGAGGAGGAGAAATTTTAAGGGAAGAAGACCAGAGGAACCATCCCAATCTCCAAAGGGAGGCTGAGGTATCCTGCCCTGCCACTTGAGGAAGACTGGTACTGAAATAAGTGCAGCCTTCACTGTTCCCACCTATGACCATGAGCTTCGAGCTTAGACCACTAGGGAACTAGGGGCTACACAGGTTCTGGTGTTAAATATAAATAAATATATATATATAGTAGAAGTATTATTATTTTATTATATACCCTGGATCCGGTGGATGAAGGGAAATCGTCAATTCTATCTACAGAGTATTTTCAAGAATGGGAGCTACTTTCTCCCATTCTATCTAACCCTTTTCACTACTCTGACACCATTTTCTCAATGTTTTTATCCAACTTCATGCTAGCTATCAAACTCAAGCAAAAACTACCATAGTTATAGCCCCCTAGAAATATACGTAAAATGGACTTCCTGGCTTTCTTCCGCCCTAAGGTCCCTAATCTCATCTGCTCTGTTCCTACTTTTTGGTTCCTGTTTATTAACCATTTTTTATATAGAGAACAAATTTTATTTTACTCTCTTAATAAATACAAATTATCCATTTGGAAATAGTTTATTAAGTGGTACTATATTCATCTAATGCAGTAAGGGATAGACATTTAAAATCATTTTACATATAAATGTATGCTAGATTCCCTGAAGGAACTGGTTTTATAATTAAATACTTGGGAGTTCTCCCTGTCCTATTCGACAACGATGAGGCAGATCTCAATGGCCTCTACCAACAACCTTACAAAGTAATAAAGCCCTGGGCTTTAGGTCCCTCCTCCTTCCTCTCCTATATCTCTCAGCTTTGATTTCCAGGAAGAATGGCAACTCCAACTGAACCAAAGGGATAGCCATCAGCAATGTGCCATACAGAGGTTCGATGGGTCAGCAAGAATTTTCTTACCCCGATGGTCAACCCAAGATTCTTACCACCATGACATGCTCTGTGATGAAGAGGAGGATGTGCTTGGGGTCTGCTGAGAACATGCCATTGTGCAACTTTTCCACCAGCTTCTGGGTGAAGTGAGAGATATTTGCAAGTGAAGGAGCAGTAGCAGCATCTGCATTTGACTGAGGCTCTTTGCTACCTGAAGGGTTGAGAGAAGAACACAGTGAGGAACTAGAGCAACTAAGTTGGAGAAGTCAACAAAGTCTGAATGGCCATCTTCTCCACAACAGAACCCAAGGTCGTCTAGGTAACCAGGCATGGTAACTCACGGTGAAGTCTCTACTCACACACAAAAGTCTATGGTTCCAGGGCTGGGTGGTAGCACATCTGGTTATGCACAAGGACCTGAGTTCCCTACCTTGCAAGGGTGGGGGGGAAGCTTCACAAGTGGTGAAGCAAGTACTGCAGATGTCTCTTTGTCTCTTTCTTTCTCTTACCCACTGCTCCTCTCAATTCCCTTCTGTCCTATCAAATAAAAAGGAAGAAGGAAAAAAAGGACAGCCAGAAGTGATGGATTCATTGTGCAGGCATCAAGCCCCAGTAATAACTCTGGTGACAAAAAAAAAGACTATGGCTCTGACTATGGTCTCTTACACACAAGAGGTTCCTAATGAACATATTATTAATTCACAATAAAATGATCTTATATAATCTAGTTGGTGTTATAAACCAAATAAGAAGATGACAAGGGAGGGAAAGCATTTCTTCCAGTGATCATTAAAATAAATGGAGGAGAACTGAAGGTATAAGGCAAATGAGAAGACTGTCGTGGTGGTCCAAGGCCTCCCTGCTATATGTTTATCTCATATGCTATATGAGATAAAGCTATAATGTCAATGGTCAGTCCATGCTCACCAACACAGCACCCACTGTACTCATACACAGATGTGATGCCATGAGCTAATTCATCTGATGACTCTGAGTAATCTCTGGTAGTCCTCACTCACGTGCCCCTGGCACCCACCAGCAGTCACATAACATTCAGTGATAGAGCCAACACCAGAACTGGGACTATCAAGCTCATGTTAACCTTCACTCTATTCCAGTCTACCACACAGCAGACATGCCACCAAAGTTAAGGACTGGGGGCGGGCACAATGGGTTAAGCTCACATGGCATGATAGCACAAGGGCAGGCAAAAGGATCCCGGTTCAAGTCCCTAGCTCCCCACCTGAAGGGGGGGTCGCTTCACAATAAGTGAAGCCAGTCTGCAGGTGTCTATCTTTCTCTTCCTGCCTCTGAGTTCCCCTCCTCTCTCCATTTCTCTCTGTCCTATCCAACAATAGCAAGGGCAACAAGGGCAATAAAGATGTGGATAATGGCCTGCAGGAGCAGTAGATGTGTAGTACAGGCACCAATCCCCAGCAATAAGACTGGGGGCAAAAAAAAGTCAAGATCCTTTGTAAGGTGGGGCAAGGGTAGTTCAGAGATGAGTCATTAAGGATTCCATGGCTCAGCTCAGGAACCACGGAAAGAAACTGTTCCACTGACTTGGAACTAACATTGAACACAGCTACAACCCGAATTTCTTAGGGGCAATGGCAGTATCTTCATCCAGGTTCATTCCTTTAAGCACCACCTGGTGTGCTCAAGCACAGGTGATTAAGATATTGAGCAAAAGAATATTAAATTCCAGTTAAGAAACTGACTCCCTTCGTGCAAGGAGGGCACCATTCTAAGGGAAATAAAGGAAAAGCAATTTCAGCTCAGAGGACAGGAGACATTTTTCTGTGTGTCCCAACAGTGGAAGTTGAGTCTTGGGAAATCAGTAAGCATGCCTACTCTGGGGCCTGCAGACAGGGTCAGTGAGCAACTACTATGGCTGTGTGAGTTATTTATGCTCAGCCAGGGAACAGCTTCACGACTGCTAAAGCACCCTACAGTTCCACGGCCCAGTCCTCCTCTAGGAGTTGGGATTGGTAAGCAGCATTGTTCTGGTTTTCCTACTCAACAGGCAACAATTTTGTGTCGTAAACGGTGGAGAGCAAGTCACTCCCACTCACCTCTAAGCATCAGCGTGTCTCCTCCATTCTTCACGTGAAATATCTCCATAGTGGAAAGCAAAACCTCAGACTGAAAGTCTCGCTTCTGCTGACAGGTGACGTTGTCTGGAGCAGCCTAGGAGCACACTGAGATTGAGCCTGCAGCCACACCATCATGTCCACTCAGGCTGTACCTGATCCCCCCTACCTGGCCAGTATGCTGATATCACTGCTGCTGGGAGTGTGGGAAGCCAACAGCTCACAACTGCCTCTTTTTCCTGGATTTTACCTCTGCTGACCAAGGCATATAGGAGGCTACACCCATTCTCAAGATGAAGAAACAAATGGGGAAAACCCATCACCAATGACCTTCTAGAAAGCGTCTCATGATGGGGGTCAATTCTGAGTTGCAACTATCAGTGCTACGACTGAGATCATCTCCTGGCTAGCTTTTCCCCATCTTCCTTCACATTCATTCTCTGCTTCCCCTGAATGGACCCCCAATCAACTGTACAAAACCTCTGATTCTGGTTCTACTTCCAGTAACCCAGTAGAACACTTCTCATTTTTTTAAAAACCAATCCACACCTTTTAAAATTTTTTAATTTGATATGCTTTGTTATAGAATAATGCATTTTTAATTAGTAATTTAATAATGATCAATAAGATTGTGGGGTGAGAGGAGTACAATTCCATACAATTCCCACCACCAGAATTCCATATGCCCTTCCCTCCACTAGAAAGGTCCCTAGTCTTTATCCCTATGGGAGTATGAACCAAAGAGATGGACTGCTGGCTCTGTCTAGGCCTGCACTTCCAGGGGGGGATTAACTACCATCACATCACTGCAGACCTTGAAGATGTTTCTGATCCAAAGTCAGCGGGCACTGACAGGCCAAGGGAAGCTCTTGTGAAGGATCACCCACTTAGGTCTCCCTGTGGACACCTCAACTTTAATATGCCTATGTCCTTCCAGTGCCCCCTATACACTACTAATTATTGGACAGAGACAGAAATTGAGAAGGAAGTGGGAGATAGGGAGGGGAAAAGACAAGAGATACCTGTAGCCCTACTTCACCACTTGTGAAGCTTCCCCTCTACAGGTGGGGACCAGGTCCTTGATCACTGTTATGTGGGCACTTAATTAGGTGCACCACTGCCTGGCCCCAGATTCTTTCCCCTACCCTTTCTTTTCCTTTTTTTTTCTTTTCCTTTTTTCTTCTTTCTTTTCTTTTTTGCTAGCAGAGTTATCACTGGGTTCAGTGTCTGCATGACTTCAGGGTTCCTGGAGGATATTTACTTATTTATTTATTTATTTACTTACTTACTTATGTTTAGATAGAGAAAGAGGTAGAGAGAGAAAGTGAAAAAGACCTCAGGACAAAAGTTTCCTTCACTGTGGTGGGAACAGGATCAAACCTTGGCTATACATATGGCAAAACAGTGCACTATCCAAATAAACTATTTCACTAGCCCTATTTATTTTTAATAGAGGGTGAGAAACAGTGAGAGACAGAGAAGAAGAAAGAAGCAGAGAGGAGAAGCATTTGCAGCATAGTTCCCCTACCATTCATGAAGCTTTCACCTTGTAGGAGCTTAAGCCCAGGTCCTTAGGCATGGATATATGTGCACTCTGCCAGGTGAACCACTGCCCAGCCCTCCAGATTCGTTTCATTTTATAAAATGTTTTTTCACATTTATTTAATTATTTATTTATTATAAAGAGACAGAGAGAAACTGAGAGGAAGGGGGAGACAGAGAGGGAAAGAGACAAACATCCACAGCCCTGCTTCACCACTTGTGAAGCTTTCCCCCTGCAGGTGGAGATGAGAGGCTTGAACTTGGGTCCTTGCACACTGTGATGCGTATGCTTAACCAGGTGTGCCACCACCTGGCCTCTCCAGATTTGTTTCTAAGACACGTTCCATTCTTTCCAACCCACCTCTAGGAGCACCTCCAGGGGCAGCCACTGCTTGGGGCTGGAGGCTGAGAACAAGAGCTCCTTCAAGAGTTGCTGCATAAACTCCCTCAGCTGCTTCCGGGTTGGATGCAACTTGAGCGGAGACTGGAGAGCCTCTGTGGTACTGTCCTCTTCAGCCTCAGCTTCAGCGTTGCTGATATTCAGGGTGGATTCGGCCAGGATTCCCTCAAAGACAAGAGAGCCCCAATGTGAAAGGTCTACTCTTCCTCAGTGGGCTTCCACATTCACATCTTTTGTTAAAATATTTTATTTATTTATTTATTTATTTATTTATTTATTTATGAGAAAGACAGGAGGAGAGAAAGAACCAGACATCACTCTGGTACATATGCTGCTGGGAACTGAACTCGGAAACTCATGCTTGAGAGTCCAATGCTTTATGTATTGCACCATGTTCCAGACCACATCCACCTCTTAGGCAGCATGAGATTCCCATCAAACCAATAACACCTCATAAGGAAACTGAGGGTCTGAGAATATAGAAAACTTTCCATGCTCTCACCACACAAAGGTAATTTTAAGCCTGAGATGGGTAGGTCTTATGGAAAGAAGCTAAGCTCAGAGCAAAAGAGATTTTGCAGAGCTTAGTTATAAATCTAGGATATATCCTGCACAAGTTACTTCTGTTCTTAGAGCCAGAGTGCCCCACCATTCAAATGGAGCTCACAACAGTATATGAGAACACAATGTAAGAATAGTGGTCATGACAAGACACAATCCCAGGTGGGAGGGTGGTGGCACACGTGGTTAAGTACTAAACACAAAGACTCACACAAGGATCTGGGTTCTAAACCCCAGGTCCCCAAGTAAAGGGTAGACATGGTGAAGCAGGTCTGTAGGTGTCTATCTTTCTCTCTCCTTCTGCCTATCCCCCTCCCACTCAATTTCTTTCTGTCCTGTAACACACAAAAAAAATTTTTTTTAATGGCCTCCGGGAGCAGTGAATTCATAGTGCTGGCACTAAGCCCCAGCAATAACACTGGAGGCAATAAATAAAGTCACAGTCTCTGACATGTGATCAAGGGGTTCCTACACTCTGTGGGGGGTTCCCACATTTACTTCCTGCAACATTCTGTAACCAGACAGGTAAAAAGAGGAAGAAGTTGCATTTTATCCAGTCCTGGTATCCCCAAAGTGTCTTAGCCTTCACATTCTTACTTTTTTTTTTTTTTGCCACCAGGATTATCTCTGGGGCTTAGTGCCTTATCAGTGAATCCACTGTTCCCATCACACTGCCTTTTCCCTCCCTCTTTCTTTCTTTTTCCTTGTGAGAGAGGCAAAGAGAAATTGAGAGGGAACAGGAAGATAGAGTGGGAAAGAGAGATATCTGCGCCACTGCTCTACCACTTAGGAAGCTTCCCCCCACTGGAGGCTTGAACCCAAGTCTTGGCGCATGGTAATGTGTGAGTTCTACCTGGTGTGGCACTGCTAGACACTACTTTCGTACATATAAAAACATCAAGAGTTAAAACAGGAGGGTCACTGGCTCATTTACATGAAGAGGATAGAGAGAGAGGCCAAATGATATACCCAAGGACATTCAACAGGGACTCCTGACTCCAGATCCCTGAACCTTTCCTGCCTGCTCATCTGTTGGCAACCTCCCTTTGCTCATTCATAAAATTAATGCAGCCATCCTTAATTAAGCCATAAAATGAATTTAATGGCACCGAGGGAGATGGTGACTGCACTAATTAGCTCCAGGCAGCCTTGACTGGGAAGATGCCATCAAATTCATAGCAAAGAGAAACCTTTTGGCCACCAGTCATCTGCATGAAGAGGGTCTGTTGTGTGTGTTGTATAACAAAGGCTTTTTGGAGAAGACTTAGAGCTGGAAGAAGAAAAACATGCATGGAGCTAGGAGCCTCAGATTTAGAGTCTGGAGCCCAGCACAGATTTGGCTCTTTCTCAGTGGTCTGGGGAGGTACTTTTGGGCCAGGCACTCCCCCAGGCAGGAAGTGTTGAGCAATTGAGGAGGAAGAGGCTTGGGTCAGAGTGTGCTCTGGGCTGTGACTGGCAGTGAGCTGGAACCCTGACTGGAGAGAAGGCAAGCCTGCTGGCCTGCTGATATGGGGACTGAGCTGGGGGTGCGCAAAGACTCAGGCCTCAGACATCAGGACCCAGTCCTCATCCCTCAGTGCTGTCTTCCTTTGTTCCTTATTTCATCTGATATTTAAATTTTTTTTAGACATTTACTCATAAACGCGGTGATACAATTTTCCATCTTATTTTATGATGCTTATTTTTTCCATTTTGACTGGAAAGAGAGAAACTGAGAGGGCAGGAAGAGATCGAGAGACAGACAGACAGACACCTACAGACCTGCTTCAAGCCACTTGTGAAGCATCCCTGCTGCAGAAGGGGAATGGGGGACTTGAATCCAGGTCCTTGTGTATAGTACTATGTGAGCTTAACTGGGTTAAGCCCCACACAGCCCCCTTGCATTTGATTTTTTTATTCATACTTTTCTTTTTTTTATTTTATTTTTTTAATATTTATTTATTTATTTTCCCTTTTTGTTGCCCTTGTTGTTTTTTATTGTTGTTATTGATGCCATCATTGTTGGATAGGACAGAGAGAAATGGAGAAACGAAGGGATGACAGAATGTGGAAGAGAAAGATAGACACCTGCAGACCTGCTTCACCACCTGTGAAACCACTCCCCTGCAGATGGGGAGCTGGGGGCTTGAACCGGGATCCTTACGCTGCTCCTTGAGCTTCATGCCATGTGTGCTTAACCCGCTGCGCTACCGCCCAACTCCCTACTCATACTTTTCTAATGTTACCTTACTTGAACTCATGAAACCATGTCATCCTTTTTGCAATTCTTTATATTTAGTTCTTTAATCCCAACCAGTTGTTCTCATATTTCATTTGATCATTGACTTGTATTTCAAATGAATGGTAATGAAAAAGACACAGTGAGTTTTAGGTGAGAAGATGAGATTCAAATCTTGGTTCTGCTGCCTATGAATCACAGCGTATTTCATTCTCCCAATGTTTTTGTGAGCTAGATCTTAACACCATATTAAGCCCAGGGAAGGAACAGTACACTTCACCTCTCTGACTCTGGCTTAACCCTTGTTAACACTGGCTGCATAGGTGTTTCTGAATGGTATGAAAATCACCAGGCTTAAAACTGGCGTAGGTGTTAAGTAGATAGAGGCTATACTTCTAGAAAAGATTAGCTAGGGGTTGGGTGATGATGTGCCTGGCTGAGTGCACACATTACACTGTACAAGGAGACAAGTTCAAGCTTCCAGTCCCCACCTGTAGGGGAAGAGCTTTACGAGTGAGTGGTGAAGTAGTATTGCAGGTTTCTCTCTGTCTTTCTCTCTCTCTATCACCCCTTTCCCTCTTGATTTCTGGCTGTCTCTATCCAGTAAATAAAGATAATAAAAAAATTTTAAACAGATTAGCTAAAAGTAAGTTCATTCACTCTGGTGTTTAGCAAATAATGATGGAGCAATGGCATGTACTATCTAAAACCTATTTCTCACTGTCTTCTAACCTGTTTCTTTAGCTGCAGTAATGTATTTGTAAACAGGTGTTACCAGCTCAAACTTCCTGTCTGGATCTCAGCTTCCTACTCTACAAGGTGGGAATGACAAGGCTTTCTGTTCTTCTTCATTCTGTATCAGCCCTTTTCTCCTTAACCTGATTTCAGCTCTGAAATGCTGCCACCCACCCCACCACCTTAAATTCCCACACATCCCTAACTAGGCTCCCCCTTGGCCTTTTGGAACAGGCTGTCAGTCTCACAACACTCCCCACCTATAACTCTTTCTCAGCTCTCATATGAATACCTGGTCCTTCAGATACAGTGGTCTCTCTGCCTGTTCTCTCAGCCTCAGCCTCAGCCTACCTAGCTCTAAGCTGGCCCTCTGAAAATTCTCCAAAGTGAGGCCTACAAACATGTAAGGGTCCTGTGAGCAAAGCACTGAGCAGGATACTCATGCAGTGCTGTCCCTCTGCCATCTAGATTTCCAGGGAAGGGGTCTGTCGTTTTGCAATAATGTGTGCCCAACCCATATAGAATTGGGTTTGACATACATCAAATTTCTCATTGCTGAAGTTACTAAGGACTCAAATAATCATTGCATCTCAGAGCTAAAACTAGCCTCAACTTGCCTCTCAGCAAAGAGAAGAAAAACTACCAAAGTTGTTTACGTAATGTTTGGGGCATACTGTTATACTGTCTTATTTGTAGAGAAGTTTTGCTTTTATTCTTTGGAAGATGACTTTTATCCCCTGCTTTTGCTTAGGCTTGGTAGCAGCATGTCCTACCTTGTGGGCTTCTATGGGAAAAGTGACTATGGCCAAGGTCTGGAGGAACTCGGGGGTCCGCCAGGCTGGATCTTGGGGGTAGGTGCTGTGCACCAGGCTGAGGAACTGCAGCAGGCTGGCAGGGAAAGTGCGTTCCCAGGCACCATCTTCAGAACCTGTGGAGGGCTGAGAACACAACTGATGAAGAGGTAGTGCAAAGGAGCATGATTGGGAGTGGAAGTAGAACCAGAGGAACTGAAATCTAGAGAGAAGACCTTAGAAGACTCTCAGTAAGACACCATATTGCAAGACCTACAGCTCTGGTTTAGCAAGGGATGCTGGTCATCTCTTGGGGAAATTGAGTTTAACATGTACAAGTATTATCCTAAATGTTACATGCCTTCTTTTCTCACTTCACAATCCTCTCAGATAGATTTTAGGTTTAGTCTTATCTTCTAGGAAAACAGAAGTATAGAAAGATGAAGTAGCTTATCAAAAGATATCCAGTGGGTAAAGGGAGTATCCAGAAATTGAACTAGGGTAGGGAATTATGACTATAAAATCTTTTTTTTATTTTTTATATTTATTTATTTTTCCTTTTTGTTGTCCTTGTTTTTTATTGTTGTTGTAGTTATTGTTGTTGTTGTTATTGATGTCATCATTGTTAGATAGGACAGAGAGAAATGGAGAGAGGAGGGGAAGACAGAGAGGGGGAGAGAAAGACAGACACTTGCAGACCTGCTTCATCGCTTGTGAAGTGACTCCCCTGAAGGTGGGAACCCAGGGGTTTGAAGCGGGATCCTTACGCTGGTCCTTGCACTTTGCTCCATGATGACCATAAAATCTACCTTCACTATAGCACCTTTGTATAATTAGAAAAGGCTTCTGATGGAGTCGGGCGGTAGCACAGTGGGTTAAGCACACATGGTGCAAAGCGCAAGGACCAGTGTAAGAATCCCGGTTTGAACCCTGGCTCCCCATCTGCAGGGGAGTTGCTTCACAGGCGGTGAAGCAGATTTGCAGGTGTCTATCTTTCTCTCCCCCTCTCTGTCTTCCCCTTCTCTCTCCATTTCTCTCTGTCCTATTCAACAACAATTACAGCAATAACAACAACAATAATAATCACAACAATAAAACAACAAGGGCAACAAAAGGGAATAAATAAATAAATAATTTTTAAAAAACTAAAAAAGAAAAAGCTTCTGTGTTCAAGAAACTGCCAGCCAGAGACAACTCCAATTTTCCATAGCCTAGTACTAATAGTCTCTGCTTAAAGCCTGCCCTGACTCAGACCTACAAAAACTGTTTGGGGTTAGCAGGACTTTGAGGAGCCCCTTCTCCACCAGCCAGGAGTCTAGAATAAAGTATTTTGTACTGAACTAACACTCAAAACCCTGAGGACACTAGGTACAGATCTGCCCCTACATCATAACTTAATCTCACTCACACAGCTGAGTGTCCACCTCAAATCCTAGCTATATATTAATACTGTGGTAGAGCCCAGCTATATTAACTAACCACATATGGCCACTCTATCCAGAGTCTGATCACAACCCTCAATGTGTCCAGCTGCTGTCTGAGGTTCCAGAGGTTCTATTCTTCCCACAATAGCATGAAACTTGAAAATCAGCCAACCTAAAATTTCAGACTCATTCCCTACACATCCAGACCAACAACTAAGACTGAGCGGCCATCAGCATACTCTGATCATCAATATATCAGCAGGTGAACATGGGAGTTGGCCCTTTTTTTCACCCAGTTATTCAACCCTAGCTCCTCTTATCTGTGAATTCTTCATTCCCCCGCACCCCAATCTGCTAAAACCCTGACCAAATACACATGGATTTGAAAATTCTGTTTTCCAAGTAGCTATAGAGCACCTGAACCTGTTTCACATGGGAAACACAAAGCTACATGGAAACTTAAAGGCAATATGCATGTGGAAATTAGGGAGGGGAGATGAAAATCTCATTTATAGGATGTGGTGAGCATTTGGGATGGGATAAGTACAAAGGCAGAGACTGCTTTGGATGTTACCCTGACTTCTCTGCCAGGTTCTTACAACCAGTTCAATCCTCAGCACCCAGGCACAATACCCAGAACCACTATCAGTCAGAGCTGCACAGTGCTGTCTATCTGATTAGATAGACAGATAGATAGATAGATAGACAGACAAGTTGTCTTCCCCAACTTTAGTTGGTACATAGTTTTCTGTCCTAAGACAGAAAACCTCACAAGACTATAAAATTAGAACTAGTGAAAAGAGTCCATTGCTTAAAGGAACAGAAAGTAAATGTCTTCAGGAAAGAATGCATCTACTTCACTGGGCACATTTGGGCTGGGCTTTCCACTGTGCACCTAAATCTTTACTAGCCTCCTCTATCACCATTCTGAATTACACTTGCTATTTACCATCCAAACTCATCTTCCAATCCAAACCTTCTCCTAGAAAACGGCTCTCACCTGGATCATGGTGGCTTTCAGCATTTCCAAGAGTAGCAGGGCACCTTCAGTGCACAGTCCAACTCGAAGGATCTCCTCCCTGTGGTGCTTCTGCAGGAGCCACTGAAACATGGCATCCAAGCTGTCCTGAAAGACGAATCAGAAGCTGTAAAGAAATCTGCAATGATAGGTCCAAGGGAAAGGCAAAAACAAGACAGTAGCAGCTTCTGTGGCTAACCCAAAGGCAGAATCCAACCCAATAGTCACTGCATCAAATTGAACTCTCTAGTTCATTTGAATTCTCAAAGTCCTGATAAGTGGCAAATGCAAAGACTCCTGGGCAAGTGCAGATCAGAGCAGGCCTGGGATTGACAGGTAGGGTGATCTGGCTTTGCCTTTTTGAAACCTACATTTAAGCAAGTTACAAGCCTCTTGGCAGTTCAGTTTCCTTCTTTCTGAAATGAAACTTATATTATCCAACCCGTGGGATTGTTACAAATATCAAGTGAAATAACCCAGGTCCCTAACTCTCAGGAAGTATTTGATCCCTGCCATTCATTCTCAAAGAGACAAAAATACATGACTTGATAAACTTATTGGAGTCCATCAAGAAGTTTATTTTTCAATTAGTTCTACAACACTATTAGTATATTTTGGTTCTGATTGTCAAGTACAAGGAAATACAAGAAAGTTTTTTTTTTTTAGCTTTCTATTTGCATAGGCATACCCCATGTGCTCAACTCAACTAAGACCAAGAAGTCCATTCTCAATGTGCTATTTGCAGAGTGCCCGGGAAGGTGGCTAAAAGGCGGGGTCTATCCCTAGCACTGCAAAAACAGTATCATCTGTTTTCCATCTACACCATGCCTCGGCCTCGCGTGAGCTTAATGTGCAGCTTGACGATACAAGAATCCAGCATGAAGCCCAGCCAGTCTATCTTGGCGTTACTCTCGATCGCACCCTGTCATTTCACGAACATCTCATAAAAACTGCAGCAAAGGTGGGAGCGAGAAATAACATCATTGCAAGACTGGCCAGCTCCTCATGGGGCACAAGCGCTTCCACACTACAATCATCATCTCTGGCATTATGCTATTCCACTGCAGAATACAGTGCCCCAGTATGGTTCCGTAGCCCCCATGTCCACTTGGTCGATTCCAAATTATATTCCTCCATGAGGATAATTTCTGGAACCATCCGTTCCACCCCGGTTCCATGGCTGCCAGTTCTTAGCAACATCGCCCCGCCAGATATTCGTTGGGATGCGGCATCATCTAAGTTCATTTCCCACGTCTATGCTCGACCGGACCTGCCAATATACGCGGATATCTTCGCCCACCCTGTCCAACGCTTGACGTCTCGTCATCCAATCTGGTCTCCTATGCCTACACTGAACTTCTCTGTTCCAGACTCTTGGAAACAGAGTTGGCAGTCAGCTGAGGTAAAGAACAAACACCTCATCACAGACCCCTGCAAGCATCAACCCGGCTTTGACCTAGCACGTTATGACTGGGCCCTCCTCAATCGCTATCGAACAGGCCATGGCCGGTGTGCCGCTATGTTCCATCGCTGGGGAGCCAGAGATGACCCAAACTGCCCCTGCGGCTACAGACAGACTATGACCCACATAGTCAACGACTGCCACCTCTCCAGATTCAAAGGAGGTCTCGAAACTCTACATTAGGCTCAACCTGACGCTGTTGACTGGCTACGGAAGAAGGGCAAACACTAGAAGAAGAAGGCAGGGTCTATACTTGAGTTGCTCGTATCTAAGGAGAAGAGTGAACCTGTCAGGTGAAGATGAAGCACACAGGAGACCTTCAGAAGGTCTGTGTAGGCGATGGCATCTGCGCTGAGTACAGAGTGAGAACTCTCACCAGATAGGTGACAGTGGAACAAAACTCATTCAAGACACAGGCAGGAGAGCATGAGGCAGCTCGTTTTATTGGGGAAGTGACACAGAAAGTTCACTCTGAAAGGCAGGCAAGCAATGCAGCCAGTTGGAAAGATAAGCTAGGTACCCAAAGGTGACCGGACTGGATACCACAGGAGTAAGAGTTGTGAACAAGGAGCTGTGGTGCCAGTGAGGTAGTGAGCAACTGAAAAATTTATGAGAAAGTAAATACAGTGAGCACAGATGCATCTTGCATAAATGCGACCTAGGAAGTGTAACAGAGTAGTAACCAGGAGTGTTCAAGCATGTGAGTCTAAAAGGCAGTTTCAGGCTTGATGTGAGAGTTTATGGCATGCACACTTGCTCTATGAAGGAAGAGGCAGTAGGAAGGATGATGCTGAAAATAAAGAAGAAAGAAGAGGAAGGCAGAGTGAAGCCACTTAGGAAATGAGTGGAGAGATTCAAGTCAGCTCGGGAAGGCTGCCCTTGTCCAGCAACAGTGTTCAGAAGGTGAAGAAAAGAATCATGGGGTTGGGTGGTAGTACACCTAATTGAGTGCATGTTATGGTCTGCCAGGACCTGGGTTCAAGCCCCCAGTCCCCACCTGCAGGGGAAAAGCTTTGCAAGTGTTGAAATTGTGCTGCAGGTTTGTCTGTCTATCTATCTATCTATCTATCTATCTATCTATCTATCTATTTATCTATCTATCTATTTATCCACTCCTCTCAATGTCTGGCTGTTTCTATCCAATCAATAAAGATAGTATTTTTTTTTAAAAAAAAAAAAGAGTTATAAGAAAAGGACAGTGGCATAAACAGGATGTTGACGGTACAGTACTATGGTAACTGTCCCCTCATGGACAGCCCCACTAGGAGGTAAGTCAACAGGGTAAAGGGCAGCCTTGGAGCAGAATTTTCAATAGCAAGTCAGGTTCATGCTAGAATGCATGGGGGGTAGCAGGGCAGTAGCAAAGGAAATGGACATGTCTGTTTCTGAAGGCAACACATCTGTGGCAGCCATAGTTTGCCACCACCACCACCACCACCACCCCAAAAAAAAGAAAGCACTGCCACTGTCATGAATTTTTGACCAGCTATTTCAAGGTTTTTCTCTAGAAGGAGAAAAATCTTGAAAGTGGGACTGTTAAAAACAGAGACCTGCCTCCAGAGGGTCCACTTCATGAGTGGTGAAGCAGGTCTACAGGTGCTTTTCTTTCTCTCTCCCTCTCTAACTTCCCCTCCCATCTCAATTTCTTTCTGTCCTAATGAATGAAATGAAAATTAATTAATTAATTAAAAGGAAAAAGTTGCTGACTGAAACTGTGGCTTCGTAGTGCCAACACTGAGCCCCAGCAATAACCCTGGAGGGAGGGAGGGAGGGAGGGAGGGAGGGAGGGAGGGTAAGAGGGAGGGAGACAGAGAGAAAGAGAGAGAGAAAGAAAGGAGAGAGAGAAGAAGAAGAATAGTAACCTGTAGACTGTGAGGTGGTTCAGTGGATATACTCTCAGGCAAGATGTCCTGAGTTTGATCCTTGGCATCCTATGAGTCAGAGTGATGCTATGGTCCTCTCTCCCTCTTTCGCTCCTTCTCCTTAGTCAATAAATAAACTGTGTGTGTGTGTTTCGTGTGTGTGTGTGTGTGTGAGAGAGAGAGAGAGAGAGACAGAGACAGAGAGAGAATGGAGGAAACACTCATGTGCTACTGGAAGACCAGAGGTGTCCAGGGTAATAATCCAAGGGTATGTGAAGAGCTACCCAAGGGCTTGTATTGCTAATGAAGGCAGTGGTTTATAACAGGAGATGGAAGAAGTGCAGAGAGCTAAGGGCAATGCTACTGCATGAAGCTCTAAAAGACATGGCAAGAGGTGAATGCTAGGGAACTTCCTTGGTCACGTGGAATCTGAAAAGCAAGCATTATCACTCCACCCTGGGGTCAGGCTGAGACCTACTTTAGGCCCATCTGTCAGTTCTGTAAGTGGCGTCTGTAGGAAGAAGGTGGACACGATGAGGTAGACTTCTGGAATGTGAACATGGTGGGCCAGAAAATTATTCAAGACCCGGAACCCAGGAAGCAGGAAGGGGCTCTGTTCAGGCGTGGGAGGTTGGCTCTTCAGGTTATCTGTCAATCAAGTGGAGAGGACACAAGTGAGAATGACTGCTACTGCTTCTGGTCAAGATGGGGCCTGGGAACTCGTGCAGTTGTGAGCATGATGAGGTAGCAGCCCACCTCCAAGAACTGGATGCAAACTCACTCACCCATGACAATGTCCACACCCTCAGAGCTGTGTTCCACCCAGGATCCTGCAGATAGGCCATCTTTAAATCGCCCACGGAGGGAGGGGGTTGACAAAAAGTACAGCAGCAGCTTCAGTCCTAGCACAGTTGTGCTGGGATGCATGTGACCCTGCACAAGTAGCAGGAACCAGTCAGGCCCTAGGCTCAGGAACATCTCTTCCTTTGACCTGGGGGACAATGAATACAATAAATGATCTCTCAGTCCACCAGCAAAGGACATATCCAGAAAAGATTATTAATATCCAGCTTCACTAGTCACCTAGGGAATGCAGGTTAAGGTTAACGCTTGCCTAATACTAAAGTGAAACACATGCCACATTTTAAAGAAATTTTTAAATGAAATACTGGCAAGAGTGTAGCAATATGACCTTTTCAACCAATGGTGTTGGGGAAACTGGACAGTTAGGCAAAATCAATAAAATTAAACCAATAAAATTAGATTGCTCTCCAATTCCATGTACAAAACTAAATTCAAAACAGAATAAATACCTGGACACAAGACCTGAAACCCTAAAATCCATAGAGTTGACATAAATGAGATGTGAAAAGATGTCATGGGAGACTTGACTCTAACCATAAGTGAAATGGAGCATGGATAAACAACTGGGACTATGCTAGCTTATAAAAACTTCTGTACATCAAAAGATGGTGTGGGCACTGAGCTAGGAGTCAAGAGACTATCCTCTATTCTAGTTCTACTTGCAATATTAACTAGCTAATCAGCTGTTAGTTAGCATGTTCAGGTAATTTCCCTCCATGATGAAGATGCTGGTTAGAGGTGATAGCGCTAATGGTGGTGGTTCTTCTTCTTCTTCTAGCGTTTGCCCTTCTTCCGTAGCCAGTCAACAGCATCAGGTTGAGCCTGATGTAAAGTTTCGAGACCTCCTTTGAATCTGGAGAGGTGGCAGTCGTTGACTATGTGGGTCATAGTCTGTCTGTAGCCACAGGGGCAGTTTGGGTCCCCAGCGATGGAACATAGCGGCGCACCGGCCATGGCCTGTTTGATAGCGATTGAGGAGAGCCCAATCATAACGTGCTAGGTCAAAGCCGGGTTGACGCTTGCAGGGGTCTGTGATGAGGTGTTTGTTCTTTACCTCAGCTGACTGCCAGCTCTGTTTCCAAGAGACTGGAACAGAGAAGTTCAGTGTAGGCGTAGGGGACCAGATTGGGTGACGAGACGTCAAGCGTTGGACAGGGTGGGCGAAGATATCCGTGTATATTGGCAGGTCCGGTCGAGCATAGACGTAGGAAATGAACTTAGATGATGCCGCATCCCGACAACTATCTGGCGGGGCGATGTTGCTAAGAACTGGCAGCCATGGAACCGGGGTGGAACGGATGGTTCCAGAAATTATCCTCATGGAGGAATATAATTTGGAATCGACCAAGTGGACATGGGGGCTACGGAACCATACCGGGGCACAGTATTCTGCAGTGGAATAGCATAATGCCAGAGATGATGATCGTAGTGTGGAAGCGATCGCGCTCCATGAGGAGCTGGCCAGTCTTGCAATGATGTGATTCCTCGCGCCCACCTTTGCTGCAGTTTTTATGAGATGTTCGTGAAATGACAGAGTGCGATCGAGAGTAACGCCAAGATAGACTGGCTGGGCTTCATGCCGGGTGGTGGTGGTAATAACTGCAGTTATTTTAGAGAGCATTTCTAGCATCCCGGGGATGCTTAGGGCTATCTCTGAACTTACTAATAGTATGGCATATTAATTTCCATCTCTGGTAGGTATTGCTTTTGTCCTCCTACAGATAAGTTGATGAGGAGCATAGAAGTCTTAAGTAGTCTCTTGTTGTCCCTGGGTATAAATCTGGGCTTTAAACTAGATGCCAGAGCCCAGGTCCTTACATTTCATATTTCATTCCCTTTCAAAAAACATAGAGGGAGGCGTGGAATAAGCTCACAGATAAGGCATTTTCCTGTTTTACCATGTTTCAATTTTATGAACATAAAGACAAGATAATAGAGAACGGCTGGTAAATTTTTAAGTACTACTTGCAAAACTTGTTATACTGAGGGAGTAACTCCCCAGTCTCTCTCCTTCCTCTCCCCAACACACACATACACACACACACACACACACACACACACACACACACACTAAAAGGTCAGCTCAGCAGAGCGAGGCTTTGGATTGATCTGTGCACAGATCTGGCACACAGGAATCAATATAAATAGTTGTTGAGTATATGACTCTAGAGTTGGAAGTAAAGCAAGTAAACTGTGGGAGAGAGTTAATGAAATTTTACAATTATACATTGTTTTAAATGTTAACTGAAGCCAGATAGTGCTTTTCTCCAATTTGTAAAAAAGAACGAGATAACTAACAGTAACTAGCAGAAAGAACTGGCAAACCCTCTCCTTGATAGATATTATTTAGGATAGTCATTTCTCCATCTTTTTGTCTGCCAAGTACAGGACATCAAAACCACTAGTTGTCACAACTGCCAAAACAATAGCAATTACACTATAGTGATGGTGACAAAAGAAATTGATTGCAATTATACTAAATCTGTTTCAAGTTATCATGCCCATTTAACATGTGCATCAGAATATCTCAGGGCAAGGTCTGCTTTATAGGGTGAAGAAAATACCATTTTCTTTCTGACTACTGTAGGAAATGCACTCTAGAATACTGACTCAGAAATGCTAAACTTTTCAATAAGAAAAGGTTTTAATACCTCACCCTATATTAGGCAACCTCATGCCAAATTACTCTTCCTGGAGCTACTTACTCAGAGGACAAATGAAGTTGAGAAGAAGATATTATACTCAGCATCATCTCCAGTAACTGGTTTCTGAGCCAGATTGTCTTTCCAGATGTTTGGCTTCCAGCTACAAAGAAGGAAATTTAGGTTGAGAGAAAACGGATGAAAAGAGACATAATCTTTGCTGCAGTAAGCAATCACAGTCACCAAATGCTTCACTCACTCAGGAATTGGGACATGGGTGGAACTTGAAATTTTGACATTTAGTGTCAAGCTACAGTATGATGCTTCAAAAGCATTTCAGGAAATGTTGCTAAAATTCCTTTGAACTAAGACAGATTTTAATTCTACCCTCTACCCTCCAAAATCCTGAAACTGATAAAATCAAATTTGTCTTTCAATTGGAGAATTTTAAAAGTATACAGACAGCAAAATTTTATTAAGTACCTACTACATGCTTTGTATAAGGCATTGGGAACAGAGTGGTGAGAACTTAGGTCTTTAGTCTCAGTTCTTGCTCTCAATATGTCTCCCAGTGAGGCCTTTAACATGCCCATATTGTACTAACAAGGGAGTTATATTAAGGGGTATATAAATCTAGAAGAAACTTTGCTTCTGAAATATTACTTAGTCTTAAAGGACATGTTAATACTCTTATCAGAATGTATTTCATTAGCTAAACATTTTAGAATGAAGTTTATAAAGAAGGAAGGGTGGCTAATTTCACTGTTGGCCCATTTTCCTTCCATCCATCCATCCATCCATCCATCCATCCATTCATCCATCCCCATGAATGATGATTATTTTAAAAATCAATTCAGGGCAGAGATACTATTGCAAAAAACAAAAACAAACAAACAAAAAAAACCAGAATTAACCAAACAACTTGAAGAAGTAGCTTGAGTCAGATTTCCCTCTATTTGTATTCTGCCCCTATCTTCAAGTAAAATCCTAATCTTCCTAAACCTCACTTAGTTCATCTGAAAAATGGCAACTATAATTCCTACTTTTCAGGCTTGAACCTAAGTAATGATATCCAAGACAGTATCTAATAGGTAACATTTTATATCTGCCCTGTGCAATACAGTTACTACTGGTCTCATGTAGTCATTGAGCACTTGAGTATGGCAAGATTTTAAATTTAATTAATTAAAATTCAGTTTCAAACAGTCCCATGTGGCTGGAGATTCCCCATCTTGGGCAGGTCAACTGGAAGACTAAAGACAAAATGGTCAGCAACTATTTCCTTCATATTTTCCCTCATAGAAGGAATCTAGAATATGGCATCACTGTTATTCTGCATCTGGCTGCAGGGAAAGTTACTCACAAAAACAAGCCACAAACCTGAATATTCGAGTGAGCCCAAGGGGCTTAAAAATACAGAGGAGAGGCTGAAGGATGGCACACCTTATGAGCTCAAGCTCACACATTACCATGCTTGAGGACCTAGATTTAAGCCCTTGAACCCCACCTGTAAGGTAGAAGCTTGACAGTCAGTGGAACAGTGCTGCAGCAGCTCTCTGCTTTTTATTCTCCCCCCTCCCCTCTCTCTGGAAAGACAAGAGAAAGAGGAGGGGAACAGATACGGGAAATGGTCTCCATGCAGGCACTGAGCCTCAGAAATAACTCTGGTGGAAAAATGCAAAAAGGGAGGCCTAGTGATGGGGCACCTGGTTGAGTGCACATGGTACAATGCACAAGGACCCGGGTTCAAGTCCCCGGTCCTTACCTGCAGAGGGAAAGCTTTGTAGTGAAGCAGTGCTGCTGGTGTTTCTCTCTCCCTCTCTATCTCCCCCTTCCCTCTCAATTTCTGGCTGTTTCTATCCAATAAATAAAGATAATAAAAAGTAAATTAAAAGATTTTTTTCATTTTTTTATATTTATTTTTCCCTTTTTGTTTCCCTTGTTTTTTTATTGTTGTTGTAATTATTGTTATTGTTGCTGATGATGTCGTTGTTGTTGGATAGGGGAGAGACAGAAACCTACAGACCTGCTTGTGAAGTGATTTCCCCTGCAAGTGGGGAGCCGGGGCTCAAACCGGGATCCTTACGCCAGTCCTTGCTAAAAAGATGTTTTTTTAAAACAAAAGAAAAATGCAAAAAGGTTTCTTATCTGGTCTGGTAGAGTTGGAACTGGCTATTGCTCTGTGGGGTGGTTAGGGAGTGGAATGAAAAGGGAAGGCATTCCTGCAGAGGAAACAAACATATACAAAGCATGGATGGTGGAAAGCCCAGCACACATTAGGACTTGCAAGTGTGTCAGAATGCTAACGTTGGGGCTCACTGGGGCAGCAAGGATGGGAGAACTCAACCAGCAAGTATCTAGTCTAGAGCATGAAGGATCTCGCCTACTGGTCTATAGAGAACATAATTGATTCCTGGAGACCAATTCCGGGTATTAGAGGAAGAAAATACAATTTGCCTGGATTTGTGACCTGCACCATAAAACTATGCTGACTGTCCATGACTGTCCATGACTCTTCCTTAATCTCACCCTCCCCCACTGTATGAAATGGCCCCATAACATGTTTCTCTGAAAAACATCTTGAGAGTCACCATACTACCTTCAGACTGGCATCTGGGAACCATCTTCACACCAGGTGCAGAAGGATCCAGAGCTCCATCCAAACAGATCTGCCTCTCATTCACTGAGGAAGGCTTGAGGGTATACACCACAAACAGCCCAATTCTTAGAGGAAAGAGAGAAGGAAACACTCTATTACAAGCTTAACCTGTGTTTGCAAAAGGTTTTCTACACTGATTGACCAAAATGTAGCATCAAGGGGAGGCTTAAGGGAAGTCACATTATTTTGGGATCAGAACGTTTCTAAAGATTTGTAAAAATCTGTCAGGGTTAACATATAAAGTGAAACAAATTGTTGACTAATTATGAACCTAAAGGCTGGAATAGTGCAAATGAAGAGTTGGGGGGTCTCCGTTTTGTAGATAGCTAGTCGGCATATTTTAGTTATATTCCAAAGGGCCTATGGCTATACTAGTTGTTTTTTTTCTTTCCCCTGAGCCTGAAATCTGATATGCAGGTGTATCCAAGTTATTGTCTGGACAGATGATGTTATGGCTGGAAAAAGGACCAAAGAGCTAGCTAAAGGGAAGAGAGTAGCTCCCAAATAAGGGAAGAAGCTTTGATTCCCCAGAACCCTGCCCCAATAGGGAAAGAGAGAGGCAGGCTGGGAGTATGGATTGAACTGTCAATGCCCATGTTCAGCAGGGAAGCAATTACAGAAGCTAGACCTTCTACCTTCTGCATCCCACAATGACCTTGGGTCTATACTCCCAGAGGGTTAAAGAATAGGAAAGCTATCAAAGGAGGGAAGGGGATATGGAGTATTGGTGGTAGGAATTGGGTAGAGTTGTGTCGCTCTTATCCTATGGTTTTGTCAGTGTTTCCTTTTTATAAATAAAATAATAATAAAAAAAATCGGTCAGGGGTCATAAGAGCAGTTAACTTTTGCCCTGTTCTCTACTGAATATCAAAGAGGGGCAGTGGTGAACATGAAATGGATAAATATCATGCCAGCTGGGACTGTCCTTTGGGAAGTGTGCAGATGGCAAGCTTACTGAGTCAACAGTAGTGAGGATGGAAATTCCTTTCTTTTTTTATAAAGACAGAAAATAATGGAAATGGAGAGATTAAGAGAGACCATTACACCAAAGCTTCCTCCAGTGTGGTAGTAGGAGTTGGAATTGAACCTGGGTCATGCATATGAAAAAGCATCATACTATCCAGGTGAGCTATTTTGCCAACCCTGGAAATTCTTAAATGACTGGCAGGCGCAGGAGATGTGTTGGAATACCAGGAACCAGTACCAAGCCCAGCAAACCCACCTCTCGCCTCAACTCTTAGTTCTAAGCAGAACTCTCTAGAAGGAAATAGAATATGACACTACCCTGAAAAGTAGTGACTCTGGGTTGGATGTAAGCAGGAGAGATATGGGGTCTCTCTTCCCTCACAAAACAGTCCTGTGGTCCTGCCCTTCCCCCAGTAAGCCTGAGGCAATACCTGAGCAAGTCCTGGATATTGAAGTGGCCCCTCAGCTGAAAGTCCAGGATGGTAATGATGGTGGGGATCTTGGAGGGGGTGAGGCTTGGCTCATTGAAGAGGAAAATGAGCTTGGGTATAAGCTGTGCTTGATGAGCAACTTCAGCATTGCGGGGTCCTTCCCTGGTGAGCCCAGGAGAGAAGCAATAAAAGCTTTTACTGGAATGAACCAAATTTGCTATGTTTTTTGTTAGAAAGGTTTCCCAGGCTGGGCTCACTCCATGGTCCTCGGACTCCAATGTTCTCTTGGCAACTCTTCAAAATTCTGTCAGACACCCATTGAATATGTGTCTGCCGAGTGCCAGAGTCACTGGGGGATGCCTCCCTTTGCCATTCTACCGCCAGCCCCCGGAACCTGCCTTCAAAGACATTTATTGCCCTCAATTATTGACGTTTAAGTTCCAAGCCTCAGGGAAAACTAATGCTGGTCTCAGAAAACTCAGAACAAAAACAGCAGACTTGTGTGTGACCACTGAGCACTTCCCAACAGCCAGGAGCATGGGCCCTTCAGGAGCCTGTCTGGGTGTGTGCTCTTCCTGCCCACCCCAAACCACAAAGTGGATTAATAGGCTGCTGAGAGTCAAAGGGGAAAAAAAGACAAGATTCAAGCATCCACAGCCCCCTCCTTAGGGTTATCACAAATCCAATTTCCAGTAAATTCTACTCCCCTGGATTAAAAAAAAAAAATCTTCCAGGATGAATGTTCATGTTTTTAGAAAACAAGAGGTAGAGAAAGTGGAAAGTGGTGATGGAAAATAAAAGATGGAGGAGGGTAAGATGAGTGGATTCCTCCATTAGGAGTTTAAAAATGAGAAGAGTTCCATATGCGGCTAACCAAAAGAGGCAGAGCCAAACCAGTTCTATATGTCACAACTCTGGCTCAACAGGGGACAGGTGCGTTCATGCGTCTGTGAATTCCTGCCATCTCTTGTCCTCTTTCTTTTCCCAGCTATGAGCTGCCTGGCTTTCTGCATTCTATCTGGAGCTCTGCTTCTCTCAACTTCTGGCCCTGAGTACTGAGTATGAAGAGAGTGAGTATCTACAGTAGATACTCTATCTCAACTGACTGAATGGCAAGATGTTTTTTTAAAAAAGCAAGATGTTTTAAAATGCATTCAAACTCTAGCAGGCATTGCTGGTTGCTATACTATCATGACTTAGAAGAAACCAGCTGGGTGTGGTGCACATCTGTGTATAATCGTGTGTGCATGCATGCAAATATCCTAACCCTTGAGGAAGTAGCTAGGTTGATTTGTTGGCTTCCCTGCTCCCTTTTTCCCTTATGCTAATACTTTTCTTTGAAAATAACCTCCTTTTAGCTCCCTCCACCTACTCCAGTGGGGAAGTCATGCTCTGAGCTGTGTCATGTGATCTAAAAGATGGTCTCAGTGAAACCACCCAATGGCAAGGTCCATTCAGTTCTAGGAAACCCTTCCTCTGCTGACTGCGCTTTGTGGAAGAAAACATGGCCAGCTACAGCTGCCTCGCTATCACAGAAGGCCTGCCAAAATGAAGTCGGCAAGGAAAAATGCAGAGACAGCATGACTAATCTCAGGGAGAATGGCAACAAATCTCAGACATACAAACCACATGCTACCATCTCCTCCTACGTTCAACTGTATAAACAATTACAGTTCTTCTTCCTTCCTTTTCTTTTTCCTTTCCCTCTCTTCTTTTTTTCATCCTTCCTCCCTCTCCTCCTTCCTTCCTTCCGTCTTCCCTCCCTCCCTTCCTTCTTTCTGTCACCAGGGTTATCGCTGAAGTTTAGTGCCTGCATGATTACACCACTCCCAGTGGCCTTTTTTTCTTCTTCCTTTTTTTAATATTTATTTATTTTCCCTTTTGTTGCCCCTTTTTTATTGTTGTTGTTATTGATGTCATCGTTATTGGATAGGACAGAGAGAAATAGAGAGAGGAGGGGAAGACACAGAGGGGGAGAGAAAGTCAGACACCTGCAGACCTGCTTCACCACCTGTGAAGGGACTCCCCTGCAGGTAGGGAGCCTGGGGCTGGAACTGGTACCCTTACGCCGGTCCTTGCACTTTGCGCCACATGCGCTTAACCCACTGTGCTACCGCCCAACTCCCTCTTCTTCCTTTTTATTCTTTCCTCTAGAGAATGGGTAAAGGACACAGAGATAAGAGATGCCACAGTACTGCTCCACCACTTGTGAAGCTTCCCCTGACAAATACTTCCACGTGATGACCTGAGGCTCAAATCTGGAGTCTTGCATATAGTACCACGTAAGCCACCTTGCTGATTCCTTCTTCATTTTTTTTTTCCATTTCAAGCCTCCTTGAGCTACAGCTTTATTTTAGTTCATTAAAACCAAAAGAACCCTATCTAATTGAAAAAAAAGTGACTTAAAGCAAACAGAATGGGCTGGGAGGCCAATTGAAACACAAAGAAGTATTGCCTTCATTAGAGTAATTACTGGAGTCACCAAGACCCTGAGAAGATGCCAGTTGCTAGTGTTAGCAGGGTTCTTCCAGAAACTACCACAGGAGACAGCCCTGCTCCATGCTGTGGAGTAGTGAGAAAAACAGGGGTAAGGTTATAGACTAAATATTGGTGCCCATGCCCGTTCATATATGAAAACCTAGCCTTCAGTGCCACAGTACTTTGAGGGGAACCCTTTGGGTGATGTTGAGGTCATGAAGGCAGATGCCTTCAAGAATGAGATTAGTGTATTTACAAAAGAGAAAGGGGGAGAGTCGGGCAGCAGTGCAGTGGGTTAAGTGCAGGTGGCACAAGGACCGAATTAAGGACACTGGTTCGAACCCCCAGCTCCCCATCTGCAGGGGAGTCGCTTCACAAGCAGTGAAGCAGGTCAGCAGGTGTATACCTTTCTCTCCCCCTCTCTGTCTTCCCCTCCTCTTTCCATTTCTCTCTGTCCTCTCCAACAAAGACAACACCAATAACAACAACAATGATAACTACAACAATAAAACAACAAGGGCCACAAAAGGGAATATTTTTTTTTAATGAAGAACAAAAGAGAATGGGAACCTTGGTGGTAGGATAAGTGAGCATATACTTTGGAGAGATGTGAAACTGTACCTCTGAGACAGTAGTTTTGTGAAACAACAGTTTTTCTTTCTTTTTTTTTTTATTTATTTATTCCCTTTTGTTGCCTTGTTGTTTTATTGTTGTTGTCGTTGTTGGATAGGACAGAGAGACATGGAGAGAGGAGGGGAAGACAGAGAGGAGGAGAGAAAGATAGACACCTGCAGACCTGCTTCACCGCCTGTGAAGCGACTCCCCTGCAGGTGGGGAGCCGGGGTTCGAACCGGGATCCTTATGCCGGTCCTTGTGCTTTGCACCTGCGCTTAACCCGCTGCGCTACAGCCCGACTCCCGAAACAACAGTTTTTCAATTAACAATCCATTTGAGTGAGAGAGGGAGTACCCTCGCCCTTCTACCATGTGAAGTTACAAAGAAGACAACCTTCTGTAAAATAGACACTGAGTCATCCACAGTCTTGATCTTAGACTTCCAGCTTCTACAACTGTGAGAAGTGGTTTTTTTTTTTTTATGCTTATAAGTCACCCAGCCTATGATATGTTTGTTATAGTAGTCTCAACAGCCTAAGATAGATGAGCAGCCATGTGGGGATCCAGAACTATAGAGATGAAAGAAGTCACTGGCTACCTGCCTTGCAGTCCCTGTTCTTGGCCAGAAGCCTTTGGTTCTAAGCCCTGGGATGACCAGAACCCAACATACCTTGGTGACCGAAGAATTTCTGCAAGATGAGAAAAGAGGCAAAGCTCTAGGTTGTCTGCAGTATTCATCCAGAGCTGAAAGACAGAACAAAATGCGTGAAACAAAAACATGTATGAAGAAGGGTTTCCAGGCAGTGTGAAACAATGGGGGCGCCAAACACGGTTTGCTCTGTCTGGGATGACTACCACACAATCTGTGGGTTCCAGAATTAGACCAGCTCTCCCAGCAGAACACAGAAAGTTGAGTAAGAAGATCTGAAAGGGAAACTAAAAGCAGGACCTGACCAAATTGTAAGTAGGGCACCAAAGTAAAAGCCCTGTGGTGAGGGGTAGACATGCAGCTTCCTGGGCCAGTGGGGGGTGGGAGTAGGTGGGAGGGATGGGTCACAGTTTTTTGGTGGTGGGAATGTTGTTTATGTACACTCCTAGTAAAATGTAGTCATATAAATCACTAGTTAATTAATACGAGGGGGAAAATTAATTGTATGTCTCAAAGTTTTTCAAAACACAAACTGAATC
Organism: Erinaceus europaeus; assembly: GCF_950295315.1. Lineage (NCBI taxonomy): Eukaryota > Metazoa > Chordata > Mammalia > Eulipotyphla > Erinaceidae > Erinaceus > Erinaceus europaeus. The sequence goes on along the minus strand of NC_080162.1, from coordinate 96,367,939 downwards.
TTTTTAATATATAGGCTGTGTAATTGATATGCAGACTCTCTCAAAAGCCTAGACCAAGTAGATCAGAAGCAATCAATCGCACAGCTATATACAAGATACTGGGTCCTGTACAGCAAACCCTGACAAAAGGACTTTTCAAAGTTAACCCAATTACCAAATAATGTGATGATAACATTAACTATCGACTGTCTTTTTGAACCCTAAGACAGCAGGAACCTCACATCTCCACTATAGAGCCTCTACTTCCCCCAGTCCTGGAACCATTGGATAGGGTCTACTTTCCCATATGCCTCTCCCAATTCATATCAAATAATATTGCATCTGCTGATCACAACCTAAACAACATGATTGCCACCTCAACATGCTTCACTTCAGACTGTGTCCAGAGACTTCACGTGTGGAATGACAACCCTTCAGCTTCATTACTCGGGTGAGACCTTTCCTTTCATAGTATACTCTAATTCCATCTCAGGTGGTTCACTTTCTAACAAAGTCCCAAAACCTAGATATACACCAGTTTCTGTGAGAGAGAGCATATGTTCACACGTATCCATAAACTACTGCAAAATATATACCTGAAAGCAGAAGTACACTAGAGTTTGCAGTAAGTACCCCCCCTAACACTTCCTCTCCACTATTCTAAGCTTTGGGTCCATGATTGCTTAACAATTTGTTTGGCTTCGTATGTTAACTCTCTTTTCAGTCACCAGGTTCCAGATGCCATCAGGATGCCAGCCAGGCTTCCCTGGACTGAAGACCCCACCAATATGTCCTGGAGCTCCATTTCCCCAGAGACTCAACCTACTAGGGAAAGAGAGAGGCAGACTGGGAGTATGGACCAGTGAACGCCCATGTTCAGTGGGGAAGCAATTACAGAAGCCAGACCTTCTACCTTCTGCAACCCACAATGACCCTGGGTCCATGCTCCCAGAGGGATAGAGAATGGGAAAACTATCAGGGGAGGGGGTGGGATATGGAGATTGGGTGGTGGGAACTATGTGGAGTTGTACCCCTCCTACTCTATGGTTTTGTTAATTAATCCTTTCTTAAATAAAAAAAAAAGAAGAAGAAAATGATTCCCCTGAGGACAAGTCCTGGTATCATGCCTCTTCTCCGCACCAGTGGGCCTCAGTTTCAGACACCTTCACTGACAACCTCCTGTGTCAGCCCCACCCTAGGACCCACATCCTCTCTGTGCACACATCAAACACATCCTCAGGCATCTTGAAAAGCAAATGCTGACAATCCCACTTTAGTGATGAGATATCAGAGGCTGAGACAGAGCAATTCAGTGACAGTTCTGGGAATTAAGGCTGGAGTTAAAAATTGGTTCTCACCTTTTATGTTTTATGCTACATCAACTGTGCATACAACACTCTCTTGAGTTCTCCATTAAATCTGCAGCACAAGCTAAATTCCCTTATGAACAATCGAACTGAGAGTGAGACAGTTATGACACACTCTGATATTTTGAAGGTGATGTAACCATACAGTGTGTTTATATACACAGTAAACAAATGTAGCTGCTAACATCTTTCTGAGGCCATGTTGATTGTGTGCCTTTACACCTCATCTCTATTCCCTGCAGACTGCTCTGCTGTTTTTCAGTTCCAAATATGGACAATATCTAAAACCCAAAATCTAGATGTTTCAGGCATGAGATTATAAGCATGCATGCACTCAAAAAGTAGCAAAAGAAAAGTTCACAGTTATAAAAGATGCCAATTGCTGGAGGTGAAAAGTGCCATACTCATTCCAAAAATGGTACCATTATCTATGTTCAGTATAAAAAGAAGGAGCTTAGGAGCCAGGAGGTGACGCACCTGGTTAAGTGCACACACATTACAGTGTGCAAAGACATGAGTTCAAGCCCCCTGGTCCCCACCTGCAGGGGGAGAGTTTCACAAACAGTGAAGCTGGGCTGCAGTGCCTGTCTGTCTCTTTCCCTATCTTCCCCCTTCTTTCTTTTTTTTAAATTTTATCTTTTATTTCAAAAATATTACATAACATTATTGTTTCATTAAGATATAGAATTTTCTATGATCATTTTTGAATTTTATACTCTAGTACTAGGTAGAACTAGGATTTTTTTCCCTAATTAATAAGAGGACCAGTGAATCATTCTAACATATGATGACAATCCAACATTTTATTCTCTGTTTCACCTCTGAGGACACTATATAACTATAACTTTCTTTTACTATATTGGGGAAGTTCCCCTTCTTTCTGATCTGTCTCTATCCAATAATAAATATATATATACATATAGATGTACATATATATATTTAAAAGAAAAAAGAATGATCTTAGGGGCTTCTTGGTGGTGCACCTGGTTGAGTGCACATGTTACATTACAGTGCACAAAAACCCCAGTTCAACACCCCAGTCCCACCCTGCAGGAGGAAAACTGCCTGAGTGGTGAAGCAGGGCTGCAGGTGTCTCTCTGTCTCACTCCTTTTCTATCTCCCCCTTCCTCTCAAATTCTGGCTGTCTCTATCCAATAAATAAATAGAGACAATAAAAAAGAAAGAAGAGTGAGTTTGTAAGTAGCCTGTCTAGTGCCCCCTGATTTTTAATTGATAAAAACAGGTTTCAAATTCTGTCTGACTAAGGAGCTCATTGTCTAACCTTCAAAATGTAGCCTCCCAATGGCTTCCCCTATAGGTGGTTAGCATAGAGACCCAGTAAGGTCAATAATTACCTTCACCTGAACCAAGTAGGTACCCACAGCTCCATCCTTTTATTTAAGACAGGAAGCAACAGAAACTCTGAGGCATATCAGGAGGGCTGTGAAAGCAGAAACCACCCCTTAGGATCTAGGACCCTTACGTCCTTAGGACTTAGTATCACAAAGGCTACACAGAGAAAACTCCATAAGAAGACACTGATTTTTCTTAAGAATAAATGCAAAGTAAACCAAAACAAAATAAGTGGATTATTCTTGGGCTAGAAACAAGCTGACCAATTTCCAACTCAAGTAAGCACAATCACCGTCTGAAATACACAGAGGTAGGACAGCTGCATTTGACTGTCCTGGGTGGGCCACTGTAGCTCCCAGCACAGTGCTGGGAACTGGGGGAACAGAGAAAATAACACAGGAGCCTACAAAGCAGCATGTGGCATGAACAATAAGAAGTTGCAACAACACCTTTGAGACTACCTAGTTCTTTTACAAATGACTATTTATAATACCGAATACCTGAATTTTCAGAAACAGGAATACTTTAACCTTTCCATTGTTGTCCTATTGCTTATAACCTTTAAACTAAGGGTTTGTTTGGATATGCAAAGAAAAAAGTATCAAATATTCTCCTGAGACCACCTCACTTCCAGGAGCTGGTATGTTCCTCTAAAAAAAACAAAAGTATAAGGTTTGTATCTCCTCACAATCTCGCCAGTTCCTACTTCTCAATTACTTGTCCCTCCCCGTGATGCTCATCAGTCCTCAGGACCTCACCCTCTCTCCTGCAACCCACTCACATCTCAAAACTTTCCCTCTCCTTTAAACATGTATCCCATCAACCACTGACTATTTTCACAACTTCCTCTTCTTTACTCTACTATCAGATTCAGGCTTACTATTGCAATTCCAGAACCTCCCTCCTTTATTATCTTCTTTCTTCTCCTACAGAAGCCCATTCTCTCTACTTCAAATCTCCTCACCCCTCTTCATTATACATACATATATATATATTGCCATCGGTGTAATTGCTGGGGCTCTGTGTCTATACTACTCTTATCATTTCTGGTGGTCCTTTTTCTTTTTATTTTTCTTTCCTCTAGATAGAGAGTGAGAGAAGCAGAGAAGGTGAGAGTTGCTCCACAATTCCATGAAACTTCCCAACTGCAAGTGCTCCCATTTGGTGGCCCAAAGCTTGAACCCTATTCCTTGAGCACAGTAGCATGTGCACTTGGCCAGGTGAGTCACCTGCTAGCCCCCTTCACCTGACTTCTGATACACATTTTTTCCCTGCTAGACTTATTAATGACCTTCAGTTGGCCTTTGAATACACGGTATAGATCCTTGTCCCTATTTTATTGATGTAGGTAAATACTAGAAAACTTCTTGTAAAAGTTCTCTCCTTCCAAATGTTCAAATTTTATTTTAGTGTCTTGTCAGTGTTGGTTACATGTCTTCGAAATACCAGCCATATCTATTCATTCATTCATTTTTTTGTGAGAAAACTTTCAGAGTATATTAGTAATGTGTGTACCTCCTGTACACATGAAAGAGATTAGACTTTCTGATTAACTTAACAGGGGTCCTAGACATACTCTTTCAATAGTTTAACATTACCAAATTCAAGCTCCCAGCTCCCACCTACAGGAGGGAAGCTTCACAAGAGGTAGAGCTACAGATGTCTTTCTCTCTCCCTCTTTATCACCTCTTCCCCTCTCAATTTCTCTCTATCCTATCAAATAAAGAAAATGAAAAGAAAAAAAAAGTGGTCCAGGAGGTGGTGCAGTGGATAAAGCATTGGACTCTCATGCACAAGGTCCCCTGCTCAATCCTCAGCAGCCCATGTACAAAAGTGATGTCTGGTTTTTCTCTTTCCTTCTCTCGCTCCTTCCTATCTTTCTCATTAATTAATAAATAAAGTATTTTTAAAAAATTAAAATGAAAATAAAATAAGTAACAAATACTTGGGCTCACAGGAGACATTGGAAAGAAGAATGGGAGGACACAGGACAAGAAGAGTATGCACCAAGTTCTGCCTTCTCTTTTTCTATATAGTTTTTTTTTTTGTCAGGGTTATTGCTGGAACTTGGTGCCTGCACTACTAATCCACTGCTCCTGGAAGGCTTTTATTTTCCCCATTTATGTTGCCCTTGTTGTTATTATTGTCATTGCTGCTGTTGTCTTTGGATAGGACAGAGAGAAGTTGAGAGAGGAAGGGAAGACAGAGAGGGGGAGAGAAATAGACACCTGCAGACATGCTTCACCCATCATGAAGCGTCCCCCCTGCATATGGGTAGCCTGGTAGCCTGGGGCTCGAACCAGGATCCTTAAGCTGGTCCTTGCGCTTCGCACCATGTGCACTTAACCTGCTGCACTATCAACCAGTGCCCTATTTTTAGAGACAGAAATTGAGAAGGGATGGAGAGAGAGCGGGAGAGAAAGAGAGAGAGAGAGAGAGAGAGAGAGGGAGAGAGAGAGACCTGTAGCCCTGCTTCACTACTTATGAAGCTTTTCCCCTACAGGTGGGGGCAGGGACTTGAACATGGGTCCTTGTGCACTGTAAAGTCATCACTTAAGCCCTTGTCTTCAAAAGGTATTATTCACTCTACCTTCAGCATACTTCCCGTGACGGGACATCCCTAGGGGTGGGTTAATGTCAGCTTGAAATGTGCCAGCTCACTTGAAGTAATGGTTTACTCTGGGAGGAAATGGGATAGTGCCCATAGTCATCCCAGGAATAGGCTAAGGAAACATGTTGGCTTCCTGTACTACAGTTGTGGCAAGGATACCTTGAAGTCAAGCTTCCTGAGAGCAGCCACAGAATTTCAAATACAGCCATTTATGCATGTGTCCTTTCCCAGTGTGCCCAGGTCTTGTTGGTTTCCTCTGTAATCCTGAAATATATCTTCAGATCCAGGTCCAGGGTATTCATTCTAACCTGGTTCTATCCGCTAAATGTTCTATTTATGCCTTTGTTTTTATTTAGGATTTTTGTAGCTATGTTTAAGAATAATATTTGTTGTGCTATTTCATTTCTCATAGTATCCATTTTTTTGTTCTGGTATCAATCAAGCTTAGCTCATAAAATAAACTTGGAGTGCTGGAAATTTATGAGGCTCCAATGACCTATTTCCTGACTGGTAGAATTTCCTCACCAAGGCCCTGGGTCAGAACTTTCCTTGTGGATGTTGTTTGTACATTTTATTTTATTCTCTCTAGTACTTTTAATTTAACCTACATATTTTTAATTGAGGGTATTAGCAGTTTACAGTTATCAGCAAAATGACTACTACTCTACCCAGAGAAAAATACAAATTTAATACAATCCCCATCAAGGCTCCCCCTTTTTTTCAGTCTATTTGGAAACTTAATTTTTACATAAGATTGTCCAGATGGGCTGAGTCTTCACATCTTACTGGTACAACGTTGTTGCTGATTCCACTGTTTTGTTACCTAATTGCTTGCTCCTCCATAGTTTTTCTCTCCCTTTTCTTCCTGTTAGAATTTAGCTGTGCCTCCTGTTTTTTTTTTTTCTTAACCAATCTCATAAAATTAACCTGTTTTATGAGAACCAATTATTGACTCTGTAGATCCTTTCTGCATTCTTTTTCTATTTACTTAATTGTTCTCATCATCATCTTTCCTTTCTTGTTCTTCTAAATTATGTTTTGGTTGGTGGGCTTTGTTTTGGGTTTTTATTTTTGTTTGTTTGTTTGTTTTAGTCACTCTAATACTGTGATCTGTGGGCTCCTTTCATTTAGTGAAGTGTTTATCTTTTTTAGTGTATACATTGATGACTACACAGTTTCCTCTAAGCCCAGTTTTGAGCACCCATTACCTCTCTTCCAACTCCCCATCTGTTCTAACATTATTTTTCATCGAGAGCATCACTCTGTTACATGTAATGCTGGGGATCAATTTCACACCATTTGAGGAAATATTTTTAAAAGTGGAGTAAATGTATGCATAAGACTGCTATCTCAAACAGTATTCCTAACAGAAGGTATTTTGAAAGCATCTAAGAATTTAACAGAGAGTGATGAAGAAGCCAGGAACTCTCTACAAGACAGATGTGTATACACACACACAAAGAAAAATGTAATGTAATTTCATGTGAAAAAATTCAAGACTCAAAATAAAGCATAGCTGTGACTGTGAATATAGTTATGCAGGTATATAATCATTATGGTTACATATAGCCATATTCATAATCATATTTGGCAAATGTGTATGCATACATGTTTAAGTATATGCATCTATATGATGTTTAGAAAATACAGGAAATGCAATGTAGGAAAAGCAAAGTTTGTAATAGTTGCTTTCTAGCTCTCAGAAATCCTAGTCCTCCCCATTTTTCTGTAATTGAAAACACACTACAATATACATATCCTATTTTTCATTGTAAAAATAAAAACAGATTTTTGACTGTAAACCCCATCAATATTTGGAAGCTACTCTCTTCCCTGATCCAGCTTTCTGGTCCTTTTTCCCGGCATGACATCATCTCCTTGGACAATAACTTAGATATACCTGCATATCAGATGTCAGGCTCAGGGAAAAAAAAACTAGTATAGTTATGGGCTCTTTGGAATACAACTGAAATAGGACTACTAACTATCTACAAAATGGAGACCCCCCTCCCCAACTCTTCATCTGAACTTTTCCAGCCTTTAGGTTCATGATTAGTCAACAATTTGTTTGGCTCTATACATTAATTCTTTTTTCAGCCACCAGGTTCCAGATGCTAACATGATGCCAACCAGACTTGCCTGGGCTGACAAACGCACCAATGTGTCTTGGAACCCCGCTTCCCCAGAGACTTGCCCAACTAGGAAAAGAGAGAGGCAGGCTGGGAGTCTGAATTGACCTGTCAACACTCATGTTCAGCGAGGAACCAATTACAGAAGCCAGACCTTCCACCTTCTGCAACCCACCATGACCTTGGGTCCATACTCCCAGAGGGAATAAAGAACAGGAAAGCTATCAGAGGATGGGATACAGAGTTCTATTGGTGGGAATTGTGTTGAGTTGTACCCCTCTTATCCTATGGTTTTTGTCAGTGTCTCCTTTTTATAAATAAAAATTTTAAAAAAGAAAGAAAACCCAGATTTTTAAATATTTCTATGGACCCCAAACCTGCATGGCTAAAATGCACCATTAGCTTATCTTCTTTCCCCTGCCCTCCAGTCTAACCTCTGACCACAAAAAAAAAAAAAAAAAAGAGGGAGTCGAGCAGTAGTGCAGTGGGTTAAGCACACATGGTCCAAAGCACAAAGAACCAGCATAAAGATCCTGGTTCAAGACCCCGGCTCCCTACCTACAGGGGAGTCGCTTCACAAGCGGTGAAGGTCTGCAGGTGTCTATCTTTCTCTCCACCTCTCTGTCTTCCCTTCCTCTCTCCATTTCTCTCTGTCCTATCCATCAATGAGGACATCAATAATAACAACAATAATAACTACAACAATAAGAAAACAAGGGCAACAAAAGGGAATAAATAAATAAATTTTTAAAAAAAAGAAAAGAAGGAAAGGAAAGGAAAGAACCCCCACAGGCACCCACTAAGACACATGTCCTCTAATTGAGAACCAATTGGTGGTTCTCATTCCTACTTGTAGCAAACAGCACACATGATTCTACCTGAATATTCTTCCCCTTCTCCCCCTTGATCTATTCTGCAAGATTCAGTCCCAGAATCCTGACTTTATAAAGCTGAACAGACTGTCCTCTTACTCCCTGGATGCCCTGCACCTAACTTAGTATGTACCTCAAAGTAAAAGTACATAGTAATCCACTATTAATAGACTTAGACTCAATAAATTCAGCCAGCAAGTAGAAAGACCTAAAGAAGATCCCATAAAGTACCTAATCAAATATTTACTACTTATCCCTAGACACCCTCCTCTCCTATCCCCTATTTCACTTCTCTCAGTCACTTCAAGTCTAACCTCCTCAGACAAAGTAAGAAATACAGAAGCAGACAAGCCCACCAATGTGTCCTGGAGCACCGATTCCCCAGAGCCTTGCCCCACTAGGAAAAGAGAGAGACAGGCTGGGAGTACGGATCTAAGTGTCAGCGCCCATGTTCAGCGGAGAAGCAATTACAGAAGCCAGACCTTCCACCTTCTGTACCCCATAATGTCCCTTGGTCCATGCTCCCAGAGGGATAAAGAATAGGAAAGCTATCAGGGGAGGGGATGAGATGCAGAGTTCTGGTAGTGGGAACTGTGTGGAGTTGTACCCCTCTTATCCTATGGTTTTTATCAGTGTTTCCTTTTTATAAAAAAAAAAATTTTTAAAAAGAAGTACAGACGCTAGATAAGGGCAAAAGACTGGCACAGCTTAATGATGGCCTTTTTAGTAAATTCCAAGCCACCCCATAATCTGGGGCCCTAGTTAGGGAATCCTTGGATTCCCACATTGATATGATGGGCCTAGACCTCTAACAGATCTCTCTCTTCATCATCACTGGTCACTTCTTCTTCTTCTAGTGTGTGCCACTGGTCACTTACATCAGGAATGTCATCATAAGCCCTCTTGTGGGCCTCTCCAGGACCTTACCCTCACTGTAGAGTAACAATGGTAGGGACTGGCCTATTCTCCTAAGGGAGACTGACTGGGTCAATCTATTATGTCATTCTAGAAGATGGTCCTGAAATGAGTACAGCATAGAATGTTCCTAGCCATGACCATGAAATGTGAGCCTAGACTGACAGAGGTTACATAGGCTCTTGTGCTAAATATATAAATAGATATGGGCCCTAGGTCAGACCAATGGGGCTTACTGTTAATGGTACTCATATCTTCTTTTCATATTTGGGAGCTACTCTCTGCCCTCATACAGCTTTCAAGCACTATTCTCAACTCTAACACCATCTTCCCAGCCAATACTTTCAGTCCACCCACATGCTAATTATCAGGCTCAGGCAAACATTACTAAAGTCAAGGGCCACATGGAACATACCTAAAAAAGGTTCCCAGGTGGGGAAGACAGTATAATGGTTATGCAAACAGATTCCCATGTCTGAGGCTCCTAAGTCCCAGGTTCAATCCCCCACATCACCATAAACCAGAGCTGAGCAGTGCTCTGGTGTTTCTCTCTCTCTGTGTCTCTCTGCATCTCTCTTAAAAATAAATAAAATAGGGGGTCAGGCGGTGGCGCAGTGGGTTAAGCACACGGTTAAGCGCACGTGGCGCAAAGCGCAGGGACCGGCATAAGGATCCCAGTTCAAGCCCCCGGCTCCCCACCTGCAGGGGAGTCGCTTCACGGGCGGTGAAGCAGGTCTGCAGGTGCCTATCTTTCTCTCCCCCTCTCTCTCTGTCTTCCCCTCCTCCCTCCATTTCTCTCTGTCCTATCCAACAACAAAGCAACATCAACAATGGCAATAATAACCGCAACGAGGCTGCAACAACTAGGGCAACAAAAAGGGGGAAAATGGCCTCCAGGAGCGGTGGATTCATGGTGCAGGCACCGAGCCCAGCAATAACCCTGGAGGGAAATAAATAAATAAATAAATAAATAAATAAATAAATAAATAAATAAATAAATAAAATAGGGAGTCGGGCTGTAGCACAGCGGGTTAAGCGCAGGTGGCGCTAAGCTCAAGGACCGGCGTCAGGATCCCGAGCCCCCGGCTCCCCACCTGCAGGCAGGTCCCTTCACAGGCGGTGAAGCAGGTCTGCAGGTGTCTGTCTTCCCCTCCTCTCTCCATTTCTCTCTGTCCTATCCAACAACAATGACATCAATAACTACAACAATAAAGAAACAACAAGGGCAACAAAAGGGAATAAATAAATAAAAATAAATAAATAAAATTTTTAAAAAAGATCCCCATCTTCCTTCAAAGACTCCTAGTTTCATTTTCTCTATTCCCATCTTTGTGTGCCTATTTATTGAATATAATATCACCTTTCAGCCACCAAGTTGCTGATGTTATCATGATGCCATCCTGACCTCCCTGGAAAGACAACCTCATCAATGTGTCCCAGAACTTCACCTACCCCACTAGGGAAAGATAGAAACATTCAGTGGGTATGGATTGACCTGCCAACATCCATGTTCAGTAGAAAAACAATTACAGAAGCCAGATCTTCCACCTTCTAAATAAAGAATTTTGGTCCATACTCCCAGAGAGGGATAAAAAACAGGGAAGCTTCCAATAAAGGGGATAGGACACAGAATTCTGATGTTGGGAACTTTGTAGAATTGTACCCCTGTTATAATCTTGTTAATCATTATTAAATCACTAATAAATTTAAAAAGAAAGAAAGAAATGTATGTAACTGGTGCACTCCATCCTAGCAGAAGGCAGTTGGCTCTAGCTCTTCACTGCCTAGCATATGGTTGCTCTTTACTTAACACCCTTCCCCTGCCTCTCCCTCCCTTAGTGACTATTTCTTAACTTTTTTTTATTCCTAAAACCTATACTGCATGCTGCCTTGTTTTCTCCTGGACTCACTGTACATCGCTGGCCAGAAGAACAAAATGTGTCTTCAGTCTCCATTTCATATGAGACCATGAAAGCTGAAAGAAGTTAACGGATTTGCCCAAGACCACACAGTCCACTGATGATCAGATTTAATTATAAACAGGGCCTCTCAGCTCCCAAGTCTTTTTTGGTTTCCCTCTCACCACCATCATTTACTGTGGAAAAAACTGACCTGCTGGTTGAGAGAAAAGATTGTCTGCTATCTCCTGGGGTATGTATCTCTGTCTGTCTGACAGTCTCTGACACACACACACACACACACACACACACACACACTTCTGGGGCTGATGACCAGTTCCCCAATTTACCTCAAAATTGCAGAGGATGTTCTGGAAAACTCCAAAATTGGTGATAGTAGAAGACTTGAAACCTAGCTCTGCAGTGCCAGCAATGGAGAGGATCAACTGAAAAATTCGATGGTTGAGGAGAGAGACTTTTTTCCTCAAGAGAAATGCCATTATCTGAAAAAATTTAAACACAAAACAGTTTCCTCAAGAGAACATTCTTAGGACTGTTTCTTCTTCACCCCTTTCCCCAACGGCACCTTTACTCAGCTCAGCTCTGAAACCTCTGCTCCCTTCATCTTCATGTCCTCAAAAAACAGACATGCACAAATTCCTCTGGCTACTATTTCCCACCAGCATCTCCACTCTTCTGTGTTGTGTGACTTGGCCTTTAGGGACATTTACTCTTTTCTCACTCTCTTCCCTGTGATCCTAGAATACTGTTTATTCCTGGTTTCCTCCTCTATTTCTCAGTAACCTTTCTCCTTTTCCTCTAGTTGATCCTGCCTTAATAACCTACTGCTTCCACCTTGTCAACCTGCCTTAGAAAAGTCATTAGTGGGACCAGCAAGATAACTTGCTGGCGCTCACGTGGAGTGCCTCCAACCAGGAGGTAAACCACTGGCCTTCCTGCTACTGGTTCAAGGTGACCATGTACAAAGAAAGGAAGCGCCAAGAGAGATCCTAGTATGAACCTCTAGTTTATTTAGGGTAGAACATAAGGCTTAATATCAAACAGAACAAAGGTCATTTTTCACATATGTCAGAAATTACAGGTTTCTTAAAGGTCAGCTTACCCCTATAGTGGGGAGGGGTAGGAACGACAAGAATTGATGTGATACCAAAAGGTCAAGACAATTGTTTTCCATGTGGGCATCATAATTATCTAAAGGTATTAAGAAAAACATAGTGGCTAAACCAGTAGAATGAGATGAAACAGAAAGAGACAAGGCTTGATATAAATCATAGATATAAAAGGCAAGGAAATAGATTTGGGTGTCTCACTGCCAAGGTACTGGCAAGGGTATGATAGAGTGTGTTCTCCTATATGATCAAAAGGTGAACTTACAGTAAATGTGTGAACTTTGAATGACTATAGTGAACTTTGACTGAATCCTCAAGCAGGCAGCCATTTGACCTACTAGCAGGGGACACTAAGTGTGAGAGGCTTGTAGACTTTCTGTGGGCTTGAGAGACTAACAAGGCAAACTGAGTCATGGAAGACTTTTTCCTCTTAGCTCATCCCTATATGGGAGAAGCCAACAAGTCGGGTGTCTTTCTAGACCTCCATCCAAGGATGGGAGAGATCCCCTAAGCTCTACCCAGCTTTCACATAGTCCTACAATAACTCACCAGGATAACCCATCTGTTTTCTCCTGCACATGACCCAGCTCCCACTACACTGGCACCCGGGAAGCTTTGGTGCTATGATATTTTTCTCTTTCCTCTCTCCCTCTGTTTCTTTTTCTGTATCTATCTCTTTTTAGCGGGAAAAAAATGTTGGCTTGGAGTGGTGAAGCACTAGTGATGACAGAAGGGTGGGTAGGAGAAAGAAAGGGAGAGAGGAAGGAAAGAAAGTCAGTCAACCATGATTTCAAGATGCCAAATCAAATGGGAGTACCTGTTATTATTTACCAGCATTTGGCAGTGTTTGACCATGCCAACCATCTTCTTTCAGTCTCTGACAAAACCCTATCTTCTCTTTCCTATCAATCTCTATCACTGGCGTTTAATCATATTTTCAACCTCTGTGTAGTTAGCTTCTCATTGCTTCCTCAATTTCTTCTATTACTTGCTCTTTACTTCATCAGCTTCCTTGGTTTTGATATCATTATCTTGAATTGAACTCTAACATTTATACTAACAGTACTACTTACCCCCCTGAGCTCCATCTCACATGGTATTTTACCTTTAATGTCTCCCAGACAATCACACCTAGTAGGTGCCAAATGTCTGTTTTTCTTCTTGCCCATAGCACTGTATGGACATAGCTCCAGTTATATTCCTGTGATATCTATTCAGACTTCTCACAAAGATACCAAGTCTTCCCACATCAGAAATATAGTTTCAGATCATGCTGGACTCCATCCCAGTTCACTGCCCAAATTTCAGTACTCTAATACATTTTCCACACTGGTGTCAGAAGGTCCTTTTAAAAATCAACCATTCTATTTTGTTTCAAGATGTCATAATTATGTTCACACTTAACTCTTTTTTAATAATTTTTTTAATTTTAATTATCTTTACTTATTTATTGGGTAAAGACAAACAGAAATCAAGAGGGTAGGGGGAGATAAAGAGGGAGAGTGACAGAGAGACACCTGCAGCCCTGCTTCACCACTCACAAAGCTTTCCCCCTGCAGGTGGGGCCCAGGGGCTTGAACCCGGGTCCTTGTGCATTGTAACTTGTGCACTCAACCAGGTGTGTCATCACCCAGCCCCACACTTGACTTCTTAGATAAAACCAACTCATGTTCTTTGGTTTGGCTTTGGTCCTTCTTTCCCTTTTCATCCAGGCTTACTGGCAACAAGTAGCCTTTTCCTAATCATTGTAGTAAGGATCACACATCTATACTAGATCCCCCCAAGTTAGTAGTGTTAGTCTGAAATACTCTTTTCTCCTTCATTATGACAATACACCATATCAAACTCGGCAAGAAGTGACCTAATCTGAGAAGGGGAAGAGAAACACTTTTGATAAAAACAACTGATTATATAGGTTTATGTTCTCATTCAGTTCTCACATCCAACCATTCAGACAGCAAATGAATGCAGAGAAAAAAGTCTACTATTCATTCTGCTTCTGAGCAAGCCATTTAATTAAGGATGTTGTTTTCATTTATTGATTCATTTTATGAATCTTACTAAGCACTGAGTATCTACCATGTAGGGATCAGAGAAGTTAAGAAGTGAAGAGTAGCCACATTCTGATCAGAGTCTCTCTCTTTGGCTAACTGTCACTTGTCCCTCTGCTGTAAGGATGCTGGTCTCAGGATCCAGGAGCTTTTGCCTTCATTATCCAGAAGTTACCCTGGTGGAAATATCTACTTGGATGATCAAAGGTCATCCCTGCTCCTAGGGTGACAGTCCCCTGTGGGGAGAAACAGACCCAGGTGAGAGGGTAGCATCACCTGGTACCCAGAGATGTGCTGCATCAGGCGGTCACACATGGCATTGCTGGTCAGGACCGAGTGCAGGACTTTCACAGCTGCGTACATGCTATGGTCATCCGTCGCCAAGGAAATGAGGCCCAGGAGGATGGCAGGACCACCAATGAAGTCCAGGCTGCTGGCTGCAGGGCTGGAGTGAAACACCCTTACTCCTGGGTGGAATAGAGGAGCATCGCATCAGTACCTCACAATTTTATTGCAATGGAAGTTCCTCTGACAGCATTATCAAAGCACATGTGCTGCCAAGGCCAGTATACACTCACCAAGGGGCCTCTGTACATGGGAGAGCCTGGGAGAAGTGCAGGGTGTAAAGTTACTGAGAGCTAGTAAGCTGAGTCCTTTCTGGGTCACTAGAAGGCTGAAACAGCTCAAGGCTGGGGGAATCAGATCACTGCCCTTTGAGCTTTGGCTTGCTAGTCACTCTAGCAGTCTCAGCTCTTATCTGCTCATTAGATCCTGAGAGCTTAGACCCGTGTACAAGCCTGCTGCTTTAATTCTGCCCTCTTGCACTGCTGATTATTTATCACTTACACCAACCCAACCAAAGGCTTCATTGTGTCCATGACAAGCTTGGTTGTATGTAGACACCAGTCTGCACATAACTGAATTCACTACCTGTTGTCAGTTGCAGAAAGGTGGGTGGGCTTTTTTCAAATTTTTATACTTTTTATTTATAAAATGGAAACATCAACAATACAATAGGATAAGAGGGGTACAGTTCCACACAGTTCCCACCACCAGAACTTTATATCCTATCCCTTCCCTTGATAGCTTTCCTATTCTTTATCCTTCTGGGAGTATGGACCCAGGATCATTATAGGGTGAAGAAGGTGGAAGGTCTGGCTTCTGTAACTGCTTCCCTACTGAATGTGGGTGTTGACATACTCCCAGCCTATCTCTCTCTTTCCTTACTGGGGTAGGGCTCTGGGGAAGCGCTGCTCCAGGACACATTAGTGGGGTCATCTGCCCAGGGAGGTCAGGTTGGCATCATGGCAGCATCTGATGGGTGGACTTTTATGCATTGTAGAACAACCCCCTTTTTTTGCCTCTGGACTTATCGCTGGGGCTCAGTGCCAGCGCTATGAATACACTGCAGATATTGTTCCCCCATTTTAGTGGATAGGACAGAAAGAGAGAGGGGAAGGGAAGGTAGAAAGGGAAAGAGAAAGACAGGAACCAGCAGACCTGCTTTGCCACTTTTGAAGTATCTTCCCTGAAGGTGGAGAGCCAGGGGCTAAAACCTAGATCCTTGTGAAGGTCCCTGCACTGAGTGTTATGTGTGCTTAACCAGGTGCACCAGCACCAATTCACCAGAGATCAACCTTCTGACAGAGCTAACACCCCAACTGTTACCCTGGCACCCTAACACTCTTCCCCACCCTGCCTGCTGTACAGACTTACAGACAGCAAAAGCACTGATTAAACATGAGTCTTTTGTTCCTAAAAATAAAAAATAGTAAATGTCTAAGACCTGACGTACCTAACTGACCCACAGCCACTGCTCCAATGGTTCGCAGAGACCCTGAGAGGTGACCAGCACAATTTCTCAGCAAGAACACAGGCATGACATTGTCACGAGATGGGATGTTCATCTAGAGAAATTGACAACCATTAGTCCTTAGACATTTTCCTGGAAAGGAAGGAATCTTGTTCATGAACTCATGGAGAGCAAGCACCTGAGACTTGACTCAGTGCTGGCACTCAGCACCTGATGGTTGATGAATGCGTAATGATTGAACCACTGCCAGGGGACTGCAACCAAAATTGGTATTCCTGTGTCCTGCCTCCCAGGCTCCATATAAATCATAAGGGAACAGTTTCAGTGAAGCAAGTGCTACCAAAGTACAACACATTCAAAGTGAGGAACTAAGAGGACACAAAGGACCAGAGGATACTTGTAGATAGAACAGTGCCATAGAGGCCAGAGTTACCTCTTTCTAGGGCTCAGGGGTATCCAGTGTCTTTCAGCTTGTCCTGCTGGCTTCAGAAGATCAGGAAGATGGCAACCCTAGCTTCCTCCATCAGAAGGAACCTAATCTCTGCTCTCCCACTGCTCTCAGTAAGGGAGGTAGCTCTCTGTCTCCAAGGTTGGACAGAATATATATACTAATCAGCTCAAATTCATCAGCAGCAAGCCAAAGAGTTACTTTATGTATGAGGCAGAAAACAGTATGTCAAAGACAGCTTTATCTACGAGTAGATCTGCTTGCTATTTTGTAAATTGGCTTTGTAAAACAAGTGCAAACATTCAAACAATAATTTGCATTTTGGGAGAACCAGTAGCACCTCCCCCCAAAAAAGAAGTTCAATCAACAGAGTTCTCAGAGTCACGCACACAAAAATTTTTTTTTTTAATATTGTGGGCTCCTACTTTACTGTAAAGATCGATGAGCAACTATTTTGTGTCTGAGAGGTTACAAATAAAACTTTATTCTCAGGGTTTGCCATCAGCCTGAGGGCAAAGTCTATTTTAACTGTTAAAGTAGATGGCACTTGCGTGTACACATCTACCCATTTGTAACAATTAGCATTCACAAGTAGAAAAGCAAAAGTCAGTGATAAAATCTTGACTGGGAAAGGGGGTAACAATAGAAGACAGAACGTGTATGTACCTCTTTGGCAATCAGGCGACTGTCCACCTCATTGTAAGTGTTTCTGATGTCTACAACACTGGTGGTGGAGGAGCTGGCTACGTGAAGACCGAAGGACACTTTTTCTTCTGCAACCAGGGACACTGCTTCCACACCAGGGTCCTCTCCTAAAACAACACATCTGCAACTATATTCACTCTCACTTTACGGAGAAATTAATCCTTGGAAGGCTGAATGACTACTTTTATATGACAAAGTAACCACTGAGAGAATATTTACATGTTGTAACACTGCATATCTGTTAGTCATGCATCTATGTTACAGGTTCTCTCCTTATCAGTCTTACCCTGATGCTTGTAGAAATTAAAGGTTAAGGGACCAGGTGGTAGCCCACCGGGTTAAGTGCACCTGGTGCAAAGTGCAAGGACCGGTGTAAGGATCCCGGTTCAAGCCCCCAGCTCCCCACCTGAAGAGGGGTTGCTTCACAAGTGGTGAAGCAGGTCTGCAGGTGTCTAACTTTTTCTCCCCCTTTCTGTCTTCCCCTTCTCTCTCAATTTCTCTCTGACCTATCCAACAACTACAACAGCAGTAACAACAATAACAATAACAACAAGGGCAACAAAATGGGAAAAATAGTCTCCAGGAGCAGTGGATTCCTAGTGCAGGCACTGAGCCCAGTGATAACCCTGAAGGCAAAAAAAAGAAGAAAAATTAAAGTTTAACCTATGTTTTATTTATTTATTTATTTATTTATTTATTTGTCTCCAGGGTTATTGCTGGGCTCAGTGCCTACACTAGGAATCCACTGCTCCTGGAGGCCACTCTTTCCATTTTATTGCCCTTATTGTTGCACTTGTTGTAGTTGTTACTGTTGTTATTGTCATAGCTGTTGTTGTTGTTGGATAGGATGAAAGAAACTGAGAGAGGAGGGGAAGACAGAGAGGAGGAGAGAAAGATAGACACCTAAAGACCTGATTCACCCCTTACGAAGTGATCCCTTGCAGGTGGGGAGCTGGGGGCTCAAACTGGGAAAAGTGCTGGCCCTTGCACTTTTCGCCATTTGAGCTTAACCTGCGGTGCTACTGCCCAGCTCCCAGTTAGCATATGTTTAACCTTACTATAAACTAGATGCAGAGGCATTTCAGGTACAAATATATTAGAGCTTAAAATATCTACCATGATTGCAACCTAAGTCCAAACCAAAATGCTAAATGATATGAAAAATTATATATATATGTGTGTGTGTGTATATATATATATATATATATATATATATATATATATATAGACTGAGTTAAAAGAAATAAACTTTTCAATGAGCTGAATATTCATAGTAAAAATCCCATATTCAGAATTAGTACTCTAGTTCCTGATTCATGGAGAGCCATATAGGCTACTTGAAAAGCACAATATAAATGGAGAGTCAGCAAAGAACTGGCTCTAGATTTGACCTTGTCACATTGCTCTGGCAAACTCCATTTGCCAGAGGAAATACAGTTCAGAGGCGTTATACGGTCTAGAGACAGAAACACTCAACAGTGCTCAATCGCCCTTTGCCAAGCTTCTGTACACAGATAGACTGATTTATTATTCTTCTCAGATGGGAGTTGACCTCCTTGACTTGACTGAACAGAGAGCAAAGCTCCCTGCTTGAACAGCCAACAATCAATAATGAAAATGTGGATGTTTTGTCTGCCTGTTTAATAATTGAAGATAACAGTATACTTTAGTTAAAAAGCTTCTTCATTAAAAGGAATGTAACTTATTTATCTCATTCTCTCCTCTCTCTCTCTCTCTCTCTCTTTTTTTTTTTTTTTTTTTTTTTTTTTTTTTTTTTTTTGCTGATGATGGTATTCCCCACCCACTCTCCTCCATTATATGCTTAGGAGTTCAAATGTAAAGGATATTGTCATTTCCTTTCTGTGACATTTTCTATTGAGTTTTAAATATATAATGATCCAATTATAGAGGTCTTCCCTAATGACTAGCCTGTGCTGAGTGTATTCTTCATAAATATGCTATAAATAACTAGATTCCTTTTTAAAAACTTTACCAAGAATAACATAAATCAAAACACACCATACCTTGAATGCACACAGCTTGAAAGTTACCACAGTATCTTGGACCAAGTTTGTTAATAACTTCCAGAGTTTCCAATGAGATGGCTTCTTCAAAGAGGTATGTGGGGCCAACACGCCATATTAGTAAGGACTTTTGTTTCCAGATTCGAGGGGTGGCAACATAACCATAAACATCCACGAATGAAGAGGGATCCATTGAAAGGAAAGGTCCTGGTAGTGTCTGAATGTACAACATCTGTTAAAATGAAAGGGTGGGAAAATAGAAGGAACTTGTTGAGGTCATCTTGGAAAGTTAGCTCTGTCTGACTTGGTCTGTGGTGAGGCTCCATAGTATCTGCTACTACAATTTGAACACTCCCCCCACCCCCACCCCCACCCCCACCCATCGCATCACATAGTTCCCAACCTTCCTGCTGTTAGACTAGTCCTGTGAGCTTGAATTGCCATCCATGTACCAATTTCACTCAGCAACACTATCAACCAGTTCATATTAGCTCCCTATGACTACAAACCCAATGCAATTTGGCAAGTATTGCAGGCTTGCTGTGTGTCAGGCCCATGATAGGAATAAGCAAGGTCCAAATACCAATGACATGCCTCTTAATCTCAAGGTATATGAACTTCTGTACAGAACTAGGCCACCTCTTAAAACACGACAGTATTCCAACATACTTTGTGATCATATCTTAACAGATAAATATCAACACTGTTTAACCACAAAAGTGACCCACCATTCTCCCCATCCTGACTAATGTGAGTGATTCAGTTTCTTTAATGACAATTCTAGCCCCGTTACATTCACCTCACCTAGTATTATTACTGTATAATTACATATGTGCATCTTACATATATATACAGACATCAAATCACATCTGTTTTTGACAGCACTCAGAATATAGCAGTCCCCAAATCATCTACAGCCTGCTCAAATCCCATATACACCCTCCTAATTCCTTGTTACTCCAAGGAGTAAAGAATATCATGTTACAGCAAACTTACTAAGTTGAACTTCTAGTTTGTGCCATACCTATGCATTTGGTTGATGGACATGGGCAATTCCTAACAACTACAATAATATCAAACATGTAATAGATGCCTAATAAAAACTTAATGGAGGGGACTGGGTGGTAGTGCACTGGGTTAAGCACACATAGTGCCAAGCGCAAGGACCCTTGCAAAGATTCCATTTCAAATCCCTGGCTCCCCACATGTAGGGGGATCATTTCAGAAATAGTGAAGCAGACCTGTAGGTGTCTAGCTTCCTCTCCCCTCCTCTCTCAATTTCTCTCTGTCCTATTCAACAACAAACAACAGCAACAATAACAATGGAAAAAAAACAAAAAACATGGCCACCAGGAGTAATGTATTCCTAGTGCAGGCACATAGGCACTGAGTCTCAGCGATAATTCTGGAGACAAAAGTAAACTTAAAGGAAAAAGGAAGGGTAGGGGTAGATAGCATAATTGTTATGCAAAGAGATTTTTATGCCTGAGGTTCCAAAGTCTCAGATTCAACCCCCCACACCACCATAAGTGAGAACTGAGTAGTGCTCTGGTAAAAAATAAATAAATAAACAAATAAAAATAAACAAATAAATTAAATTAAAAACTTTCATTATTAAAAAAAAGAAAGAGGAAGGCAATGTGGGGAAAAATGAGAGGAGGAACAAAGAAAGTGATGGTATCATTAATGACTGGAGAAAAGAGTACTCCATATTTTGGAAGGGTCTGTTTTTCTTATGGTCCTGCCTAATTTCTCCAGTTACACGGACTTCTTTTGATTAAAAAAAAAAAAATACCAGAAGATAGCATCAAATTTATCTTAATATATTCTATAGAGTTTACATTATTCTAACTTAGTGTTTCTTACATGGGGTTGATTTTGTCTCCTAGGGAACATTTGGGAATCAATGGAGAAGTCTTTTTAAGTAGAGATACTATGACATCTATAAGCACCATGGAACTGCTAAATGCCCTTGTACAAATAGACGAGAGAGAGAGAGAGAGAGAAAGGGAGAGAGAATTATCCAATCCAAATGTTAGTACTGTTGAAACTTAGAAACCCTATTAATCAAAATTTTTTCCATTCTGGTGACATACTGAATTACCCAGAAACCACAGAAATCCCCCCATTCACAGAGACACTGTTATAATTTATCTGCCTGTGCAAGATAACATTTTTAAAGACTTCCCAGATAACTCTAGAATGCTTCCTGGGTTAAATATTTTTTTATTTTTTCTCTCTCTCTTCTTCTCCTTCCCTTTCCCCAGGGTGGGCCTCTGCTGCATCTGCACTCTATGGTGTTCTGTTCACTACTCTCTCTGGCTTTCTTTGGGACCCCTAAAAGTGACATCTGAAGCACACCTACCAGGTCTGTCCTCTTCACACTCCCTCTGCCTTCTACCTCAAGTGTCTCTAAATGACAGTGGTAAAATGTGTCCTGCTGTGTGTTCAAATTCCATTATCTTCTCTTAGCAAGGAGTCAATTTTTCCCCCTCATCATTCCTGTGCTAAATATGGCAAGATGTGTTGGTGTCTTGCCAAGTTCTAGCTTCTTGCTCCTAAGTGTAATGCACAAAACAACTATATTAGACTCATTGCCTCACAGAAAAGCAAAACATTAAGCTCTGTTCAGGTCTCACTGGGAAATCTGCACTTCCACATGTGAGAAGTTTTATTCTGTTCATTCTGAGAAGTTACATTTTCTTATGGTTATCCTTAGAATCATAACTAATGCTACTATTCATTTTTCCATGTTTTACTATTTTCATATTTCTACCCTGGTTGTGTAACTTTCATTCCATTTTCTCAATGTACCTTTTATATATCTGAGCTTGGCCCAATGTTCTGGGCACCAAAATACGTGGAATTCTGTGGAACCCCAACCTCACCACCAAAAGCAAACAGTGGAACTAAGGTCACTACAGGGTGGTATAGCCAAAAGATCTGGTATTAGGAGAAGAAAATTTCAGGGCCAGTTCACCTTGGCAGAGCCAATAGCCTGGCCATCCAGATAAGTGGAAACAGTACAATTTCTTTTCATTTCCTTGGTGACAACCACAGCCAGGTGATGCCACTGACCACAAGTCAGCAGATGGCTACACCTGACCCGAAGCTGGCGTCCTGCAGAAGGCTCAAGGTCATCCTCAGGTTCCATGACATCTGGAAGAGGGCACAAACACCAGACTTTGCATGGGGTACCATACAAGAGTAGCCCAGGACATCTGGGCCTTGTGCCCCGTGAACCCAGCTCTAATCCCCCTCCCCAACAGAAAGTAATGACAGCTATGATTCCCAGAAGCTCACTCTGTTCCAAATACTGTCTTAAAGACTGTTGCAAATATTAACTAACTTCCTTTCCACCACACCCATGTGAGGTAGGTACTGTTTGCATTTTCCATTTTGCCATGCAAAAGTACACAGAAGGCAGGTCATGCACTCAGGTCATGTAATCAGAATTCAAACCTGAGTCAGGCTCTGGATTCCATCAAATGCCAGACTGACTCCACACCAAGGTCCAAAAAGAGAAGGCACTGGGAAGCTATGTGGTGTGTCACAGGAAGCCAGGTATTCTCTCTGGGCCTTCTAGTGTTTTAGTGACACTCTCAGGGCACAAGGAAGAATGGAGGTGAGCTGGAGTAGGGAACAGGATACAGGGAGAAGGAAATAAAGAGGGAAGAGGGAAAAGGAGAGGGAGAGACTCAATCCTGTACATCTCCACTTCAGGCTAATTAATTGCAGGTGAACTTGGAATGCCAGACTGAGTTCTGAATAGCAGGATCATGGCAAGCCACCAGCACCATTAAAAGAAGACTGGGCTTCCTGGCGCTAAAGTTACAACATCAAACACTGACTAGCCTTCTGAATTTGGGCTAAGAACAAATAGATGGGTCTAAGGTTCCTTCAGCTCTGGCAGAGTTGTGTGTCTGCAAAGACTCAGGAGTTGACACAGCCTATCTGAGGACACAAAGCTCTGAGTCTCAGTCCTTCACACCACTCTTCTAAGCCAGGGTTGTGCTTCCAGGCAGATGCAGAGTCACCTCCAAAGTCACACTGGGGGGTTGGGGGGCGGGGGGCTTGTCTAACTGTAAGTTTTAACCTCAGGTAGAGCCTAGTTCATAGCATATACACAAATACTCATAAAACCAGTCACCCAGGGTGGAACTTAAAGGCACTATTTCAAAAGACAAGGAGAAATGAAGGGTCATCAGTCAAGCTTGTCCCAATAATTGCTGACTTAAACCCATCTTCCCCAAGTGCGGGTGAAATCAGCTTTGGGTGCCAACATCTTACCGAGAGGCTGAAACGCTTTCTCTTCTGTAGATACACACAAGGAAGCGTCTTCTGGGCAGAGGCTGATGGAGAAGCAGACAAAGGGCTGCTCAGTCCTGGCCAGGTGGCGAACTAGCGTCAGGAAGTGAAGTGGGTGGCCCTCAGTGACCAGGCCATGCCTGCTGATCAGGAACCAGCAGGAAAAGGTCAGGCCCCCAGGTGGAGGGAATGACCTGGCAGTACCTGGGGTGAGAACACAAGCACATCTTGGGTTTTGCCCTTCCACAGAAATCTATCCCAACTTCTGTGAGTCAGCCCAAGGTTGCCCTATAGTGTGCCAGCACTATGTCTTCCCTAACTCATCAGCCACTTTGCATCAGCCTCACAGGGAAGAATACTCTTGTCTCCATAGTCATACAAGATTCAGTTCTATTCACATGAGGATTTAAGACCAGAATCTCAAAATGCTTCTCTCCAATTCTGCCCCACCTGTTACTCCATGCCCCTTGCTAAGGAATCTAAGAGGAGACACAGCCCTAATTAACAAAACCACTGGGTCCACTGGAAAGCAGATCCAAAGTCTGGCCATGTTCAACATGGGGGAGAGGGGAACTGAAACCCAGCTCAACTGAATCATTTTTATTTTTCCTTATTATTAAAACACCATTTATTGTCAAGCAGGACTGTTTTTCAGAAGCCTACACCTGTTACAAGCAGGGCAGATGAAAATACACAAACACAGAAAGCTTCAAAGAAGGAGTATGATTCATATGCTTTGCTTTAACAGCAATATCCACCTTTCTCTTCAAGTAGCTAGGTCTCCAGAGCAGGTATTCTAAAGGTGTGACTCAGTACAACCCAACTGAATCTTGCAAGGAGAATGCTCTATTCTAAAAAAGCTCATGCCCTCTCACTTCAAAACAAGATTAGTAGTCCATACATGCCCTACTGTCTTCACTGAATAGTCAGAATCAGATTTGCTGTTCTCTCCCCCCAAAAAAACCATGGACTGTGTATAAAAGGGCTCTTCATTGGCCCCTTCTCATAGAAGATCTAGACCTTGACTCTTTGAACAATTGGTGCCTAATTTTCACTTGAGCTCATCTCTACGAAAAGCATATCAAGGTTCAGATCAATCCTCACACAAGTCTAGGAAGATAGGTCAGTTTCTGGCTGCTCATCAAAAAAAAACCCTTTCTTCTCTAGACAGAACCATAAACTAGGATGAGGAAGAGTCCATATTAGCCATTGTCTAGTTTACAAAAAGAAAATGTCTGTAATCCAAGAATGTTACCTAGTCACCCACTGAACCCTTCAGTGCTTATTGAGCCCCTACTGTAAGCAGGACCATGGCTGGGCCTGTGGGACATGGTCAACCAGATGGATGACTCCTGTTCAGATATGCAAGAAAAAAACTGGAAATTTTTTGACATGCCAACTAGAAAGCTACAATCAAGGCCCCCTAATGATTTATTGTCAGGGCAGGGTGAAGACAGCTAAATGAGCCAACTCCCCTACCCTCCAAAAACACCTACCTGTCCCAATCCCTCCGGAGACCGAGTACTCAGTGCTAGCTCCCATCACCGTAGACAGAGTCGGAATAAACAAACACCTGCGAACAGCAAAGTGTGTCAGATCCCTGTAAGACAAGCCAGTCTCCAGCCATGACATCTCTCTGTTCTCTATGCGGTTCTCTCTCCCTCTTAGACCATGAGTCCCTAAGGACAGGAAGTGGCTAATCCCAGTATTCCAGTCCCAAGACAGAGGGTCTGCACCAGATGCTGGAGAGGAGGGCATTGCATAGTGTGGGCACCTCTGGGGAACCTGGCCTATAAAGATGGAGGCACTGTCCCTGCAAAACCACCAAGTACACAGGGTGTCTATGACCCAGACATCTGAGTGATGAGAGCTGATGGACACTATAGTTTTGTCATCCATATTAAAGTTCATCAGTGGCATTAGGAAATTCATAAAGTAGAATTCAAACACGTGAAAGTCAGCCATACCCATATCCTTCAGCAGACATGTCAAATTCCACAAATGACGGAGCCAGAGCTGCCCTCTGTGGCTGCAGGTTGCGTGGGGAAGTCATGGAGATGAGGCTCAGTGCTGTTTGAAGGGCAGTAGTGGAGCCTGCGGACACGCCAGAGGGCCCAAGTTTCACTGCAGCTCTGGAGCTGACATCTGGACTGGCTCCAGAAAGACCCTCTGCAGGTGCTAGTGCTGCTGCCTGTAACCCTAAGGTGCCAAATAAGAACAAAAAGGTGTCTCTGTTCAGCATTCCTGCCCCTCTTCTGACAACAGCCCAGACACTTCTGCAGTAGCCAGAAAGGGGAGAGGGTTGTTCTACAAAAACACTCGGGCTTCCTGACCACCCTAATGGATGCTCTTTGGGCAGGTCTACCAGGGTTCTCAGTTGCTTTTGCTACACTGAGCCCCAGTGACAATCTGCTCTTTGTAAAAACTTCTTCCTTTAATTCCTCTATGTTCCCAGTTACCCCCCTACACACACACACACACACACACACACACACACACACACACACACACACACACACACACCTTCTGTTTTCTGTTGATGTCAATAGATTGTCCCATTAACAGTAACTGGTTGGGGCTTTGCCCTGGCTCTCTGACCCCATACTATCTCACATCAGCCAATCTCCTTGAAAGCTCTTGTCTCCAACTTCTGGCTGCCAGTCCCAGTCTGATACTTTACTTTGCAATTGAGCTTTCAGATCGTAATGTCTGACACTCAGTGTGTCCACTGCTTTCTTTTCTCCAAACTGGTCTCCTATACCAGTATCCTGCCAGGTAGCAGGTCTGAGACTTAGAGCCAAAGGCACCCACCTGATGCTTTAACTTCCTGAACCCCTGACTTACTCAGAGGTAGGAGCTGTGCAAAAAGCCATCACTGCACCTCTGTCCATGAACCTGCATGACCTTATCACTGTGTCTGTGATCTGGATCCAAAGGGGTCAGTCACCATCACCTGCTTTATATGGTGCAACTTCCTTTCAGGTTTGATTTTTTTTTTGAGATTTATTTATTTTATTGAGAGGGTTAATGCTTTATAGCGTAGTCACTGACATATGCATAGGATTTCATTATATACCAGGCCCACAAAATTTTCTCCCTCTCCTCCTTCCCCTTTGCTCCCCCAGAGTCCTTTGCTTTGGTGTAATACACCATGCCCAGCCCATGTTTCACTTTATTCTCTAACTCCCCACCCCTACTTTATTAAGTCCTGCTAATGAGTGAGATCATTTGGTATTCATCCTTCTCTCTCTCTCTCTCTTTTTTTTTTTTTTGGCTTATCTCACTCAGCATGATGTCCTCAAGTTTTATCCAAGAGGATGCAAAGGAGACAACCTCATTGTTTTTCAAGAGCTGAGCAGTAGTCCCACAATTTTTTAGTTGCTCATCATCTCTGGCAATTACAAACTGTGCTGCTATGAAGATTTGATTTTTCTTTGATTAAATCAGATCCCTGTACTTTTCTTCCCCTGCTCCATTGAACAGTAAGCAAAATCATAATTTTAAATGTCTCCTTCCCCTTGTTGTAAGTGATCCTCTACAAGGAATGCATATTTTCTTTATAATACCCGTCAATCTCTTCTCTCCTCCATCCTCACCTGAGCATCCAGATTTCCCTTCAGACACACGAGACGAATTGAGGGTTTTCCTTGCAGCCGATGGAAATGGGCCAAGTCCAAGACTGAGAAACTGTCTGAGCAGCACAACATACAAAAGAACCCAGTCAAAACATTTTATAGATGAAGGTTCCTCTAACTTCATCTGAGCACTTCCTTAGGTTCCAGATTTCCCTGACACCACTTTCTCTGCTCTCACTCCACCTAGAAATTCTTTCCTAGGGGGCCGGGTAGTGATGCACATAGTTAAGTGCATATTTTGTATTTTACTATCCACTGTAAATCATCAACCCCTCCCAATAAAGAAATTAAAAAAGAAAAAATAAAGGCCCCCTACAAGACACAATAAACTGCCCCCCTTTGTCTCCTTCCTTCTCAGGATTCCAGGTTGCTATTCTTCACCCCAACCTCCTGAGAGTTGTCAGGCCCATTTAATCCCCAGCCCTCTCAGCAGGGCGTTTTCCATGGTCTCTCCTTAGTCTTCTGAATATATGTTTTATGCCCACTTTTCCCCATATGGTTTCCCAGCAGTGAGTAGCTCCAGCCATCTCCACCAAGCATCCCTCACAGTACACTCTGCACTGTTCAAAGGACACTTTGATAGCAATCCCCTATCCTTGGACACTGCTAGATTAATGGGAAGGACTATGGACCCACACTCTGTGGACCCACACTCTCGTCCACACAGACTTACAGCTCCTCCCTGGCCTTGAAGTGTCCAGTCCTGGGGAAGGGGTTGGGTAGGTGGGGCTAGGCCCTAGCAAGGAAGGAGGAATCACTGGTACTCCTGATGAGGAGAGCAACCAGAGTTTCACAGCAGCACACGCTACCTTAACACGTCTGGTTCAATGGCTTGGGATGCAAGCTTTTCAAAAATTCTGATGAGGCCCGTGTGCAATGGGCTACTGCTGGTGGCCAGGGTATGGTGACAGGAGGTCATGAGGGTCCTGAGCATCCCTGCTTCACACATGACTTGACGGTTCTTCTCCGATTTCACCAGGGACTGGATGTGAGTGGCTAGGGAGCACTGAATCTCCACGGAAAGCTAGGACATAGCCAAAAGCATGCAATGAGTCACTATAATTAGAACACCTTATAGGAATGTCAGGAGAGATCTCAGCCAGTAGTGTTCACAGGTGCCTCTGTGTGAAGACCCAGAATCAAGCCCCCTGACACCAACTGAGAGCACTGTGCACAGGGGAAGCTTCACCAGCAGTAGGCCTGGTGGTGGCACACCTAGTTGAGAGCATATGCTATAATGCACAAGGACCCAGGTTCAAGCCCCCAGTCCACATCTTCAGGGGAAAAGCTTTGCAAGTGGTGAAGCAGTGCTGCAGATGTCGCTGTTTCTCTCCCTTTCTACTATGCCCTTCACTCTCCATTTCTGACTGGAGTATGGATCAACTTGCCAATACCTATGTCCAGTGGAGAAGCAATTACAGAACCCAAACCTTCCACTTTCTGCACTCCATAATGATCCTAGGTCCATGCTCCCAGATGGATAAAGAACAGGAAAGCTTCCAATGGAGGGGATGGGATGCAGAACTCTGGTGGTGGGAACTGTGTGTCCCTCTTATTCTATGGTCTTGTCAATCATCACTAAATCAATAATAAAAATTTAATTAAAAAATGTCACAAGCAGTGGAGTGGCTCTGTGAGTCTGTCTGTCTCTCCCTCTGTGTCTCTCACCCACAACCTGGAAAAAGAAAAAAATATAGGGACCACCAAGAGCAGTGGAACTGTATAGGTACAAAGCCCCAGGAGGTCCCGGGGGTGAAAAAAAAATGCATCTTGGGACTGATCGGTGGCACACCTGGTAGTGCACATACATAACAGTGTGCAAGGACCCAGGTTCAAGCCCCTGCCCCTATATATAGAAGGGAAGCATCAAGCAGTAAAACAGTGCTACAGGTGTCTCTTTTCCCCTTCTTTTCTATCTCCCCCTTTCCTCTCAATTTCTCTGTGCCTCTATCCGAAGTGAATAATTTTTTTAAAAGAAAAAGATGTATCTTGTGGGTGACTATAATAGGTTCCCAAGTAGATCTTGAATTAGTTGTAGGATAGCAAGACTGCACCCTCTCCAGCCTGTTCTCACTCTATAGATCTAAGAGGCCAATCTATGAAGGGCTGTAAACCTATGGAATCAGTTTGCAGAGAAGCAGTTGACTTAAAACAGAGACTGCAAGCTGGAAGGTGAGAATTTTCTTCTGTTTGGAGATGTGCAATATTTGACTCATTTCAGGTTTAAGCAGTTTCTGAATTCACTGCTGTTATTTAGAAGTGTGGAAATTTAAAGTCCAGATATATGGCCTATCTCAAAAAATGGCAAGAACCGGTCTGACAGGTTTCTAGTCCTATCTGTGCAGAAGCAGATGGACCTGGGATATGATTGCCCTTGAGTGTACCTCCTTTAGACTGACTTCCTCACTTATTAGTCCTGTGTTTTGAGTTTGTACTGCCTGGCATAGATGGTTTTCCAGGGAATACACACCAACAGAAAGCACCCTGCATCACAATAACACACACACACACACACACACACACACACACACCCCTCTATCAAGCAGCAAAGCGCACCCAGGGTACCAGCTAATGTCACACTCCTATGAGAGCCTCACTCTGCCCTGTCAGTACTCAGGTCTCCCAAACATTCTGCCACAGGGACAGCTGTACTTATCCAAACCTACTGGATGGCAAGTCACTCTGTTATCTTCATGTTCTTGGATAACAAATAATATACTGCATAGCAGCAGCTCAGTAGACACTTGAGCCAAATAATACAATGTACTGCTCTTGTAAATTTCCTTTCTTCATAAATAGATAAACCCAAGTCCAAAGGAGGGTTTGTCTGAAGGGCTGGGCAGTGGTGCACTGAGTTAAGTGCATTATGTGGATGAACTAACACAAGGACCCTGGTTCGAGCCCCCACTCCCCTATCTGTGGTGGGGACACTTCACTAGTAGTGAAGCAGGTCTGTGTCTTTCTCTCTGTTTCTTTCTTTCTCTCTCTCTCTTTCCCTCTCTCTCTCTCTTTGTTCCCCCTCTCAATTTCCCTATGTCTTATGGAATAAAATCGAAGAAGGAGGAGAAGAAGAGAAAGATAAGAAGGAGGAGGATGGAGAAAAAATAGCCACCAGAAGCAGTGGATTCATAGTGCCAGCACCAAGCTCCAGTGATAACCCTGGAGGAGAGAGAGAGAGAGAGATCATCTGATAGAGTGAATATTTTACTATTCTCACTCTGAGTCCCCAGTACCACGTGAGCACCATACACAGCACCAAGGGAAGACTTTATGAATGGTGGTGTGGTTGCGGTGTCTCTCCTTCTCTCTGTTTCTCTCTATCTCCCTCTCTGTCTCTATCTATAACTGAAAGGAGGACAAAACCCACTGGGAGTAGTGGAGTCATGCAGGTACAAGGGCTCATACGCATTAAAAAATTAATTAGGGTGGGAGTAGATAGCATAGTCATTATACAAAGAGACTCTCATGCCTGAGACTCAAAAGTCCCAGGTTCAATCCCCCCCGCACCACAATAAGCCAGAGCTGTACAGTGCTTTGGTGTTCCTTTCTGTGTCATTCTCTCTCTCTGCATCTCTCTCAAAAATAAAATAAATAAAACACTTGTTAAAAATTAATTAAATAAATAAAAAGAAAACCCCACAAGACTTCTCAACCCTGTAAGGATATAGGAAAAAAAAATTTTTTTTTAACTTCACACTACTTCATTTTTAGGAAAACACTACATTACTACCTGTTGTCATTAACCAGAAGAAAATTTAAAAGGATTTCATGACACAAGTGAAAAAAACTCAAAAAGCACCAGTGTTTTGTAGTGGCCACTAAGAGAAGGCACGCACAGAAGCAACTCACCAAGGTCTGGCCATGGGCATCATTTTCTGTGGACTGCCTCTTGGTCAGATTATTGTTGTTACTCTGCAATGAGTGCTAATTATGTTATGCTTGGCAGTTTACTCATAGGGCCTGGGACACTCAAAAACAACTCTGTATAACTGGAAGGAGTTGCATCTCACTCTGTGACATTTCAGCTCAAGTAAGAGATGTACTTGGAATGTCCTACTCTTAGATATAAGGCAGCACCTGTACAGCTATGGCTTTGGGGTGTGTATGTGTGTAAGGGAAAAGATCTTTTACAAAATCTTTTAGATATGTCCACATTCTCTTTTACTGTTATGTAAGATGTTGTCTGAAATGAGAGGGACACCAGTTAGATCTTAAATTTTCCTGTAGTGGCCTCACCCAGATCTCCTTTTCTGAGTGAGTGTAGCCATCACAGAAGTGTACACCTTCTCTAGAAGACAGTTCTACCTTAACTGTGTGCTCCCACACCCAGGGACTAAGTACCTTCCCCAACTTATGCATGCGTACCTATATACACAATCAGCATGTGCAGGCAAAATTACACATGCTTGCACACATACATTCGCATTCACTCTTACTCATGCAAACACACATGAACAAGCCTGCAGGCATCCATACGTGCCCGTGCTTACACGTACTTAAATATGTGCACACACTCATAAAATTTTATGCACATGAAGACACGCACACACTTCCACACACAAAAAACGCACACTAGACTGCTGTCTATGAAGTTGTACTGTGCAGATTCTTTGGTTCATTTAATGCTTTAGAACCTCACTTCATCTCAGGCTGAAACTAGACATCAGCTGACAACAAACACAACCTCACTCAGCTCCTTCCCCTGCCCGATCCTGCTCAACCACTCACCTGCTCTGAGTCTTTCCATTTCAATCCCAGTCATGCATGCCTCTGTCTTAGGCTCTACACCCAGGGAATCCAACCTGAGGCCCTGGCATGATTTTCACTCTGTGTGTCATTAAGTTGTACCCAGAAGGGCCTGCACCCTGCCTTCCCTCTCTGCCACTCAGCTCAAAGCAAGAAAGGAGCTTCTACTCTTGCCTTGAGTTTTCCCTCTCCTAGAACTTGGCATATTTGCTAACTGCACTCTTTTAATTTGGGGTGAGAGTTGGGGAGACAGTCTGTATGAAGCAAGATGCAAAAATAACATCACAATGTATTATTAATAAGGATTAGAAAGAAATGTCTACAATCTCTGGGTTTTATTACCAGCACTTCACTTATTGCTTTAGGGACTTTTGGTTTTCTTTTTTGCTTTGTTTTATTTGCCCTTACTTTTTTTTTTCAATAGCACAGGAATACTTAAAATATAAATATGCAAAAGAAAACAAAAGAAAGGGAAAAAATATTTTAAAAGGAGATAAATGCTGATCTTGTCTAATGAAGCCACAAGTTTACTCCAAAATTGCCCACTACCCCATAATGGAGGAGGGAAAATTGATCGTCCTCATTATCACTGCAGCTCTGTCAATACCAATATTGCCTTGTTTTGAATAAAATGTGCTGTTTTTTTCAATGTTGGTTCCAGTAAAGTGGGGTTTTAGTGAAAATATGAGTAGTAGCAGGAAACCAGTCTGGTTTCTCCCCACTACAAATGGATTGATTTTCCTAACGCATATTACTTCCAATGCGAAGAGAGGGGTGGTGGTTCAATTAGGACTCAGTGGTAAGCATGCGGGGTCACCAGGCTGGCCAGCAGGCTGGACCCACAAAGCATATTATCACAGAATGGTTTGCGGGTCAGCCATAAGGAGTTTTCAGATTCTCCACTTAACAGTCAAGTCTGTCCTGTCCAACTAGATATTTTGATTCTCTCTCTCTCTCTCTCCAAATTTCTTTCTTAGCCAAGAGTAATATGGTAACAGAGTAGGGGAGGTGTCTTCTTAAGAGGCATGGACTTTGAGTCCACAGCTCATGTCTGAATTTAATACCTCACCTCGTTGTCCTGACATAAGACATCAGAATAATCAGAGAAATATACCAAAAAATAACTAAGGGCTTTTGTTTAGCTTCTCAAACTTGGCTAGTCAACTTATTCCAAATTCAGTTGAAATGTACCTTACTTTTGGAAGTGAGAGACTAACATTTGAGGGACTTCAACATTTGAGATCAAAGATTGAGTGGTACAGATACATCAAGTCTACACATGTTCTTTATCTGACAAGTTGTTGTGGCTTTTTATCATTGATCACTTAAAATTAGTTCTGTGTATGGGCATGGATCTTCCATTTTGCCACAGGCCTTACCAGTGTTTTCTGGAGCTCTTAACACCTTTGTTGGAAGTCCATGATATGAGTTTAGGTGTAAGAGGGTCCAAATTCCATACAATCAGAACCAATGTCTAGTGTTCTCATTTTCTTGATACACGTGCATAGATTTACAACTAGGACCAAGGTGCATGAGAATACCTGTTCTAATTTTTCAGCTTCTTTTTATGAAATATATTTATATAGTATGTATATATGTTATATATAGGTGTGTGTGTAGTTCTATGATTTATATATCCGCACTTCTGCAATCTGTTATCCAATGAGTACTCCTCCCAACTTCACGCACCTGCCATTTGAACTTTACCTACATCTATTCATGAAATGTAGAACAAGCAGAATGGACCCAGTATTTTCATTCATAAGCAGATACACTTCAGTATCTATTCTCAGTTAATAACTGATTAAAAATATAAAGCAAGTCAGAAAGTTTACCTACAATATATTAGCTGTTAGAACCATTCATATCAGATGTATCTAAGCCATTTCCAGTATGCTGTCTGAATATTCCTCAAACATAGTATAGTTATACAGCCACATAGCCTGAAGGTAGCAAAGCTCCTAGACACTTAATGTCTTTTTTTTTTAAAATAAGAAATTAACAAAACCATAGAATAGGAGGGGTACAACTCCACACAATTCCCACAACCAGATCTCTGTATCCCATCCCCTCCCCTGATAGCTTTCCTGTTCTTTACCCTCTGGGAGCATGGACCCAAAGTCACTGTGGGTTGCAGAAGGTGGGATGTCTGGCTTCTGTAATTGCTTCCCCACTGAACATGGGCGTTGACTGGTCAATCCATACTCCCAGCCTGCCTCTCTCTTTCCCTAGTAGGGTGGGTCTCTGGGGAAGCGGAGCTCCAGGACACATAATGTCTTCACCTTTGATATGAAAGAGGGTTTTCAGTAGCTACTGTTAAGTCATTCATATGCTGAATTTAAACCCTCTTTACATTTACTTACCACACCCTATGCTTCAAGTAGTTTTAATCATGTATCCTACTGTGTGTACTGCTTCCTGCCCAAGTCTACCACTCTGTATCTGAAATTTCCTTATTTTTTTAAAAACCTCTGTTTATAAAAGACCCTGTACCTGAAGAGAGCATCCTTTTGCTGGAGTGTTCTCACTTCTATGATGGTGTGTGAATCAGTGAAAGGACACCTGCAGGCTCTCAGTTAAACACAGAATTCTACTCTCTCTGAGTAAGCATTTAGGTATGCTGTATCTCCAGCCTTGGCAGCGCAACAACTATTTTCTATTTAATAGATTTATGTAATCTATTAATTGATTTAATACCTTCAAAAAATGTATGTGCCATAACCCAAAGTCCAGCAACACAGACTGCCTCAAACCAGAAGGTATTTGGTAGAGATATGGTAGGAGCAGCATCTGGTGGGCACATACTATTTGCCAGACATTATATTAAGTACATTACACTTAAACTCTCTACTATTCCTCTCCATCAATTTTCTAAAGACACACAGCTAATTCTTCTTCTTCTAGCGTTTGCCCTTCTTCCGTAGCCAGTCAACAGCGTCAGGTTGAGCCTGATGTAAAGTTTCGAGACCTTCTTTGAATCTGGAGAGGTGGCAGTCGTTGACTATGTGGGTCATAGTCTGTCTGTAGCCGCAGGGGCAGTTCGGGTCATCTCTGGCTCCCCAGCGATGGAACATGGCGGCGCACCGGCCATGGCCTGTTTGATAGCAATTGAGGAGGGCCCAATCATAACGTGCTAGGTCAAAGCCGGGTTGACACTTGCAGGGGTCTGTGATGAGGTGTTTGTTCTTTACCTCAGCTGACTGCCAACTCTGTTTCCAAGAGACTGGAACAGAGAAGTTCAGTGTAGGCATAGGGGACCAGATTGGGTGAGGAGACGTCAAGCGTTGGACAGGGTGGGCGAAGATATCCGCATATATTGGCAGGTCCGCTAGAGCGTAGATGTGGGAAATGAACTTAGATGATGCCACATACCGACAAATATCTGGCGGGGTGATGTTGCTAAGAACTGGCAGCCATGGAACCGGGGTGGAACGGATGGTTCCAGAAATTATCCTCATGGAGGAATATAATTTGGAATTGACCAAGTGGACATGGGGGCTATGGAACCATACTGCTTCACACAGCTAATGTGGCTGAATGGCACTCCAACCCAGGTCTCATCACCCCCAAAGCTGGTGATTTCATTCATCACTGCATCCATTACTCATAAGGAAGGGATCTTAGTATCTCATACAAGTCATACACTGATGGTCTCCAGAAGCACTTTACTTAGCAGACATAGTTTGATTTTGTTTCTGTATAATTTCTCCCTAGTTGATGTGAGTGGTTATAAGTAGGGCAAATGTCCTTCTGTAAAGTCACAGGTCTTAGGACACCTTCTGTTTGCTCCTAGCTTGCTGAACGCATTTGTTTTCTTTACCTGTCTCCAAAATATTAGGTCTATAGATTTCGTGATCTAAGCCAGATCTGAGTAGGGAAAATTGAGGTACAGAGAAAAGAACTGAGCTATGTAAGTTACATAAACAATGATAATAAAGGGAACTAAAAAGGCAAGGTCGCCTGATGATTGGACTGGAGACCACCCTATCCAAGTTGAACTTCCACTCCCCCATGCTGTGCTCACTAAAGCTTGCCTCTGATTCTCTTCATCTCCATGCAAATTATCTCTATGGTTCCATTTAAGAGAGTAGCCTAAAATGTCACCTGGATTTTGATTAGGATCCTGGATATTTTTTACTGAAAAATAATATAGTTTGTAGAATTAAGTTCAGTACAAATTAACACAAGAGAGGCTGGGTGGTTGTGTACCTGGTTGAGTGGACAAGTTACAATGCCCAAGGACCCTGGTTCAAGCCCCCATCCCCACCTGCAGGGAGGGAGGCTTCACAGGTGGTGAAATAGGGCTGCAGGTATCCCTCTGTCTCTCTTCCTTTTTATCTTCCTCTTTCCTCTTTATTTCTCTCTGTCTCTATCCACTAAACAAATAAATAAAATATTAAAAAGTAAATGAGAAAATCCAACAATGTTTAGAACTTATTTTTATAAAAACTTAAGTGTTACTTTATGTATTTCACAGAGACAGAGATAAATTGTTAGCGGAGGGAGAGATGGAGAGGAAGAGATTCAGAGAGACACCTGTAGCAGTGCTTAACTGTTCAAGAAGCCTTCCTCCCTTGCAA
This sequence comes from Erinaceus europaeus, assembly GCF_950295315.1. NCBI lineage: Eukaryota > Metazoa > Chordata > Mammalia > Eulipotyphla > Erinaceidae > Erinaceus > Erinaceus europaeus. The sequence goes on along the minus strand of NC_080162.1, from coordinate 96,331,375 downwards.
GCCAGGACCAGGGTCTTTGCACATTGTAACATATAAGCTCAACCAGATGCACCACTGCCAGGCCTCCATATTCAAAATTTCTGATGTGTTTTAGTTTAACAGTACAAGAGTCATGCTTTATTAATTTTCTCATTGGAAGAAATAGCTCTTTTCATATAGCCTTCTGTTACACAAAGTTATCCAGGGATATTAATGCTGTCAATATTTTCATTATTTGAAATCCGTATTATTAGTTCAATGTGTTCAAAATATACACAAATTCAAAAAAATGGCACCCTTGTCCAAACTGAGGCACAAATGAGTTCATATAAAAATGCAGCTTCAAGCCCTATCATCTTTCTGTTCCATCATACTATTGTAGCAGGGTTTCAAGGCAGTAGAATGAGAAATGTACCCAACTATGATTAGAGATGCAAATAATCTCTAAAATGCCCAGGTCCAATCATGTCCTAGCTTTTCAATAGCCTGAAATGGCTATGACCTCTTTACAGGAAAAAAATAAACTACTCTACCTATAGACCCTCAAATTCACATTTTAAGTTCCTGTGACATTTGTCTCTGAATCTCCAGTAGCAACTACTAGGTGTTGAATATGACACACTGGCTTCTCCAACACAAAGTTCCACTTCTATTAAACTAGATTTCCTGTTCTCTGAGTTATAGGTTGCCACACAAAAAGAAAACACCCTCCCTGCTAAAAACTGGACCTTTATCCAGGTCACAGCCCTGTTGTAAGCGGAGTGGTGCTAGGGATCACAAAATCCTCCCAGTACCGGTCAGAGTTCTTACCTACAACCATGTTCCCAAAGCAAGACTCTTATGGTTACTGACCCTGCTGAACAAGGAAAATATCTTTCTTCCCAATTAGTTATTTCTTTCTGGAGCCAACTCAGCTCTAAGAGAACTAAGCTGGACTCCATTTTCACTTAGTGTTTTAGTCAGCAACATTCGCTGTAAAGCTCCTGTAGTCAAGTGTTAATACTGGTGATGACAGCAAAGGGGGAAAAAAAAGAAACCTCGCTAGATTCCAAGAGCAGTTGCAGTATTTGCACATTAAAGGGGAGAAGACACCTCTTGGTTGTGAACAGAATAGATTTAATGTATCCACAATCAGGAATAAATTAGGAAACACCATAAATGTAGTTACACGAAATATTCCTTCTAAAACGACATCTACACCTTGGGAAACCATTGATTTCTCATCCATATGGTAGGAAGAACATCAAAGGAATGTAAAATGGGCAAGAGTGCAGAAAATGCTTTGAAGCATTGGCAGAACTAAAGGGAGAGTGGGTTGGAGCTCACAGTCGATCTTTTTAGTAACACTGCCATCTACTGAGATGCCAGCTGCTTCTGCACCAATATCTGCAGTCCAGCAATAGTCTCATTTCACCGTTCTCTTCTGTGGTCTCTTCCCTTGTTTGATTTACTATTCTCTGGATGTTAAAAGGTTTTTCCACTCCCTCTCAGAAATTAATTACTATAATTAACCAACCTTTAATAGCTGCTGATTTGGCAGCTGCAAAAAAATACTTGCGAAAATGCATCCATACATTTCATTTGCATATCTGAGAGACAGTGAGGGAGAAATAGACTTTTCCTAATTTACTTATTGTGACCTGAATAGAGAAAAAGGCATCCTACCCAGAGGAACTTCCATGTGCATTCTTAACTTGTCCAGTTAGCCATCACACTAATATGACAACTCTGAGTTTTTCCTCAAACTCAGCTTTATCCACAGAGTTGTCTTGTGTGTAGGGATGGTAATGGCCATACATCACTGCATCAATCTGTTAGCTTTGGAGTTTTGCACACTGTGTCCTTCAGCACCCATCTGACTATTAAGAACACCCAAATCATTGACTTGGTCATTCTCATTGCAACTTCATTGCTTTAGACAAACTATAATCAAAGATTATAATTAGATGGTTATACTCAGAAAATGTTCAATAATTGGACTGCCTGATCCTATATTCTCCAAAAGCCACAAAGATGAGAGACCTGCTCATCAAACACATCTTGGCTTTGTACCTGGTGTGTGTTTCAAATGTTTCCTCACCAGTCCCACATGCTACAGGCATCCCTCATCCCAAATACCAAGGCAAAGAAATGAAAGCCCCAAACTTTAGTTTATTCACTGATTTGACTTAGGAGTCAAATATATTTTATCCATGAGTTATATGCTTAAGCTAACTACAGCAGCTGGTGTTAAAGACAGTCCTTAGTAATTCCCTCTCTTGTACATACATCAGTCCAAAGAAGTCACAATGAATGGCCCAATCCCTTCAAACCCATGAGGGGCAGAAGAAAACAAAACCCTGGTGTTCTTGCCTAAATTTCATGCCCATGGAGCCATGAGAAAGAGCAGTATGGTTATTCTTAACTTAGCAGCAGTTGGTTAAAACACAATATAAATTAAAGGGGTAACTGAACCCATATTGTCCTAATCTACAGATTTTCTACAAATTTACAAAAAAAAAAAAAAGAGCATCCCATCCCACTGACTGTAAGTTGTATCCATCATCATCGGTCTGGTAATCACTTCATCAACATTTTCTAGGTTTTCAACTACAAAGGGACATGTAAACTTGCTATCAGGTTACCTCTTCTTTCACATGGAAATCAAATTCTATACAATTTCCTTAAAGAAAACTGCTCCCTCACACACATAATTAAGGTTTGTATTCTTTTATTTAACTTCTCTCACTGATTAAAAGGGTTAATAGTATTTTCACTAGGTCATTGTCATTTTTACACTGTGATAACTAGTACCAAGTAGTTGTCTTTTTTTTTTCCTAAAGTGTATCACCTTCATTTTAACTCCAAGACAAAAACTGAACCTGCATACGTTTACTGCCACAACCACCACTCCACACACCCCATTCTTTCTGTAAAGAATTCTGCTGTGCAAAGGAAATATCAGGGGGCCAGGTGGTAGTGCACCTAATTGAGTGCACATGTTACAATATGCAAGGACCCAGGTTCAAGTCCTTGGTCCCCGCCTGCAAGGGGAAAGCTTTGCTTTGTGAGTGATGAAGCAGTGCTGCGAGTGTCTCTCTCCCACTCTATCACCCCTTTTCCTCTTGATTTATGGCTGTCTCTGTCCATTAAGTAAATAAAGATCATTTAAAATTTTGGTAAAAAAAAAGAAAGAAAGAAATATCAGAAGATCTAGCACCAACTACGTATGGACAGAGTTAATATCAAATGCACCAACTGGGAATCTCTTCCCTTCCCTTTTAATTCCTCTCCAGCTGCCTTCAGCAAGTTTCTTCTCACCTGGTTAATTCTCTCTCTCTCTCTCTCTCTCTCTCTCTCTCTCTCTCTCTGAATTCTGATTAAATGTAACTGCCAAGGATCATTTTCTCTGACCTCTGTCCCTTCCAAGCTAGCTCTAATTAGTTCTTCCCCCCACCTCCATTTTCATCATTCTTTTACTAGTTATGATTTGTCATGTGAGTTTATTTATTTAATTCATCTGCACCTTCAGGACCTCCCCAGTCCTCATCAAGGATGTCCACTCCATGGAAAGCACCATTTGGCTAACCTGCACATTCTTGGCAGAGCACCAAGCCAAGATGGTAGTCAGCAGACAAATCCACTGTTCCTAGAGGCCACTGTACTATCAATGTCCCATGTGGGACATACCATGAAAGATTTGTCAATGAAGGGTAAATCATTCTAGTTGCTGATTTTCTTTTACTGTTGTTGTTAGAAGGTTGCTTTGGCAACAGAAACAGAAGTAATCTGTTTAAAAAAGTCTTGGAAGAGTATATGCAGAACCTAATCAAAGTCTTTGCTATTCCCTCAGGGGGTTCTTTACAAGAGTTGCTCTGCTAATGCAGGGTACTGAGTACAAAGGCAGAAAGAAAAAAATTGAGCTATTTGAAGAATGAGCTGGGGGTGGGGGTGACAGTGGCATACCCGCTTAAGCACATAAAGTACTATGCACAATGATAGGTGTGAGGACCCTAGTGAAGCAGGTCTGCAGGTGTTTCTCTGTTTCTCTCCCTCTCCCCTCTCAATTTCTCTCTGTCTTGTTGAATTGGGGGAAAAAAGGAAAAGAAAAACTGGCCACTAGAAGCTGTGGATTCATAGTAAACAAAACAAAACAAAACAAGAAAAGGCAGTTGACATTGTAAGCACAACTTTGACTCCCAGCATCACATTTGACAGAGTGATGATCTGGTTTTCTCTCAAATAAGTAAGCAAATACATATTTGAGGAAAGAAGATCAACCAAATGAAAAAAAAAAAATCTCACGTATTCATCAGGAGGTACCTGGGGGTGGTCTTCATGGTACAGCCGAGGTAGCAGCCTCACCATGATGCACAGGATGCCGGGGTGCATGATCACAGCTTCACCTTCATCCAGCCTGCAGAGAGAGGGAATGGGGTGTCACACTTGGCACTCCTAGTCTCTTGAGCTTCTCTTGGAACTCTCTGGATCTTTCTGGCACAAAACATTAAAAATATCCTCTGACAAGCACCTTTTTTTTTTTTTTTTTGCCTCCAGGGTTATCAGGACTCGGTGCCTACACTAATACAAATCCACTGTTCCTAGAGGCCATTTTTCCCATTTTTGTTGCCCTTGTTATTATTGGATAGGACAGAGAGAAATCGAGAAAGGAGGGGAAAGACAGAGAGGTGGAGAGAAATATAGACACCTGCAGACCTGCTTCACCACCTGTGAAGTGACTCCCCTGCAGATGGGGAGCCAGAGGCTCAAACTGGGATCTTTACGCCAGTGCTTTTTCTTTGTGCCATGTGCACTTAACCTGCTGTTCTACCACCTGGCCCCCAGACAGGCACTTTTTATCTCTATGGCCTTTATCTTAATTTTCACCAGTTGCACAGTGGTGCTGACAACATCAATGTTCTTTCATAAAGACAGAACAAAACTTGTGTGCACTCAGGTGTACAGAATCTGGCACATTGATGGTGATCACTGTAGGTTAGATCCCTGGACCTCCTCTTGCCAGACAGGAGATGGAAAGCTGTCATTTTTACTTTGAACACACACACATACACACAAGTACTTCTGAATTCCTTTAAGACGAAGCAAGTATACTACTTCACTCCCTAATGCAACTAAAAGTCCAAATAGAACACAAAAAGAGCTCTCTGAAAGCTCTGAAAAGTAGTTAAGAGCATAAAATTATACCTAAATAACCATTGTGTGAATTTCCTAGGACAATCCTAAATCTGCCCTCACAGAAAGTCTAAAACCCACGTATGGACTCTGTGCCAGATGATACACAACAGAGCTCCAGGAGGAAGCCTCCACTGCTGGTCTAGACATTTGAAAGGAGGCTTCTACACATCATAGAGCATGAAACAGGTCTCATGGAATTTTTTTTCTTAAGTATCTCTATTATTTCTCAACCCAACTGCAATCCCACAGTAGCAGAAATGGAGCAGCAGAAAGGCAGGTGTCTGAAACTTATAAGGAGTAAACTCAATCACCAAATATATATATGGTCCCAAGAAGCCAGATGCTGATATTTTAGCAGCCAACAGTGTTTTTGAAGGGTCGCCTGTCTGGGTCCAGAAATAGAGAGCAGCCCTTCTAAAACACTAATCCCATCATGTCTCAGCCTTGTCCAAAGACTTCCAAAGCAGCACACTACCTATGGGGTAAAAACAAAACGAGCAGGCAGGACCTGACTCATTGTCCTCTCCACCTTCACCTCCAGACATGAGCTGTGGGTTGGTTTGTCAAGAAGTGTAACATCCACCCCAGGTAAGAGAATCTAGTAAATTCTCCCAAAAGATCTGCAGAGGACTAATCACAAATGCTGTTATTATTTGTCAAAGTCCACTTTTGTGTGTGTGTGTGTGTGTGTGTGTGTGTGTGTGAAGAGGGTTTGTACTGTACTTGGAAGAAGGGCATGATGTTTGCTTTGTATGAGTGTGGTGTGCAGGCATATGTGATATGTACAGTGTATTTTATAGGCATGTGGCATGTGTATATGTGTGCATGCTGTATGTGAGCTGTGTGGTATTACTGTGTATCATATGAAATGCATGGTGTGCCTGGTATGGTTATGATGTGAGGGGGCTGTGGTATGTATGTTCATAAGAAATTATATGTTTTGTATTTTGAAAATTACATCTGTGCTTTGGGAATTCCATAAAAAGTAACTTCTGTATTTGTAAATAATGTTACTTAAATTGTGGCTGCTCAAGGGGGCTGGAAAGATAGTTCAACCAGTGGAGTACAAGCCTTGCCATGTGCTCAGCCCAGGATGGAACCCCAAGATTAACAGGGACCTATGGCACCTGGGAAGTTCTAGTGCTATGGTATCTCTATCTTTTTTTAATGTATTTTTCATTTGTTTGTTTACTGGCAGAGCACTGCAAAGCTCTGGCTTATGGTAGTGTAGAGGTCTAAACCTTGCAGCCTCAGGCACAAGCCTCTTTTTGAATAATAACTATGCTATCTCCCCACCCCGGTATCACTATCTATTAATTATATGTATCTATCTATTTATCTCTGTCTTAATGAGAAAAATGTTGGCACAGGAGTATCAGAGTTGCATGCAGGTGAGACTCCCACTCTGCAAAAAAAAAAAAAAAATGTAGTTGCTTTATAAATTAAGCCAATGGGGAGTAGGGTGGTAGCGCAATGGGTTAAGCGCAGGTGGCACAAAGCTCAAGGACCGGCATAAGGATACCAGTTCAAGTCCCTGGCCCCCCACCTGCAGGGGAGTCGCTTCACAGGCGGTGAAGCAGGTCTGCAGGTGTCTATCTTTCTCTCCCCCTCTCTGTCTTCCCCTCCTCTCTCCATTTCTCTCTGTCCTATCCAACAACAATGACATCAATACCAACAACAATAACTACAACAACAACGAAAAACAACAAGGGCAACAAAAAGGGAAAATAAATACAAAAATACATATAAAAAAATTAAGCCAATGGATGTTGTGGAGAACAGCTATGAGCACTAGGAAAGCATTATACCATCTCCACTCCTCAACACACAATAAGTCCCAAAGTAGATACTATTACTATCCCTGTATTCAATCCAAGAAATTAAATCAGTGCCAAGGGCTCAGAGGCTGCATGAGTGAAGTCCTGAATTTGATCTCCAACACCACATGCACTGGAGTGATTTTCTGGTCCTCTCTGTTTCCCTATTTTCCTACCTCAATAAATAGTTCAAAAGCAGTGAGAACAATATTTTTAAAAGGAAGAAAAGGTGTATTGCACCAAAGTGAAAGACTCTAGGGTGGGGATGGGGGTTTTCAGGTCCTGAAACATGATGGCAGAGGAGGACCTAGTGGAGGCTGTATTATTATGTAGAAATGTTATCATGTATAAACTACTGTATTTTACTGTTGACGATAAACCGTTAAAGAAATTTAAAAGAAAGGAAGAAAGAAAGGAAGAAAGGAAGTAAGAAAGAAAGAAAGAAAGAAAGAAAGAAAGAAAGAAAGAGAAAGGAAGAAAGAAAAGGAAGCCCAGAGTAAGAAAGTAACAAACCGGGGCCAGATGGAGGAGCACCTGGTTAAGTGCACACATCACAAAGCTTAAGGACCTGGGTTCCAGCCCCTGGTCCCCACCTGCACGGGGAAAGCTTCCCGAGTGGTGAAGTGGGATTGCAGGTGTCTCTCTGTCTCTTTTCTTTTCTCTATGCCCCTCTCAATTTAGTCTCTATGTCTCTATCCAATAATAAATAAATTAAAATATTTTTAAAAGAAAGTAACAAGCCCAAGGAACACAGCCAATAAGTCATAAAGTACACAGGCCTGAATCCAAGGTCTATATCCTCTATCCTCTTCCCCAGAGTCTGGGATCATTTTTCATAGAAAAGATTAAGTCAAGTGAATAATCCAAGGAGATCTAGGGTGTTGATGGAGGGCAGAGATGAACACTCTATGTCCCATTCCCAGCCCACTGTCTGCCCTTTACCCCATAGACTCTCTCAGGCAGATTGGGGTTTCACTTCTTCTGTAACCATTAGGGAAGGTCAAAAGTTATGGTTTTTTTTTTTTTCTTTTAATGGGGGGATGCTCTATTTATGAAATATGAGTCATACATTAAAAATTACTCAATGTGAAACCAGGATGACATCCAAAATAGGAATTATCTATAAAAAAAAAAATTGAGGCTGTGGGGGCTGGGTGGTGGTATACCCAAACTGAACGCACATATTACAGGGCACAAAGATCTGGCTTGGCGCAGGAGTGGGGGAATGTTTCACAAACAGTGAAGCAGGTTGGCAGATGTCTATCTTTTTCTCCCTCTGTCCTGACTAATAAAAAAAGGGGGGTGGGAGAAAGGCGGGAATGGCTGCCAGAAGCACTGGATTTGTATTGTCACCACCAAGCCTCAGTGTTAACTTTGGTAATATAAATAAATAAATAGGATTTTATATATCATCAGGGCAGCTTGGACCATTCCTACTCATAACCACAGAATGTGAGCTCAGATTTATAGGGATGTAGAGGTCACATAGGCTCTTAAGCTGAATATGGGCCCCAGATCACATCAAATCAATGGGGTTTATAGTCAACAATATTTATACACCTTTCCTGATCCAGTTTTCTGGTCCTTTTTCCAGCCATGACAGCAACTCCCCAGACAATAACTTAGATCCACCAGCATACCAGATGTCAGACTCAGAAAAAAAAACAAAAAACACTAATATAGTCATGGGCCCTTTGGAATATAACTAAAATAGGCCTACTAACCATCTACAAAACAGAGACTCCCCCAACTCTTCATCTGAACTATTCCAGCCTCTAGGTTCATGATTAGTCAACAGTTTGCTCTGCTTTATATCTTAACTTTTTTTCAGCCACCAGGTTCCAGATGCTAAAATGATGACAACTGGACTTCCCTGGGGAGACAACCCCACTAATGTGTCCTGAAGCCCCCACTTCCCCAGAGCCCTGCCCCACCAGTGAAAAAAAGAGACAGGCTGGGAGTATGGATTGACCTCTTAACACCCATGTTCAGCGGGGAAGCAATTACAGAAGCCAGACCTTCTACCTTCTGCACCCCATAATGACCCTGGGTCCATACTTCCAGAGGGATAAAGAACAGGAAAGCTATCAGGGGAGGGGATGGGATATGGAGTTTTTTGGTGGTAGGAATTGTGTGGAGTTGTACCCCTCTTATCCTATGGTTTTTGTCAGTGTTTCCTTTTTATAAATAAAAATTAAAATAAATAAATAAATAATTGAGGATGATACCATCTACAGGTTAGAGCCCGAATATTAAACTATAGGTTGATTGTCAGAACATTTGACAAACCATCACCACGATAGAGGGAGTATCAAGAAAAAGCAAGAAGGGGGGCTGCATGGTGGCACACCTGGTTGAGCACACATGTTACAATGAGCAAGGACCCAGGTTCAAGCCCCCAGTCCCCACCAGCTGGGGGAAAGTTTCATAAGTGGTGAAGCAGTGCTGCAAGTTTCTGTTTTTCTCTATATATATCTCCCCCTTTCCTCTCGATTTCTGGCTGTCTCTACCCAATAAATAAAGATAATAATAAGAAAATTAGAAAGAAAGACAAAAAGAGAGAAAGAGAGAAAGGAAGGAAGGAAGGAAGGAAGGAAGGAAGGAAGGAAGGAAGGAAGAGAGAAATAAAGGGAGAAAGAAAGAGCAGGAAGAACTTATAGAGATAGGACTAAAAGGGAGAGGAAGAGGTTTAGGAGGCAAACCTGAACTCAAGATCTGGTTCTACCACTTGCTACACGTACATGTGGCTTTTAGCCGTGTTACTTATCCTGTCTTAACATCAGTTTCTTTATCACTAAATTTTATGATTTGGAAAGGAATTATATGAAAAATAAGTCTTCAGCACTCACCCCCAGAAACATTCAACAAATGACTGTTTCTTTTTATTACTCAGTACCACTTACTAAGTTGCCTGAGGTTGGCAAATACTTCCCTGCCCATCACAAGCTGGTAGAATAAATTGAACACACTTCAACACTGAGACCCTAATTTCATCTACATGCTATCTAGATGTGCAGGGCAAAGATCTCCTCAGGGAGCACTTCTGGAAGAGAAATCTGGAGCCCCAGGAAGGGAATTCTCTCCAGGACAAAGAAAAAAGAAGGGGGTCTAGAATCCATCCATCACCTGCCTTACAAAGGCAGCTGTTACCCTCTGAGGCATCCCCTTGTGAGCAGAGAGACAGAGTGGCCATGATGATGATGGGCTTCGTGGACCTGGAACAAGAAAGTCCCAGAGCAAGATTCACTATCAAGATTCATAAACTACACACAGAAGCAAGGAACATTCACTGGCTGCCATAGAAACAACTGTCTGCATAATCAGTGTCTCAAAAGACAGAGAAAAAAATTATGATGATTCGTATATCTGAATAAACAAAAAAAGAGTTACAAAGTAATCAAGTGTGTTTGAGAAAGAACCAAGTAACCTGTCTCTAAGTGTAAAACAAAAGCAGTGAAATTAAAAATTCAATACCTAAGTGACTAGACTAAATGGCTAACAGGCAATTAAATGAGTTGGAAGAGAGATCAAAGAGAATTTCACAGAACACAAGATAGATGGAAAATGTGAAATAGAAGTTAAGAGGCATATATGATAAAAAATATATATCTCATTATAGAGTTCTGGGAAAACAACAGAAGATGAGGAAAAGGTCCATTTTTTATTAAGAAGAATATCCACAAGTCATGAATGACATCATCTATCTTCAGGAATTCCAATTAATTTCAAGTAGAATAAACTTTTAAATTCTTGAATTTTTAAAAATATTTATTTGTTTATTTCCTGCTTGTTGCCTTTGTTGTTTTTGTTGATGTCGTCGTTGTTGGATAGGACAGAGAGAAATGGAGAGAGGCGGGAAAGACAGAGGGGGAGAGAAAGATAGACATCTGTAGACCTGCTTCACTGCCTGTGAGGTGACGCCCCTGCAGGTGGGGAGCCGGGGGTTCGAACTGGGATCTTTACGCCAGTCCTTTCGCTTTGCGCCACATGCGCTTAACCCATTGCGCTACCGCTGGACTCCCAGAATAAACTTTTTAAATAATCAATAGATCAAGCATATTATAGTAAAACTGCAGAACAAAATGGTGAAAATTCTTAAAAGCAGTCTCAAAAAAAGAGACTGAAATGCATCAAAAATGCAACTGATTTTTCAGTCATGTCAATAGTAGTCCATAGGTGAGAAAGGCCCCTTTATAAATGCTGTGAGAAAGTAACTGTCAACCAATAATGTGTGTTGAGTTAAACTATCTGTTAGCAATTAGGGAACAAATAAAGACAAAATCAAGTGAGTTGCACCAAGTTACAAAAAGACCCTTACTAAAGAAAGAGCTAATGGATATCTACTGACAGATGGAAATTAATCCCAGAAGAAAAGGCATTTGTGTAAGAATGATGAGCACAGCATTGAGAAGTATGTAATTAAAGCTAAATTAACACTGCATAAGACAATAATAACATGGGGCCAGGCAGTGATACATCAAACTGAGTACATATGTTACAATGTGCAAGGGCCTAGGTTCAAGCCCCCAGACCTCATCTGCAGAGGGGAAACTTCACTAATGGTGAGAGCTGAAGCAGTAGTCTCTCTTTCTCCATCTCTATCTCTCCTTCTTCTCTCAACTTCTCTCTGTCCTATCAAATAAATAGATAAATGTTTTACAAGACAATAATAAATGTCTTGTCTCACTGATGGACTAAAATTTAGAATTAAAATAGTGGGCAACAACAATGTATGATTTAAAAATCCTAATAATATAAGGGCTCGAGATCTCTATACATTAATTGGAAAAGAGAATAAAGAAACAGCAGCATAAACTGGTAAACGATACTTAAACATTATGAGATGCCCTCTAAATTCGCTCAGGATAACCGCTAGAAGACTAATCAGAGAGTGTTCAAGTTCCAAACCAGGATATGGGGGACAAAATTTAAAATAAGACAAAAATTATTAAGTTTGAAAGAAAAGACAAAAGAAGTAGAAGCCATTTCAAATAGATTAGAAATTATAAAAATGTAAACAAGATACATATTCTAGTAAAAAATAATTATTAAGAAAAAATAAGGTTATAAAGCAAAATGCAGCAAAAAATTGTTCTTTACTATCTATAAGAGAAAAAATAAAAACAAGTTTTTTTCAGAAATTTTTTTTAAATACTGGAAAAAAAAAACTATTCAAAAGAAAACTAGCATAGCCTTATCAGTATCAAAGGATTATTATAAAGGAAAATGTACATATGGAGATAAATTCATTATTATAAAATTTTGATTCCACAAAATTACATTAAAATATAAGCACGTGAGTTAATATCTCCAGGAGGAACTTGCATGAAGTTTTAAGATACATTATTGTAATGGAAGATATTTAGCCTACCATAGTAACCGATAAGTCAAACAAATTAAAACATCTTAAAATCTGAAGAAAAGAACTGGCAAGTTTGATACAAAGAATATAAATAGAACACTGAATTTAACAAATGGAAGATATGTATCCTTCTCAGGTACACATGGAATATTTATAAACATTTATTACATAGATATAGGAAGGGGACATTGTAAAGGTCAACTAATTTTAAAGGTTTAATACCACACAGTCCTCTTCTTTGATAATGACAAAATTGGAAAGCAGTAACAAAAAGATAATTCAACTGTTGCTCTGAAACCCTGGAAATTTAAAAATCACAAAATACTCAAGTCTAATTGTCTCCTAACATTTTAAGAAACAGTATTAAACAAAACTGAAATCATGATGCAACTCAAATAGTTCAGATGAAATTTATATTTTAAAAGAGGGCTGAAGATTAAAACCCTAATAGAAAAATTTAAGTATACTAGAAAAAGGCAAAGAAATAAAAAGTTATAACAAAAAAAAAAAAGATAAAAAAGAAACAAATAAAAATTTACATGTAGTAGACAGGAAAATTTAGTTGAGCATGGCTAGATTAATAGGACATAGTAATGATTAAGACTGTCAGAAAAATTCTAGGGGAGACTGAGCAGAGATGCAAGTAAATGACATTAGAAGGAAAAGGTTACCGAGATACTATGGCTAGTCTTATGCTGATAAATTGAAATGCAGATGGAATGGAAAAACAAATGTGAAAATTAACTTGAAAAGAATAAATGGAAAACTGTTCTTGTAAGAGTTCACTTTCCCCTAAGAAAACATCAGGTTCATGAAATTATACTGTTAAGTTCTTTCACGTATAATTAAGAATCTGAAAATGTAACCCTTACATAAACTCTTCCAGAGAAAAGAGAAGGAAAACATGTCAAACTCATGTTATGGGAACTTAAATTTTATTGTAAAAAAATACTCAAGAAAGAAGTGTGAAAGGAGGGGCTCAGGCAGTGGCTGGTTAAGCCATTTAAGTGCACTTATTACAAAGCCCAAAGACCTACACAAAGATTCAGTTTCAAGCCTCTGTTCCCCAACTGCAGGAGGAAGCTTCACAAGCAGTGAAGCAGGTCTGCAGGTGTCTCTCTTTCTCTCTCCCTCTCTATCTCCCCCCTCCTCTTTCAATTTCACTCTGTCCTATCCAATAAAATGAAATAATAGTAATAATAATAATAATAATAAGGCTACCAGGAGCAGTGGATTCGTAGTGCCGGCACTAAGATACAGCGATAACCCTGGAGGCCAACAGAATCTTAAAACACACACACACTACACCCCATTATTATTCCCCCAATAAAAATTATTAAAAATAAAATGGGAGGAGGGGGGCGAGAGTGGGTTGTGGTAACTTCTATGCACCAAGCAGGGGGTATGAATATACTCCTGATACCTAACAGTTTAGTAAAACAATTTAAGTCACTTAGCTAATTGAAGAAAAAAATGGCATCTTACATACAATAATTATATCATGAGCAAGTTATTTGATGCAGAAATGCAATATTAGAAAATGAACCAATTTACCACATTAACCAATAAAACAGGAGCAATCATAAGATTAACCTGAAGCTGGAGATTTGCTATCCAACCCCTTGGCCATGAACCCCACCCCCCCAACAGGGCTTTCTGAATAAAAATGTGCAGTGTCTTTGAGAAGGGTATCCTGTGGTGATAAAAACAATAGGACATGAAGAGGCTGGCAGCACAGCTGAGTGCAATACCAACTTGTGTTTTGTCACTGCCACTCCAGAGAAAGTGTGTACCTTTCTTTCATTTCCCCTTCCCACCACAAGGATCAGGAAGGGTCGGGAGATGGAGGGGGTAAGTGCTCTATTACAGGGAGGGAAAGTGAAAAAGGAGTTACAAAAGTCTGAGCTCATGGAGAAAACAGGCCTGTGGCAGTTAAGAGTTGAGAGAGTCCTAGTTAGAGGAAGTGAAAGCAGCAGGAAAAAACAGGAAGTGTCCCATGACTGGGAGGAGAATGTGGCCTGTGCCCTGTATGGGAAAGGAACTCATCCCACCCACTCCAAGTGCCTGGGGAGGGGGCATGCAGGAGACACAAGTTCCCGACAACAAAGGTTGCTGACACACCAAGAACCCTCAGCACAAACACAAGGCGCTCAGGAGCATCAGAGATGCCAGAGATAAAAAGTGAGCCTATTAGCAGAATCCTGTCCTTGGTTTCCCAGACTGTGTAAGCCACCTAAATTCTTGTTTGATGCAACAAATTGGTTTCGTGCCACCTCCCAAGCTAGGGGAGCTTGAAGTCAAAAGTCAGCTTGACTTAAAGGAAAATCATGAGTCATTTCTGCACAGGAAACATGCAACCTAGGACTTCCTACCTATTGTACATGCACAGGAAGTCTGGGAAGGAGATGGGAGAAAGAGACAGATGGCAGCAAAGCTCTTACCTCTCTTCCATGTCTGGCCACTGCTTGAAGTTGCCTTCAGGATCACTGCTGGCTTCTCCCTTCTGGGCATCCATGACAGTCTCCTGCCCAACCTTCAAGGACTCATTCAGGTCCAGGTGGAGGGTACCTCTGACAATGCAGTCCAGAAAGCTTAGGATCCGGAGGCAGCTCTTTATCTTAGATGGGAGTGGAGAGCTAGAGGAAAAGGCTGCACTCAGAAAATCAGTCAGTGGTCTGGCCTTTACATCAGTCCAGGAGTGCATAGGGGCACCCTCTTCCTCTGGGGCTCCAAAGCAGCCCAGCAAGCAGAGGTCCTCAGCCAGCTTCTCATAGAGCCCATGTCTCCTGAAGAAGTCACTGTTGACAAGGTCCAGGTTCAGTGCTGCAGACATGGCACAGAAGGTATGCAGGATCAGGTCTAGAGTCTGGCTGGGGGTCACCACTTCCCATGTCTGCAGTGGTGGCTCCTGGAGAGAGCCTTCTAGGTCTGAAAGTAGGGACAATAGTCCATTGAACCCACTGGACAATCTAAAAGCAGCACGGCCCTTAGGGCTCTCCAGGATCCGAAGCAGAGACTGAAACAGCAACAAAATAAGAAATGAGAAAAGTTGGGAAAGGGACGGGATGGAGGAGCACTGGGATCATGGTGCATGATGATGGAAAAGGACTTAGGCTGGAGGAGTATGTTACCCACATCTATCATGAGGAAATGAAAGGTTGTTGTACCTATGTGTCAGTAACTACACTATAATATAAACCATTAACCCCTCAAGAAAGTAGGAAAAGAAAAAAAGAAGCAGACCTTTAGTCTGAGCTACTACATGCACATCTCCACTCAACACCACAGAAATAGTGAGCTACCTGAAAGGTGAGACAGAAACTTTGGGATCTCAGTGTGGTTCCTTTTAATATGAATCTCAGGTTGCCTCCTACCGCCATTTCTAAAATGACTGCTCTTAAAAGTCCATGCCTTTTCACAGGACTGATTTGCTCTTTTGTTTTGATTTAAACTCATGGCCCTCCAGAAAGCATTCTCTGGCCCCTACCTTATTCTCACCTGGTTGGATGTTCACACGGCCTCCTTCTAACACCCCTATCGAGACACTGAACACACCATATTGGAGTAACATAAGAATTTTCTCAGGGGCTGGGTGGTGGCACACTGGGTTAAGCTCACATATTACAAAGTGCAAGGACCCATGTAAGGATCCCAGTTCGAGCCCCTGGCTCCCCACCTGCAAGGGGGGGAGGGGAATCTTCACAAGTGGTGAAGCAGGTCTGCAAGTGTCTGTCTATCTTTCTCTCTCCCTCTCAATCTCCCCTCCCCTCTCAATTTCTCTCTGTCCTATCCAATAAAAATGGGGAGAAAATGGCCAATGGGATCTGTGGGTGCATAGTACAGGCACCAAGCCCCAGCAATAACCCTGGAGAAATATATATAATTAAAATTAAAATAAAATAAAGACTTTTCTCAGCCCTCCACTATCCTAAAGCTCCAAGAAATTCAGCATCCTCACTGTTATGAAATAGCACTTAACAAATGTTTGATAAATGAATGATATAACCCCTCACTTATGCTGCAAAGGAGACTCACAGTTAAATCTTTATAAAGCAGCTTACTTAGTATCCCTCTACTTTTCTGAGAAAGTACTTAATTTCTCGAAAATTATAGTAAAATGAAACTATTTAAAATCTGGCACAATCCAGGTCTGAGCCTGGGTCCCATCACACCACTGTAGGAAGCTTCTGTGCTATGGTGTCTTTCCTGTTCTCCCTACCCTATGTCTCTTTCTCTCTCTCCTCTCTAATATATGAGTATATCAAGACAGAGAAAAGAAATATTTAATGGAAGGGAACACATATGTATAACACTTAGAAGAGATCATGCATGAAGCTCATGCAATTTATAACAATGTGAGTAGAATCTACCTTCTCTAGATAGTTGAAACTTTTACTGGACAATCAGACTTTTTTCATTTCTTTTCTTTTTCTGCCCTGCTGAAATCTCATATGTATGATGACTCCACTGTGCTTTTAAATTTAGATAGAGAGACAGAAGAGAGAAACCACAGAACCATTCCACCATTCCTGACACTTCCCCTGGTGCCATGGAAGGTGTTTCAATGTGACTCCAAGCTCTTGATCCAGGCACCTCATGCATGATAAGGTGTGTTCCCAGGTACATAATCTCTGAGCCTAACATGCAAATTTCTATTGCCCTCTAAAATAATTTACTGAGTATAATACACCGTTCATTGAGCTCGGTACACAGTACACTACATACATATGTGTTGTGATGTAATTAGCATATGGCTGATGTCAGGATGACATCAGGACAGAACTTAAATGCGTGCCAAGGAAGAAGAGGCTCTCTCTGTTTCTGCACACTGTTCCTGCTCTCTGTTCCTGCACTCCGCTCTCCTGGCTCCCTGCTTTCCTGTGTGCTCCCGGTGCCCACCATGGCTGCTTCTCCTGGGAACTGAACACATGTAACTGAGCTAGCTGGTAAACTCAAAGACTCTCCTCAACAGCCATATAAGTAACCTAGACCCCTGCAGATAATTGCCTGTCTTGCTGTACCTAAAATATACCGCCATGTAATAAATCCTGATTGTTCTAAACCCAAATGGAGCAGGCACTGCCCTCCTGCAGTCACTTTATTTTTTTAAGTACTACATATATCCAATAAATGCTTTGGTAGTAGGGAAAGACTACAGTTAAGTGCATTCTGTTGCACTAAAGCTTCATGCTTCAAAGTGAAGAATGTATGGATAATTTTAAATAACTATTAAAGTTTCTAGGTTTTTAAATTTTAATAAATATGTATTTATTATTGGATAGAGACAGAGAGGAATTGAGAGGGGAGGGAGAGATAGAGAGGGAGAGAGACACCTGAAGCCCTGCGTCACAAGTGGTGAAGCAGGGGCTCAAACCTGGGACCTTGTGCACTGTAATGTGTACACTTAACCAGGTGTGCCACCTCCTAGCCACAGTTTTTTGTATTGTATTCACAAAACATTCACTGAACTCCAAGGTATAGATATCTTGTGCTTGTTTCCTGAACCCTAGATATTTAATGATCTATGTAACGCTGGGCAGGCAGTATTTCGAGTCAGTTCTAGGGTCCTTGTAATGAACTGATTTAGGGAAAACAAAAATGAAACTTCCTGTTTGGTAGACAGAATTACCCTACCCTAAAATGTGATGGTCTTAACACAAGTATCTATTTTATCTATCTATATGGGGGGAAAGCGTGTTCCTAACACCTGAGTTCTTGTCACCCACTATTATATTGCACTACAAGAAGCCTGAATAGCTTGGCAAGTGCTCAACCCCACACTTGGGTTTGAAAGAGCACAAAATGAGTTAGGACTAAATGCACAGATGTGAGGACTCATTCAAACATAAGAAAACTGATGATCGGGAGTCGGGCTGTAGTGCAGCGGGTTAAGCGCAGGTGGCGCAAAGCACAAGGACCGGCATAAGGATCCTGGTTCGAACCCCGGCTCCCCACTTGCAGGGGAGTCGCTTCACAGGTGGTGAAGCAGGTCTGCAGGTGTCTATCTTTCTCTCCTCCTCTCTGTCTTCCCCTCCTCTGTCCATTTCTCTCTGTCCTATCCAACAACGACAACAATAATAACTACAACAATTAAAAAAAAGGGCAACAAAAGGGAATAAATAAATAAAATAAATATTAAAAAAAAGAAAAGAAAACTGATGATCAGGAAACTGATTAAAACTCCTTGCCCCCACATCCAAGATATTCCCAGAAGTAAAAAAATAAATAAATAAATAAATAAATAAATAAATAGGGATTGTGGAATGCATTTTACTATGCAAGGACTCAGGTTCAAGCTCCTAGTTCCCACCTGTGGGGGGGGGGGGGCGGGGGGGTAAATTTCCCAAGCAGAGAAACAGTGCTCTCTCCCTAACTCCTGCTTCTCTCTCACTTTCTCTGTCTCTATCCAAAAAAGAAAGTGGGGGAAAAAGGCCATCTAGAGTAATGGATTCATCATGCAGGCATCAAGCCCTGGTAATAACCCCAGAGGCAATAACAACAAAGATAAACAAGAGACTCTATCAAAGGCCAAAGTCCACAATTAAGTCCAAAATGCACAATAATAATAAAGAGAGATGCAGAAAAAAAATGTCCTTACTAATATGGGTCAATTGATCTTTTCCTGGTTATAAAAAGAAAATGCATGACTTAAGCAAGTTAGATCAATGATTACCCCTGAAGGCTCTGGGGAATGACTGTGGAGAAACTGGAAGAAACTTATCAGCAGGGTCAACTACTAAAAGGATATCAAATCAGAGTCATGGACAGACTTCAGGGAAATGATCTTCCAAGACTGCCAGAAAAATGAGGCAAAAGGTGAATCACTAAGGATTAGGAAGGTAGCACAGAGGATTAAGCACAAGGACCTGGCTTCAAGTCTCAGCTCCCCACCTGCAGGGGGCTCACTCCACAAGCGGTGAAGAAGGTCTGTAGGTCTCTATCTTTCCCTCTCTCTGACTTCTTGTTGTCTTTTCTCAATTTCTCTGTCCTATCTGACAGCAATGACAACAACAACAAATAGCCTCCAGGAGCAGTGGATTCAAAGTGCAGGCACAGAGCCTCAGCAATAACCCTGGAGGCAAAAAAAAAAAAAAAAAAGACAACTACTCTCTCTTCTTCCTGGAGACAAACCTGGTTGAAGATACAGCCCAACTATACATTTGGCTCAAAACCAGAAAAATTATGACATGTATAGACATGTTTAAAGAGAAACATACAGGCTGTTAGAGCAAATTCTCCAGAATGATAATGTCCACTGAATGTGAGTCTCATAATGGAACAGCTTTCTAGAAAGGTAAGGCCTTTCTCTGCATGGATATCATCACCATGGGCACTCTGGGAATCAAAGAGGCTACAGACATATAAGATGAGTCTACATATTTCTTTTTTTTTTTAATTGCCACCACAAATCCACCAATGACAGCAGCTTCTTTTCTTCTTTTATTCAATAGGATAGAAATGAAAATGGGGGAGTTGGGCAGTAGCACAGTGGGTTAAACACAGGTGACGCAAACGCAAGAACTGGCATACGGATACCAGTTCGATTCGAGCCCCCGGCTCCCCACCTGCAGGGGAGTCGCTTCACAAGCGGTAAAGCAAGTCTGCAGGCGTCTATCTTTCTCTTCCCCTCTCTGTCTTCCCCTCCTCTCTCCACTTCTCTCTGTCCTATCCAACAACAACAATAACTACAACAATAAAAAAAGGGGGGGAAGGAAATGAAAAAGGAGGTGAAGAGGCAGAGAAAAAGAGACATCTGCAGCATTGTTTCACTAACTGTGAAGCTTCAGGGTTTTTGCACATGGTAAAAGTGCACTGAACCCCATCTGTGTCTTCCTTGTGTAAGCAATTCACTGTTGTACAGAATAGTCTTTCTTTGAGCAAGATGGCAATGCCCTTTAACCTTGATATCCATGTGGCAGTCTTGGCAAAGTGAAAATTCCCATGAAAACTGCATACTGGTGTGTGCCAAGGCCTTCATGTGCTGTTTAAACCTGGTCTGGTTACATGACTTGTGCCATGGAAAGTAAAGGAGTCACCCAAAACACTGGGAGGTCTTTATCTCTAAGACTTTAAGACCATAAATGCTTTCAATGACCTCTAAAACCACCAAGAGATTGTGACTGAGATTGTGTAAGGTGGGAGAATGAATGAACCTCTTCTATCACGTGTGACATGACAAAACAAATGCCAGAAAAGGAGAATGACTAAAATGCAAAACAAATCAGATGATTAGCAATCATCTGAGCTCTAAATAGCCACTAAGACTTCCCTAAAAAAAATCGCCTTCTAATTGTTCAACTTGACACCAAATAGTAGCAAAAGATCCCTATCATTCAGCAGCCAGAGGAGATTGAAAAGAGAGAAAGTATGACCCAATAACAGCAATAACAGTCTCCCATAATCTGTCTCTCTCACGGGATCTGTCCTTTCTAAGTCCTAAATGGCTCTTCCCTCCTCCTGTTGGGAGGGGGGAGGAGGAAGGATGGGCTGTCCTTAATTGTTGCCTTGCTTGATTTGTTAAATTCAGAGTCATTATCTAAAATGGGGTTAATCTCATTAGAACTTAGATGGTCCTATTATTTCTTGGAATGGGGTTAATTTCATATTTGCAGAGTCATAAAGTAAAGAGTCCAAAATCCAATTACAAAGGCTTAATTTCATAGCAACTAAAAAGAAACATTTCTATCATCAACGGAAATAAATATTGCCCTGCTTTGGGAAATGATTTGTTAGGAACTGGGGACCTAGAAGGAGGGTCTCCATTACTGTCATTCAACTTTGCATGATAATGCATCACCTAGGCTTGTGAGTCTGAGGATGGGAGTAAATTTAATCAGCTGAAGTCAAAGTAATCAGACTAGGGTTGACACATTTCAAAAAAGGTCAGAGTTAAGCACATTTTCTCCTCCTTAACTCAGTTACCATGTCATCGTCTCTGAGTTAGTATTCCTCTAGCTTGAATCTATAAAATAGATGTCTGCAGCAAAGCGCTAACTACATTAGGAATAACAGGATTTATTTCACATTCTATTATTTGTTATTCCTCATAATTTTCCATGTGTCATGCTGGAAGACTGGTGAGGTAATGCTATTAAACTCAGAGTTGAACAGCTAAATGTATATTAGCAAATCAATCTGAATTTGTGCATAACCCAATCAGGGTCCCACTGGCGGTGGAGAGGAAATTCATTTGCTTACATTATTCTTTAACTCAGTTATCATTTGCCAGAATTAGGTAATAAAGTCACATGTGCTTCTGTATGGGTATGGAAAGACTAGTAGATTGGGGGGGGGGGGGTGGAGTATGATCAGTTGAATGTGTTTCTAGAGGAAATTCCTCCTCCTGGTCAAAGGCCTTCCCAGGGAAGGAAAGTGAGGTGCTGCTAGGATATGAATGTACTTTAGAGATGGTAAACCATTAGGGGAAACAGAAATGTCTGCCTTTGAGGTCCCCACACTCCAGCACTTTTCCCTTTCATCCTACATCTGACCTGTTTTGTAGGCAGAGTGCTTCAGGAAGTCTCCTTTCAAATTCTAAAAGGAGAGATCCAGTCAAGAAGAACTCATTTCAAGTCTTTGTTTTTAAAATTCCAAGGGGTTCCCAAAATGATTTAGAAACAAATGCAGGTCCCACATCAGATTCCAGCAAACATGCTCTAGTTGCTCACATCACTCAACACTGGATGAGTCTGGAAGAGGCTCTTGGGATCTACCACTCCCCACTGCCCACTGAAGCAGCAACATGCTCACAACCCTGTTCCTGGGAGAGCAATGGCAGCTCCAGGCACCCTCCAGACTTCCCAGCAGTGACTTGGCACCCAGGGAGAAGACAGCATTGAATACAGGGTATTATTTTGTTAAATAAGCTTATACAATGTTTATTCCCGACGCGCTCTCTTGATAGCATGATTCTGAAATGATATTGAATCTGTAAAACACTATAATGGCTTTATATTGCTAATTCTGGATATTCAGTCCTATTACCCAAGGGCCAACACTCCAATAAGGTGCTCTGAGCTCTAGAGTAAACAAGATGAACTTTTCCTGAACAAAGCACAGCACTCTTCCATAATAGGATTGGAAACTTGTACTTTCCAAGCAAAGTAGAAAAAAAATTTTAACTTTCTTCTCTGACGGCCTCGTTATGACCTTTAATATCAAAATACCAGAAACAGACAAAAGAAAAAGAAAATCCACCCAAAAGAAAACCTAAGACCTGACTCCCAGAAATAAAGTTATAGAAAGTTAAAGATATAAAGTTCATTCCAATCAAAGCCAAACACAGACATGAGAAAAAATAGAACAGATAGTACAAAAAAAGGAATGATCGTTAGATTTTAAGCCATGGTTCTTAGATTTAAACTCAAGTTCACCTATTTAGTACTAGATGATCTTTGGTCATGTCTCTGCCAAAAAACAAAGTCTGTGTCATAGTGAAGTTAAGGCCCTTTCAGCTATAAATTGACACTAATTCTTGATATCTTTCTCCCCAACTTCCCCTTTACTTGTCTCTTTCAATATCTTTACCTCACATAATCATGGGATACTAGTAGCTGCCAAAAGGCATTTAATCTTTCTTCCTTTTCCTTTCTTTTCGATCTTTTGCTTAAATCACTGTTTTCATCTATGAAATGCATGGTGATTATGGTCCTAACATCACTTTAGATAAACTTCCCATGATGCTTTGTCCACACCAATCTCCACAGACTTAGACCATGGGAAGACACCAATGCCAGGCATTGACTGCAGAGAAATAAAACAGAGAGAATAAACTGAGCAAACAGAGCTGGCCATGACCAAGTAAGATTGATGGAAAGTCTGAACAACTTCTTACTTATTTTTAATTCACCAGTGATCAAGTGTGGTAATGAAACATGAGAGAGTGTTTATACATGAGATAGTGACAAAAAAATATATCCAATATCAGCTCTCTGAAGAATATTTGCATTAGTATGTTTGATATAAAGTTTTTTGCATACAGGCATGAGAAACTCTGCAAGTCCCTTTTCCGGTGGTCTTTCCATTATGATTATTTCTCTTTTAAATACTCTAAAACAAAAGGAGGTGTCATTTTAAGACATAGATCCACAAAAACAAAATAACTTTTAAAAAAAAGCAAGAGGAACAAAACTGAAAAAACTATAAGGTCTATATATTTATTACCATATTTATTTATAAACTATATATTTATTACCATCTTTTACTATTTTAAGATGATCTGATGATTACTAACAATGTCACAAGGCAAAAACATGCACTCCTCTATGTTACCCAAAGGTGACACCAGAGTTTTACTTCTCTCTCCTTACACATTCCCCCTGTGCCTCTGCTTCCTGTTCTCAGCCTCAATGACCTCTCCTCTGTGATCCTTCCTCATACAAGTCAGGCAACATTGGTGCCTCCCACTTCTCTGTTCCGAAGACACACTACACTTAGTGTCTATCAGAGTACACAGGATGCCCTGAAATTGTCAATTATTTATCATTAACCCTAGTCTATGAGCTCCATATGGCATGGGGTGTATTTCATTCAACTATATGTCCCAAATACTCTGTAGAAGGCCTGGCAATTGGTAGATACTAACTAAATGCCGGTCTAGTTTAAGAGAAAAATTGGGGGCCAGGTGGTGGTGCACCTGATTAAGCACTCACATCATAGTGCACAAGGACCCAGGTTCAAGCTCCTGGTCCCCACCTGCAAGGGAAAAGCTTCACGAGTGGTGAAGTAGGGCTGCAGGTGTCTCTCTGTCTCTCTCTATCACCCCGTTCTCTCTCAATTTCTGGCTGTCTCTATCTAATAAATAAATAAAGATAATAATAATTAAAAAAAGAAAAGAAAAATTGTATGGACACTTCATTTGGGTTCCATTTTCACAGTTAACAGTGTTAGCGGGGGCTGGTGTAGGTGGTGGTGCACCTAGTTAAATGTACACATTACAGTGCTCAAGGACCCAGGTTCAAGCCCCTGGTTCAAGCCTCACCTGCACAGGGAAGGTTTTGTGAGTAGTGAAGTAGGGCTGCAGGTGTCTTTCTGTCTCTCTCCCTCTCTATCTCCCCCTCCCAATTTCTCTGTCTCTATCTAACAATAAAAATAAAAATAAAATATATTTTTAAAACACAGTGTTAGTGGGAAGTATCTGAGTGCTTCAATCCTTTCCATCTTTTATATTCAGATGACTCCTCCCAAAGAAAACAGACCAAAGTTAATGTTTCCCATCTTCAGGCCTGTTTATGGGTACCTTGAGCAATCCCCTAAGTTCTTTCTTCCTTTGTCTGCAGGCTGGCGCCTGAACAATATAGCCCCCTTTCATTAGCTGATCAGAACACACATAAGAAAGAAACTTCTAATGTGTCATGTAACAGAGGATGCAGGATTGATGTGTGGTAGCAACTGGTGGGACCCTACATATACAACACAGTGACCTAAGAGCCTAAGTGTGTGATCTAATAGCAACATCCTGCTATAGGTCCACAGGAAAGCCCATCCCAAAGGAGAACCTGAAATCACCTTCAGGAGATCCAGTTTCAGCGACAGTTCCCCTTGCGTGGATGAGCACAAAGCACCCACGATGGTGCTCATATACTCCTCCGCATTGATGACTGAGAGGTGCTCCAAGATGCTGAGCGACGGTCCCCGGTAGCACTCATTGTCCAGAAAGATCTTGATGAAGGGCACCATGCCATGGTCTTTTAGAACAACTAGGGACCAGACAGATAGACAGACAGACAATATGGAGCCAATGCAATGGAGACCTTAGCACCTTCTTTTCAATTAAGAGGGAAACTGGGCCGGGGGCAGAGAGGGTGTGTTTGCTTGGTTTTTGCTTTATAATTTCTAAATCTCTTTTCACCATGTTTCTATTTCTCTTCTGTAAATTAGAAAGAAGCCTTTTGCAGGCCAGGGAGAGAGAGAGAGATAGAGAGAGAGAGAGAGAGAGAGAGAGAGAGAGAACCAGTAGTAGCACAATAGACTTTAATGTCTGAGGTACCAAAGGTTCTAGGTTCAATCCCCAGTACCACCATATGCCAAAGCTAAGCAGGTCTCTGGCTAAACAAATGAATTAAAGAGTAATTATTTTTTCCAAAATCCATGCCCATTATTTAAATGAGAAGGAAAAAAGAGCAACTAGTGCTGAGAATTAAAAACATAACTGCTAGAAGGCTGTTTTTTGTTTGTTTGTTTATTTTGTTTTGTTTTGTTTTGTTTTTTTCTCTCTCTTCCTTATGTAGGTTTTCTTAAAGGAGTAAAAATTCTATTTTTAAAATTTTTTTTTTAAAAAATCAAAGCAATACAAATTTTACATAATTATATTTTTACAGACTAGAGTGTAGGAACTATGACCATGGGATGTGGGTTCAGACTGACAGGGATGCAGGGGTTGCACAGGCTCCTGTGCTTAAGTATAGACAGACATGGGTATTAGGTCATCGATGGAGTATACAATTAGCAGTATTCATATACTTTTCCCATATTTTGGAGTTACTTTCTGCCCTGATCCAGTTTCCTAGTCCTATACCCAACTCTGTTACCACCTTCCCAGATAGTACTTTTAGTACATGTTAGCTATTGGGCTTAGACAAAAATTAGTAAAGTGATGAGCCCCTGGGGATATACCTAAAGTAGAATTCCTGGCTTCTTCTAACATGAAGACCCCAAATCTCATCTGCTATATTGCTACCTTTAGGTTCCTGATTACTAAAAAAAAATGTTCTGCTTTATATCTTAATGCTTTTCAGCCACTAGGTTGCAGATGTTACCATGACACTAATCTGACTTCCCTGGGCAGATGACTTCACCAATGACTTCTGGAACCCCACCTTCCCAGAGGACTACCCCACCAGGGAAAGACAGAAACAGGCTGGAGGGGGGTGGAGCCAAGATGGCGACTTGGAGATAACACCTGGTTTGAGCTCCGGAAAAAAGCAACTTTCAACCTGGGATTCTTGGGAGAAGGAAGGATTTCTGACCATCAGTGGTAAGGGAGAGTAAGGGGTGGTCAGGATGACACCAAAAAAAGAGTCCTATAACCCACTCTTGGGTTGGCAAACAGAGGCCAAAAGGACAAAGGAAAGGAAAATCCTTGGCTTGACTATTTCTGAACTCACCCTTGCCCCTCACCCCAAAACCAGCCCCCACAGGCTGGCCAGCTGCTCCTAGCAGGCTTTCTGTGGAGCTACTTTCTTTACCAAGATTCCTGGTCCAGCAGGAGTGTCATTCCAAGCCTTTTTTTTTTCTTTTTCTTTTTGAAGGGGGCTGGAGCCCTATTTGAGTGACAAAATACCTGACCAATCAGGGCCTTAGCCCTGCCTGGGAAAGACTACCTGGAGTTTTGTTGTTGTTGTTATTTGTTTGTTTGATACTTCTTATAATTAGTTCTCTTTGATTTGTTTAGGAAGGGGGCCAGGCTGTGTGTAGACAATCTGGAGCCATCCATGCTGCAGACAGACTTTTAGGGTTTTTTATTCTTTTATTTTATTATTACTTTTATTATATATGCATGTCTCTTTTCCTTCCTCCTCAGGTTGACGAAAATTAACTGTTAGTTTATTTTTCCACTGATAGGTGACTGGGTGTGCTATCCATTGTGGGAATAACTTGTTTCTCTCTCCCTCTTTCCTCCACCCTCCTTTTTCTCTCCTCCTAGCTAATTAAAAAAACAAACAAACAAAAACTCTTTCCTTTCACTGCTTTTTCTTCCCCTTCTTCTTCCTTCTTTTGCTTTCTGAATTCACTGGCACTCATTTTGTGAATTATTTTGTGGAATAAATCTGACTCAGAGTGGACTCTCTCTCTCTCTCTCTGTCTCTCTTTTCTCCTTTCCTTTCTACTCTTGCTATCTCTAGAATGTATAGTGGACAGCTGATTTGCATAATTGTTTATTATTGATTGTCTTTTTCCTTTACTATTGTTTTTTTTTTTTTCTTAGACTGGAGGTGTTTGGCTAACTGGTATTGGTTGAACTGCATCAATCTTTGCTTCAGTTGCTATCGTACTTTCTGAGGTTTGTGACTGCATTTTGTGAAAAGAGTTTAGTTTAGCGTGCCTTGTACTCAAAACATAACAACTGAAGAATGACAGGACACAAAAATACAAACTACATAAATAAATAAATAAACAGGCTGGAGGTATGGATCCACCTGTCAATGCCAATGTCCAACAGAGAAGCAGTTATAGAAGTCTGACCTCCCACCTTCTGCACCCTATAAAGATCCATACTCGCAGAGGGATAAAGAATAGAAAACCTTCCAGTGGAGAGGACAGGATGTGGAACTCTGGTGGTGGAAATCTTACTCCACAATCTTGTCAATCATTATTAAATAATTAATTTTAAAAAAGATTAAAAAATCAAAGCAATACAAATTTTACCTAACTAAATCTTTACACATAATTCCCTGATTCTATGTTAGACACAATTCTCTGGCAAAATTCTTTATTAAATAAAAGTCGAAAGTAGGGAGTGAAAAAAATAAGAAAACCAGAATTTAGGTTAAGCACATGCTTAATCCCTTGGAAACATCTCAGGACAGGAACTTTCTTCCTAGGAACTGATATCTGGAGTAGCAATGTAGAATAAAAACTAAGAAATAACTGAATCTTTCAAGTTTCCTGATATGTATCTCAGCTGGTTAACACCTAAAAGCAAGATTTCTCCACTTGTGGATCTAGTGTCCCCTGTATGAAAATAACCTTGGAAGCTGTTGAAAAGATTACTGAGCTTGACTTTGACCCATTACTAATTAAATCTCTTGGAATGAGCCAAGGGAGATATTAGCAAGCACTCCCAGGAAATCTTTTCTGGCCTTGAGATTAGAGTTCTCCTCCTATGAATGAAATTAACATTTATATCTGCTATATTGTAAGGGCCAGAGATAAAGATGCCAGAAATCACTGAAATAACTGATGTCATTCTGAGAGTACCTCTGCTTTATAGTATAATAGATGTGTATATACTTTGTACATATTTTTAAAACATGGCCTTATACAATAACTAAAAATTCTTAATGGATAGATAAATTTAATAAGATTTTCTCAGGGGTCAGAAGAAGTTCCCTATGTCAGACACAGGAGTATTACAGCATCAAGAGAGTCTCTAAATCTATGGTATCCATCACTGGCGTATTGCACCAAAGTAAAAGACTCTGGGGTGGGTGGGTGGGGAGAATATAGATCCAAGAAGGATAGCAGAGGACGTAGCGGGGGTTGTATTGTTATATGGAAAACTGGGAAATGTTATGCATGTACAAACTATTGTATTTACTGTCGAATGTAAAACATTAATTACCTAATAAAGAAATTAAAAAAAAAAAACTATGGTATCCATCCTTCTATCTGAATTAAAGTGAAGGAGATCAGATGCTGACACACTCAATTAAGTGCACATAGTACTAAGTGCAAGGACCCTTCAAGAATCAGGGTCCAAGTTCCCAGTTCCCCACCTGTAGGGGGGAAATTCACAATTAGTGAATCAGGTCTGCAGGTATTTATCTTTCTCTCTCCCTCTCTATCTTCTCTCAATTTCTCTCTGCCCTCTCCAATAAAATGGGGGGGTGGCTGCCAGAAGCATTGGATTCATAATGCATGCTCTAAGCCCCAGTGATAGCCCTAGAGGAAAAGAAAAAGAAATGAGTGAGAAATCATTGTAGATGTAGTGAAATCATACATGTTTGAGGCCCCTGTGCCAGAAAGAAGAAAAGGCCATCACGAGCTGGAGTGCATCAAAGGAAGTCTCTTAAGAATGACTAGTTTTGCCTATATTTTATAATATAGATGTAGATTAAAAAAAAACAGGCATCAATAAAATCAGTGCAGCAGATTATTATTAGATTTCAATTAAGGGGGATAAAACTCTATGGCTAATGAATTTAGACTGTCTCTTTACTTCTTTTTTTAACATTTTATTTATAAAAAGGAAACACTGGGGAGTCAGGGGGAGCACAGCGGGTTAAGCGCAGGTGGCGCCAAGCTTAAGGACCAGCATAAGTATCCTGGTTCGAGCCCCCGGCTCCCCACCTGCAGGGGAGTCGCTTCACAAGTGGTGAAGCAGGTCTGCAGGTGTCCATCTTTCTCTCCCCCTCTCTTCATTTCTCTCTGTCCTATCCAACAATGACATCATCAACAACAATAACTACAACAATAATAACAAGGGCAAAAAAAAGGGAATAAATAAATTTAAAAAAAAAAAAGGAGACACTGACAAAACCATAGGATAAGAGGGGTACAACTCCACACAATTCCCACCACCAGAATTCCATATCCCCTCCCCTCCCCTGATAGCTTTCCTAATCTTTAACACTCTGGGAGTATGGACCCAAGGTCATTGTGGAATGTAGAAGGTAAAAGGTCTAGCTTCTGTAATTGCTTCCCTGCTGAACATGGGTGTTGACAGTTCGATCCATACTCTTAGCCTGTCTCTCTCTTTCCCTAGTGGGGCAGGGTTTTGGGGAATCAGAGCTCCAGGACACACTGGTGGGGTTAGAAACATTAAAAGCAAAAAGTGTCAACTAAGGCATCTGCCAATTTACTGACATTAACTGAACATTAATCAGCAACCAAATGTACTTGAGACATAACATTAGTGTTACTTATTTCTGATGGAACCTTTGAACATAGACACATAAAACGAGGAAACAGTAGTGTTTAACCAAACAGTAACAGAAATTTGGCACCATCCTTACCAGCGTTCCGGACTGAGCCTTTCAGAAGTGTGTTCACAGTTCTCAGCATCACACAGGTCAGTTCTCTTTCTCGGTCCTGAAGGCTAGCAGTGTACTCTTTATTTCCTGCCAAAGCAATAACATTTTAAGTATGCATGATGTGACCCCAAATCTGATTCCATTATTTTTATTTTTATTTATTTTAATATATTTTGTTTGTTTATTTATTGGGTAGAGACAGAAATTGAGGGAAGGAGGAGATAAAGAGGGAAGGAGAGATACATCAGTAACATTGCTTCACCACCTGTGAAGCTTTCCACCTGCAAGTAGGAACCAGGGCCAAGAATTCAGATCTTTGTAAATGGTAACACCATCACCCAACCCCCTATAATTTTTTTTATTTTTTTATTTATCTTTATTTATGTATTTATTAGATAGAGGCAGCCAGAAATTGAGAGGGAAAGGAGAGATAGGGAGAGAGAAAGAGAGACACCTGCAGCAATGCTTCACCACTTGCAAAGCTTTCCCCCTGCAGGTGGGGATGGGAGCTCGAGCCTGAGTCCCTGCACATTGTAACATTTGTGCTCAACCAGGCGTGCCACCATCCAACCCTATAATTTATTTTATTAGTGACTGAAGAAGGATTTACAAGATCATATGATTACAGGAATATAGTTCCACACTTGCACTCATCACCACAGTTTTGCCCCTTCTCCTCAAAAGATAATATAGTTTTCAAAACATCTTAGCAATAGTCTGACTACTGTTTTTTCCCACAAAAGTATGTTTCAATTCTTTATATTGTAAACATGAGTGAGCCATCCCATAGCTGTCTTCCAAAGAAATACAGGTCATTTGGAAACAGATATAAACTACAGCAATAAGAGACCCTGAACACAAAAAAACTGAAGGATGAAACTCTTTGACTTTACCTTTCTCCTGCTACCCCACTTATTTAAATACTAAGTTACTGGGTGGGTTAACGAGTTTCCTCGTCTCTTAAGAAAGTATGAATACAAGATGGGCCTAGACCTCAAATAAATCCCTCTCTCCATTGTTACTAGTCATCTCTATAAGGAACAACACAATAGACCCCTTTGTGGGCCCTCATAGGACCTTGCCCTCAACTTGGATCAACAACGGTAGAGAATATTCCATCCTCTGAAGGGAGGCTGGACAACATATTCTATGCTACACCTGAGGAAATTGGGTCCTGATATTGGGGTAGCTTGGACCGTTCCTACTCATGACCACAGAATGTGAGCCCAGATCTATAGGGATGCAGAGGTCACATAGGCTCTTAAGCTGAATATGGGCCCCAGATCACATTAAATTGATGGGGTATACAGTCAGCAACATTTATACACCTTTCCCATTCTCTTCCCTGATCCATCTTTCTGGTCCTTTTTCCAGTCATAACATCATCTCCCCAGACAATAACTTGGATCCACCTGCATATCAGATTTCAGACTCAGGAAAAAAAAAAAACAACCAAAAAAAACACTAATATAGTCATGGGCCCTTTGGGATATAACTAAAATATGCCTACTAACTATCTACAAAACAGAGACCCCCAAATCTTCATCTGCATTATTTCAGCCTGTAGGTTCATTATTAGTCAACAATTTGTTTGGCTTTGTATGTTAACTCTCTTGTCAACCACCAGGTTCCAGATGCAAGCATGATGCTGACCAGACTTCCCTGGACAGACAACCCCACCAATATGTCCTGGAGCCCCGCTTCCCCAGAACTCTGCCCCACCAGAGAAAGAGAGAGACAGGCTGGGAGTATGGATCAACCTGTCAACGCCCATGTTCAGTAGGGAAACAATGACAGAAGCCAGACCTTCCACCTTTTGCACCTCATAATATCCCTTGGTCCATGGGAGTATGGATCGACCTGTTAATGCCCACGTTCAGCGAGGAATTGATTACAGAAGCCAGACCTTCCACTTTCTGCATCCCACAATGACCTTGGGTCCATATTCCCAGAGTGTTAAAGAATAGGAAAGCTATCAGGGGAGAGGATGGGATATGGAGTTCTGGTGGTGGGAATTGTGTGGAGTTGTACCCCTCTTATCCTATTGTTTTTGTCAGTGTTTCCTTTTTATAAATAAAAATTATATAAAAAAGAAAGTATGGGGAGTCCAGCGGTAGCACAGCTAGTTAAGTGCAGGTGGTGCAAAGTGCAAGGAATGATCCTAAGGATGCTGGTTCGAGCCCCCGGCTCCCCACTTGCAGGGGCATGCCTTGACAAGCAGTGAAGCAGGTTTGCAGGTGTCTATCTTTCTCTCTCTGTCTCTCTCCATTACTCTGTGTCCTATCCAACAACAACGACATCAATAACAACAATAATAACTACAACAATAAAACAACAAACAGTAATAAATAAATAAATAGTAAAAAAAAAGTATGAATATAATGCCTCCACTATATGGGTGTGTGCATTCTAATTCATATGAAACAGACCCCTCACAGCAATGGTCCTGTAACTCTGAGCACATCCAGATCCCCTGGATGACTTGTTAAAACCCAGAAAATGCTTACCAGACCTAGAGTTTCTGATATAGGACATCCAGCATGAGGCCCTATAATTTGTATTTCTTTTTTTTCTTTCACAGGGATTTTTTATTCTTGTTTTTTTTTAATTTTTTATTTATAAAAAGGAAACATTGACAGATATAATTTGTATTTCTAACAAGTTCCCAAATGATGCTCTGATGTCAGAAAAGTACAGCACATAAATGAGAAACTCAGTACATACTTGGCAAATGAACAACTGAGTATAATTAGAGAATATTAACCAGAATACAGGTCTCTAAGAAATAACAACAGGGAGTTGGGCGGTAGCACAGCTGGTTAGGTGCACGTGGCGCAAAGTGCAAGGACCTGTATAAGGATCCCGCTTCTAGCCCCCCGCTCCCCACATGCAGGGGTGTCACTTCTCAGGCGATGAAGCAGGTCTGCAGGTATCTATCTTTCTCTTCCCCTGCTCTCTCCATTTCTCTCTGTCCTATCCAAGAACACCGACATCAATAACAACAATAATAACTACAACAATAAAACAAGGGCAACAAAAGGGAATAAATAAATAAATATTTTTTAAAAGAAATAACAAGAGATAGGGGCCGGGTAGTGGCACACCTGGTTGAGTGCACATGTTACAGTCCACAAGGACCCAGGTTCAAGCCCCTGGTCCCCACCTGCAGGGTGAAAGCTTCACAAATGGTAAAGCAGGTCTGCAGGTGTCTCTCTGCCTCTCTTCCTCTGTATTACCCCCTTCTCTCTCGGTTTCTGACTGTTTCTATCCAGCAAATAAATAAAGATTAAAAATTAAAATTTAAAAAAATAATGTTTATTTTAAAAAGAAATAACAAGAGACAATTAATAATAAAAAATAAAACTGTATCAGGGGCCAGGTGGTAGCACACCTAGTTAAGTGCACATAATGGGAAGCACAAGAATCCTGGTTTGAGCCCCCAGCTCCCCACCTGCAGGGGGGCCGCTTCACAGGTGGTGAAGCAGGTCTACGGGTGTCTATCTTTTTCTCACCCTCTCTGTCTTCCCTTCCTCTCTCAATTTCTCTCTGTCCTATCCAACAACAATAGCAACGGCAACAATAACACGAACAACAACAAAGGCAACAAAATGGGAAAAATGGCCTCCAGGAGCAGTGGATTCATAGTGCAAGTACCGAGCCCCAACAACAACCCTGGAAGGAAAGAAGGAAGGAAGGAAGGAAGGAAGGAAGGAAGGAAGGAAGGAAGGAAGGAAGGAAGGAAGGAAGGAAGGAAATAAGACTATGTCATCTCACCAAAAAAAGAAACAAATTCTCCTAAGGATGATCTGAAGTTTAGGATTGGATTTTAAAGCAAATTCAGTACTAGGTTGCTAAAAAGCAACACAAAGCTAATATAACACAGAAACATTAAGCTAAAAGATGGTGCAAAGAGCAATTAAAAGAAGCACATTACAAAGCATCCTTAAGGCCCAGACCAATGACCCAGAGTTCAGATAGAGCACTTCATTCCCGGTCTCTATTTGCAAACACTCCAAGGAGGATATGGGTTGTTGTGATGCAGTATACCAGCTGGTGATAGGAAGCTGGACACAGAACATGGCTGATGTCAGCCTGGCAACAGAGCATACCATCATCTGCACAAATGCACAAGGATTGTGGGTAGATCGAACGGACTTAAGCACAGCCAGCCGGAAGTCCAGACCTTTTGGTCTCTGCTTCTTCTCCTGATCAGTTGGATCTCATCTGAGGGTACTCGAGGTGCCTGTCATGGCTGCCTCTCATGGGAACTGAACACGTGTGACTCTGCTAGCCAGTAAACTCTAAGACTCCTCTACAACCGTATGAGTAACCTATACCTCTGCTGATAACTGTTTATCTTGCAGGGCTGAACTTTTGGTAACTAATTCATGGACTTATGAGACTAGTTTATTTACCCCTGACTGTAATTTCTTATTTTGTGTTACCTAATAGATTACATTCCATACTTCTGTACCACCATACTAAAACTTTGATTGTTTAAACCCACTCCCAGCTATGACACAGCCGAGTCTCTTTTATTTTAAATACAACAGTTCCTGACCTCTGAAAAGTTCCTAAGCAAACCCATTGATGTTAACTGGTCTTCTGTGAAGGAGCACAGAGCTTATAGGGCTAACTCACACTCCTGAGCACCTACTATGTGACAGGTATAACAATGGGTCCTTTCAGAATCGTTTAACTCTTCTATGCCCCTATGATGATGTTGAGATTCTTACCCACTCTTAACAGAGGAGGAAGTAGGCTCATGGAGGCTTATCTTGCTCAGATCACACAGTTCATAAGTAATATAGCAGGAATTCCAGTCCCCACCTTGTCTGCTCCCCACCTTGTCTGATCTCACTGATTGTTCATTCATGCCCTCAGTTTCTTTCCTGCAGGAAGATTCAGGAAGCAGACTTCTGACTGGAGTCAGAAGCAAAATCTCAGAAATATACAGTATCCAGAGAGTCCCTTCGCTCTACTCATCAGTGCAGCAGAAAAAAAGAAGCAGGAAAAAAAGTAGGGGGAAAGTGGGTGCTTGGAAAGACCTGGGAAGGAGTTGTCATGCCCTAATTCCTGTGGGAATGTCAGCAGAGGTCAAGGTTACAGACAACCTCACAGAGGGACCCCAGCAGGGTACATGCATAAGATGAATATGGTCAAGCAGTGGGTCAGGCCAGCACTCCTGAGTACTTTCTCATTTGCACAGAAGAATCCTGAGCCCCTTGGGGTGCAGATGCTATTGAGTTTGAGAGTCTAGAGGGTAGGGGCTGAGGCAGAGGTGAGATGATGTTGCCACAGAGTCATGTGCATAAAACCCAGGAAGGTACAACAGAAATGTGACCAATACTCTGGAAGGGGCAAACTAACCAGTGAAGTCCCGGTGACTGACTCCTGATAAATGGGAGACCATTGGGTTGAGAGTACTGAGTGAGCAAAGTGCCTGATGACCCTAGGCAGTTCCTCACACCCAGACATCTGGGTCCCCCTCCTTTTGCTTTACAGAGGACCCGTTAAGTTATCCCTACTCTGTGCTCATCTGCACACTCAGATAACAGTGCAGGAGGTAGCTGAAAACTGCTATTACATACATGGGTCCTAGTTCAGAGATTGATGTGATAAATAGATAATTGTATTTACATATATTCTTCAAGTTTGGGGGCTACTCTGTACTCTGACCAACCTTTCTAGTTCTGTTCTCAACTCTGACTACTACATCTTCTTAAACAATAATTTTAGCTCACCTCCATGTAAACTATCAAGCACAGGCAAAAAAAAAAAAAACACAAAAATCATGGACCCATAGGAACATACTTAAAATAAATTCCTAGCTTCTCTCCACCCTAAAAATCCCTGTTCTTACCTGTTCTATCCCTATTTTCTGGTTCCTATTTATTATACATTTTATCCTGCCTTTCAGACACCAAGTTACAGATGCTACTATGATTTCATCCTTAACTCATGAGCAGACAACCTCACCAATGTGTCCCAGAACATCACCTTTCCAGAGCCATACCCCACTAGGAAAAGACAGAAAAAGGATAGAGTATGAATCAACCTGCAGGTGCCCATGTCCAGGAGAGAAGTAATTACAGAAGCCTGAACTCCTACCATCTTCACTCTACAAAGATTTTTGGTCCATACTCCCAAAATGGGAGAAATGTTAGGGGAAGATGACCAGAGGGATCTAAAACCCAACTGCATCAGGACCCAGAGAAAGAAGAGAAAAAAGTAGTAAGAAGTGTATGTGTGACTCAGAAAGGAAAAGAAGGCAACACCATAGGAAAAAAAACGGTCAGGCAAGGGTAGATAGTATAATGGTTATGCAAAGAGACTCTCATGCCTGAGGCTTCAAAGTCCCAGGTTCAATCCCCTGCACTACCGTAAACCAGAGCTGCTCAGTGCTCTGGGGGAAAAAATACGGTAAAAAATATAGATAAATACAGTTATAGAAGTAATAGTAAAAGTTGTAGGTATGACTTAAAAAGGAAGAGAAGGCAGGACCATAGAAAAAATGGGCAAGGGGCCAGGTGGTGGAGCACCTTGTTAAGCACACACATTACAGTGTGTCAGGTCCTAGGTTCAAGCCTCTGGTCCCCACCTGCAGGGGGAAAGCTTCATGAGTAGTGAGGCAGGGCTGCAGGTATCTCTCCCTCTCTATCTCCCTCTTCCCTCTCAATTTCTCTTTATCTCTATCCAATAATGAATAAAATAAATAAATAAATATTTTTTAAGTTATTAATAAAAAGAGGAAAAAATGGGCAAAAATAAAGATAAATATATATGTAATAGTCAACCTATCTGTGAGTTTGGGAGAATCACTGCAATTTCCAATGGAGCAAATGAGGACACAGAAGTCTGGTGGTGGAACAGTGTGGAATTGTAGCCCTGTTCTTTTGTAATTTTGTAAATCACTAATAAAAACAAACAAACAAACATAAAAAAGAGAACTACTGTGGTCCAGGAGGTGGCGCAGTGATAAAGCTTTAGATTCTCAAGCATGAGGTCCTAAGTTTGATCCCCGGCAGCACATGTGCCATAGTGATGTCTGGTTCTTTCTCTCTCCTCCTATCTTTCTCCTTAATAAATAAATAAAATCTTTAAAAAGAGAGAGAGAGAGCTGCTATTCCATGAGATCTGTTTCTGCCCCATGAACCTATTTAAAGTTAACACCCATCTTTCTTAGGCCAATTATAGGAAACAGGAGGTTGTCCTAGAAGCTATGTGCAGCATCCTCTAACTCTTACAATTGGGTGACATGGTACATTTGCTTTCTCTGTTACATTGATAACAGAACTGGCACACAGAGCTAATATAGCTAACACTGACCCCCCAGTCCCTGCCCTTTCCTGCTGCTCACACTTCTAGGGGTTACCTGACTTCCTCAGAATCTTGGCCTGCTTCCGCAGCTGGGCCAACAGCAGACCCAGAAGGCCCGAGTCCCTAAAGATGTCAGTGAAGAGAAGGTCCCTGCCAGTAATCTTGAGGATACTCTGCAGAGCAAGGAGGGTGCAGAGGGGCTCAGTGCTCTCCTTGATCAGGTGTTGCACTTTCCTCAGGATCTCATGGGGCACATAGTGCAGCTCAAACACCAGGGCCTCCAGCAGCTGGAAGAAGTGTCTCTGTACAGGCTCTGACTTCAAGGGCATGATCTCCACAAACTGTGAGATGGGCTGCAGTGTCCATTCCAGCAGGAAGAAGTTGCGAGTGTTCCAGCCCCACATGGTTCTGATGGCCAACAGGATTTTTGTGCA
Source organism: Erinaceus europaeus (assembly GCF_950295315.1). Taxonomy (NCBI): domain Eukaryota; kingdom Metazoa; phylum Chordata; class Mammalia; order Eulipotyphla; family Erinaceidae; genus Erinaceus; species Erinaceus europaeus. Next base: position 96,293,595 of record NC_080162.1, on the reverse strand, counting down.
GAGGACAGAGTTGCTGCCTTTGTGGAAAACATTTTGCAGGACTTGGAAAGCCTGGAGATTCTTAATAGTCACCCCTGCAGATGGAATAAACAAATGATTCTGAATGTCATTTCTACCGCCTATGACTGGAAACATAGGATTGTGAATTTCTAAGAAATACCAGTTGGGGGAACTGGAAGACAGTTCGCCTGGTGAAGTGCATATGTCATGGGAGCATGATGCAAGGAGGAAGCATCACAAGCAGTGAAGTAGTGCTGTGGTGTCCATTTATAACCCTCTCTCTATCTCTCATTCTAAGAGAAAAAAAAAAAAACATCAAAATTCTGCCTGGAGCAGTGGAATTGTGCAGGTACAAAGATTGAGCAAGAAACTCTCGCAGCCAAAAAAATTAAGAAATACCATTTCTAGAGAGGCCAAAGGCTACTGAATATATGGGGATCCAGTATTCTATGGTGGAAAAAGATGACAGGTTGGTGAAAGATGTGGTGTGCTAACACACACCACGGAGAGAAAAGAAACTATATGTATACCTTGTAAATCAACACTTTTCCATTAACATGATAACAAAAGAGAATCCTATTTAAAACTTCTATTTTAGGGTGCTGGGCAGTGGTGTACTCATTTAGGTACGCAATAAGGGCAAGGACCCAGGTTCAAGACCCCATTCCCCACCTGCAGGGGTTTGCTTCATGAGCTGTGAAGCAGGTCTGCAGCTGTCTATCTTTCTCTCCCTCTCTCTATCTCCCTATCCTCTCTCAATTTCTCTCTGTCCTATCTAATAAAAATCAGGAAAAAAAAAAGCCACTGGAAGTGGTAGATTCATAGTGCCAGCACTGAGCCCCAGATAATAACTCTGGTGGTGATAATAATAATAATAACAACAACATTTTATAGCTCTAGGGTAAATGTCTAATAGAAGTTCAGAAAAAGCAGCTGCCTAGGTGTGAGAAGGGTTAGAGATATACTGTTTGGCTGGGGGTATGTCAATGCCCATGTCCAGGGGAAAAGCAATTATAGAAGCCAGACTCCCATTTTCTGGACCCCAAAAAGAATTCTGATCCATACTCCCAGTGGGAGAGAAATGATAGAGGGAAAATGACCAGTGGGCTCTGAACTCTGACTCCATCAGGAACCAGAGATATAGGGAAAAGGAAGGGACATTTGGATGTAGTAATAGGTGTATGTGTGACTTTGAAAAGACGAGATGGGACCTTTAAAGGGGGGGGGCAAATTTATACAAATATAGACAGGGAGTTGTAGAAATAACAGTTAACTCTTATCTGTTACCTTGAGAGAACTGCTGTAGCTTCCAATGGAGGGATTAGGGATTTAGAACTCTGGTGGTGGGAGCGATACAGAATTGTGCCTCTGTTATCTTGTAATTTTGTAAATCAATATTAAACCATTAATAAAAATGTTTAAATATATACACTGTCCAAAGTGTAGATGTTAGCTAAGCACTGCACATGTGAACACTTGGAACTAAGATGCTCCCTCTGTGTAAATATATGCACCAGGTTTTTACAAGACAGCACACAGAATGAGAAAGATGGAATTAACAACTGACAGCATGTTGAGATGGCAATAGTGTAGCTAAATGCATTATTTAAAGTGATTAAACATGTTTCTTCTTCATTTTTAAAATGTGACTACTAAAGGGAGATAGCATAATGGTTATGTAAAAAGACCTTCATGCCTGAGGCAAAAAAAGGCCCCAAGTTCAATCCCCAGCACCACCACCACAAGCTAGAGCTGAGCAGTGCTTTGGTGTAAAAATTTAAAAAAGACTACTAGGGGGATGGAGTGGTATCACACCCAGTAGAGTGCGCATGTACCACACCCAAGGACCCAGGTTCAAGTTCCTGGCCCCCATCTGCAGAGAAGGAGCTTCATAAGAGGTGGGTGAAGCTGTGCTGCCAGTGTTGGTGTTTCTCTTTAATGCACTCTATCTCCCTCTTCTTTCTCAATAACTCTCTGTCCTGTCAAACTAAAGAACAACAACAAAAAAAAGAAAGAAAGAAAGAAAGAGAGAAAGAAAGAGAGAAAGAAAGAAAGAAAGAAAGAAAAGTGGCCACCAGGAGAGATGATTTTATAGTGCAGGTGTGTGTGTGTGTGTGTGTGTTCTAGAATATTTAAACTCACATAGTATGACCTGAATTATATATCCACTGAGCAGTGTGGAGCTAGAGAATTGATTTCAATCAATTAAAATCAAATGATGGCAAAGATTACTGAGAAAAGTCAGTTTCATTTATAGGTAAGCTGCTAAATAAAGACACCTCTAGAAACTGCCTTCTCCTCCACTTTATTTTTGTTTTACTTTCATGGGGCTTCACTGCTCCAGGCTGCTTTTTCAGATAGACAGAGAGAGGAAAGACATCACAGTACCAAAGCTTCCTCTAAGACATTCAGTGTCAGGCTGAAACCTGATTTGCATGTGTGACAAGACAGGCACACTATCCAGATGAACTATTTTGCCAGCATCCTTTCCTCCACTTTTAAGAATATGCCATATTCTCTCTTCTCTCTTAGTTGGGAGACATTTTATCAGAGAACTCCCCACTTCTAGTCCTTTCTGCCTCAGACACCAGAGATGATTCTGAAGAGAGGGAGTTTCCTATGTATCTTCTAAAGCTCAGTCTAAAGCCTTTAAAGCCTCTTCCTAAGCTGGAGCTTTGCGGCTTCTGCCCTCAGGACTACACAGCCCTTGATTCCTCTCCCTGAGACTTAATCTCCATCACCCCAATATTTCAGATCACTATTTCTTTCCTCAGGCTACACATTCTGGCTTTAAAATCCTTCCCCTTCCCTTGTTCCTGGACAGCCCATACTTAACCTCTGAATCTCACTTGGATGGAGCCCTCTGTACAGGTTTCCTGACTGATGTCAACTTGCCTGATAATCACCACTGTGCCCCACTGTGCACTGTGCCCTGGGGCCCATGCCTGTATCGGCTAGTTCTTCAGCAAACTGTGCTTCAGTGTATGTGTGACGGTCTTCACAAAGGGTTTTTAGAAACTAGATATGTAGCCTGTTCATGCTGATCCCCTACATGGAGCAATGTTGCTGCTGCACAGAAAGAGCTCATCAATAAAATCACTGAGCATTTCAAATGACTAAGCCCTGAGTCTCCCTCATATAAGTAAGTAATGGAGAGTAAGTCACACCAATGGGGGAGTTGAAGGCCAGAGGATCCACTATAATCTAAGAAAGCCCTTGTGTAAACTAAGCAAATATCTCCTCTAAGCTCTATCCACACCTGGAGAAAAATCTATACAGGAGCACAGCAGAATTTGACCCTGCTTTGTCACCGATAGTTGCCAAGAGATTGCTTCTTCATGGGGAGTCAGGAAAAGACCTGGGTAACATTTGTCTAGGCATAGTGTCAACTATGTGGCCCAGTGGTCTGGCTTCTGAAGACACAGGATGACGCACCGGAAGTCTCACGATGGAACTTGAAGCCTTCCAGCTGAGGATAAGTGATGCTGTCAAACACCTTCAGCTCTGACCTCCCACAAGTTGTCAGCCACACCACGAGCTCAAGTAGCTCCTCCAGGTGGAGGTCCACTTCACTCTGATTCAGCTCATCATACCTGTGGGGACAGGTGAATTTCTTGAATTTCTTAGACAGAGCAGTCACATTTGCTTATGCTGCTGGCTCATAGGATTGCAGAGACAGTACCAACTGCAGTGCTGGGGAAATCCAAAGGTATCTACCAAGTCAACACCAATAGGCCATGGTGATAGCTCACCTGCTAGATCACTCAAATTACTGTGCTCATAGACTCAGGTTCAGCCCCTGGAACCTCATGGGAACATCACACAAAGCACCAAGGGAAGTTCCACGAACAGTAGAGTGGTGCTACAGTGTCTCTCCTCTCTTTCTCTCTCTCCCCTTTTTCTCTTTTACTCTCCCTCTGTCTCTGATACGCTTCAAAAAGACCACTGAGAGGAAGTATAGCTCAGTGGTAGAGCATTTGACTGCAAAAAGACCATTAAGAGCAGTTGAATTGCACATGATGAGACCTGCATAAAGGCCATTCTGTTTGCAAATGTCAGTCTTAGATGTCCAGACATGCAATAAGAATTAACAGAGAAGATGTGAAGAGCTGTAGCATCTGCTCACTGGAAGGCTACTTCCCCTGGGTGGAACATCCAAATGGGCAGCAGCAGAGCAAGGACACCCCCCATGATAGTTTAATATTTTAAAGAGCAACAAAACAAGCATCCTGGAAAAGGACTCGATTCACTGGACTTTCTTATGCTTATTTCAAGGGTGTGCACTGTTTTTGTTTTTAGTTCCTCCTATGTAGGTATAACACTTTCTCTTATTCTAGCTCTGCACTGCCAAGAGCAAAAGTGTTTGCAATGGACTTCAGTTACAGCTGAAAGGAAATGAAATGAATTGAGATAAGTTCTTTCTGACATTTCCTAGAAAGGGATCATAGCCACCTACTGCCTCCATAAGAAATCTGGGGAAACCCAGCCAATCACTGAAGAAAAGAAATATTCATTCAGGAACTGCTTTGATACAGATGTCCATGGTATCAACACCCAGTTGTCACTAGTCATCAGCTTACACTAGTGTAAAATATGCCATATCCACAGGGGCATCTATTCTCCAGTGTCCCTTTGGAGGAAGGGGTAGGTGTTGTCATTTAATTATATCCTCTGGGATATTCTGCATTGAGGAACTTCAGCCTCTCATCCAAAGAAGTCTAATTCTGGGGTGAAATCCATGAAGCTCCAGGGTAACAGTACTCCAGAGATAGGATGTGTCACATTCGCAGAGCAAAGTCCAAAGGAATAAATGCAGCCTTGCCCTCGAACAGATTCCTCAAGGTCACTGGAAAAGTTTGAACCAACAAGGATTTTCTTTGATTCTACCTCTTAGTTTATGCAACTCATGGACACAACCTTTTTTTTTTTCCACTACTGCCACCAGGATTATATTTGGGGCTCAGTGCCGGCACTATGAAATCCACTGCTCCTGGAAGCCATTTTTTCTTCTTCTCTTTCTCTCTCTCTCTCCCTCTCCCCCTCTTTCCCCCTCCCCCTCTCCCTCTCCCTCTCCCTCTGCCTCTGCCTCTGCCTCTCCCTCTCCTTCCCCCTCTCTCTCATTTGATAGAACAGAAAGAAACTGAAAAGGAAAGGGAAGAGAGAGAGAGAGACCTGCAAACCTGCTTCACCACTCATGATGCATCCACCCTGCAGGTAAGAATCAGGGGCTCAAACCTGGATCCTTGCACATGATAATGTGTGTGTTCAACCAGGTGCCCCACCACCCTTCCCCCTCATGGACACAATCTTAAGATGACCCAGAAAGGTAGAGTAGAAGAAAGTATTCCAGAGCCAGATGAACTATGTCTTTGCTGAGTTTTTCCATGGGCAGAGGCTTTGAAAGGAAAAAGATTTCATTAGAAAGTTGATCTAAAATATACAAGTAAAAGTCCTGTGAGAGGGAAGGGAAGGAAACCAGTAGGGGAACCAGTGAGTAAGAACTTTATTGGGCCTCTGGAAAGCAGTTATCCCACCTAAGAGGAAGTTTTGCTGAGTATTTAATCCACTAAGCTCTCCCAGTACCAGGTAGAGGGTTGCTTCTGGAGGTGGCAGACTCCCTAGCACTGTCATCCCTATGCACGCAGGTAAGATAGCTCTTCCACATGGAGAGGTAAGTTCTGACAGGTTAATATTGGGCTAATATTCAAGTGGCTGATACTACCATGTAGTGTTGGTAAACCAGCTACTACTGCAATTGTTCATTGATTCTCAAAGGAAATGGCTCCCAAAACCAAGTTGCAAGTTGAAGTCTTTTTGCAATAAACATCTCTCAGAACATACTCTATGAGAATTCTAATTCATGGACAGGGTGATGATGCACCTAGTAGAATGTACACATTACCTTTATGTGAGGACCCAGGTTCAAACCCCTGGTCTCCACCTGCAGGATGGATGTTTCATGAGCAGTGGACTAGTGCTGCAGGCATCTCTCATTCTCTCTGTTTATCTTTCCCTTTATCTCGCTGTTTCTTACTTTCTATCAAAGAAAAAAGAAATGGCCACTAGGAACAATGAAGTTGTCAGGAAAGCACCAAGCCACACTGATACTTGGCAGAAGGCAGAAAGAGGTAGGTGTGTGTGTGTGTGTGTGTGTGTGTGTGTGTGTGTGTGTGTGTGTGTGTGTGTGTGTGTGTGTGTTTGTGTGTGTGTGTGTGTTGGAGGGTAGGGGGAATAAAGAGAGAGATTAATTCTAATGCTGGGGGCATTCAAAGAAGTTTGAAGAGCTGTCTTTCTCCAGAGCAACCTAAATGATTGTCAGGGCCTAGGCCTTTGTGTTTTCTTCCCCACCATGAAGTCACTTACCTAAGCAACACTTTGAGTAGAAGCGGGTAGCCCTCCCCATTCTCAAACTCCAAGAGCAGAACTGAGGAAATGGGGTAGGAATCCTTCACAAAGAGCAAGATGAGACTCACAGCCTCACTCACTTCAGGAGCAGGGAGAGTATCTGCGAGCTTGGAGAGGTTCTGGAGGGAGATCTTAATGCAATCCATGGCTGCAGAAGGAAAACACACCCTTGTACATAGTAAGATATATGCTCTAACAGGTATACTACCACCCGGCCCACTTACCTGGAAAAACGACTCCCTAACCCATCAGGCTAATGTTAAATCCTGGGCTCAGTCACAGGAAGAGAGGGAGGACTATTGAACTTTCCCAACTCATACCCTCTACAGGAGACCCCCAAAAGAAAACAGATCACCAGTAATGTGTTTGTGACAATCATATCACAATGACAGGTTACATGCTCACCTCTCCCCAAAGACCACACCGCTGGGGTAGCCCTTTGTCTGGGGTGTTGCCTGGAGACACTCTAGCTGGTGGTGCTAAGGAAAAAATATATGCTATATAGTGTGAGGAGAGACCACTGAAATGAATCTTCTTCAAGGGGAAATTAGTTCAGGCAGAGAGTGGAAGGGAGATAGCATAGTGTTTATGCAAACAGACTCTCATGCCTGAGGCTCCATAGTCCCAGGTTCCATCCCCAGTACCACCATAAGCCAGAGCTTGGTAGTGCTCTAGTAAGAAAGGAAGGAAGGAAGGAAGGAAGGAAGGAAGGAAGGAAGGAAGGAAGGAAGGAAGGAAGGAAAAAAGGAAGGGAGGGAGGAAGAAAGGGAGAGAGAGAAATAAAGGAAGGAAGAAGAAAGGAAGGAAGGAAGGAAGGGAGGGAGGGAGGGAGGGAGAAAGAAGTTAGCCCTACAATGTTCATTTCCCTGCCCTGTGATGGGTCAGCACCTAAGAAGAGGTCAAACTGGGGTCAGGCAGTGGCACACTTGGTTAAGTACACATGTTACTATGGTCAAAGACCTGGGTTTGAGCCCTTGCTCCCCTGCCAGCAGGGAAAAGTTTTGTGAGCAGTGAAGCAGGACTTTAGGCATCTTTTTCTCTCCCTCTCTATTGACCCCTCCCTCCCTCAATTTCTCTCTGTCTTACCAAACAAAAATAGAAAGAAAATATATATATATATATGGCCACCAGGAGTGGTGGATTCGTAGTGCTAGCACTGAGCCCCAGTCATAACCCTGGTGGTAATAAAATATTTGAAAAGGCTAAACTGAGATTCAGTGAGTCACAGTGGTTGTCCATGCTCCCCAGCATTATCTGGGTCCTTGAGAGTTTGGTGAATCCAGGGAGGTCCCTGGTACTACTAAGGGAACTGAGACCCTCAGCACCTTAGCTTTGGTTAGATCCAGGTGACAATGTTGTGGCACCTAGATCTTCTATTGTATGCTATGTGCTATGTACAATCCAAAAACATTAACCCTTTGAGCATTACAGCAACCCAGTGGGATCAGAGGATTATTATCCCCATTGTACAAGGAAGCCAGGTCACTCAGCTATAAGGGCAGAGCTGGATACAGAATCTATAGGTTAACATCTCCACATGCAACTAAGAAGAGACAGTCAGGCACGGGAAATTTGTAGGTCTAGAATTATACTGTTTTCCTCAATAGCTAAAGAGCCTTGGTGAAGTCTTCCATCACTCTTACTTCCTACTTCCTAGGATTAATCATTTATATTTATCTCAAAGAGACAGATAAGGTAACACATAAGTGGGCCCAGGAAAGTATCTGCTTGCTGGCATATGTGCATTAAATGTATTCCCTTTAACTTCCTTTCTCCAGTGGAACTTCAAGATGAACAATGAACACTCCTTTGTGAGTGGACACAAGCAATGTAATATCATTTGTGAGATATAGCTAAGGAGCAGTAAAACCCTTCGTTGTCCATCTCTTTTCAGTTCCAGAACTCTGGATTAGCTTTTTCTCTGACAGATTTCTACAAGAGCAACTCAAGGGGGACCAGGCAGTGGCGCACCAGATTAAGCACACATAGTAAGTATGAAATGTAAGGACTCATGCAAGGATTCCTGTTTGAGCCTCTGGTTCCCCACCTGCAGGGGAGTCGCTCACAAGTGGTGAAGCAGTTCTGCAGGTGTCTCTGTCTTACCCTCCCCCTTACAAGTTCTCTCTGTCCTACCCCCTCCACAAAAAAAAAAAAAAAATTAATGGCCACAGGAGCAGTGAATTTAGTAGTGCAGGCACCACCAAGTCCCAGTGATAACTCCGGAGGCAAAAAAAAAAAAAAAAAAGAACAACCCAGAATCTTATTAACAAAAGCAGGCCTTTAGCCAAACCCTGCTCCTCTGGGTCCTACCCTGCAGGTATTGGATGATGCTGAGGTTCTGGGCCTTGGATATTGCTCTCAGTACACAGAAGGTTGGCTCCTTCCAAAAGTTGCAGCTGTGCTCCCGAAGGCAGGTCGTGGCAATCACTAGAGACTGGAGCTCATTTCCCGAGAGGAGTCCCTCCAGCCTTTGAGCCTCACTGCAGATGTTCAGCAACATCTGGGAAGAATAAAAAAGATCCGAGAAAAGTCTGGTTAGGAAGCCTTCTTCAAGTCATTTCTCCTCTACTTTTCCAGGGTGGTGACAGACACATCTGAGCTCAAAGGATGAGGCTGTGTAGGCCTCCTTTTTGTCCAGTTCACTTGGCCTACCTAGCAAATGTGGCAAAACCTGGAGCTAAAGTCTGGATTTGTAATCTGTAGACAAACAGTTGCTACCCTTCCCAAATCACAGCAAAGCTGCGTTTGACTTAAAGGTTTGTCTTTTTTACACAGAAATGCAGAAAAAAAATACCAAGGAGGGTTTAAGTGTAGAATTAATAGGACCCAGTGATGTTTTAAAAAGACAGATTGATTAGTGAAGTCCTGGTTAGCATTCAGATGATTTCATAAGAATATGAGAGTTCTCTGATAATGTTCTAACAGAGGTCCTTGTCACTGTTGGTATTTGCTGTCTATGGCTATTAGAGGAACCTCCAATATCTTTCTACCTGACACCTATGGTGAAAACCAAACATTCTAAGGTGGCTTACAGATTTGTGTGTGGGTTGACCTCCCACTTCTCAGCCTTATCTCATGCCACTCTCTCTATGGCTTTCAGTGGTAGAACTGGGCCTTCTTCCAGTTTGGCAAAAATGGGAACTTTTTCTACCCGTGAGCTTTTTTTTAGCAGTGACAGGGTTCAAGCTGAGCAACCAGGTATTTGGGCTAGAGATGCCATTTCCCAGCCTCCCTCCAGGTACCTGTGGTCATATGACTTTGGCTTTGAATGAATGATCATTTCTGTTCCTGTCCCCTCCCTCACTTCTAACTGCCACAGTCACCACCTTCAGCTCCCTGGTAAAATTTCCCAGCATACCTTTGACTTTTCCTCCCTGGAACTTAGAAAATCAGACACTGATCGTTTAGTCATGCGATTGCTTTCTCCCTTTTGACTTCCCTACCTCTGTCATCTCAATGAAATGGCATGTTTGCTCTGGAAACTGTCTGGCATAGAGGTACAACAGGAGAGAAACGCCTATATTTTTATGGAATAAGACAGGGAAGGCACTCAGTGAGTACAGATGTGGTCTATTACCGTGGCTCACATCTTGTCCATCCATAAAAGCCACAAATTAAAGATTTGTTCTCCCCCATCCCTTTTGATATCTGTCTCTATCAAATAAATAAATATTTTAAAAAGTGGGGCTGGACAGTAACACACTCAATTGAACACACATGTTACAAACCACTAGTCCACATCTACAGAAGAAAATCCTCATAAGTTGTAAAGCAGTGTTGCAGGTGTGTGTGTGTCTGTCTGTCTGACTGTATATCCGTCTATCTACTTATCTCCCCCACCCCTCTTGATTTGTGCCTCTGTCCAATAAATAAAAAATTTTAAATAAATATTAAAGTGCTAGTGTCACATCCTAGCCACCACTCAGGATACAACCTATAGAACAGTAAATGGTATATAACTTTCTCACACATGTGGCTTAAGGAATGACCTGCCAGGGGGCTAAGCAGTGGTGCACCTGGTTAAGCACTCACATTACAGTATGCAAGGACCCAGGTTCAAGCTCCTAGACCCTACCTGCAGGGAGAAAACTTCATGAGTGATGAAGCAGGGCTGCAGGTATCTTTCTGTCACTTTCACACTCTATCTCTCCCACCCCTCACAATTTCTCTCTGTTTCCAGTGGTAAATAAATAAAACTATTTTAAAATTCGTAAGCTCTAGCTTCACGGGCGGGTAACAGAGACGCGGAGACAACGGCTGGGCAGGGCAGCTGTATTTCTTTATTCAAGAACAACGATTCATAAACTAAACCAAACTAATCAGCAAACAGAACTCTGCTGTCTCTTTGCGGCGGCACAAGCACTCTCTCTTACTCTGTAACTCAGGAACCCTCTAACTCTGGAACTCTCGCGGGGTTCCTTGGGGCGGGGCCAAGCGGGCCCACGAAATTAACAGAAATGATCCAATTCTCTTGGCGGGGGAGAACTAGAACCCAATGTAAAGCATACAACAGAAGGAGGAGGAGGAGGAGGAGGAGGAGGAGGAGGAGGAGGAGGAGGAGGAGAGGAAGAAGGAGAAGGAGAAGAAGAAGGAGGAGAAGGAGAAGGAGAAGGAGACAGAGAAGAGAAAGAAGGAGGAGGAGAAGGAGGAGAAGAAGGAGAAGAAGAAAAAGAACCTGCCAGAACTTGTGAGAGAGCCTCAAGTTAACAGTGATTCTGGCTTGAGGGTTAGAGTGATCACATAATGATTATATAAAAAGTTCTTCATGGCTGAGGTATCAAAGGTCCCAGGTCCAATCCCTAGCACCACTATAAGCCAAAAACAAATAAACAGTGATTCTGGCTTGAAAGCTCACCATGGATATAGATGTGAATAGACATGCTGAAGGGAAATTCTTTCAGGGTTCTAGAACACCATCCCAGACTCAAGACCCAAAGTCCTCCTTATTCCCTCTACACTTCCAAAGCAAAAAAGAAGCAGGAGTACTTTTCTGGAGAACAATAGATTTCAGAAGCTGAGAAAGTAGAACTTGTCGAGAAGGAGGCAGGGGAAGGAGTTGAGAAGTTATGTTGAAGTTACTGCTGATTACCAGAGAGGATAGGAAAGAAAAGATGTAACAAGAAGTCACACTTAATTGCTTAGTGGCCTAAGAAGGTTTCTGGGGACATCAGAGTGACTGAACGAGTGACCCTGAGTGAACTAGGGAGGCAGATTCCCAGGGCTCCAACCCAAGACCCCCATCCACTACCTCTGGAACCCTGGCACTTGTTTACTTACTATATTTGTTTCCATAGAATCAAGGTTACAATACTACAAACAACCTGGGGTAGAAGAAAAAAATCATGGAAAAGACAGATGGCCATGGCATCGTTATGAACACACAGCAAGCAACTTCAACTATACAACAGCTTATTCTCAAAGGCATAGGAGCCAGAAACAGGAAGTCCCCAAAGCCAGGGAGGGTGGGTTGGAGCTGAGAAGATGCCGACTAGACAAGGAGCTGGTGGGTTCAAGTGGAGAAAGAACACATCTTTCTGGGAAAGAATTGCGGAATACTGCTACAAGGATAGAGAAGAAATTCTTCTAAATGTGAGGGTTTCTCAGGCATTTGAAGAACATGTGGGCAGAGGGACAAACTGAACCCTTGAGGAGAGCATAGGAACTTCAGCAGTAGGGTCCATAAATTTTGAAAGAGAAAGAAAGGAGTGGGCAAAGAATCATGGACTAGGGAAATCCTTTATCTCACTTACCTGCACAAACATCCTCTGAACTTGAACATCACTCTCAAAGAGCTCCTCTTTTTCCGGAGGAAAGACAAAGAAGAGGTAAAGACACTGTAGAAGCAGGGCTGGGAGCCCAGACTCAGCAACTGTGTCCAAAGTCTCCTGCAAAAGAAGAGAAGACATGACCCAGCCCTGTAGAGCTCTGATCAGTGAGTCCTGAAGTTGTGTTAGGGAGCAAGTGGGTAAGAATGTTTCTTCTTAGAACGTAGGCAACATTGTCCCTTACACCCTTTCCACATATCATTGTCATGATGGTTGGTACTTGTTTCCTCTCACATTGGAGAATCTGTCAGAGAAGCACTGTATAAATACACATGTTGTATGCTTTACATTGGGTTCTAGTACTCCCCCGCCAAGAGAATTAGATCAGTCCAGTTAATTTCGCGGCCCGCTTGGCCCCGCCCCTAGGGACCCCGCCAGAGTTCCAGAGTGAGAGAGTTGCAGAGTTCGAGAGTTCCAGAGTTGGAGAGGGTTCCTGAGTTCGAGAGTAAGAGAGAGTGCTTGTGCCGCCGCAAAGAGACAGCAGAGCTCTGTTTGGTGATTAGTTTGTCTTAGTTTATGAATCGTTGTTCCTGAATAAAGAAATACAGCTGCCCTGCCCAGCCGTGGTCTCCGCGTCTCTTGTTACCCGCAGTGAAGCTAGCCTGCCCGGCAAGAGCCTACGAAAATTTTAACAACATACACACAGAAATGATTTTTTTTTCTTTTGCTTCCTGCCTCTAGAGAACATATTTGTATAGAGTTACTATGTGATTCTAAAAAGAAATATACCCTAAAATTAACTTGGAGTGGCTTATATGATGAATAATGGAGTATGGTATGATTTAAGTATAAATTTTATCAAATATATATTTGAATTAAGAGTAAAGCCATTTTAAAAACAAAAAACAAAAGAATGTGGGCAACACCTTCTCAACTGAGAATGCAGATCATCAGAAGATAAGTTTATATAAAGATTATACAGGCACCCACTCCCCACCCCCACTTTTCAAATGTTCACACTGTACTTCTTTGTTTTTACAAGGACCTATGTGGGCGGAGGGTAGATAATAATGATCCCTTCACAAGTGGTGAAGCAGGTCTGCAAGTGTCTTATCTTTCTCTCCCCCCTCTGTCTTCCCCTCCTCTCTCCATTTCTCTCTGTCCTATCCAACAACAACGTAATCAGTAACAACAACAGTAATAACTACAACAACAATAAAACAACAAGGGCAACAAAAGGGAATAAATAAATATTTTTAAAAAACAGCATAATGGTCATGCAAAGAGACGCTCATGCCTGAGGTTCCAAAGTCCCAGGTTCAATTCCCCACACCACCATAAGCCAGAGCTCAGCAGTGCTCTGGTAAAAAAAAAAAAAAAAAAAAAAAAATACAAGGAGCTATGTGAGTGCTTGTGTTCACTAACCTAAACAAATCTCAAAAGGATTTTCACTTTCATAACAAAAGAAACAAAAAGTAGAATAACATTTAGAATGTATTTGACAGAAATTGTTCTAAATGTGGACTTGGGCAGGAGAGACTCCATTTAAATTTTTAATGTAGCCATCCTCTTATTCATGTCCTCTGCTTTGGCTCTTTTCACCTATCTTCACTTTTCATAGCAATCTTCTCATGGTCCTCTCTTCGGTTTTCACATATTATTTCTTCTTCTTCTTCTTTGTTTTTTTTTTACAAATCACTTGAGGAAAAACAATGATTTGTAATACTTTTGTTATCACATGAATACAATTACTTTTTTAATTATATTTTTATGTATTATTGGACTGAGACAGATATAGAGACAAATTGGGAGAGAAGAAGGAGGGAAAAAGGGAGACAGACATCTGCAGCTTTGCTTCACCACTTGTGAAGCTTCCCCCTGCAGGTGGCAACCAGGGGCTTGAACCTGGGTTGTTGAGCATTGAAATGTGTGTGCTTAACCACATGTGCCAACACCTGAAACCTGAATACAATTTTTTCATCTCTGCAAGGTAGATGTCTGTGTCTATTCCTACCACTAGTCCCCACCAGCCCTCTCTCACGTCCCCCTTTTAGAGTCCTTAACCTTACTACAATACATCCAACTACTCAAATTTGCTTCAGTGTAGCTGTAGCTAATAAAAAAGAAATGTTTTCACTAACTGTGAATATTTGATAAATCTGGCCAGCTACAGATGGAAAGCAGAGAGCAGACAAAAGATATCCCTGGAAGAAGATATTCAACATGAGACTGCCAAATATAAGCCTTGCACAGTAATCGTGCCTGTTCCCTTTCTATTCCTATAAAATACTAAACTCTGAGCCTAATGACAAGATATAGTTTTGGAGGACATGAGGCTGCCATATTCTTGGGTAGCTAGCACCTGAAAATAAAATAAATCTATTTTCCTCACACCAAAATTTGTCTTTTAAATGTTGGCTCTCTTCCCTGATCCAGCTTTCTGGTCCTTTTTCCAGCCATGACATCATCTCCCCAGACAATAACTTGGATCCACCTGCATATCAGATTTCAGGCTCGGGGGGGGGGAAAAAAGGAGAAAAAAAAAACTAGTATAGCCACAGGCCCTTTGGAATATAACTAAAATATGGCCACTAGCTATCTACAAAATGGAGACCTCCCAAACTCTTCATCTGCACTATTCCAGCCTTTAGGTCCATGATTGGTCAACAATTTGTTTGGCTTTGTATGTTAACTCTCTTTTCAACCTCCAAGTTCCAGATGCTAGCATGGTCCCAACCAGACTTCCCTGGACAGACAACCCCACCAATATGTCCTGGAGCTCCAATTCCCCAGAACCCCACCCTACTAGGGAAAGAGAGAGACAGGCTGGGAGTATGGATCAACTTGTCAACGCCCATGTTCAGCAGGGAAGCAATTACAGAAGCCAGACCTTCCACCTTCTGTATCCCACAGTGACCTTGGATCCAGACTCCAGAGGGTTAAAAAATAGGAAAGCTATCAGGGGAGGGGATAAGATATGGAGTTCTGGTGGTAGGAATTGTGTGGAGCTGTACCCCACTTATCCTATGGTTTTGTCAGTGTTTTCATTTCATAAATAAAATAAAATAAAATAAAAAGCAAGCATTGGGGGCTAGGCAGTAGCACAGCAGGTTAAGCGCACATGGTACAAAGCACAAGGACCAGATTAAGAATCCCGGTTCAAGCCCCCAGATACCCATCTGCAGGGGAAGTTGCTTTGCAAGCAGTGAAGCAGGTCTGAAGGTATCTATCTTTCTCTCCTCCTCTCTGTCTTCCCCTCATCTCTCGATTTCTCTCTGTCCTATCCAACAACAACAGCTATAAGAACAATAACAACAAGGGCAACAACAGGAGCAACAAAATGGGAAAAATAGCCTCCAGGAGCAGTGGATTCGTAGTGCTGACACTGAGCCCCAGCCCCAGCGATAACCCTAGAGGCAAAAAAAAAAAAAAAAAAAAGCCAGGTGGTGGTACACCTGGTTGAGCACACATGTTACAGTGCACATGGACCCAGGTTCAATCTCCCAGACCCCACCTACAGGGTGGAAGCTTTGTGAGTGGTTAATCAGGGCTTCAGGTGTCTTCCATCTCTCTCCCCCCCTCTTTCCTCCCCCTCTACCTCCTCCTTACCTCTCCCTTCCCTCTCAACTTCTGATGATTCTGTCCAATAAATTAATACAAGTAAGAAAAAATAAAAATTTTAATAAAGCAAGCATTGAGCCTTGGCATGTAGGGAGAAGGCAGAGTGCACCCCAAGCACGGAGAGCAGGGCCATGAAGCTCCTTACCAGAGAACAACTCTAGACAGGTGTATTTCTGTATTTATTCTATGTGTTTTTTCTTAGGCTTAGTGTGTTCTTTGGTATGATATTTGGAATCCAGGAATGCTCAGAGATATTTCCATAAAAGTTAATGATAACTGCATCTTTGCTTTAGGCTATTTTCAGTTGGGAAAGGTTTCACATGTGCATTCTACTTCATTAGATATTGAATGAAACCTGTATTATGTGCTTCATAAATAATGTATCTTGGGGGAGGTGTCAAGTGGTGGCACACTCATTACAGTGCACATGTTACCATGTTGTAAGGATTGGGGTTCAAGACCCCATTCCTCACTTGCAGGGAAAGAAATTTCATGAGTAGTGAAACAGTGCCACAGGTTGGTCTCTCTCTCTCTCTCTCCCTCCCTCCTACCCTCCTTTTCTCCCTCCACTATACCTCCCTCTCAGTTTCTTTCTGTCTCTATTAAAAAGTTAAAAAGGCCCAGGAGATGGTGTAGTGGATCAAGTGCTGGACCCCAAAAAGTAAAAAAAAAAAAGTAAAAGAAGAAGGAGGAGAAGAAGGAGGAGAAGAAGGAGGAGGAGGAGGAGGAGGAGGAGGAGGAGGAGGCACCAAAGTAAAAACCCTGTGGTGAGGGGTAGACATGCAGCTTCCTGGGACAGTGGGGGGTGGGAATGGGTGGGAGGGATGGGTCACAGTCTTTTGGTGGTGGGAATGGTGTTTATGTACACTCCTAGCAAAATGTAGACATATAAATCAGTAGTTAATCAATATGAGAGGGGGAAAATCAATTGTATGTCTCAAAGTTTTTCAAAACACAAACTGAATCTTTTTAATATATAGGCTGTGTATTTGATACGTGGACTCTCTCAAAAGCCTAGACCAAGTAGATTAGAAGCATCCAATAGCACAGCTATATACAAGATACTGGATACTGTACAGCAAACCATAACAAAAGGACTTTTCAAAGTTAACCCAATTACCAAATAATGTGATGATAGCATTAACTATCGATTGTCTTTTTGAACCCTAAGACAGCAGGAACCTCACATCTCCACTATAGAGCCCCTACTTCCCCCAGTCCTGGAACCCTTGGATAGGGCCCACTTTCCCATATGCCTCTCCCAATCCATACCAAATAATATTGCATCCGCCGATCACAACCTAAGCAATGCAACGATTGCCACCTCAACATGCTTCACCTCAGACTGTGTCCAGAGACTTCACGTGTGAAATGACAACCCTTCAGCTTCATTACTCGGGTGAGACCTTTCCTTTTATAGTACACTCTAATTTCATCTCAGGTGGTTCACTTTCTAACAAAGTCCCAAAACCTAGATATACACCAGTTTCTGTGAGAGAGAGCTTATGTTCACACATATCCATAAACTACTGCAAAATATATACCTGAAAGCAGAAGTACACTAGAGTTTGCAGTGAGTACTTCCCTAACACTTCCTCTCCACTATTCCAAGCTTTGGGCCCATGATTGCTAAACAATTTGTTTGGCCTCGTATGTTAACTCTCTTTTTAATCACCAGGTTCCAGATGCCACCAGGATGCTGGCCAGGCTTCCCTGGATTGAAGACCCCACCAATGTGTCCTGGAGCTCAGCTTCCCCAGAGACCCACCCTACTAGGGAAAGAGAGAGGCAGACTGGGAGTATGGACCGACCAGTCAACGCCCATATTCAGCGGGGAAGCAATTACAGAAGCCAGACCTTCTACCTTCTGCAACCCTCAATGACCCTGGGTCCATGCTCCCAGAGGGATAGAGAATGGGAAAGCTATCAGGGGAGGGGGTGGGATATGGAGATTGGGTGGTGGGAATTGTGTGGAGTTATACCCTTCCTACCTTATGGTTTTGTTAATTAATCCTTTCTTAAATAAAAAATAAATAAAGAAGAAGAAGAAGAAGAAGAAGAAGAAGAAGAAGAAGAAGAAGAAGAAGGAGAAGGAGAAGGAGAAGGAGAAGGAGAAGGAGAAGGAGAAGGAGAAGGAGAAGAAGAAGAAGAAGAAGAAGAAGAAGAAGAAAGGGAGGGAAGGAGGAAGGAAGGAAGAAAGGAAGGAAGGAAGGAAGGAAGGAAGGAAGGAAGGAAGGAAGGAAGGAAGAGAAAGAGAGAGAAAGAGAAAAAAAGTAGCCACTAGGAGAGGTGGATTCATCATGCAGGCACTGAACCCCAGTAATAGCCACACTGAAAGCAAAACAAAATAAATGTTACATAGTTTACAGAGGAAAGAAGGACAAGGGAAAGAGGGCGCTAGAGGGAAAGGCTGGTTCAGAGCAGCAAACGCGTTTTCCTGAGCATTCACCAGTGGATTGCCTCCTAGAAACTCAAGATGGGTGGCTGATAACTGAATTAAGGACCTGACCAGGGCGTTTTCCATCCCATCTCCCAGATCTAAGGCCTCACCATGGGTTTGTATATCGAAACCCACATATAGCTACTTTTTAAAAAAATATTTATTTATTTATTCCCTTTTGTTGCCCTTGTTGTTTTATTGTTATAGTTATTACTGTTGTTGTTATTGATGTCGTCGTTGTTGGATAGGACAGAGAAATGGAGAGAGGAGGGGAAAACAGAGAGGGGGAGAGAAAGACACCTGCAAACCTGCTTCACCACCTGTGCAGGGATTCCCCTACAGGTAGGGAGCCGGTGGCCCGAACCGGGATCCTTACACTGGTCCATGCACTTTGCACCACCTGTGCTTAACCCGCTGTGCTACCGCTATTCTATATACAAAGACAAAGAAACAGACAAAGGAGTGAGTGAAAATAGGAAGTGGGTAGAGATGAGAACAAGTTTTCTGAAGCCTTTTTTCCATGGGTTCTTTCTGCAGCTTCACAAGTAACTACCACAGGTGTGTGTGTGTGTGTGTGTGTGTGTGTGTGTGTGTGTGTGTGTGTGTGACAGTGAGTAATCTAAAGCATATTCTCCACACAATTCCTCACTCAAGTGTTGAATCTGACAGATATGGTGATCAAATTGGAGAAAAAGCACAGTACTGACCAGAATCAGGAATCAAATGCAGGCAATTGCTCCCACCCTCCCACCCTCCAACCAAGCTGCCCTTGTTTCTGACACCTGGCTCTGCCTTCACCTGCTCTAGTCTCTCCCTGGCCTCTTTTTCCCCACACTAGTTCCACTGGAAACCAACTGCTTCCTTCTCTCACTGTTTGGGGGAGGGTCCCCAAAAAAGTCCCCAGGTTAATTGCCTACTTCCCATTCTGAAAAGAGTCCTTCCCCTGTGCTCAGAAGAACCTTCTCTCTATACTACAGGCCCCTGAGCCTGATGGGGCTCAGTCAACACACAGAGGAAAAGTCAGGTGACTCTCTCTGGCTTTTAGTTTATTACATTATACTGTGACCCCCTCACACCTCCACATCTGGTGTTCTCTGTCAGACTGAGGGTGGCCACTGCCCCTGTCTGGTTCCCTGCTGTCCCGGGTGTTGAACACCAAACCGGTACACATAGGACACTCTGGACTGACAAATTTATCTCTGGGTTGGCCCAGCACACAGCCTCTCACCATTTCTGCTAATGGCCACTGTCTCTGAGGACTGCTTCTACATCAGGAAAGCCAGAAGTAAGTAGGAGGCTCCTGGGTTCCCAGTGAGAGGACATGACTACAGCCTGTCTCATTAGAGCATCTTTTCTGGGCAGGCAGGAAAACAGGTGCCCAAGGTGTGGCTCTTACTGAGTTTAGCACAAAGCGTGAATCTGAATCTTCCTGTCACAAAAATGGCATCACCATAACCCAACTTATAGCTATGGAAGGAATAACTGACTTACGTACACCCCAACAAGCAGGAAACAATCCATCACCTATCATTCAGGGTTGATCCCCATACTAACTCTAGAACTGAGGCATTAGCATCCTAAATTCAGCAATAAAATAGAGTCCTAGAGAGATCAACTTGCCCAAGGTTGTACACAGCTTGTCATCTAGAAGATAGGGTCTGAACCTGAACTTCAGACTCCAAAGTGTATGTTCTGTGTCAGAAAGGGACTTAGGGAGGAGATAAGAAGGACTCAGTTTCATGGAGAGACTTTTTAGAGGTGAACCACTTTGGATTCCTTTGTGCTGGGGTCCCCTTCTCCACATGGAGAAGTGCAGGGCCTGAGATGGTGTCTGGGACTTACTGAATCTGTCCCTGTGAGCACGTACACAGACTTCAGCAGCAGGTAGCCATCCTGGTCCAGATCCCCCTTCCTCCGCAGCAGCTGTCCAGCTGCCTCCCGTGCATGTTCTGGCAGAATGCAGAAAGAAGACGAAGTATCATCAGCATGACAGTGCAATGGCCTGCCAGCTTCCCCTCCACTCAGAATCCTCTCCCTATGAGATGTAACTTAAGAGGAATTCTTCCTTCTGTTCACTCCCCTCAATTACACTGGACCCAACAAAAAATTTATACTCTGCTCAATTAACCTCATTGAAATAAATTATCGGTTTTTTTTTTTTTTCAGATCCCTGCTTAGTTCTGGCTTGTGGTAATGCAGAGAATTGAACCTGGGGCTCGGAAGCTTCAGGCATTAGAGTTTGTCTGCAGAAGCATTATGCTATCTCCCACACCTGAAATTCTCAACTTTTATTGTGTCACCACCCCTATTCAATAACTACCATGACTCCATACAGCCAAATAATAATAAATTCCTGAACTGTTGGATTCCTCACAATCCAGAGGCTTCATCCCACCTCTTCTACCATATATCCCCCTCACATTGCCATCTAAAACTGTAATCTAGTCCTTGATACCAGAATTCCCTTCTGCCCTCTGTCTCATAGCCCAGGCTCTAGAACCCAGTTCCATAAGAACATGTTTTGGCCTCCATGTACTTACTATGTAAAGTTATCTATTGAATATTCGTGTACTTTTATCCTAGTACTTGTTCTAAGACCCCCCACCCGTGTGTGTGTGTGTGTGTGTGTGTGTGTGTGTGTGTGTGTGTGTGTGTGTGTGTGTGTGTCTGCCTGGGTGTTCATGCATGTTTTATAGGAACTATTTGTGTGTCCCTCCTAAGTCCACCTGTCCTTCTCTGCTAGTTTCTCCCTCCCTTCCCAATGTTCTTAGCAGTAGAAATGAATCTGCCAAATGCTCTGAGAGGTACTTCTCTATCTCTACTAGAAAGTACATAGGGTCATAGCCAGACACCTGGGAGGTGTCTGCCGAGCTCTTTTACTTTCTATAGAATTCTCCTTGGAGAATATCATTCTTACCTGCAGGCTTCCCCACAAGAACCTTCTGAATTTCTCCAGCAAACTGGTTGGAAACATCTTTTGCTAGTCGTTGGAGACTGGGAAAGCGGATGATTCCCACAGACTGTTCCCAGGCCTTGAGTACAATGAACAGGATTCCATAAGAGACATCAAAGTTACAAAGCAAGGTATGTGAATCACCTTGTCTTTCTCTTCACCAGCCCAAGCCAATGATGTCTCTTCTATCCAAAGGACACTGAATTACCTACCCTCATCGTTCTGACAATATCCCTATCCAAGTGCCTCTGAATTCTTCAATTTCCTACTGAGCTCCAAACTCCTATATCCAACTAACCCCTGGATATCTCTCTCCCTGAACTGAGGCTTCAGGAATGTAATGTACACATAAACAAATTCAATATCCTCCCCCACCAAAAAAAAATCCTGTTGTATTTTGTTTCAATGACTAGTACCACCAAGTACCCATTTGTCCTAGCGGGAAATTCCAAGAGTTACTCTGTAGGTTTCCCCCTTACGTACCTCTCAAATCTTATGCAGATAGGTTTGTTTTAGTCATGCAATGATTTCCATCAGATAAAATACGAAAGGTGTACTCCAACTTACAGAAGCACATATTTTCAATGCTTGGGTACATGATACTAACTCACTCTCCAGAAAAATGTTTACCAGATCAGAGGGCTAGTGTCTCTACACTTATGCTGACATTAATGATGGCTGCAAAGTATTAATCTGAAATTCACAACCTTTCAGAGGAAAAATATTTCAATTGTAGTCTTTGGATTACTTGCATAGATAAATGTTTTTTTCATGCTTCTCGAGTCACTTGCTTTTTATTCTTCACCCTTTATTCCATATGGTGATTTCCATACTGTTTCCTTAGCTATTTCAGAAAGTCTTTTATATCTAAGAAAGAACATGTTAACCCTTGGTCAGTAAAACTGTTGTAATCTTTTCTCAATCTATGTCATGCTAAGATGACATAGCATGACAAGAGAAATATAGCCACATCTATCACTATGGACATATGACAAAAGGGATAAACACCAGAAACAGAATGATGAGTGGAAAAAGAAAGTTGTAAAAAGGACCAAGTGGTAGTACACCCAGCTGAGAGCTCATTACTATGAACAAGTACCTGGGTTCAAACCCCTACCTACCTGCAGGCGGGAAGCTTTAAGAGTGGTGAAACAGACTTCACATGTGGAATGACAACCCTTCGGCTTCATTACTCGGGTGAGACCTTTCCTTTTATAGTACACTCTAATTTCATCTCAGGTAGTTCACTTTCTAACAAAGTCCCATAACCTAGATATACACCAGTTTCTGTGAGAGAGAGCTTATGTTAACACGTATCCATAAACTACTGCAAAATATATACCTGAAAGCAGAAGTACACTAGAGTTTGCAGTGAGTACCTCCCTAACACTTCCTCTCCACTATTCCAAGCTTGGGATCCATGATTGTTCAACAAATTGTTTGGCTTCGTATGTTAACTCCCTTTTCAATCACCAGGTTCCAGATGCCACCAGGATGCTGGCCAGGCTTCCCTGGATTGAAGACCCCACCAATGTGTCCTGGAGCTCTGCTTCCCCAGAGACACACCTTACTAGGGAAAGAGAGAGGCAGACTGGGAGTGTGGACCGACCAGTCAACGCCCATGTTCAGCGGGGAAGCAATTACAGAAGCCAGACCTTCTACCTTCTGCAACCCTCAATGACCCTGGGTCCATGCTCCCAGAGGGATAGAGAATGGGAAAGCTATCATGGGAGGGGGTGGGTTATGGAGATTGGTTGGTGGGAATTGTGAGGAGCTGTACCCCTCCTACCTTACATTTTTGTTCATTAATCCTTTCTTAAAAAAAAAAAAAGAGTGGTGAAACAGATCTGCAGGTGTCTCTCTTTGTCTCTATCTTTCTATCTTCACTGCCACTCTCAATTTCTTTCTGTCTTATCTAATAAAAAAAGAAAGGGGGGGAGGGAGTCAGACAGTGGTACACCTGGTTAAGTGTACACATTACAGTGTGCAAGAACCTGGGTTCAAGCCCCAGGTCCTTACCTGCAGGGGGAAAGCTTCACAAGGGGTGGAACAGGGGTACAGGAGTCTCTCTGTGTCTCTCCCTCTCTACTTCCCCCTCCTCTATCAATTTCTCTCTGTCTCTGTCCAATAATAAATTAAAAATGCATATATAAAAAAGGGGTAGAGGAGAAATGGCTGCTGGGAGTGGTGAATTTGTAGTGCCGGCACTGAGCCTCAGCAATAACCCTGGTAGCAATAACATATACTGCTGTATGATTCTAGAAAAATCTGTGAGATTATATGTAAACTATACAAAAGCATCACTTGTAGCTATATGCTTAAATGTGATATGTGGCTAATATATACATTACTCTTGAAATATGTAAATGTATATCTATAGGTTCCTAAGTAATATCACATAATGTATATACAGTTTTACAGGTTTTTCTAGAATCATACACTTGTGTAACACACGTTTCCAACTTGAAAAGAAAACACACACACACACACATATATGGTGTTCTTTCCACAGAGGCAGGGTAATTAATTCAGCATGGAAGTTATCACTGGAGGAGAACAGAAGAGGCGTAAGCTCTAGACAACATACACAGCTGACCTGAGTGTCTGTTTTGTTTTGAGTGAAACTATGTATTTGTCTAAAATGTTTTATGCCCCATAAACAGACACAGCTGACCCTTTCCTTTGCACATAAAAAAGCAGTACCTCAGAACTTTAAACTACAAAAACACTAGATGAATGCCCAACACTACTGCACACAGCAGGCCTTCAACAGATAATTGATTAGTGAGCACATAAGTATGACACCTGCCAATGCAGGAGGATTTCCAAGTGTACTAGTAGCTGGTCTTGTGTCAATCCCAAGGCATCTTTCCACTAATCCTCACAATTACCCTTTGAGGTTGTTACTATTATTATTATCCTCACTTTACAGAATGAGACTGAGCCTGTTGTCAAATCCAGAGAACCAAAAAGAAAAAGAAACAGAAATCCAGAGAGCCAGTTAAGCACCTGAGGAAAGAGATAAATGATCTCATACATATGCAAACACATGCAAGAGACAAGTCTAAGAAATTTATGATTACCACCTGGAAACTGCCAATCGCTTGGAGATTTTAATCCCTGAAAAGAAAAACTCAACCCTTTAAAGTGGGAATTTCTGTGGTAAGATGATCCACACACACACACCCTGCTGCTCCACCCCACCCAGGACTGAAATCTCTATTCTGATGTCTTCCTAACCAATTCCTGTGCCTTCTTCCTGTACTGACAAACCCCTCCAAGACCAATTTGCAGGCAGTTGACTCAGAAGCATCCAGATCGTCTTTGAGCAGTGGGATTCTGGGAGGCACTCTACAATAAAGCAAATTGGGCCACTGTGAGTTGAACAGTAATTGTACACTCAGCCAGAGTCTCCCAAGGCTCACTCTCCTTCCGGGGACAGCAATGGGCACTTCTGGAGGCCATGTTAACTCTTTCAGGCCACAGGGGTGCTGTTTGATGCACGGAGGCAATCATTTACTGAATGTGACCATGGAGACCTCAAAGAGTTAAGGCAGCTTCCAAAAGGATCTAATTTTTTCCCAAACTGGGACTTGCATGCTGGGAGGATATTGCTCAGTATTTTTTAAAAATTTTATTTACTCACATTATCTAAGCTGCAGCATCATTATGCCTGGTGGCTGTCCCCTCATATGGAAGAAAAAAGAAACTGATGCTCTGCTCTCCAAAGGGAAATAAGGAATGACAAAAACTCCTGAGGAGATCGGAGAAAACCTTTGCTTTTGAATGACAAAGAGAACTTGGCTGATTTTTCAGATATGATTACAGTATTCTGACTTCTCCATGAGAGCAGTTTGCAGAGTTTGTCTTTAAGTGAACACAAAGCATTTCAGAGCCTTTAAATGTTTCCTCTACTAGTTTGACATCACTGACCCTCTCTTTTATAAAAAAGAAGAAGAATTAACCTGAAGGCTGGGTGATGGCCACACTAAGTTAAGCACACATAGGACAAAGCGCAAGGACCTGTGCAAGAATTTCAGTTTGAATCCCTGGCTCCCCACCTGCAGGGCGGAAGCTTCACAAGCAGTGAAGCAGGTCTGCAGGTGTGTCTATCTTTCTCTCTCTACCTCCCCCTCCCCTCTCAATTTCTCTCTTTCCTACCCAATAAAATGGGGGGTGGGGGGAAACAGCTGCCAGGAGCAGTGTATTTGCAGTGTTGGCATCATAACTTTACCAACATGACCATAAAAATTATTTTATTTTTAAGATAGCAATAAATCTGTTGTAGACCCCACTCTAGTGTGGGGTGAAGTAAGAGATAGTCAAAAAGGAGTGTTTATCCCCCACTGTCCCTTCTAGACACCACACCTGGAAATAGCTGTTGGTCGTCCTTGTTGTTACATTCAGTGACACTTATGTCTCATCCATGGTCATTTGGGTTCACACTTGATTTTTATAATAATGGTTGACCATATCAATGGCATGAACCTTTCTCCACTGCTGGTCACTTAGCCTAAGTGTACTTATCCATATGCATGCCAGGTACACACACAGATATACTTACCTGCAAGTACAGCCTAGTATTGCTGATTACAATCCCTCTCTCACTAAGAAGTGAATGTATTCTTCACCATGTTGCCTCTTACATTCTGGTTATCTATTGCTATACTAAAGATCACCTCCAAACAGACTTAAAATAATAGCAATCATATGTTTTTGTGAATGATCTGCAATTGAAGCAATGGTCAGCAGGGGCCGTTTTATCTGCTCCACTCAGCTAAGGCAGCCAAGGGGTCGAGGAAATTCATTTCCAAATTGGCACAATCACATGTATGGCAAACTGGTATTAGTTGTCAGCATCAAGTATAAGATCATGGACCTTGGTCCACTTCTACAAAAGCTGAGTTTTGTTGAGTTCCTTACAACACAGCAGTGAAGTTCTAAGAGTTTGATAATCCCAAGCAACAAGAAGAAGGTACAAGTATTTTAGGACCTCGATCTCGAAATGTCTCCTCTGTCCTACTGCTTCAGCCAATAATCACAAACCCATTTGAGATTCAAGAAGGGGTTAGATAGGTCTTCAAAGAAAAGAGTATGTATTCAACTGCAGGGGCCCTAATCAACCATATACACAAATTTCTCTGTCCATGTGGTTCTACCCCACCCCATTCAGGTGTTCTCTATCAGAAAGTTGGGGATTTTCTCCTAATTGCTAAGAATCCCCCATCTCACTGTTTGCTTTTCTCTCAAAGTGCATAGCCTTAAAACGATCTTCAGCAACTTCTTCTATAGCTCCATCTTTCCTCTGGTGTATGAGTACAGCATCTCTCTCTCTGCAATCTGAGGGTCTGACATAACCTGCTCCAAACATCATTCAACCCAAGGTCAGTACAGAGCTGCCCATGGTTGCCAGGGGGGGATACCTTCTCCTCTTGTTGTGAGTTCTTAACTTAGAAGGAGTGCTAGGAAGACCAAAGACCAAGGGTCCTGGCAGGAAAAGAAGAAAAGGCAATTGAATCCTTCTTGAAAACACTGTTCTGCACACTCGGAAGTTACTGGCTCTGCTGCTTCCTGTGTGATGCAAATCAATGCTCCTTGCCTGCAACATCTGGGACTCAGTTATCCAGACATCACATGGGGAGAATGCAGAGGGGGAAACTGAAATACCAGTCAGAAAAAAAACATTCGCTGGTGAGTCATGAGATAGGGAAAGAGAAACCAGATGTACTCCGTTCTGTGAACCCCTGCAGCACCCAAGGAAGCCCAGTGTCTAAAAATCCAGGCCTAGGGCAGATCCTCCTGGGTAATGTTTACTATCCATAACAACAGGGTGACCTTGGCTAAGTTATCAACTTAGAGAATCCTCTCTTTCCCCATAATTTAGTAAGCTGGAATAAAAATAATACCCATTTCACAGGAATATATTGAGGGCTCATAAACATGACAGAATGCCGAGTTAGTAAGTTGATTACTATGTGGTGAGTATTATGAGCTACAGTGAGAGTGATCACTTGTCTTCAATGATTGGTAAATAAGACTGCTGAACTCTGGGAAAGGAGGAGAGAACAGATCTGGATAAGAATTTCTTTCTGGGGGCCAGGAAGTAGTGTAGCAGGTTAAGTGCATATGGTGTGAAGTGCAGGGACCAGTGTAAGGATCCTGGTTCGAGTCCCTAGCTTCCCACCCGTAGGGGGGGGTCACTTCAAGGGCCGTGAAACAGGTCTGCAGGTGTCTTTCTCTCCCCCTTTCTATTTTCTCCTCCTCTCTCGATTTCTCTCTGTCCTCGATTTCCTCTGTTATTCAACAACAACAGCAATACCAACAATAATAACAAAAACAGTAACAAGAGCAACAAAAATGGGGAAATGGCCTCCAGAAGCAGTGGATTCATACTGAAAGCACCAAAGCCCAGTGATAACCCTGGAGGTAATAATAATAACAATAATAATAATAATAATTTCTGGCAGAAACAGGCTGGGAGTATGAATCAACCTGCCAATGCCCAGGTCCAGCAGAGAAGCAATTACAGAAGCCAGACTTTCTACCTTCTGCACCCCATATATAGATCCTGGGCCCATACTCCCAGAGGGATAGAGAATAGGAAAGCTTCCAACGGAGGGGATGGGATGGAGAACTATGGTGGTGTGTGAATTGTATGGGATTGTACCCCTCTTATCCAACAGACTTGTCATTCATAATTAAAAATAAAAAGGCTAAAAAAATTTTTTTATTGTTCTGACTCATCCCCTCAAGGTAACTCCTTCTTAGGGTTCCAGTGGCCTAGGAATCCATTAGGCTTGTTCTTCTTTCTAAGGCAGAAACCAAAATGTTGAGTGGCTTTACGCCTTAATGACCTAAGTTGTTCTGCAAGCTGAGAGGTACTCAGGCTAGACATTACTATAGAACCTACCAAACCTATTTTTGTATGCCTAGTAGTTAAGGAAGATGGATATATAAACAATGATAGGAATAAAAGCAAAGTCCATTCCCTATTGTAAGTTTAAAAGAGTAAGATTCAAGAGAAAATCAAAGAAGCAAAAGGCAAGTTCTCTCCCCCTCTCTATCTTCTCCTCCTCTCTCGATTTCTCTCTGTCCTATCCAACAACAGCAATAGCAACAAGATGATACCAAACATGCAGCTTTGAAGTTGTTTGCTACACATGACAATACCCACCATCAAGCCTCAAGACTCTCTAGGTCCAGTCAGGTGACAGTAACCCTGGCAGGTCACACACTACTGCCAACGTCTGTGCAAGCTCTGGCTAAACATGGGCCATCTCTTGAATGTAGAGTCTGACTAATAAAAGTCATGAAAGATTCTCCAACCCAAGGACAGATCCCTTTCCAAGCAGGGATGACAAATCAAAAATCTTGCGTGCAAAATAAATTCCAGGGGGTCGGGCGGTAGCACAGCAGGTTAAGCGCACGTGGCACAAAGTACAAGGACTGGCATAAGGACCCCCATTCGAGCCCCTGTTCCCCCACCTTTAGGGGAGTCACTTCACAGGCAGTGAAGCAGGGCTGCAGGTGTCTATCTTTCTCTCCCCCTCTATGTCTTCCCCTCCTCTCTCCATTTCTTTCTGCCCTATCCAACAAAGAACGACATCAACAACAACAATAATAACTACAAGGCTACAACAACGAGGGCAACAAAAAGGGGAAAAAAATGGTCTCCAGGAGCAGTGGATTCATGGTGCAGGCACTGAACCCAGCAATAACCCTGGAGGCAAAAATAAAATAAAATAAATTCCAGACTGTATTAATTTTCACTAACTGTGAGAAGACTCATATAGAGAGAACTCAGCTCCAACAAACAAATTAGTTCAGTTTGGGGTTTCTTTTTATTTTATTTTTGTTTGTTTATCAATTATATGCAGTGCCAGGGAATGAACTCATGGTCTCCCATATGTGTAATATTACTGAGTAAACTCTCTGACCCAATTTTCTTTTCTTTTTTTCTTTTTTCTTTTTTTTTTTTGCCTCCAGGGCCTCAGTGCCTGAATTACGAACCCACTGCTCCTGGAGGCCATTTTTTCCCTTTTGTTGCCCTTGTTGTTTATCCTTGTTGTTGTTATTGTTGTTGTTGTTGTTGTTATTGCTATCGTCATTGTTGGATAGGACAGAGAAAAATTAAGAGAGGAGGGGAAGACACAGATGGGGAGAGAAAGATAAACACCTGCAGACCTGCTTCACGGCTTGAGAAGCCACCCCCTTGCGGGTGGGGAGCAGGGGCTCGAACAGGGATCCTTAAGCAAGTCTTTGCTCTTCGCCGTACATGCTTAACCCGCTGCACTACCACCCGGCCCCCACAAGTATTTATTTTTTGAGAGAGGTTATGAAGAGAAAAAGGAGAGGCACCATAGCATTGCTCATGACATTCCCCATGATCAGGTTTGCACTATACTAGTTGTACTGCTAGCCCTCAGGACTCTACTGGATTCACTGAACACTCTCAGTCCAATGGTGGCATGGTTTTCATGATAACTAATGTATGGATAAGGCACTGACTTTGATGGTCACATTCCACAGTAGATACAACAGCATTTTTTTTTTTTTTTTTTGGTCTCCAGGGTTATCACTGGGGCTCGGTGCCTGCACTATGAATCCATTGTTCCTGGAGGCTATTTTTTCCCTTTTGTTGTCCTTGTTGTTTATCGCTGTTGTTGTTGCTGTTGTTGTTGGATAGGACAGAGAGAAATGGAGAAAGGACTGGAAGACA
This sequence comes from Erinaceus europaeus, assembly GCF_950295315.1. Taxonomy (NCBI): domain Eukaryota; kingdom Metazoa; phylum Chordata; class Mammalia; order Eulipotyphla; family Erinaceidae; genus Erinaceus; species Erinaceus europaeus. The sequence goes on along the minus strand of NC_080162.1, from coordinate 96,263,692 downwards.
GAGAGAGGAGAGAAAGATAGACACCTGCAGACTGCTTTCCAGCTTGTAAAGCGACCTCCTTGCAGGTGGGAGCTGGGGGCTCGAACCAGGATCCTTACACTGGTCCTTGCACTTTGCGCCATATGCGCTTAACCCGCTGAGCTACCACGTGGCACTTTAAGTCTTTGAATTTAAAAAAGTTCAGAGACTTAGATGAATTTCCTTGAAAATATTACATTGTTGAACCTCTCTTCTGAAAATAAAAAAATAATAATAATATGTGTCAAAATTGTACTTATATAGTAAGTCTTCATAGGCTCAAGTGGACATGGTTACAAAATTCTCAACAGAGTGACAGTTTTAAATTTGACTTATTACTAAAGGAAATATATATGAATATATATATATATATAAGATGTTCTCGAGTCTCATCTACAATTTATGTTTTATCTGTACACATAGTTCCCACCTTCCAGTGTTTTCTTTTTCTCTTTCTTTCTTATTTTAATTTTTAATTATCTTTATTTATTTGATAGAGACATCCAGAAATCAAAAGGAAGGGGAATATAGATAGGGAGAGAGCTAGAGACGCCTGCAGCCCTGCTTCACCACTCATGAAACTTTTCCCCTGCAAGTGGGGGCTAGGAGGCTTGAAGCCATGTCCTTGTACATTGTGACATGCAACTCAGCTAGGTGCAACACCATATGGCCCCTTTCTCCTTCTTCTTTATTTTTTATATATTTTTTACTATTTGAGGGGGGTTAATGGCTTACAATAAATACAGTTGCTGGTATATATATAACATATCTCTGTTTTTTTTCTGTAATATCCTGCTTGCACAGGGTTCATCAGAGGTAGGCCCCAGAGAGCCAAAGCACAGCTGTTTTTATGTCAGTAAGTTTTAGAATCATGGTAACAACAGGATGTCAAATTGCATATGTGTCATTAGTATCTTAGAGGCCAGTATAAAGGCAATGGAGAGTCTGCTTTCCACGTGCTATGTAATTTACAGCCTGGCTTACCCTGACCGTCTCTCAGCTAAGCGTTATTGATTCTACTTTATAGATGAGGAAACTGAAGCTCAGCAATATTTGGGAGCTTGTTCAAGGATGCATAACTAATATGCAATTGGGCCAGAACCTGAGCTCCTTTAGTGTGACTTGAAAGCCCTTGTGCTCAGCATGACCACTGTGCCTCTAGTAACCAGGGCAGGGTTTGAGAAACATGGTGATGTCAAGTCCCAGATATAACAGGAACTGCTTGCTACCCATAGGTAACCAAACACAAATACTGACAGGATTTGATAAGTAAAAAATAGTATTTATTTATTAGAGAGAGAAAGATTGAGAGGAAAACAGGAAATAGGAAAGGAGAAAGCGAGACACCTGCAGCACTGCTTCACTGTTTGTGAAGCTTTTTTCCTGCAAGTGGGGGTGGGGGTTTTGAACCCTGCCCCCCTATACATAGTGATCTGTGTGCTCTAATAGTTGTGCCACCTCCCAGACCCAGGATCAGACAGTTAAAATAAGTGATGTAAGAGACGGAGACCAGACCAACTGAGAAAACAAGATCATCTCTGTATAAAAGGAGTGTCTCTAACCTTCTCCTTTGTTGACAATAGCACACCTACCAAAACTTGCAAATGACACTGGAAATCTGATTTTCATTATGAAAATTATCCACTTTTGAAAAGTGCCTGACAATTCATTTTTAAATTTCTGCAAGTTAAATAAAACACATCCTGGGAGCTCTTCGATAACGCCATGTCTCTATTGAATTCTCCATGAGTTGTCTATATTCTCAGAGGCCCACATCTAAAAAATGAGTATAGGAGGTTGATAAACAATTAACTAATTCCCAAAATGACAAACTGAGAGGAGAGACAAAAGCAATATCAAGCCTTGTCTCTCAGATACAGAGTCCTTTCCTCAGCATCAGGGCTGCTCAGGTGGGTGGGAAGGATGCAGTTCAGGATTGGCAGCTCAACAAAGCCCAAGTGGATAGGCAACCCTAGTGAGTTTTGGTGGGGGGATGGGGGACTGGTATAGGCTTATATATTCCCCTGCACAAGGCAAATGTGATTTGGGGCCTGGGTGACATTAAACTATCTCCTAGAAGCTGTGGTTGTCAGGAGTGAGAAAGCTAAATCATCTCTCTTACTTTCCCATGCAATTTTTCTGTCTAATTATCCAGTCTATGAAACGGAATGATGAATAAGTTCAAGTACAAAGCATGGAGGAAAATAATAAGCAAATTTACAGTAAGCTATGTTACATGTCTAAGTAAGAATTTGTTCTACAGGACCTTGCTCTCAGTGTAGAACAACAATGAAATCGTAGAAATTGCCCCCCTCTCCAAAGGGAGGCTGGGTCTATATATATATATATATATATATTCTGGTACTCCAGGAAGACTGGTCTTGAAATGAGTGCAGCCTAGAATGTTCCTAGCTGTGACCAGGGACTGTGAGCTCGCATTGACAAGGATGCAGAGTTTACACAGGCTCCTGAGCTAAATATGAATAGACGAATAGACATGAGTAGATGTCTGTGAATAGTATGAATAGATGGATGGGGTTTACAGTTAACGGTATTTATACACTTTTCCCATATTTAGGAGCTACTCTGCCCTGATCCAGCTTTCTAGTCTTATTTCCAACTCTGACAACATCTTCCCAGACAATATTTTTAGCCCACCTGCATGTTAGCTGTTGGGCTCAGGCAAAAACTACTAAAGTCATGCGACCTTTGGAATTTGCCTAAAATAAACTTCCTGGTCTCTTCCAACATGAAGACCCCAAGTCTGCCATATTCTTACCTTTAGGTTCCTGATTATTAAACATTTTTTTCTGCTTTATACCTTAATGCTTTTCAGCCACCAAGTTGCAGATGTCAACCTGATTTCCCTGGGCAGACGACCTCATCAATGTGTCCTGGAACCCCACCTCTCCAGAACCCTACCCCACTAGGGAAAGATAGAAACAGGCTGGGAGTATGGATAGACCAGTCCACACCCATGTCCAGTGGAGAAACAATTACAGAAGTCAGACCTCCCACCTTCTGCACCCCATAGGGATCTTTGGTCCATACTTCCAGAGGGATAAAAAATAGAGAAGCTCCTAATGGAGGGGATAGGATATGGAACTCTGGTGGTACGAATTATATGGAATTGTACCCCTGTTATCTTAGAGTCTTGTTAATCATTATTACATGACTAATAAAAAATTGGTAAATCCTATAAGTGTGGTCCTCCCAAAATCCCCAGTCATCTTTGAAAATTCTTACCCACTTCCAGTTAATAAGTTTTGTATTTACCAGAGCTCTAGTTCAGCTCTAGTTCATGGTGGTGTTGAGGTAATTAGAGCCTGAGGCATGAAAGTCTTTTTCCATAACCATTATGCTATCTAGCCACCCCCCCCCAGTTAATAAGTAATAAGTTAGGTAAAATGTTAATAAAGGGATTTCCCAGTAAAAACCTGCCAAAGTCTTATCTTTCCTAGTCTAAGGAAAGTATAAAATCAATAGGTAAGCAAAAACTAAGTCCCTAAAAAAAAAAAAAGTCAGTCTAGTTCTACACTATAATGCAGACCTCACTGGCAAGAGCTTCGTTCCAAGACAAGAGAGGAAACAAGGCATTACCGATATTTGAGGTCCCAGCTATTACTCCACTTCTTGTCTCAGGACACACATCAATTTTCCAAACTGTTCTTTGGCACTCAACTTGGTATTGTGGCTGAATGAAAAGAGGATATTATACTAGGACCTCAACTTTCCATGCTTTCCAAGATCTTCCTCATCTTGGAGAAGTGCCTTGACAACTTTTTTAAGTAAAAGAACACTCTCCTCTGACCAACCAATGAGAAATCAGTTGTGATGATAATAAAGCCACTAACTTTATCTTTCTGTCAACCCAGAAATGTCTCCATTGTACTATATCAGCTCCTGAGAGTTTCAAATATAAGAATACCAACCTTTAGAAACAGTGGGAGAAAACTCAGCAGACTCTTCTGATGTTCAGCTGGACTCCTGTCAACCAACTCTTCATAGTCCAGATACTTCCTTTCTAGCTTCTCCCACAGAGCATTGGGGCTGGAGGAGGGTGCTTGCTGTGGCAAGATAGGCTGAGCAACATCTGGTTGGCCTTCATTTTTGGAACCTGGGTTCTCACTTCTATCTTTAGCCTTTGAGTTATCTTCTGCCTCCATGCCTTAACAGAACAGGTCTAAATTCAGAAAAAAAAAAAAAAAAAAAGAAAAGAAAGAAAAAGAGAGAGAGAATGAAAAATTCTAATGAAGCTGGCTGTGAGACAAGGTGCTATATTTGTTCAGTCTAGGTTACCCTGAAGATAGTTTCCCGAAAGAAGAAATTGACTGAAATGTGGAAGACATTTCAAAAAGACATTCAAGTTCAGATGTGATTCACCGATACTGATAATTTACTGTGCTGGGCACAGTGCTAGCTATTTACATGAACTCTCTTACAAGAAGGATATTCTTATTTTTCCTATGTTAATAAGAAACTGTGTCAAAAGCCTGCAGGCAGCCAGTTATACAAATCTTTAGCACTAAAACCTCATTATTGTTGTTATTATTATTATTATATTGGTCCTCTTTTAAAAGTATGGGTAAATAGAAGAGGCAATAGTAAATATCGTAACAATTTTTTAATATTTATTTATTTATTTATTCCCTTTTGTTGCCCTTGTTGTTTTATTGTTGTAGTTACTGTTGTTGTTATTGATGTCATCGTTGTTGGATAGGACAGAGAGAAGTGGAGAGAGGAAGGGAAGACAGAGAGGGGGGGAGAAAGACACCTGCAGACCTGCTTTACCACTTGTGAGGTGACCTCTGCAGGTGGGGAGCCAGGGGCTCGAACCCGGAGCTCGAACCGGGATCCTTACACCCGATGGTCCTTGTGCTTTGTGCCAACCTGTGCTTAACCTGCTGTGCTACCACCTGAATTACAAATCTTAACAATAGAAGCATATACTTCTAGATGGTCAATTATATTCCTTCTATCACAAAAGCTATAGTTTCTTCATTCTCAAAATTGCATGGTTCATACTCAATATTTTTATTTTGAATTTTTTAAATTCTTCTATTTGATAAGACTGAGTGAAATTGACAGGGAACAGAGACAGACAGAGACCTGCAGCCCTGCTTCACTGCTCATGAAGCATCCTCCAGCAGGTAGGAGGACTGAGGGCTTGAGCCTTTGTCCTTGAGCATAACAATGTGTGCACTCAACCAGGTGTGCCACTGCCTGGCCCTCTGTAAGCAGTATTTTCAGAACGGTTTTGCCCTTTTTATGTACCCCTATGTTCATAGCTGCATTATTCACAATAGCCAAAGAGTGGACACAATGTAAATGTCCATTGACAGATGACTAAAGAAGTTATGGGATATATATTCCATGGAATACTACTCTACAATAAAAACAGATGATATTGTTTCCTTTAGGACACCCAGTAGAGCACTTGGCTTTGCCATGCATGAGACCCTGGGTTTGAGCCCGATGAAAGCACCAGGGAGCTCTAATCACAATGAAGCAGTGCTGTGATATTTCTCCTCTTTCTGTTGTGGGGAAAGGGCCCACTGTCTGGGAAGTCCAAGCCATTATTTCCATGAGAGTCTAAGCAGGTTGACCATGAGTACCTCCCCCTCCTTGGGTGGGGTAGGCGCATTAGGCAGGTCCTCCTGACCTCATGAATTTATGATGAATGGGCTTTTCCAGATGGGATACCATCAAAGGGATGCTCCCCCATCCCTTTGAACTAGGCCATAAATTACTGTGTATGGCCAACCTGTAATCCACTGCAAGTATCCTGGCTTTGTTTAACTGTCCCCTCCCCACACCCCTCTCCTCCAACTCCCCCCCCCCACACACACACACACACACACCGCCCAGAGGTGCTTCTCTCTTAGAGAAAAAGGCCTACCTAGGCTTTGTGAGCTCATGACCAGATCCTGTATGGTAACTTCCCAGCTAAGATCAAATACCTGACAGGTCAAGATTTAACTCTGCATTGTGTGTCTGACTTAATGATTACTTCAACCTTCTCTCTGAACCTTGGGTATATCTATCTGCTTGTGTCCCCCAATAAACAAGTTGTCCATGAGGCTTCTCTCAGAGCTGGCTGTGTGCTTCCTTCCTCTCTGTGCATGTCACCCTCATCAACAGGGCCCCCTAGGACTCTCAGGAGCCGCTCCATCTCCGCCACCAGTGGCCAGGGAGATGAAGGTTACTCTGTCCCTTTCTACCCCTTTCCCAAATAAAAAATGGAAAAGGAATGCTGGGGAAGTCTCTCAGCAGAGGTACTTTTTCAGGGCATCATGAACACACACACATTCTTATAACATTACTAAGGCAATTTTTCTTCATAGTGTTTTTGTTTTTAAATAGACAGAGAGAAGCAGAGAGAATGTGAAAGAGACCACAGCACCCACACTTCTTTCAATATGGTGGGGACCAGGATTGAACCTGGGTCATGCACACAGCAAAACAGCACTATACAAGCGAACTGTTTGACTGGCTCAATTTGGTGGCCAGCTGGGTAGAGCTCAGTGAGGGACTGATTTGTTGTCATTAGGGGGCGGTTGTTCCTCGTTGTCAGGCAGTAGGAGTGTTTATATTCCTTCATCCTACCACAGTCACTTCCCTGACCTGGCCAGGGATCTAGATTTACAGTTAACTCATTCATCCCTTGGCCCTCCATCCCTCACTCCCATACATCCTACTCCTCACCCTGCCCACCACACCTGTGGACAAGACAGGTCCTTAGTAAAACATGGCACAGGTGCCTGGCTTCTAAATTTTCAGTTCCCCAAATGCTTTTCTAGGGCTTACTTTCCACTTGGTCTATTATGCCTTCAACCCAGCCACGTGGCTCTGTGTTTGTCAACAGCATTTCCTCTCACTGCTTGCCCCATATTACAAAGAGGGAATCATGCGCCATGTGGCAATAACAGGACAGCTAGATTTCCCATGACTCCTGTGCTGCACTTGCTCCTGTCCTGGACATCCCTAGCCATCACAGGGCTGTGTGACCATGAGTACAAACCTGGGAGCCAGAGTACTGAGAGCTTGGTTCACCTACACTCCACCAGTCATGCTGCCTCCTGAAAGTTGGCACCAGACCACACATCCCTATCTGCCACGCCTACTTGGCATCACCCAGCATTCTAATATTGGCTAATCTGATTGAAGTCAAGTGATCCCTCAGTGTCACTTTAATTTGGTTTCTCTAAAGAGTCTGAACATCTCTTTATATGCCTGTTAGCCTTTTGAATTTCCTCTTCAGTGAACTATTTATAACCTCTGCTCATTTTTTCTTGCTTGTCATTTTCCTGTTGCTGTGGGAAGCCTATATCCCACAAATGGGTCCCTTGTTGGTTTTAAAAATTGCAAATATCTTCTTCCAACCTATTTTTCTTATAAATTAGTTCATAACTTACATTCTTTTTTGGTCATGAAAATGTATAATGAATATTTTCCATGCCATTTAAGATTCTCTTTGTGTTCATCTTTAATAGCTGTGTGGTGGCTGTCGAGCCATGTTGATCATTTATTTAACTAATTCCCCACACTAAGGCACTGAAGTAGTCTCCAATTATCACTAGTATAAACAGTACTGTAATGACAGACTTTAAATCTTGCCATATATCCATCACCAAAGAACAGATTGTCATGCGCTTTTTTTCATTTCTAAAAAAGGAAACATAAAGTTGTATTCTACAACTTAAAGACACCACTATCTCTTTCAAGACAAAATGTATGAAATGGAAGTGATTATGCTTAGTGAAATTAGTAAGGAGGTGAAAGACAGTTTTGCTCATTTGTAGATTCAGATAACTGAAATACATGAACTTGGAAAAAAAGGGGGGAGGAGATAGTCACTCTAAGACTTTGTGATAATTCTGGAGGCTATGGGAGGGGGGATATGGACCTTTGAAATCTAGAAAAAAATAAAATCACTAATAAAAATGTGATGATTAAGAAGTGTTGATGATATGCAGGTGGATCCAAATTATTGTCTGGGGAGATGATGTCATGGCTGGAAGAAGGACCAGAAAGCTGGATCAGGGAAGAGAATAGCTCCTTAATATGGGAAAGGGGTATAAATATTGTTGACTGTAAACCCATCGATGTGATATGATCTGGGGCCCATATTCAGCTTAGGAGCTTATGTGACCTCTGCATCCCTACAGATCTGAGCTCACATTCTGTGATCATCAGTAGGAACATTTCAAGCTGCCCCAATATCGACCCATCTTCCTCAGGCATAGTATAGAGTATGTTGTTCATCCTCCCTTCAGAGGATGGACCATTCTCTACAATTGTTGATCCAATTTGAGGGCAGGGTCCTATGGGGGGCCCACAAAGGGGTCTATTTTGTTGTTCCTGATAGAGATGACCAGTAACAATGGAGAGAGGGATTTATTCGAAGTCTAGGCCCATCATGTCTATTTGGGAATCTCAGAACTCCTAGAATAGAGCCCCAGCTGATGGAATGACCTGATAGTAACTAATGAGTCACTGTTAAAGTATGCCAGTCTCTACTCCTTACTCAGCTTTTGCAGTCCTTGCATGTCAGATTTCAGGCTCAGGAGGAAAAAAAGAAGGAAGGAAGGAAGGAAGGAAGGAAGGAAGGAAGGAAGGAAGGAAGGAAAGAAAGAGAGAGAGAAAGAAAGAAAAAAAGAAAGAAAGAAGAAAGAAAGAAAGAAAGAAAGAAAGAAAGAAAGAAAGAAAGAAAGAAGGAAGGAAAGAAAGGGGGGTCAGGTAGTAGCACACCGGGTTAAGCGCAGGTGGCAGAAAGCGCAAGGACCAACATAAGGATCTTGGTTCAAGCCCCTGGCTCCCCACCTGCAGGGGGGTCCCTTCACAGGCTGTGATGCAGGTCTGCAGGTGTCTATCTTTCTCACCCCTCTGCCTTCCCCTCCTCTCTCCATTTCTCTCTGTCCTATCTAACAACATCAACAACAACAACAACAATAACTACAACAACAATAAAAAACAAGAGCAACAAAAGGGAAAATAAATAATAATAAAAGAAAGCAAACAAAAACTAGTATAGCCACAGGCCCTTTGGAATATAAATAAAATATGCCTACTAGCTATTTACAAAACTTAGGACTCCCACCCCCCAACTCTTCATCTGCACTATTCCAGCCTTTAGGTTCATGATTGGTCAACAATTTGTGTGACTTTATATATTAACTCTCTTTTCAGCCACCAGGTTCCAGGTGCTAGTATGATGTTGACCAGACATCCTGGACAGACAACCCCACCAATGTGTCCTGGAGCTTCGCTTCCTCGGAGCCCCACCCCACTAGGGAAAGAGAGAGACAGGCTGGGAGTATGGATTGACCTCTCAATGCCCTTGTTCAGTGGGGAAGCAATTACAGAAGCCAGACCTTCCACCGTCTGCATCCCACAATGACCTTGGGTCCATACTCCCAGAAGGTTAAAGAATAGGAAAGCTATCAAGGAACAGGAGGGAATATGGAGTTCTGGTGGTGGGAATTATATGGAGTTGTACCCCGCTTATCCTATGGTTTTGTCAATGTTTCCTTTTTATAAATAAAAAAGCAGGAAAAAAAACACTACACCCCACAATATCACTCTGTAAAAATTAAAGAGAGAAATATTACTTTGCAATCTCAGTAAAAGGGGTTGGCAACCTTATACGTAAAGGGTCCAAGAGTAAATGCTTGAGAACTCACAGGCTATACAGTTAGAATCATTTAATTTTCTGGGAGTATGGAATGACCTGTCAATGCCTATGTTCAGCAGGGAAGCAATTACAGAAGCCAGACCTTCCACCTTCTGCCTGCATCCCACAATGACCTTGGGTCCATACTCCCAGAGGATTAAAGAATAGGAAAGCTATCAGGGGAGGGTAGGGGATATGGAGTTCTGGTGGTGGGAGTTGTGTGGAGTTGTACCCTCTTATCCTATGGTTTTGTCAATGTTTCCTTTTTATAAATAAAAAAAAGAAAGAAAGAAAAGAATCACTTAATTTTGAACTTGTAGTGTCTGTCAGTAACAGATAACATGTGAACAAATGGATATGACTGTGTTCCAATAAAACTTTACTCATAAAAACAAACAAAAAAAAAGTGTTGCTAAGGGGGCCAGGCAGTAAGTAGCACATGGGTTAAGTGCACAGGGTGCAAAGCACAAGGATGGGAGTAAGTTTCCTGGTTCGAGCCCCCCGCTCCCCACCTACAGAGAGGTCGCTTCACAAGTGGTGAAGCTGGTCTGCAGATGTCTTCCCGTCCTCTCTCAATTTCTCTCTGTCCTATCCAACAGCAAAAGCAACAACAACAATAATAATAACAACAAAATGATAAACAACAAGGGCAACAAAAGGGAAAAAATAGCCTCCAGGAGCAGTGGATTCATAGTGCAGACACTGATGATTCCCTGGTGGTCTAGTGTCTAGGATTCATAGTGCAGGCACTGAATCCCAGCAGTAACCCTAGAGGCAAAAAAAAGAAGTGTTGATGTTAATACAAAGGGCACTCCAATAAAAGACCTAAATATTTCATGAAAAGTAGGATAATAGGATCTAAAGTTTAGTATTAAATTTTCAAGTTATTTATTTTTGCAAAGTTAAGCCTTTGCACTGCTTCAGGCCTCCCTTTTCATTCAGAAAGACAGACAGACACAGAGACCACAGCACCAGAGCATCTACCAGTTCAGTAGTACCTTCCACTGGGGATTAGGGCTGTGTGCCTGCCAAGGAACATGCCCTACCTGGTGAGCTAACTCTTCAGGTCTAATTTCCAGGCTCTTGACATGTTTCCACACAGTCTCTCTCCACTTCCTTGGTTATATATCCTTTTTTCATTCTTGCTGACTTGATAGGTTAAAAACAGAAGAAAACAAACCTACAGCTTCACACTCTACATTTTGTTGTAATGTGTTTCTGCTGCCCTGTGAGGCTTCTGGTGGTAGTCTGCTGGATCAGACAGCAGGTGGTCTCATTCCAGGAGTTTCCAGAAGGAGATCTCAGTTGCTACCCAAAGCTTTACTCCTATGAGCCACATGGCTACTAAGTGTTAGTTCTGTGGAGGAAAGCCCTTGTGTCTACATCAAGACTTGGCCCGGAGTAAATAAACAGTCATATGTTACTGTATAAATGAACAAGTAAATAAAGTAATCAAAATACTGATGGCACCCAACTCACTCTCTTTTATCCAGACTCACTTCCTAAGCAAGTTCCTCTTATTCTTTCCAAGATTTCAACTTGAATTTTCCTCAGACTCTGAAAGTCGGTATGTCCCAATCATGCCTCCATCCCGTGACTAAGAAGAGTCATCCCAAACCAGCATGGACATCCTAGCCCACAGATGGCTACAAGAGTCAGTCTAAACATTGTCTTTGTCACCTAAGTCATCTTGTGACTGCACCTGCAGGCACAACTAATTGATTCATTCAGCCACACAGGTCTGAGGGCTTGCTAACATGCCACATTTTTAGGGTCAGTAGGTGAAAAGTCAGAGGGGTTATGGGAGTAAATGTGAATAAGCTTTCATGGGGGAATTTGGCTGAAAACTCCCAGGGAAATATCTGAAACCACTTCAGATCTCCTCTGAAGCTAAAGGGCCATGTTTATTGAAGTGAAACACTTGAATCACATTCCCTTTAATAGTCAGAGATTTTTGAAAGAACATAATTTTGAATAAATGGGGATCTGTGAAATCCCAAGAGGAAGTCCTCTGACCCAAGCATCAGACTGTGGCTGCCTACTTCATCCCCACTCCTATCTTCCTACCCACCACCTTAGGGTTGCTTCATTATGAACTGTAAAAGGAAGGGTACAAAAGACGAGAATAGGGAGTTGGGCAGTAGTGCAGCAAGTTAAGTGCACGTGGCACGAAGCACAAGGACCGGTGTAAGGATCCCGGTTCGAGCCCCTGGCTCCCCACCTGCAGGGGACTAACTAACTTAAGTGGTGAAGCAGGTCTGCAGATGTCTATCTTTTTCTCCCACCTTCTGTCTTCCCTTCCTCTCTCCATTTCTCTCTGTCCTATCCAACAATGATGACATCAATACCAACAATAATAACTACAACAATACAACAACAAGGACAACAAGAGGGAATGAAGAAGAAGAAGAAGAAGAAGGAGAAGGAGAAGAAGGAGAAGAAGGAGAAGAAGGAGGAGGAGAATGACAGACTCTCAAGAGCAGTCAGGAGCCATACTTAGCCATTTTATTATCAAAAGTGTCCTCTGGACCAGGGAGATCACTCACTGGGTAGGGTGTACGCTTTGCCACTCATGAGGTCCACATCCTAGCCCTGGCACCATATGGGAGATGTTATGGCACCAGAGAAGCTCTAGTACTATGGTGGTTCTTCCTCTTTGTCTCTATCTGAATGAAAAAGATGCCCAAAGCAGTGAAAGCATACACAAGAGTGGACTCACTTCCATAAACAAACAAACAAACAAGCAAAGTGTCTCCTATAGGTACCAACACTCTCTTATCTTGAGCAGAAAGGGCCAAGTTGAGGGTAAGGGTCCTTGAAGATCCAAGGCTGGGAATAGAGTAAGACATGTACCTGCAGCATAAAATTTAAGGAAACACCAAAAACCTCAGTAGAGAACATTTTACAAGAATTTTAATAATATTATAATATTGCCAAATTAGAACTAATATCAAAAAATCCATGCTGAGCAAAATATTGAAATTTTTGAAATCAGAATCCACTCCTGCAGTTGTTTGGTCTTGCCCCACTGGCCTTCCTCTATGAAAACTGGAGCTGAGAGCATTTTCATAAAAAGCAAGTTAAACAATCAACACCCTAGAGGCCAGGCAGTGGCCCACCTGGTTAAGTACACACATTACGGTGTGCAAGAACCCAAATTCAAGCCTCTGGTCCCCACCTGCAGGGGGAAAGCTTCAGGAATGATGAAATAGAGCAAGTGTCTCTCCTGTCTCTTTCCCTCTCTAGCTTCCCTCCCTTCTCAGTTCCTCACTGTATCTATCTAGTAAATAAATATGTAAATAATACAAATCAATACCTCCAAGCTTCAGACTTCTTTTTCTTTTAATTTTGCGAGTGACCTAACATTAATTTACAAAATTATAAGATAACAGGGGTATAATTCTGCACTGTTCCCACCATCAGAGCTCTATGTCCCCATTCCCTCCATTGGAAGCTATAGTAGGTAGGACTCTCCCAAGGCTGCAGATATGTGTTGACTATTATTTCTATAACTATCTGTCTATATTTTTATATATTTGCCCTTTTTTTTTTATTCCTATGGTCCTGCTCTCTTTTCCCTTCCAAATCAAACCCACACCTATTACTACTTCCAAATGTGACTTCCTCTTTTCCTCCTCTTCTCCGGATCCAGATGGAGTCGGATTCAGAATCCCTAACAGTTCTCTCCCTCTGGGAGTATGGATCAAAATAATAATAATAAGTATTATTATTATTACTGTTATTATTATTTTGCCTCCAGGTTATTGCTGGGGCTCAGTGCCTGCACTACAAATCCACTGCTCCTGGAGGCCATCTTTTTTCCATTGTTGCTATTGTTATTGTTGTTGCTGCTGCTGCTGTTGGTGGTGGATAGGACAGAGAGAAATTGAGAAAGAAGGGGAAGACAGAGAGAGGGAGAGAGACAAGCACCTGCAGACCTGCTTCACTGCTAGCAGGTGGGGAACAGGGGGCTCGAACCAGTATCCTTGTGCCAGTCCCTGTGCTTCGCACTATGTGCAATTAACCCAGTGTGCTACCACCACCACCCTACCCCCCCAAATTATTTTTTAAGGAGAAGAAGGTAGAGGTCTGGCTTCTGTAACTGCTTCTCCACTGAACATGGGCCTTGACCCATATCCTGTTTCTCTCTTTTCTTCTCTTTTTTTTTTTTTACTATCTTTATTTTATATGATACAGATAGTGAGAAATCAAGAGGGAAGGGGGTGATAGAGAGGAGAGAAACAGAGAGACACCTGCAGCCCTGCTTTACCACTTGCAAAGCTTTTCCCCCATAGGTGAGGGACCAAGGGCTCAAGCCCAGGTTCTTGTACACTTTAATGTGTGCATTTAACCAGGTGCGCCACTACATGGCCTCCACAGCTCCATTTCTATCTTTCCTTAGTGGGGTAGGTCTCTGAAGAGGTGAGGTTCTGGGAAACATTGGTGAGGTCATCTTCCCAGGAAAGTCAGGATGATATCGTGGTAGCATCTGCAACTTGGTCAAGTCTGGGACTTCTTTAGAAGCCACACACACTCTGGGGTGAGACTGCTCAGGTTTAGTTTTGATGGTCTTATATTCTTGATACTTTTTGCTTTTGAAATAATTTATTTAAATTTAAGGAAATGTAAGTTCAAATCACATTATTAATACCAGCACACACTTACTAGCTTGCCTTTGGTATGAAACTGTTTACCCTAGAATCTTACAACCTTATAAACCACTGTTAAGTCACCAATAATATTTTTAAATAAATTACAAAAACAAAAAGTATCAAGAAGTTCTAACAAGGAGGCACAGCGAATATAACTCTCATCTTATGCTGAGTGGCCAGTCACATACTATGTTATTCCACTTATATAACATTATAGAAAAGGCCATTTATTTTATTTTATGTGTCACTAGGGTTATCACTGGAGCTTTGTGCCTGCATCATTCCACTACTCTGGCTGCCTATTTTGTTGTCTTTGCTCTAGATTAAGAGTAAGAGGAAAATAGAGATAGAGAAGGAGAGATAGAGAAAAAGAGAGACACCACAGTGCTACTCCACTGCTTGTGAAGATTAACCCCTGTAGATGCTCCCATGTGAGGGTGTGGTCCTTGAACCCAAGTCCTCGTGCATAGTAGAAAAAAACAATTTAAAAGTGCCATAAATATCTCAGTGGTTACCAAGGACAGGGAGTAGGAGGCTGGCTACACAGGGAGGTAACTTTGGGACTGATGGAAGCATTCACTTTCTAGACTGTGGTGGTGGCCATACAACCTACACTCTACATTAATCAAAAAAGGCACAACAGAACAGGCAAAATAGTCTGTATGTAAATTGCACCTAGTAAATCTGATTTATTTTTTAAAAAATCTGATGGATAAAAAGTACCAACATATGTATATATTTCCACCAGGGTTATCACTGAGGCTCGGTGCCTGTACAATGAATCCACCTCTCTTGGGGGCCATTTTCCTGGTTTTTCTTTTTCCTTTGATAGGAGAAATAGAAATTGAGAAGAGAGGGGAAGATAGGGAGTGAGAAAGAGAAACATCTGCATCTCCGCTTCATCACTCCTGCAGATGGGAAATGGGAGACTGAAACCCAGAGATCCGTGTGCATGGTAATATGTGCATTTAATCCAGTGTGGTACTGCCCAGTCCCCAAAAGAGTACTGATATTAAAACAAGGTAGCTAGAAGTTTTAGTTCCTTTACCTGTTTACATTTGTTATGCCAGATTAAATAGGTGCTACCTATTTCATCAGAGGAATAATATCCCTCACTTCACCATGGCTTTGCTTACTTCAGTTCACAACAACACCCCAAAAGGGATTAAACAGTCACTGCATTTTTTCTTCTTATCCTACTACACTGTGCAAACTGCTGCTTCAAAGCTCCTGAAATCTGGTTGGCCTTCCAGAGAGAGCCTGAGTCTATGCAGCCCTCTGGGATGTATGTTCTGGGCCTGGGTCACTGTATAGGGTCCTGCTGCATGAGACTTCTCTTCTGTCTCCTGCTGGGCTGTCCACTAAGTCTAATCAATCCCAGGTTTTCTCATAAATACGAGCCAGGAACTAGACATCAGGACACTAGTCTTAGAGGTGCAGGCCGGGAGTGCAAAGAGACAAAGCTAGAGGTGAGCACTGGGTCACTGAGTACAAAGGGTGGAAACCACAAGCAGGAGCATTGTCCCCAAGAACATGGCCCCAAATGCAAAAACAGGACCACAGGCAGAAGATATCATGAGAAGGGCAGGTTTGAAAAGAGCAGCCCTGCAGGCAGTGGCAGAAAGAACAGGAGTGAGAGGTACCAGAGGTGCCCTGAGGGTCCCTGTCACCCAGCTCCAGGGTGAGGATCAGAGACTCACCTGGCAACAGCTGCAACCCCATCAAGAGAACCTGTGTCCTTACCTCCAATCTCAGTCAAGGCTGAAAGTCAACAGGCCACGCACAGCAGGACCTGCCGTCCTACAACCTGCCTCCAATTACTCAGAAGGAGGAGACAGCAAATGTTGTTTTCAGGTCAGAAACCCCTCCCCACGCTAAAGACTCAGATGGAGACTCCAGTTGGAAGGAACCAGACAGGTGGGGCAGAACCTCCCACCGGCCTCAATGCTTCCTTTTTCTGCCTCCAGTCCATGCATTCCCAGCCAGCTCACACCTCTGTGGTTTTTGCAACAGCTGCAAAATACAGGAACTCACAGTGTCATGCGGAAGGAGCCTGGTTTTGTATCTCGATATGTGTACTGACTTCCATATTGTCAAAAATGGCTGGGGAGCAGTTCTCTTGGCCATATTATCAAAACTTGAGCTAGGATAGAGCATTAAACTAGAAGCCCAGTCTCTTCCCAACCCCATATCAGAAGTCTCTCCAATATGAGAGCTAATCTGCAAGTCTATCTACACCAAAACACAAGGAAACATTGCTTTAATATAAATGACTGTAGTTAAATGAGCAGCTACTAACAGAGCCATCAAAGTTCTCCTGTTGTAGAGAACAGGACTTGTAATGGTGGTCCTTATGTACCAATAATATACACAAATGTCAATTTATAATGATACATAGATGAAACTTATAATGCAATGTTACTTCAGTAAATTATTATTTTTGCCAGAGCACTGCTCAGCTCTGGCTTATGGTGGTGTGGGAGATTAAACCTAGAACCTTAATGCCTCAGATATGAGAGTCTTTATGCATAACCCTCATGGTATCTCCCTCTCAAAAAATAATCTGACAAGGAAAACATTACTTCCATTATTCGGGTGATAAATATCAGAGTAAGTAAAATCCAGAATAAACAGTTAACTTAGCTGAAATAAAACTAATAAGTAAGTGAAGCCCTGGAGATGACATAGTAGCTAGAGCATTGGACTTGAAAATATGAAGTTCTGAGTAAGATCCCTCACGTTACATGTGCCAGAGTGATGCTCTAGTTTTCTCTCTTGTGCTAATAATTAAAGAAAAATCACAAGCATCAGAATCAAGGTTAAGTGCACACTTTTTTTATTTCATTTTATTTTATTTTTTAAAGATATTTTATTTCATTTTAATTAGAGAGAGAGAGAAACCGAGAGAAAGACCACTGCTCAGCTCTGGTTTATGGTTGGGCTGGGGATTGAATCTGAGACCTCAGAGCCTCAGGCATGAAAGTCTTTTGCATAACCATTATGCTGTCTCCCCAGCCCCTTTTTTACTGTTTTTATTACCTTTATTTACTGAATAGAGACAGCCAGAAATCAAGAGGGAAGGGGAAGGTAGAAAGGAAGAGAGACAGACACCTGAAGCCCTGCTTCACAACTCACAAAGCTTTCCCCCTGCAGGTGGGGAGTGGGGGCTCGAACCCAGATCCTTACACATTGTAACATGTGCACTCATCAGTTGTGCCACCACTTGACCCCTTGCCCAAATTTTTCTGACTCCAAAACTCCTTATCATTTCCTCCTACTCTAGGTTGGCTGATACAGTGGTCACCAATGGTAAGAACACCTTAGAGACTTGACCAATTGAAAAGCATTATAGATACCATCAGGCAAGGGGATTCTGGCCAGACTTAACAAAGTTATTGGTGACCCCTGGCAGTAGTGTAGTCAAGCAACAAGCTCAAACTCATACTTTAAGCAAATAGGCCCAGAACAGAAACTAAGTGGTTCCTCTGTCCTCCCAGAGAAGAGCTGGTCCCTAGGAGTCAGGGGCCAACATTCAGTTATCCTAGGCACAAAGTGTCTATACCAGCTGGTTAGTCACTCCAGAACTAATACTGGCAGCACACTCAGTACTAGGCCCTCACCTTCCAGGTGAAGCAGTCAAGACTGCTGCTCTACCCAGCTTTCTCTGTGTAATGGGCTCTTTGATTAGTAAGCTAGTCAGGAGCAGAACTGCCCCAGTACAACCCTGGAAAACTCATAGAGAAGCAAGAGAACCAGCAAGAGGAACAGGGTTGGGCAAAGGCTTCTGGAAATATGGAAGTACAGAGAAGGCTCATGGTCTTGCCTGGGAAACAGCATGGTAGTCTAAGGAAGCATCTCGGAATAAAATATATAGCTCCCTGATGGGTACTAAAAGATAAAGTGCCTTCAGACTGAGGCAGAAGTGGACAGACTCACCAGAAATTGTGCATGTTTGGAAACATGGGTAGGAGTCCACAGGCTAGAGTACAGGGAACAGAGGCAGGGTAAGGATATGTGCGATGAAGGAACCACACAGGCCAGTAATGTACCTGGTCCTCTCTGACAGAATAGTCCTGGACACCATTGTGAGACTCTTGGAAAGGAACAACATAGAGTACAGAGACCCCTATTAGATGCTGGGCCTACTCAGAGGGCCTACTCCTGCCTCCAGGTGGTTACAGTCTGGAAGGAGAGAAGGAAGAAGCTTCTGATGGGGTGTGAGATGGGGTGGAGTGACGGAGAAGGTACTAGGAGAGAAGGTATAAGTCCATGAGCAGGACAGAGACTGTCACTGTGTGAGATGAAGGTGAGAGGGAGTGATCAATGGGGCCAGGGGCTGTGTCACAACATTTTCTATCCAGATTCTGAGCTGCCCAAACTTCCCACCCAATTCTCCACCCTCCAATCCCAAGAAGGAATAAAACTGTACAATTTCCTCTATCTCCAGTCAAGGTGCAAGGGATTAAAATTGGTGTGGGGGAGGGGATGACATGTGGTGGTGTACCTGTTGAATGCACACATCACCATGCACAAGGACCTGGTTCAAGCCCCCACTAGCCATATCTAGGGAGGAAACTTTATGAGCACTAAAGCAGTGCTGCAAGCGTCTATCTCCCCCTCACTGTATCTCTCTCTCTAGCTTCTCAATTTCTCTCTGTCCTATCAAAAGAGAAAGACAGAAAGAATATTTTTAATCCTAGGATTGTTTAGCGGACACATCCTGTTTATCTTGTTAAATGTCAAGTAAAATATAGTAAAAAAATATCACTAATGAAATTTTGAAGGGAATCTGGAAGTATGCATTCTTGTTTGCTATGAATTCAGCATTGCTTAATGCTCATAGAATTGTGAAAGGAAGAATTACTGAATTAATTCTTAATTCTCATATATCATATATATCACAACAAAGGGCATAGCCCATCTCCATTACACACAGTTACTAGATTTATTGTCTCTCTCTATCCACTACTGTGCCAGGCTGATCTAGATCTAGAAGCTTCTGTTTTTATATTAATGAAAAAAGAGAGACACTTTCAGATGAATCTTTTCCTAGGATAATTTTTCAGCAAAATCCAGATCAAAGAAGCATAGCTGGAAGATAGGGAACTCAGCAATTGGAATGAGTCTCTTTGACCCATCAGGTCTCAGACACCACCTGTACTACATCTGGAATAGATGTTCCATAAGGTCCTGTTCACCAAAGAAGGTCTACTTTTCAGTGAGTCTCATGTCTAGAGCCCTCAAATTTGCCCCAAAGTCTGACTATCTGTTCAACTGGAATGAGAGTCCAACAAACTGGCAAATTTCTTGATGTGTCAGGAATATGTTCTTCCTCAGACCTAATTATGTTATGTGCCCAGGAGATGAGACAATGGTACCAAGGCGAATGGAAAGGAGCCAAGGAACACCAGTTTGTGCCATGTACAAGTGAGTGACATGGTTTCTCAGGGGCCTTCCCTCTGTGGGGTTTCTCCTGTCAACCTAAGGTGGACCCAGCACTGCTGCCAAAACTTTCTCCATCTCTTGCTCAGTCCTGTAATAGAAGGCTTCTCTGGGTGCAAAGCACAAGGGCCGGCTAAGGATCCTGTTCGAGCCCCCAGCTCCCCACCTGCAGAGGAGTCAGTGCGGTGAAACAGGTTTGCAGGTATCTGTCTTTCTCTCCCCCTCTCTGTCTTCCCCTCCTATCTCCATTTCTCTCTGTCCTATCCAACAACAACAGCTATGACAACAATAACAACTACAACAAGCACAGCAACAAGGACAACAAAAGGGGGGAAATGGCTTCCAGGAGCAGTGGATTCGTAGTGCAGGCACCGAGCCCCAGCAATAACCCTGGAGGCAAAAAGAAGGAGGAGGAGGAAGAGGAGGATGATGATGATGATGAGGAAGAGGAGGAGGAGGAGGAGGAGGAGGAGGAGGAGGAGGAGGAGAAGGAGAAGGAGAAGGAGAAGGAGAAGGAGAAGGAGAAGAAGACGAAGACGAAGACGACGACGACGAAGGCTTCTCTGCCTCCAGTCCTCACTGTTCTCCACCCCATCCCAGACTCTCAGAGGTGGAAAGACAACTGCACCATGTCACTCAGTTGTTCCAGTGCCTTCAATGGCTGCCCATGTTCCATAGGAATATTCTCAAGCTTTCAGTCCTTCCTCGTCTGAATGCCCACTGTATCCACAATGGGTGCTGACCAACTCTCCTGTTCACTACAGCCCTAACCCTTTGCTTTTACTCAGGTATCTGCTCGCCTCAGATGCCCCTCCTTCACTTACAAATTCTAACCCCCCACTCCTTTTCCAAATACAGTTCCTGGCACCTCCTGAACACAGGTTTCCCTGGTACCCTTACCAACAAATAATCCTCAGGTCTCCAATCTCCAAACTCCTGCCGCTAGTCCAACCCAGCAATTAGAAAGCGACACTGTCAGCCTGTGACTGCACTTTGTAGTTTTCACTATACATGATATCACTGGTGAATTAACACCAAGGTGCAGAGGGGCTGTGATCAGACCCACTTACATGTGAAAGAGGATCCTGAGACTGAAAGTCACTAACATACATAATACCAAACTTGTGGAGTCATATTGAACAAAAGTCCACACTTTGTAATTCCCCAATTTATCACTTTCCCCTAGTACTACCTATCTGCCTACAGTAACAATTACAGGGGCTAGAAAATAGTTCATCTGTGGAGTACACACTTTACCACATGAACCAGATTCAAACCCCCAACCACATGAGACATGCAAAAGAGAAGCTTCAAGAGCAGTGGGCATTGGAGCAGTACTGTGGTGTTTCTCCTCTCTCATCTGCTCCCTCTAGCTTTCACCCCTACTATCTCTCACGTCCTAGCCAAAAAGAAAAGAAAAATAGAATTTACTAAGAATAGATGAATCATATAGACACACAAGCCCAGTAAAAATCCTGGTGGAAATAAATAAAGTACTAATCTCTTTCTTCCCTGTATTGCAAATCTCCCTCACAATGCAAAAGAAAAGCAATCCTAGGACTCAGGTGGTACTGCAGCAGGTTAAGCACAGGTGGCGCTAAGTGCAGGTGGCGGCGCAAAGCGCAAGGACCAGCGTTAATGATACCGGTTCGAGCCCCTGGCTCCCTACCTGGAGAAGAGTCGCTTCACAGGTGGTGAAGCAGGTCTGCAGGTGTCTATCTTTCTCTCCCCCTCTGTCTTCCCCTTCTCTCTCCATTTCTTTCTGTTCTATCCAACAACAACAACAACAACAATAATAACTACAACAAAACAACAAAGGCAATAAAAGGGAATAAACAAATAAATATTTTTTAAAAAGAAAGAAAAGCATTCTTATAAAATCTTTCATAAGGCAAATACCTTATAGTGGAGAAACAATTACCATTCATTCACATGGAGAATTTTTTAAGTGAGAGCACAAGCCTGAGATCCCAGAGAGCCCACGTTCAATCACTGCTCACTCCTCTCTCTCATAAAAGTAAATAAATCTGGAGGGGGAAAAAAAAGGAATATTTTTCAGTGTTCCCAGACGCCAAGAATCACCTCTCAAATAATAAACAAATAATCTAAACCAACAAACTCAAAAGAGCACTCACAGATAATAAAGGCAGGACTGGTATGGTAAGCACACTGTATGTCCAAAGCTGTCCTAGGGGGAGGAGCTGGAAGGGTTGCTCTGGTTGCACTTTGTCTCCAGACCTGCTGCAAAACCACCAGTGAACACTCTGGTCCCTCTTCCACGTTAGCCATGAAAGCACGAAGTAAAAAGTGAAGTGGTGTAACGCGAACTT
Source organism: Erinaceus europaeus (assembly GCF_950295315.1). Taxonomy (NCBI): domain Eukaryota; kingdom Metazoa; phylum Chordata; class Mammalia; order Eulipotyphla; family Erinaceidae; genus Erinaceus; species Erinaceus europaeus. Next base: position 96,241,577 of record NC_080162.1, on the reverse strand, counting down.
TCAAAAGCAGGGGCTACCTACATCATTCACGAATGTGCACTGCACTACCTTTCTCATTTCCCCAAATGTAATTTTCCACCAATGAAGCAATGCCGCATGCTGTGTGTGGGAGCTGGGGGAGGAGGGGTCTGAAAGCTGCAGAATGACCCTAATGGGTCACTTGACCCTCCACCCATCATCACTCAGATGGAACGTAGCCTCAAGCCCTCCACAGTGACTCAGAGAAAGTAAATGTGTCACTTGCATAATAAACTGTTTCCTGGAGTCAAGGCTGGGAGAAGAGAATAAAAAAATAACAAGACTGTTCTGATCACAAACTAGTGGCCTAGCTTCCCCTTTTGAATACAGCGACATTTATTTGTCCATCCAGCTTTTCCTGAACTCACCCTTGCAGCTGGGCATGCGCCATATGCACTGCACCAGGTCGCAGGGAAATCTCTGGCTCATGCTGGGAGCGCACCTCCCTGTTGCTGGCTCCTCCCCACCCTGGACTCAACACTGTTCTTAGTTGCCCTCAACCTGCTTCTAAACGACATGCATTCTCAGGGTGCAGGAAGGGATTGGGGGTGGGAATAAAAAGCCTCTGGAGTCTTCCGCCCAGCTTTTGTTTCATGCATGCACCAACCCGGAACCTTTTCAAAAAGCAGCTGCTTCTGCCTAGATTTTGTTGCTGGTCAGAGGGAAAGGCCCTGTGAGCGCCTCTCGGCCTGTATGGACGTTAAACTTCCGACGTGCTCAGTCCAACCCCATAACACAATTTCTCCATGTGTACAGTTATTCATTACTCTTATTTTTTGTTGTTGTTGTCTCTATATTTTACACATATTATTTATAAGTGCTACTCGGGCACTTATAATTACTATTATAGTGAAAAACACAAAAATCAACAAGTAACCCCCCCTTTTGCACACTACTTCTCACAGCTTAGTGTTTTGTGGTGTTTTGTTTTGTTTTGTTTTGTTTTGTTTTGTTTGCCTCCAGGGCTATCGCTGGGGCTCAGTGCCTGCATTAACAATCCACTGCTCCTGGTGGCCATTATTCCTTTTTTGTTGTTGTTATTGTTGGGTAGAACAGAGAGAAATCAAGAGAGGAGGGGAAGATAGAAAGGGGGGAGAGAAGCGAGAGACCTGCAGACCTGCTTCACAACTTGTGAAGCAATTCCCTGCAGCAACTCCCAAGAGGCTGGACCCCAGATCCTTGCACTTCTCACAATGTGCGCTTAACTGGGTGTGCCACTGCCCGGCTTCCAGCCTGGCATATTTTAATTGTGATTAATGTGTAAACAGTTGTATTGGGGATGGGGTAGATAGCATAATAGTTATGCCAAGAAACACTCATAACTGAGGCTCCAATGTGCCAGGTTCATTCTCCTGCATCACCATAAACCAGAGCTGAACAGTGCTCATGGAAAAATCCACAGTTGTATTTCTTTAACCACTCACTGTAATACAGATATATTTAATGCTGCTCTTTTCCTTATATTTAATATTCAATAACCAGAAAGCATTCTCTTAGTCCAATGCCAATAACTGTCTCACTCCTTATTAACTGAATGCTCAGGGTGTCCCCATTTCTGTTGAGGAAATGCTAGGCAATCTTCTTGCTTCCTGTGAATCAATGCTGATGACACATTCTCAAAAGAAGGATTAGTTATGGGGCTAAAAATGGGAGAGTAGTTTTCACACTTTGGCCAAAAGTTGTCTAGTCCTCTCCTGGAATGTTAGTTCCTTGACATTTTTAGTGGTAGTGTTGCCCGATGTAAAGTGGTACAATCAAGTGGTGCTAGGTTCAAATCCCAGCTTATCTACATACTGCCTGAGGGTGAAGGAGCTTACACCACTGAGCCTCTTCTTTCTTATCTATAAAATGAGTGTGATGAAACTGACTTCAATGTGAGGATCAGGTAAGACTGCAAAAACCAGTGCCCTACCCATTGCCTGATTTTATCCCTTCCATTGATCCTTTCTGTCTTCTGTCTTCTGTAATTATTTGGGACAAAAAACTTTTCTCTGGCTTCCCATCAGTCCTAAAGGCATTCCCCATGAAAGCCTTCAGGCATGAAACAAGAAATTATCTTTTTTCTAAAGGCCATTTCCCAGTAGAAACATGAAGCCAGTCATAATTTCAAACCATGTGTATACCATTTTGGTTATTCAAAATTTTAAAAATAATAAATTGAATTAATTATACCTATTCATCTAAAATATCTTTTTATTAAAGCCACTGTGTTAAAATATTGTATTTTAGGGGCCCAGGCAGTGGTGTATCTGGTAAAGTGCATATGTTACAATGTGCAAGGGCCCCAGTTCATGTCCCTGGTCCCCATTTGCAGACAGAAGCTCCACAAGCAGTTAATCAATGCTACAAATGTCTCTCTTTCTCCCTACCTATCTCTCCCTTCCATCTCAATATCTCTCTTTCCAAAATAAATAAACAAATAAAAATAATAAAATAGTGTATTTTATATATAACTAACATAAATATTAATGAGTAATAAGTGTTAATTATTCATTTTCACATTTGTTTATAATGCCTTTGAAATCTAATGTGCATGTCACACTTATAGCAGATCTCAGTTTAGACCAACCACATCTTATGCTGCTGTATTGGAAAGCACAGAGCAAAACTTTACAATTGAATTTTTCAAGAGATGTGCATATGCTTTACGTAGGACCATCAGCTAGCAACTTAAAATGTTTCCCATAGACATCACTTTAAGTGCAAAATGTAGTTGCCTTTGGATGGTTTGTATCATCCCTGGAGGGCAATAGAAAGTGCTTGTTTCTAATTGTAAATAAAACAGATAGCACTCTTTGAAAGACTCTATGTATAGTCCTTACACAAATAATAATGAAAGTATCTTATGATCCAGCAATACCACTCTCACCCAGTGGACACTCAAACACTAATTAGAAGAGACATATGCACCCTATGTTCACAGCTGCATTATTCACAATAACAAAAGAGTGGAAGCAGCCTAAATGCCCATCAACAGATGACTGGCTAAAGAAGTTATGGGATATATATTCCATGGAATACTACTCTGCGATAAAAAGTGATGACATTGTGTCCTCTGAGACTAAATAGATGGAACTTGAGGTGTGGAATCAAGAGATCTGACTTATGTGAACCTGAAAAAAAAAAACTTTGAACAAAATATAAGCAAAGAAACTGTAAGAATTCTGAGAACTATGGTGGTTATTTTGGGGAGGTGGGAGGGTGAGAATAGGGAGTTTTGGTGGTGGGTGTGATGTGGAACTATACATTGTAATCTTATAATAAACTATTAATAACAAATAAAAACTTATTTAAAAAAATTTTAAAGGGGGTCCAGGTGGCAGCACAGAGGGTTAAGTGCACCTGGTGTGAAGCTCAAGGACCTGCATAAGGATCCGGTTCTAGGCCTGACTCCCCACCTGCAGGGGGTCGCTTCACAAATGGTAAAACAGATCTGCAGGTGTCTATCTTTCTCTCCCCCTCTCTGTCTTCCCCTCCTCTCTTCATTTCTCTCTGTTCTATCTAACAACAATAAAAACAACAAGGGCAACAAAAATGGGGAAAATTGCCTCCAGAAGCAGTGGATTCATAGTGCAAGCACCAAGTCCCAGCGATAACCCTGGAGGCAAATAATAATAATAATAATATAAAATAAAATGGATAGTATAGCAGCTTAGCAGTGAGGCTGAAGGAAAGAAAAGGCATCTTCTACCTTTCTCCTGCTCAAATCATCTCTCTCTCCAAAGTGACCACGTTGTTCCCCTTTAAATCTCATTCCAAGTTATTTCATAAAGGTCATTTGGAGTGTGTAGTGTTTATTTCATAAAGGTCGTTTGAAGTGTGTAGTGTGTGTAGGAGAAGGAAGGTTGTGCCAAGAACATATCTATTTGGCATCAACTCCTTTATGAATTCAATCTGTATTCTGGCATTATCACCACCTTACAAATATGTTCCTTTTGCCCTAGATCCAGTTGAGTACCTTGGTAAGACCATTTCCCTCTTGCTCAAATCACATTTCACTTCTCTCTCACACACCCTACATTTGAAACAACTTCAAATCTCACTCTCCAAAATTACCTAGCATCTTATCACCCTAACCATCTTCCATTATCTCAAGACTCTCAAGACCACAAGACTCTCGCCAGGGTTATTACAATAGCCTCTTAACTGATCATTTGTTTCTTCCTTTTGCCCCACAGATAAGCTAAAATGAGGGACTGGGTGGTGGCACACCTGCTTAAGTGCACATAGTGTGAAGTGCAAGGTCCCACACAAGGATCGCAGTTCAGGCTGCCATCTCCCCACCTGCAGGAGGGATCGCTTCACAAGCAATGGAGCAGATCTGCAGCTGTCTCTCTTTCTCCCCCCTCTATCTTCCCCTCCCCCTTCACTTTCTTTCTTTGTCCTGTCCAATAAAATGGGGGATGGAGGATGGGGAATGGCCGAGAGGAGCAGTGGATTTGTTGTGCAGGAACTGAGCCCCAGCAGTAACCCTAGAGGAAAGAAACAAAAAGGAACAGAAATACTAAAGCAACTCTTCTTTTAAATACAAACTTACATCAGCAGAAATTCATAACATGAAATGCCAGAAAATTACAGACCACTTAAGGATGAATCTGGGCAAAATATGCATTTTGATGAAGGAAAATATTTCTTTTCTTTAAAAAAAAGTTATTGAAATATTTTAAAGAAAACCTGATAAATGAGACATCATTTCCATAAACATATCAATTTCTTCACAATTTCCTGTTTTTGTTTTTTGGGTTTTTTTTAGATAAAGACGGGTTGACACAGAGGCAGAGAGAGAGAAGGAGACCAGAATACTGAAAATTCCTTCAGTGCAATGCAGGCAAGGCTGGAACCTGGGTCACACACTTAGCGAAGCAACACACTAACCAAGTGAGCTATTTAGCCAGCCCAATTCTATACAAATTTTGTTTCAAGTCTGAACATTTTTAACTTGGTAAGCTGATAATAAAAATATTGGGGGTCAGGCTGTAGCACAGTGGGTTAAGCAGATAGCACAAAACTCAAGGACCGGTTGGTATAAGGATCCCGGTTCGAGCCCCTGGCTCCCCACCTGCAAGGGGTCGCTTCACAAGAGGTGAAGCAGGTCTGCAGGTGTCTATCTTTCTCTCCCTGCCTCTATGTTCCCCTCCTTTCTCCATTTCTCTCTGTCCTATCCGGCAACAACAACTGTTGTATGCTTTACATTGGGTTGTTCTAGCTCTCCCCCGCCAAGAAAATTGGATCAGTCCTGCTAGTTTCGCGGGCCCACTTGGCCCCGCCCCAAGGAACCCCGAGAGATTTCCAGAGTTCCAGAGTTATAGAGAGTTCTTGGCGCCGCCGCGGGGAAAGAGGCAGCAGAGTTCTGTTTGGTGATTAGTTGGGTTTAGTTTATGAATTGTTGTTCCTGAATAAAGAAACACAGCTTCCCTGCCCAGCCGTATGTCTCTGGTCATCTCTGTTACCCGCCCGTGAAGCTAGCCCGGCCAGCTAGAGCCTCCGAATTTTAACAACAAATGGCGCCCAACGTGGGGCAATAAAAACAATAGTAATAACCACAACAATGATAAAAAAGGGCGACAAAAATAAATAAATAAAAATAAATTATGAAGCAATAAAATACCAAGAATATCAAGATAAACTGAAAAAAAAATTACAAGACTTTGTGCTAGGGAGATAACATAATGGTTATGCAAAAAAAGACATTGACACCTGAGGCACCAAAGGTCTCAAGTTCAGCCCCTGACATCAGTATAAATCAGAGCTCACTAGTTCTCTGGCTAAAAGAAAAAAGTCTGCATATATATATGGCTTTCTTTAAAACAGAACCATTGCGGATTAGTGAATAAAAGATGGTCTTTTTACAAAACAGAAATAAGGTCTTGTTTAACCATTTATAAAATGAATTGAAAGACTATACTTTCAGGGATCATTTCTACAGTATGTTACAAGAAAATGAATTGATGGTGTATTGCACCAAAGTAAAAGACTCTGGGGTAGGTGGGGGGAGAGTACAGGTCCAAAAAGGATAACAGAGGACATAGTGGGGATTGGAAAACTAAGAAATGTTATGCATGTACAAACTATTGTATTTACTGTCGAATGTAAAACATTAATCCCCCAATAAAGAAAAAAAAAGAATTGAATAAAATGTTACACTTTTTCTTCCACTAAAAAAAAAAAAATCAGCTTCCCAGTGGGACTAAAGATTCAAATATGAAAAGCAAATTTATTTTTAGAAATTGATAATGTAAACAATAATTGGCTCCATAGTGAAGGAGAATTTTAGTATATTATACCAACTATATATCATAAATGAATATATGAGCAAATTTAAATCATTCAAAATTTTAAAATTGGTCATTTACCAAAAATCAAAATATAAGGAGACAAGGCACAAGCAAGAGAAGAATTTCTGCAACATAAGTGACAGAAGATTACTATCTGAATATCTACTGACTTGTGGAAGATTAGTGATGACCAAAAGAAGTGAGCTAATGATTTGAATAAGAAAAAGAAGGAACACAGAATGGCCAATAACTATACTACAAAGTGTCTCACTCTAGTTAGTAAGGAAATGAACATTAGTTTTCATTTTAACTGGATTGTCAAAAATTAAAACTAGCAACATCAAATATTATTGAAGGAGTAAAACAATACAGACTTCTACCTGTTGCTGTTAGGTGGGTAAAATGGTACAATCATTTTGACAAACAATGTGATAACATCCAACAAATATGAGAATATACCTACCTTATGCCCCACCAATTCTCGTCCTTGGGTACATACCCTAGAGAATTTTTACATGCAAACACTACAGTATATGTACAAGGAGAAACCTAGCAGGACTGACAAATAACTAACAGCATCCAACACCTTAAAACAAACAAGCAAAAAAAAAAAAAAACCAGGATTATTCCCCATCCTGATCAACTATCTTAAAGACGCATATTAAAGTTTATAGCAGAATAGGCAGTAAATAGGAATGATTTAAAGGTATGTTAAACACTATGAAGGAATTTCAGAAGCATAATTTTCAACAGAGTTAGGAAGTCTGAAAATAAATTTTAATTCCTGTTTACAAGATTTAAAAGCACACAGGGGGCTGGGCAGTGGAGTACACATTACCACATCCAAGGACCTGACTTATAGCCCTCATCCCTCACCTGTAGGGAAGAAGCTTCCAAGCAGTGAAGCAGACCTGCAGTTGTTTGTGTGTGTGTGTGTGTGTGTGTGTGTGTGTGTCTCTCCCACCCCTCTTAATTCCTCTTAATTTAGTATCTAATAAAAAAGGGGGGGGGTAAGCACACAAAACTAAAGAACACATTTAGCAATTTAAATGTACAAGGTAGAACAAAAAAAAACCCAAATTCTGGACAACAGTTTTCATATATATATATATATATATTTTTTTTATTTATTCCCTTTTGTTGCCCTTGTTGTATTATTGTTGTAGTTATTATTGTTGTTGTTGTTGGATAGGACAGAGAGAAATGGAGAGAGGAGGGGAAGACAGAGAGGAGGAGAGAAAGATAGACACCTGCAGACCTGCTTCACCGCCTCTGAAGCAACTCCCCTGCAGGTGGGGAGCCGGGGTTCGAACCGGGATCCTTATGCCGGTCCTTGTGCTTTGCGCCACCTGCGCTTAACCCGCTGCGCTACAGCCCGACTCCCTGGACAATAGTTTTCTTTCTAAAACTGGATGTGGGGGGCTGGAGGGGGGGAGCACCACAGAACTTCAGAGATGTTGACAATCTTTAAAGGAAACATGAATACTTTGCCACAATACAATGGAGGAAAAGAAAGTTTAAGATGGGACTACACAGGGATTGTGTTCTTTTTGATAACCATTTTGTTTCTAATTTTATTATTATTACTATTATTATTATTATTATTATTATTATTATTATTATTATTATTTGCCTCCAGGGTTATTGCTGGGGCTCAATGCCTGCACTGTTCCTGGAGGCTATTTTTCCCCTTTTGTTACTCTTGTTGTTTATTATTGTTGTTATTGCTGTCATTGTTGTTGGATAGGACAGAGAAAAATCAAGAGAGGAGGGGAAGACTGAGAGGGGGAGAGAAGGGTAGATACCTGCAGACCTGCTTCACCGCTCGTGAAGCGACCTTCTGCAGGTGGGGATCCAGGGGCTTGAACCAGGGTGCTTACTCAGGTCTTTGCACTTTGCCCCATGTGCACTTAACCCGCTGCATTACTGCCCGGCACCCTCTAATTATTTTCTATCTACTCAGCATTTAAAAACTTCTCTGTCTGGGGAAGGTCCTTATACTGGACAAGAAGGTCCTCCCTCTTGTGGTCACACCCTTTGTGGGAGTCACCTGGCACATACCTTATCCCTCTCTGTACTGCACCAGGAGGCCCCTTCCTATGTACCTACGCCTTCACCACCACTGTCAAGCACACATCTCAAATACCTGCACCATGCAGGCCCTTCCTCCCTTCAGGCCTCCACTCAGAAGTCACCTACCTTATCCCAACCCCTCCTCTCCATTGCACTATAGCCATGACATAAAGATAAAACACTACCAACCTCTGTCCATGGACCTGTTAGCTACAGCAGTGACTGGTAGGAAATGACTGACTATCTCTCTCTCTCTCTCCCCCTCTCTGTCTCTCTCTCTCTCTCTCTCTTTTCTTTTTCTTCTTCCAGGGTTATTACTGGGGCTCGGTGCCTGCACTACGAATTTACTACTTCTGGAGGCCATTTTCTCCATTTTTGCTGCCCTTGTTGTTATTATTCCCATTGTTGTTGTTTCTGCTGTTATTGTTGTTGCTACTGTTGTTGTTGCGAGATAGGATAGAGAGAAATCGAGAGAGGAGGGGAAGATAGAGAGGGGAAGAGAAAGATAGAGACCTGCAGACCTGGTTCACCGTTTGTGAAGCGACCCCCTGTAAGTGGATAGCTGGGTCTCTAACCAGGAGCCTTACACAGGTCTTTGCACTTAACCAACTGCGCTACCACCAGGCCCTCCAGGAAATGACTCTCAATGAATATTTGTTGAATAATTAAATGGACAACCATGCAGCAAATCATGTTGCCGTCAAGGCATGCCGTGGAAAGGGTGATAGATGAACCACTGAGTTGCCAGATTTTCTTTCTATCTCTTTCCAGAGAAATCTGAAGCCAAAGGTCAGTTTATTGTCCTATATGGTCTGATTTAAGGGGAGAAGAGCGAATTCTGGAGTAAACAAGTAGTCCTGCTTTCAGAAAGAAAAAAAAAAAAAGTGGTTCTAAGATTTATGTGGCAATTCAGAGCAGAAAAGGGAAGCCTGAAAAGACACCTACTTACCAGACCAGCAGGAATGACAACAGAGCCAGTACAAAGTCAATTCTGGTGACAACTGAAGTGTCCCCCCCCCCCCCCCCCCCCCGCTCTCCCACACACACTGCTCAGCTACTTTCAGAGGCCTAATACAGAGGCTGGGCAAGGGGGCCTCAGTCAGCCTCCTCTGGCCATCCCTGAATGGTTGGCACACATAGGCCCCTAACCAGCCTTTCTTAGATGTAGCAGGTCACCTTCCTCAGCAGAATTGTGAGACAGGATCAGCCCTGTGGTAGAAAAGTAAGGAGTGACACAGGAATCCAGCCTGGTTCAGCGAACCCCAATTGTGACAGACACCTCAGTCAACCCAGTCACCAGGGTATCTATTCCCATGCACACACTTCCTGCCCTGCAAACACTTCCTGCTTGTCAGCTTTCCTCCATTCCCACATTAACAAGCCCAGAGCAGTTGCTGGTGGTCACATGGTCTCCCAGTCAGCATTCCAGGAGGTGACCAGTAGGCCCTGCTCTGACAAGCGGCCCTCCAAATGCCCATCTCTTTTGTGGCTTAGCATGGTAAATGGCAAGGTAACCTACCCGGAGGTATGTCAATCAGAGTCTGCAGGTATGAGGTGGTCTGGGTGCCCCCATATGCCGACGCAACCTCTCAGGCCTGGGGAAACAGGACCAGCCCAGCATTGTCAGTCTTCAGTGGCGTTTCGCTATGAATCACTAGAGCTGGGTCTCTGCTCATTTCCTGGAGAAAGCAGAAGTGGAGAGTCAGCAAATGCCTGATTCTGCCCACTCCCCCACTGTGTCCACAGAACTGCCTGGCTGTGGGCTGATGACTAGGATCCTGTAGAAAAATCGCTTAGACCAGTACCCTCAGTGGTCAGTTAGAACTGGGGAAGCCAGCTAGTGAAGAGTGGACACAGAGTTCAGCTCTGTGCTTTAGGGCTGGACCTTTCCTCTTTTCCCTGGCTGTACCTATCCTTTCTGAGTCTCTAGAAAAGGGTGGATAATAGTAATGTTCAAACAAATCTAATTAGAGGTATGTTCAAAGTGTATCCATGGAGCTGAAATGGGTACACAATCCCGTCCCCAACAGTTCAGTGAGAGTTGTTCACTTGAATTCCTCCTTCCTCCATCCTACTTTGTACTACTGATTTTTTCTCTCCTTTTTTAAAAATTTTTATCTATAAAATGGAAATATTGACAAGACTATAGGATAGGTGTGGTACATTTCCACACAATTCTCACCCCCCAGAACTCCATATCCAATCCCTTCCCTTCATAGAGTCCCTATTTATTCCTCTGGGAGTATGAACCCAGGGTCATTGTGGGGTGCAGAAGGTGGAAGGTCTGGCTTCTGTAAATACTTCCCCAGTGAATATGGGCTTTGACAGGTCAATCCATACTCCCAGCCTGTCTCTCTCTTTCTCTAGTGGGGCAGGGGCCTGGGGACATGGGGTTACAAGATACATGGTGGGGTCGTCTGCCCAGGGAAGTCCGCTTGGCATCATGGTAGCATCTGGAACCTGGTGGATGAAAAAGAGTTAACATATAAAGCCATAAAAATTATTGACTAATCATGAACCTAAATGCTGGAGTATTACAGATGAATATTTGAGGTCTCCGTTGTCAAGAAAGGTAGTAGGTCTATTTTAGGTATATTCCAAGGGGGCCATGACTTTACTAGTTTTTCCTCTGCCTGACAGCTAATATGCAGGTGGACCCAGGTCTGGGGAGATGGTGTCATAGTTGGACTACTTATTTTTTTAATTATTTATTTCTCTCTTTTTTTGCCAGCAGGGTTATCACTGGGGCTCAATGCCAACATTACAAATCCACCACTCCTAGTAGCCATTTTTTTCTTTCTAATTTTTATTAGATAGGACAGAGGGAAATTGAAATGGGAGGAGAGATAAAGGGAGAGGGTAGATATCTGAAGCAGGGGTAGATAGCACACAGTTATGCAAAGAGACTCTCATGCTTGAAGCTCCAAAGTGCCAGGTTTAATAACCCACACCACTATAAGCCAGAGCTAGTAAGAAAGAAGGGAAGAAAGAAAGAAAGAAAGAAAGAAAGAAAGAAAGAAAGAAAGAGGCACCTGCAGACCTGCTTCACTACTCGTGAAGTGGCCCCCTGCATGTGGAGAGCTGGGGCTTGAACCTGGGTCCTTGATCTTGATAATATGTACACTTAACCAGTTGTGCCACCACCCAAGGTGATGACTACTGATCAAGGTAGATGACTAGTAATTGAGGACATGAGTCAGGATGAAAGAAATGTCTAGGGGCCAGGTAGTGGCGCATCTGGTTGAGCACACAATGCACAAGGACCCAGGTTCAAGCCCCTGGTCCCCACCTGCAGGGGGAAAGCTTTGAGAATGGTAAAGCAGGGTTGCAGGTGTCTTTCTGACTCTTTCCCTCTCTATCTCTCCCTTCCATTCAATTTCTGACTGTCTCTAGCCAATAAACAAAGATAATTTTAAAAAATTAAAAAAAAAAGAAAAGAAAAAGAAAGAAATGTCTAAATCACAGAATGGAGTTCCCAGAAAACCAGTGTGTTCCTTTTGGCTTATCATATTAAAGTATTTTATATCATCTGTCTTTAATAGCATGATGTAGGACCAGTCAGTATGATGTACGCTCAAGCACAGTACTGTCACAGGAAATATGAAGAGAGAGAAAACTGTAATTCAGAAAAATAATTGTCAACAGAACAAACCCCAAACTAGCATGTATACTTGATTGCTAAAGCTAGTTTATCCCCTGTGCCTAGCTCACAACAAACTGACCAACTAGAGAATAACTATGAGCAGCAAAAGAATCCAAACTTGGTTCAAGATGAGAAAACAATTGTCATGCAACCTTACCTCCCCCTACCCCAAGCAAACTTGACTATAGATAGTAATCAGAATAAGACAGCTGTCTAATTGAAGACCTGAGCCACCTCCTTCTGCTGGCCCCCTGCCCATTCCCTGACAAGAATCAGAAGTATCAACATCCCTGTTCAAAGTCTCATTTCTCATTCACTGCCCATGAGTAGAAAGGAAACTAGAACAGAAACCAGAGGAGAACAGAGTAGGGCACCATGAATCATCTTAAGGTGGTGTGAGTTTGCAGTTGCACAGGGATCACCAGGCCAGAATGGTTTCTGACGTTTTCTAAAGCAACAAATTAAAATTAATAGTTGTAAAACCCAAAACCCATCGTACTATAGTGCGTACCATGGGCAGAGAGGACAAGGGGAGTACTAATTTTCTTGACAACTGGTACAAAAGTCTTCCCTAGGCAGAAATTGTTTTCTCTAGAGAGAGACTTGTTGATCAAAGAAGATAGGATAGTAAAGACTGGGCTATTCGGTTAAAACTTACTCATGCATATGGATCGACCTGCCAATGCCCTTGCTCAGCAGGGAAGCAATTACAGAAGCCAGACCTTCTACCTTCTGTACCCCATAATGATGCTGGGTCCATACTCCCAGAGGGTTAAAGAATAGGAAAGCTATCAGGGGGACAGGAGGGGTATGGAGTTCTGGTGATGGGAACTGTGTGGAGTTGTATCCCTCTTACCCTATGGTTTTATCAGTGTTTCCTTTTTATAAATAAAAATTAAAAGAAAAAAAAAAGAAAAGAAAGGAAGAGAAGGCAGGACCATGGGGGGGGGGGGAATAAGCAAATATATAAAAATATATAGAGATAGTTGTAGAAATAATAGTCAACCTGTATCTGTGATTTTGAAAGAACTACTGCAGTTTCCAGTGGAGGGAATAGGGACACAAAAGTATGGTGGTGGGAAAGGTGTGGAATTATAATCATGTTATCTTATCATTTTGTAAATCTTTGCATTTAAAATTGCTAATAAAATTTTTTTAAGTTAAAAAAATTTTACTCCTACAGGAACTACAAAAACTGGAAAAGGACAAGAGACTGGCTCACTTAATGATGGCCTTTTTGGTTTCTACTAGGCATCCCAACATCTGGCACCCTTGAATTCTTACACAGATATGATGGACCTCTAATAGTTCCCTCTCTCTACCATCACTGGTCACTTCCATCAGAAACATCATCATAAGCCCTCATGTGGGCCTCTCCAGGACCTTACCCTCACTATAAACTAGCAATGGTAAGGACTGTCCCCACTCTACGAAGGGAGGCTGGGTCATCCTACCCTGCCACTAGGAAGGAAGACTGGTCCTGAAATGAGTGCAGCCTAGAATATTCCCAGTTGTGACTATGAACTGAGAGCTCACACTGACAAGGACTTGGAGGTTACACAGGCTCCTGTACTAAATACGAATATACATAGGCCCTGGGTCAGATTAATGGGGTAAACAGTTAGTTGCACTTATTTATGTTCTTCAAGTTTGGGAGCTACTCTCTGCCCTAATTCAGTTTATTAGTCCTATTCTCAACTCTAGCACCACCCCAGACAGTATTTTTAGTCCATCTCCATATTAGCTATCAAGCTTAAGCAAAAATTACTAAAGTCATGGACCCCTAGGAACATACCTAAAATAAATTTCCTAGTTTCTTGTCACCCTAAGGCCCCTATTCTCATCAGTTTTATTCCTACTTTTTGGTTCCTTCTATTAAACATTTTCCCTGCTAACTTATATCTTTATATCAAACACCAAGATACAGATACTACTATGATTCTATCCACACATCCCTGGGCAGATGACCTCACCAGTGTGTCCTGGGACCTCACCTTTCCAGTGCACTACTCCACAAAGGAAAGATAGAAATAGGTTGGGGGTATGGCTCAACCAGCCAACATCCATGTCCAGTGGAGAAACAATTATAGGAGCCAGAACTCCACATTCTGCACCTCACAAAAAAAAAAAAATTATTCCTGAAATGTTAGGGAAAGATGAATAAAGGACCATACTCCTAGAAGTGTTAGGGAAAGATGATTATAAAACCTATGGTCCTTGAAAGGAAGAAAGCATAATGTAACATCTGTTCAAGGTAGCATGCACATTGTCTATCATAGATAAAATTAGTGAAAATCTGGAAGTAAAGGAGAAAGAGAGAACTATAACCCATAAAAGGAAAAAATAGCTGTCAACAGAACAAATTCCAAGACAAGCCAGATGTTGGAATTGTCATGTGAGAATTTTAAAGCAGCTATTAGATTTATATATTCAAGAGCTTTACACAAGATAGCCATAGTACATAAAAAGTATAATTTTTCAGTACATAAATAAAATCATAAGAAGACTAGACTTTAAGTTCTAGAACTAAGAAGTGTACATGAATGGCAATTTTAATAATGAACCAATAAATAACAAATTGGTGATTGCAAAATGAAATTAATTAAAGATTGATGAATAAAATCATGGAATCTGAAAGACAAAAGAGATATAGAAGGAAAATTAAATATGTAAATAAATAGTATTTGAAATTCAAAATTGTCTGAGAAACAGTAAATTACAAATGTATTAAGAGTCACCAAGCTGGACAAAATGGAAAGGCAATCACACTTTAAACAAATAAATTCATAAAAAGCCAACTCTTGGAAATTTAAAGTTTATTTTTTAAAAAATCAATCCAGAGAAGAAATACTATGCACAAGGAACTAAAAACACAATTACACAAATGATGAAACTCGTGAGATAATTAAAAGTTATCTCTAGCAGACTAAAAGTAAAACTAATACATAACTCTTCATCCATCTATTAAAATGAAAAGAAATGAAGCTACTTTCTTTATTATTATTATCATCGTCTTTAATTGCCACCATGGTTATCGCTGGGCTTGGTGCCTGCACAATGATGAATCAACCAATCCCAGTGGCCATTTTATCTTTTATTCTTTTTATTTTATTTGAAAGGATGGGGAAATTGAGAGAGGAGATGGAGATAGATAAGGTGAAAGATACCCACAGAACTGCTTCATTTATTTCTCTCTTTTTTTCTTCATGTTTACAGTACATGCCTTTAGTCTTTATAATTTCCTTAACATTTGGGACCCTGCCACAAACTTTTTTATAACCTGAGCATTTTTTTCACTTAATTTTCCATAAATTCTTTCACATTTCATTAGTACAGTGTATCTCTGTACCAAATTGGGAAACAAAAGGAGTGTCTCCATAGCAATGGAATGATCTCTCAAATAAATAAAATAAATATTAAAATCTAGAGATGAAAAGACATTCTTAGCATGAATTTATTTACACATTTATCAGAAGGATCCAGAATAAAACAAGAGGAAATATAGTGGGAAATACAATATTCATTAGAGATGGAAGGTATGGGTACTAGTCAAGTAGAAAGTCATTTCGTAGGTCATATGGAGCCTGTAGGAACAATAATAAAACCTACTGGAGAGATAGAAGACTGAGGAAGAGATTTGGAAAACTACAAATGAGAAACTACTAATCTTCAAAAAATATCCAGGAAGCTAAGATCTACAGCTCCATATTTTTAGTATTATTAGAAAATGAAGATTAAGGGAGTTGGGCAGTAGCACAGCAGGTTAAGCACAAGGACTGGCTTAAAAGATCCCGGTTCGAGCCCCTGGCTCCCCACCTGCAGGGGAGTCGCTTCAATGGTGGTGAAGCAGGTCTGCAGGTGTCTGTCTTTCTCTCCCCCTCTCTGTCTTCCCCTCCTCTCTCCATTTCTCTCTGTCCTATCCAACAACGATGACATCAACAACAATAATAAGACAAGGGCAACAAAAGGGAATAAATATTTTTTAAAAAATTAAAAAATAAGAAAATGAAAATTGAAATCATGGAGAAGTTAAAGAAGAACCACAGCCTACTACTTCTTCCTTCCTTCCTTTCTTCCTTCCTTTCTCTTTCTTTCTTTCTTTCTTTCTTTCTTTCTTCTTTCCTTCATTCCTTCCTTCCTTCCTTTCTTTTATTAGTGATTTAATAATGTTCAACAAAATAGCAAGATTGTGGAATAAGAGGGTTACAATCCCATATAATTCCCACCACCAGAGTTCCATATCGCATCCTCTCCACTGGGAGTTTCCCTATTCTTTATCCCTCTGGTAGTATGGACCAATGATTCCTATGGGGTACAGAAGGTGGAAAGTCTGGCTTCTGTAAATTGCTTCTCAACTGGACATGGGTGTTGACAGGTCGATCCATACCTCCAGCCTGTTTCTGTCTTTCCCTAGTGGGGCAGGGCTCTGGGGTGGTGGGGTTCCAGAACACATTGATGAGTTCGTCTGCCCAGAGAAATCAGGTTGACATCATGGTAGCATCTGCAACTAAGTGGCTGTAAAGCATTAAGGTATAAAGCAGAGGGGGCCATGTGCAGTAGGTTAAGTGCACATGGAATGAAGTGCAAGGACCAGCATAAGGATCCCAGTTCAAACCCCCAGTCTCCGCCACCTGCAGGGGGGTTGCTTCACAAGCGGTGAAGCAGGTATGCAGATGTCTATCTTTCTCTCCTCCTCTCTATCTTCCTTCCTCTCTTGATTTCTCTCTGTCCTATCCAATAATGACAGCAATAACAACAACAACAACAACAACAGCAATAAACAAGAAGGGGAATAAAAGGGGAAAAACAGCCTCCAGGAGCAGTGGATTCATAGTGCAGGCACCGAGCCCCAGCAATAACCCTGGAGGTAAAATAATAACAATAATAACAATAACAATAATGTCATCATCATTATTATATGTATATATCAGAATAAATTGTTTAATAATCAGGAACTTAAAGGTAACAATATAACATTCAACCCATTTCAGTCAGTGTAACGATCTGGCAGAACCAAGTCCTAAGCTGTATTTTGTATTCAGAAATAATAGTTATGAATGTCTTTCTCAAAGATCGTTCAATCTAAGAACACATCCTTTAGGCTAATCTCATTGATCTTAGTGGATGAGAAGATGTTGGAGTCACTTGTGGATACAAACTTATTATTAGACAGGTCTCTAATGGTTTACACTTCCATCCATTCCACTGTCCTTTCCCCAGTACTACCACATGACTGAGACAATGCGAGATGTCTGAGCTGGTAAGAGCTAATTTGTCTTTTGAAGCTCAAAGGATATTATAAGCCATACAACTCTTAATCACACATTTGTCACATCAAAATGGTTGTTATTTTAGGGAAGTAGGAATAGGCAGCTGAAACTTTAGTTTAACACTGAGTGTCTTTATGCCTTCACATCACTGATGTGACTTTGATGTAAGTTGGATAGTCCCTAGAGGGTCTCAGTTTGGGGGGACTTAGGACCCAAAGGTCACATAGGACCATGAGGAGGTCGGTGAGAAGCAGACTTGGAAAGAGAAAGGAGTACAAGTTCTGGCAATAATAAAAGTGAGGAATTTTTTTTGTTTGTTTTTGCCTCTAGGGTTATTGCTGGGGCTCAGTGCCTGCACTACTAATCCACTGCTCCTGGTGACCATTTTTTCCATTTTTGTTGCCCTTGTTATTGGATAGGACAGAGAGAAATTGAGAGAGGAAGGGAAGACAGAGAGGGGGAGAGAAACATAGACACATTCAGACTTGCTTCATTGGTTGTGAAGCGACCCCCCAGCTGGTGGGGAACGCAGGGCTCTAACCTGGTTTTTTACAGGGTCCTTGCACTTCGTGCCATGTGTGCTTAACTTGCGCTAACGCCCCACCCCCAAAGTGAAGGAATTTCTATACTTTTACTGCAACCTAGGTTATTACTGGTACTCTGCCTAAATGATGAATCCACCACACCCAGCAGCCATGTTTTAATTTTTTTTCTTTGATAGGACAGATAAATTGAGAAGAAAAGGAGATAGAGGAAGAAATAGTCACCTGAAGCATTGTTTCACCACTAGTGAAGCTTCCTCTTTGTAGGTAAAGATTGGAGGCTTAAACTATTTCCACTCAACTAGGTGTACCACTACTGGCCCTGAGAATGTTTTGAAAAATGAGATTTAGGACCAGGGAGACAGTTATGTGATAAAGCACAAGATGTAAATGCCTGAGTCCCCAGTTTCCACTCCTATCACCTCATATGCCTGCACTGAGTGGTATTCTGTTCTTTCTCTCAAAAATGAATTTTTGTGTGTTATCACTAGGATTTCACCTTTCCAGATTTTTTTTTCAGATAGAAAGACAAAGACAGAAAGAAAGATTTTACAGCACCAAAGCTTTCTTTTGTACTGTGGGGTTGGGCTCAAATTTGGGTCAAGTGCATGACAAAATAAGCATATTATCCAAATGAGCTATCTTGCTTACCTTAAATAAACCTTTAATAAAGAAAATAAAGATTCATGGGAAACAAATGTCTTTTCATCAGATTCTACACGGAGACCTTGTAGAAATTTACACATACTCTTTGTGTGTATATGTTATCTTGGGTAAGTATATGAAAACGAAATTGCTGAGTCACATGATGAGTGTATCAATTTATAAGAAACGGTTAAACTGTTTATGAAAGTAATTGTATATTACACATTTCTTCCAACAATTTTGGAAAATGCCAGTTGTTCCACATCTTCATTATTTGACTCAGCCATTTTTTTAAAATTATTTATTTATTGGCCTCCAGGGTTATTGCTGGAGCTCGATGCCTACACTACAAATCTACTGCTCCTGGAGGACACTTTCTCCCATTTTGTTGCCCTTGTTGTTGTTGTAATTATTATTATTGTTGCCATTGATGTTGTTGTTGGACAGGCCAGAGAGAAATCGAGAGAGGATGGGAAGACAGAGTGGGGGAAAGAAAGATAGACACCTGCAGACCTACTTCACTGCTTATGAAGCGACCCCTTGCAGGTGGGAAGCCAGGGGCTGGAACAGGGATCCTTACCCCAGTCCTTGCACTTTGCACCACGTGCGCTTAACCCACTGTGCTACTGCCCAACCCCCTTTTTTATTATTTTTAACCAAAGCATTGCTCAACCTGAACCTGAGACTTCAGAGTCTCAGGAATGGAAGTTTATTTGCATAACTATTGTGCTATCTCTCTGTCGCTGTTCATCTTTTAAATTTTAGACATAATGTGGGTGTTGTAGGTTGTTGCTCCTGCTGTTGCTTTTGTTTGACAGGCAGTGTTATCTCTGGTGTTCAGTGCTTAGAGGACTCCACCTCTCCCAGTATCCCAAACAGATAGTGAAAGACACAGAAAGATAGATAAGGGGGAGAGAAAGACAGAGAGAGAGAGAGAGAGAGAGAGAGAGAGAGAAGGAGAGGGGCCTCAGTCCTACTCTATCTTTCATGAACCTTTTTCCCTGAAGGCACTCCCATGTGGTAGTCTGGGGTTCAAATCTAGATCCTTGTGCATGGTAGTGTGTGCACTCTACCTGGTGAACCACCTACAGGCCCCTCAGTGTGGTTTTAATCGACACTTACCTGATAACTAACACCTTTTCATGCCCCTTTAGTGCAATTGTATATGTTTGTGGATATGTGTGTGTGTGTTTAAGTTTTTTTGTTCATTTGATATTAAATTTTTTAGTTATTGATTATTGGTTTGTTGGAGTTTTCTATATATTCTGGGCACTTTCTTGGTTAAATATATGCCTTACAAATATTTTACCTCAGTGTGTGATTTACCTTTTTGCTTTTTAACAGTGTCTTTGGATTAGAAGACATTTTAAGTCTTAATTAATTCTAAGCTATCAGTCTTTTTCTTTAATGTTTATTGCTTCCTGTATTCCCTTCTCCCCTGTGGAAAAGAAGTGTGCCATGTTTTTGTCACACCCAGTATAGCCAAATCCAAAAAAGACACAATGGAGTCTTGGTAAGAGATGATAGCAGAATGGTGTGGCAAGTCCACAGGGGAGAAGGGTCAAGACCTTTCTTAAATTGCTCCTAATGCAAGAGAAGCTGCTTTCCGTTATCAACAGTCACATATAACACTTATTAAGTAGAGAAGACTCTTCTCCCGGGAGGGGCTGATAAAGATTTGCCTTCAAATTAAAGAAAGATAACTGAACATCATCAAGCATGTAGATAACAGTCAGTAATTCCTTCCCCCACCAGAGTGAACATGGAAAGTGCTGGGAGATGGCTCCAGGAAGCAGATGGCAGGAAGTTGAGACATCTGAGGGAGATGTGTTGCAGGTCACCCAGCAATGTGCAGGGGCCTGAGTGTTCCAGGTCCAAGGCCTGGGACATGTTGGATGGACCTATGTTTGATTCCCCTTGGTTGTAAACGGGCAAGAAGCACTGAGGACTTGATAGTACCGTCAGAGGCCTCATGGTAGGAAAGAACCTAAGTTGGGGGCGAGAGTGTTTTGCAGACACCTGTCATGGTGAGATGAGAAATTTTAGCCAAGTTTCAACAACTGTACTGTAAACTACTAATTTCCCAATCAAATTATTATTAAAAAAAAAAAAAAAGAACTAGAACTGATTCACCTGACAAACACTGACCAAAGACAGATATATATATATATGCTTTAGAATCTGGCAGGAGGATTGGACAAAGAATGAAAACATTTCTGGACTTTCTCCATCGTCTTTTCTTTTTCTTCCCACCAGGGTTATTGCTGAGGTTCAGTACCAGCACCATGAGTCCTCAGCTCCTTGTAGCCATTAACAACCCCCTGCTTTTTTCTCCTCCTCCTCCTCCTCCTCTTTCTTCTTCATCTTTCTAATTTTTATTAGCTAGGACACAAGTAGATGGAGGAAGGAAGAGAAAGATAGATACCTGAAGATCTGCTTCAGCGTTTGTGAGGTAGACCCCTTGCCAGCGGGGAGCAGGGGTCTTGGCTTTGGTAATATGTGTGCTTAACCGGGCCTGGGTCTCTGATAGGGTGGGACACTTGTAGGAGCTATGTTTGCAACCGCCAGCAGGGGGTGCCTCCTTGGTGTGTTTTCCACAGGCCTTGTTAGCTAAGCTTCTGGTTGCAAGTACAGAAAGTGATTGTCACCAAAATGGAGGAGATAACTGTTTCTTTCTTTTTTTATAATATTTATTTATTTCCCCTTTTCTTACCCTTGTTGTTTTATTGTTGTTATTGATGTCATTGTTGTTAGATAAGACAGAGAGAAATGGAGACAGGAGGGGGAAGACGGAGTGGGAAAGAGAAAGACACCTGCAGATCTGCTTCACCGCCTGTGAAGCAACTCCCCTGCAGGTGGGGAGCTGGGGGCTCAAACCGGAATCCTTACGCCAGTTCTTGCACTTTGCGTCACGTGTGCTTAACCCGATGCGCTACCGCCCGACGCCCAGGAGATGGATGTTTCTTTTGTCTTGACTCCTGCTCTCTGCATCATTTTGTCTTGTGGGCTCCCTCCCTGGGTCAGAGCACTTAATTCCTCTGTGCTCTCTCACATGAGGCCCCGTCACCAGAGAAAAATGTTCTCTACTCCCACAGGAGTGTTTGCATTAGTGAGAACCCAGACTAAATGTAACCGTATAGGGCCTGGAAAATGGCTTATTTATGTCATTGTGTATCACTATGGTTCCTCTCTCTCCCAGTCCCATCTCAGAACAATTACCTGTAACAGGGGCAAGCACCTGACCCTCATTAAACAGACTTAGCTGTTCCAGCTGCAGCTACTTGGGGACGTGGAGAGAAGTGGGGGTGCAGGATAGGCCATCAGTGCTTTTTGTAGCCTCTAACCTTTGTAGCCTCTGACTGACATTGTAGTCAGTCCCCTCTCTGAGGCTAAAGAAAGAGGGTCCAAAGAATGAGGTACTGCCTTCTTTGATTCTGGGGGAAGACAGAGAAACCAAAGTTAATATTCTCCGTACCTGAGAGGCTGAGGCTGATGGGTTCAGAAGAACTAAGTAAGGTTAGTAATGCTCCCCGGAAACAGGGTGTAGAGGCAGAGTGGTAGAGCAGAAAGAGCAGAGTGGCCTTGCTTCTATTCTGAGATGTGTGAAATTGGTCAAGGCAAAATGCTTCTGTGGATAAGGCCTCCCTCCCAGTTCCTGTCAAGATGATGAGATGAAGTGATGTCATGGAGGAAAAACACTTCTCTCAATGCCCCAGGGCCCCTCACAAAGGCCCAGAACCTAACAAGGCTACAGCTTTAGCAAAATCCCCTCCAAGCATGAGTTTTCAGTTACAGAGGAAGCATCAAGGGCATTGCAGGTGGGGTTGGCTCCACACTTCAGTAGCCACCTTGCCAGCTGGTCTATCAGCCCTGTGGGTCTCCACTCAGGCATGGCCCTTGGACACACCCTGCCAAGAAAAAGAACAGGCCAAGGAGATCCCTGTGAGTTTTAAATATCAACAAGAGCAGGGTGGCCACTATTCCAGCAAAGGCTCTGATCTTGTGAGGTTTGGAGAGGAGGTCACATGGTCCTGCTTGCTCTCTCTGGAGAACTCCATTCCTGGCAGCCTTACGGCCCAACAGAAGAAAGCATAGAAGGGACAGACAACTCCAGGTCTGGCTGGCTTTGCTTTACTGAAGGGCAGGGAGGTGAAGGGGAATACTGAGTTCATACCTTCAATGCACTAAAATGTATTTCTCCGCCTGAAATGGAGAAGTGTAGCTATTCACAGAGCTTTTGTTTAGATGAGAATCAGAAAAGTCAACAGAGCTGGTAGGCCAGGGTACCCTCCCCTTTTCACCAGGGCTTTGCTAAGAAGTCTAGTAGTGACTCTGTAGAATACATTTCTTGGGTCCCAAGGGACAGGAAAGTATCTTCCCATCCCACCGTACCCCTAAATTCAAGAAGGAAATGTCACTCCCTAAGCTGTAGATCCAACACACACACAAACACACACACACACACACACACACACACACACACACACTGAAGGGGTCAGGTAAGAAGTGAGGATACCTAGTAATTAATATCTGAGGCATTGGCTTCTTATTTGAGAGGATCACCAGCTTTCACTTTCTTCAGATGGGAGTTGGGTATGGCAGATTAAGACAGTTTAACTGTCTTAATCATTCAGTGCAAAGAACTAGAAGTTCCCAAATTAAGTCACTAAACTGCAAAGTTCTCAGTGAGGCGTCTAACAGCCCCAAGCCCTCCTTTTTCGAATATATATCCATTTGGGGTGATGAAAATTAAAGAATAAGAATGTGTCATATGTCAGCATACAGATATTGGGCACATTACTTGTGGGAGAAACATACACAAAGGTGAACACACCCAGTGGCTCTAGAGAATTCCTCCAGACTGGCAGAGGAATGTCAAGTTCCAAGGTAATTGCAGAGGAATTTTCTGAGATTTCGGGTCCATGGAGGTAGAAGGTGCTTGTCCAGGTGGTTGAATGGAAAACACACTGTTAAAGGGATCACTGCAAAGTCTATGGGGCCCTGGCTGGAGGAGAAGTTGCTTTTTTCATAGATCTCATGGTTGTGTTTTCACTTTTAAAATTATACCTGCTCATGGGAGCAAAGTCTAGCTATAAGAACATAAACAACAAGTTCCCTTTTACCCCGGACCATTTCCCCCTCTGCCCTAATATCAGTAAGTAACTTTGCAGTACTTTAAAGTGTTTTGTAGAGCTTCTGATGGTTATTGTTTCTACTATAACTTTAACTAATGCTTCTAATTTAGGATTAATTTAATTTTTAGAACTATTGACATAAGAATAAAATGAACATGTTCACACTGTTTTCTTCTTCCCCTATATTCCTTCCTGATCTACAGCTATGTTTTTTATTCTTCTAAATGCTGTCTTTCTAACTTTGTGCATTATAATTTTCTATTTCCTTCAAAGTGGTTACCCCCATGACTTTACATGGCGTTCTCACTCATGTAAGTACTGAATGAAGGCAGCGCTTGCTGCTCTGAATGGTGAGAGAGTAAGCAGTGATTCTTTCTCTCTTCTTCTCTGTTTTTCTTTTTTTATATTACTGTTTTCATGTTGTGTTTGACAAAATTTGTGTTCGTTCATGGTCTCATACTTGGTTTGTCAAGAAAGTTGGGTCTGAAAACTAGCAGACAGCACTGATAATACTGTGATTTTAGAGACAGTAGTCTTTGGAGAACCAAGTATCATAATGGCCCCAGAATGAAGAGAAGAAGAAGGAGAATGAGGAGGAAGAGGAGGAGAAGAAGATGAAAAAAGAGGAGGAGGAGAAGAAGAAGAAGCAAAAGGAGGAAGAGGAGAAGAAGGAAAAGAAGGAGGAGAAGGAGGAGGGGGAGGAGGAGAAGGAGAAGGAAAAGAGTTTTGGTCATTAAAACTTTAAAATTAAATTATATAAAACTTACTCTTTATTTCTTGACACTTTATATTGGTGCCCTTGAGGGTCCTGACATATGTCTGTATGATGGTAGAATTGCTTTACAATGATTCACACAACTGTACTTACCCTGACTAGCCAAGGTAAGAGAACTGACACTATGGAACTTATACCTGGGCCTAAGTTGTTGTTTTGTTGACCAGAGTTCAGAAAGTAATGGGGGGGGATGGGGAATGGTAAAAATGCATTTAAATGTAGGGTAAGCTGTCAATTGTCACTCTAATGTAAATAGTACCAAAACATTAACTCTCCACTGTTTCCAAAGATTATCCAATCCATCAGTGGCCCAGACCATTTACAGATGAGTACAGTTCTGAGGTCCATAATACTAAACTGAAAATTGTTTCTATTTAATGAGTATGATCTGTATAAAGATGAAAAATGCTGTGTCATTAGATTTACAGATCTAATGGTTCTAAATTATCAGATCTGCATCATGAGTCAGTACACAACTCCATTTGTTGAGCTATTGTTAAGCTATAGGTTGCCTACAGAGACAAGAATTTAGCTAAAATGAAAGCAAGAATCAATCAGCTGTATTGAATTTCTAATGCTGAATTTTATTTTTAAATTTAGTTAATTAGTGATATAAAAATGGTTCATAGGATCATATTACAGGGGTATAGGCCCACTCTGTACTCACCACCACAATTCTGTGCCCTCCTGCCCATTCCCCAATCTCCTCCCTCTGTCCCAAGGATAATCACCATAGTTTTCACAAAGTCTTAGTAGATTTGATATTTTCAAAATAACAAGTTCAAATGTCTCAGTTCTTTAGATTG
The DNA here is from genome assembly GCF_950295315.1 of Erinaceus europaeus. Lineage (NCBI taxonomy): Eukaryota > Metazoa > Chordata > Mammalia > Eulipotyphla > Erinaceidae > Erinaceus > Erinaceus europaeus. The sequence goes on along the minus strand of NC_080162.1, from coordinate 96,216,395 downwards.
TACATTTGAGCTAAATCATCTAGTAGTTGTCTTTTTCAGAAATGCGGGCCATTTGGTAAAATATAAACAAGAGCACATGAACACAAGCACCAAACTAAAGAACCTCAGATATTATATATAGTAAGAAAGATGGGGGGCTGGGTGGCAGCACACCAGGATAAGCACACATACTACAAGTAGCACAATGATACTGGTTCGAGCCCCCAGCTCCCCACCTGCAGGAGGGTGACTTCACAAGTGGTGAAGCAGGTCTGCAGGTGTCTTATTTTTCTCTCTTCCTATCTTCCCCTCTTCTCTCAATTTCTCTCTCTCCTATCAAAAAAGTCAAAAAAAAAAAAAAAGGTCACAGGAACAATGGATTCGTAGTGTAGGCACCGAGCCCCAATGATAACTCTGGAGGCAAAAACAAATAAATAAATAAAAGAAGGAGAAGAAAGATGAGGATGAGTCAAAAGTTCTCTTGGTGCACTCATTCAACATTTTCACTTTGTTGACTCAACAAATACACATTATCCTGTGAACATAGGAATTTTTGAAAATCTTTATTTCATAGCAAAGGACCATGAGTCCCAGAGAGGCCAAGTCTACTTTTCAAAGCATCCTGGGCTATCGGAATACAGAATTCATGGTGCTAGCAAAGGTCTGAGACCATCTCTGACTGAGCCCTCATGGATCACCTATAGTCCTACATCCTTCTCTCTGACCAAGGCAGAGAATCAGCTCGTCTGTCCGACCTCTGTCCTGTGTCCATCCGACAAGTGATGGGTGACTTCAGCTCCAGTAAACCCCCATGAAGTGATACTAGATATATTTGTGCTCCCTGATTTGCAAAGCTAAGATCCCAAATAAGCACTATTATTTTATTTTAGGGACTGCCTCAGAGGCATACTGAGTTTACCATCACACAGGAAAGTGGGAGGAAATGAAAACACCACCTCCTCTTCCTTTGCCCCAAAGCCAGTGTGGTCTCAGGACCTGGAGATCTAATCTGAAGGAAAACCTGGATTCCTGCTAAGGCAGGAGAAGGAAGGGCACAGCAGAGAGCTGCCCTGTCTCACAAGGAACTATCGTCCACATCTCTCAAAAAAGAAGCTTCAGTTCCTACCCCCAGCCCCAGGGGGCTAATTGTGAGACAGGCTATGGGATTATGAAGACCCAGGGGTACAATTTGCTCCATAAAAAGATACGCCTCCCAGGGCAAGGTGCTAGCGCAGTGAGTTAAGTGCACGTGGCGTGAAGTGCAAGGACTAGTGTAAGGATCCCTGTTCAAGTCCCTGTGGGGGGGAGAGGAGGTAGGTCACTTCACAAGTGTTGAAGCAGGTCTGCAGGTGTCTATCTTTCTCTCCTCCTCTCTGTCTTCCTCTCCTCTCTAGATTTCTCTCTGTCCTATCCAGCAACAACAGCAATAACAGCAACAAAGGTGACAAAAAGGGCAACAAGAAAAAAAGGGGAGGGGAATGTCCTCCATAAGTGGATTGGTAATGCAGGGACCAAGCCTCAGCAATAACCCAAAAAAAAAAAAGTGCCTCCAACTCCCACCATCAATTACTGATACATCCTATGACCAAAATAACCAACCCCACCCACTTCCTTTGTAGGGCCTAACCCCATTCTCAAGTGTAGGGGATGGGGAGTTGAGCAGGAAGGTGAGGCCACTTCTGCTTTCTGCCCCCACCGGATGAGGTACCAATCTGAGGAGCACATCTGAGTTTTCAAACCTCAGTCATAGGTTCACTTCAAGTTTTAATGGAAAACTTAGCAGCATTTTCCTAATAACTCAGTATGACTGATCTTCTACACTTCTACACTGATCTCTATACACTTCTGGAAAAAAATTATGAAATCATGTAAAAAAATTGGTCTGCATTAGATATGATTGTCTTTTGCTTCCAGACAGTACTTTTGTTTTTTTAAATGTTTTATTTGTTTTTATTTTTTTAATTTCTTTACTGGGGAATTAATGTTTTACATTCAACAGTAGATAATAGTTTGTACATGCATAACATTTCTCAGTTTTCCATATAACAATACAACCCCCACTAGGTTCCTCTGTTATCCTTTTTGGACCTGTATTCTTCCCCCACTCACCCACCCCAAAGTCTTTTACTTTGGTGCAATACACCAATTCCAGTTCATGTTCTACTTGTGTTTTTCTTCTGATCTTGTTTTTCAACTTCTGCCTGAGACTGAGATCATCCCATATTCATCCTTCTGTTTCTGACTTATTTCACTTAACATGAATTTTTCAAGGTCCATCCAAGATCGGCTGAAAACGGTGAAGTCACCATTTTTTATAGCTGAGTAGTATTCATTGTGTATATATACCACAACTTGCTCAGCCACTCATCTGTTGTTGGACACCTGGGTTGCTTCCAGGTTTGGGCTTTTACAAATTATGCTGCTAAGAACACATGTGTACACAGATCCGTTTGGATGAGTGTGTTGGGTTCCTTAGGATATATCCCCAGGAGAGGAATTGCAGGATCATAGGGTAGGTCCATTTCTAGCCTTCTGAGAGTTCTCCAGACTGTTCTTCACAGAGGTTGGACCAATTGACATTCCCACCAGCAGTGCAGGAGGGTTCCTTTGACCCCACAACCTCTCCAGCATTTGCTGCTGTTATCTTTTCTGATGTATGACACTCTCACAGGAGTGAAGTGGTATCTCATTGTTGTCTTTATTTGCATTTCTCTGACAATCAAAGACTTGGAGCAATTTTTCATGTGTTTCTCGGCCTTTTGGATATCTTCTGTGGTGAATATTCTGTCCATGTCCTCTCCCCATTTTTGGATGGGGTTATTTGTTGTCTTGTTGTTGAGTTTGGCGAGCTCTTTATATTTTCTGGTTATTAGCTTCTTGTCTGATGTATGGCATGTAAAGATCTCCCATTCTGTGAGGGGTCTCTTGGTTTGGGTAGTGGTTTCTGTTGCTCTACAGAAGCTTTTTAATTTGATGTAGTCCCATAGGTTTATGCTTTCCTTAGTCTTCTTTGTAATTGGATTTGTTTCACTGAAGATGTCTTTAAAATGTATGCGGAAAAAAATTCTGCCTATATTTTCCTCTAAGTATCTGATAGTTTTTCGTCTAATATCCAAATCCTTGATCCACTTGGAATTTATTTTTGTATTTGGTGAAATATAGTGTTTCAGTTTTATTCTTCTGCATGTTTTAACCCATTTTTCCAACACCATTTGTTGAAGAGACTCTGCTTTTCCCATTTAATAGTCTGAGAACTTTTGTCAAAGATTAGATGTCCATAGGTGTGGGGCTCACTTCTGGGCTCTTAATTCTATTCCACTGGTCAGTGTGTCTATTCATGTTCCAGTACCAAGCAGTTTTGATGACAACGGCCCTATAATACAATCTGAGATCTGGGAGTGTGATGAGAGGAGAGCTGCTGCTCCATAGTCTCGCCTCTGGAAGTAAAGAGCGACTGATCCATAGATCAGAGCACTGCTCAGCTCTGTCTTATACTGGTGCTTAAGTTTAAACCTGGAGCCTCAGAACCTCAGGTGAGAGAGTCTTTTGTATAACCATTATGCTAATTTTTTTTACATTTTTTCCCAAAAAAAACCCCCAAACTTCAACTATTTGATTTGCCTTTTTGTGAACCCATCCTAAGGAAGTAATCCAATATTTAGAAGAGGCTTTTTTACATATATGCCTCATCCTTAAAAAAAAAAAACAGACTGATGTAGGCCTATGAGTAATGTGAAAACACACCTTTAGCTGGAATAGTGCTTTCTGCACACTGGAAATAATCTGAAACATTCCATTTTGAGGAGACTTTAAAATTACATAGTATGGGACTGGAAAAACAACCCAGTTGGATAGTGTGCTGTTTTGCCATGTGTGCAACCCAGGTTCAAGCCCTGCCCCTACTGCGCTGAAGGAAGCATGGTACTTGTGGTCTCTTTCACTCTCTCCCTCTCTGTCCACTGTCACTATATGAAAAAAAAATAGAGAGAGCACAGTGGCCCTAAGTATAGAGCATTGGCCAACACAAGGTCCTAAGTTTAATCTCCAACATTGCATGTGCCATAAATAAATAAATCTTAATAATTATTTTAATTACATACAGGTGAAATAAGTCAGAAGAAGAAAGATAAACATTGGGGGCTGGGCAGTGGCGCGGTGGGTTAAGCGCACATGGCACAAAGCACAAGTACCGGTGTAAGGATCCGGGTTCAAGCCCACAGCTCCCCCCTGCAGGAGAGTTGCTTCAAAAGTGGTAAAGCAGGTCTTCAGGTGTCTATCTTCCTCTCCTCCTCTTTGTTTTCCCTTCCTCTTTTGATTTCTCTCTGTTCTATCCAACAACAACAATAATAACAATAACAACAAATAAGTGCAACAAAAAGGGAAAAAATAGCCTCCAGTAACAGTGGATTCATAATACAGGCACTGAGCCCCAGCAATAACCCTGGAGGCAAAAAGAAAGAAAGAAAGATAAACAGCTTCTCCAGCTGTCTCATTTCTCTCCTTTTCTACTACCTCTTTCAGTCTCATTTTCCCTGTCACTATCAATCAATAAATAAAGAAAGGAAAAACTGGCCACCAGGGACAGCAGATTCATCATGTAGGTACCAAACGCCAGAGATAAAACTGGTAGCACAAGAAAAAAATTTAAAAAGTAAATAAACAGGCAAGGACTCCTTAAGTCCCCTAAAAAAAAAAAAAAGACTTTCTAAGGTCTGGAGGGTGTTTGTATTTGAAACTTACATGATGGGAAGCCACTGGAATGTGTTTTAAACAGAGAAATGGCATCTTCCAGTTTGCCTTTCACTGCTGCATGGAGAATGTCCAGGGGATCATGGTTTTGTTGTTGATTGTTTATTTATTTATTTATTTATTTATTTTTGCCCCCAGGTTTGTCGCTGGGGCTTGGTGCCAACACTATGAATCTACTGCTCCTGGCGGCCATTTTTTCCATTTTATTGAATAGGGCAGAGAGAAATTGAGAGAGGAAGGGGAGAGAAAGATAAACACCTCCAGACCTGCTTCATGGCTTGTGAAGCAGGGACCCTGCAAGTGGGGAGTGGGGGCCAGAGCCCGCATCCTTGCACAAGTGCTTGCGCTTAGTGCTACGTGTGTTTAACCGAGTGCATCACCACCCATCCCCAGGATCACGCATCATGTGTGCAAGTCAGTGAGGAAAGCCCTGAAGGAGACCAGGCTTGTCAGGGTGGTGGATGTGTAGACTGCTAAGAGGAAACATGAAGTTAGAGAGGAAAAGATGGGGTTGGGATATAGTCTGGAAACACAAGGAGTTGTAAGGCTTCCTCATGGTATGGGTCAGAGTATAAAATCAAGAAGGACCCCCTCGGATTTTGCTTCATATTAGTGTGAGAACTAGTGGGTAATGGCTGAAGAAGGGAGGTGGACAAGCCTAGGACAGGCTTTAAACATTTTATAATTTCCATCCCCATATTTTTCTTGGGGCAGACATTAAAAATGCTCATCAGGGTCTGTGAGATGACTTACTTAGTGATCTGCTTTGCTATGTGTACAACCCAGGTTCCAGCCTAGCCCCTACCTCACTGAAAGAAGCTTCAGTGCTGTGGCATCTGTCTCTCTTTCTGCTTCTTTGTCTCTAAAAAAAAAAATTACATTGTTTAGATGTGTGTCCTTTTATTTTTACTGACTTTTTTGTTACTGGTGCTTCATTTACTGCATTGAATTAGAGAACTTTGATTCTTCAGTGTTTTTTTTTTATTGAACCTTCCTTTATTTAAAAAAAAAATGCCTTTGAAATTATGCTCAATTTCTATAAACACTCCAATGATAGACTGCCAAGCTTGTCTGTGAAAATTAAGGCTGATTATTGTTGTGGAAGGTATCTTTAGTTTCTTACTGGTATCTTGTTATTCTGCATGGTGTGTTAGTTTCTGTTGCCATAAAATTTGAAAATGTCAATTTGTGGGGCTGGGTGGTGGTGCACCTGGTTGAGTGCATATGTTACAGTGTGCAAGGACCCAGGTTCAAGACCCCAGTCTCTACCTACAGGGGGAAAGCTTCACAAGTGGTGAAGCAGTGCTGCAGGTGTCTCTCTGTTTCTCTCCTCTATCACCCCTTTCCCTCTCGGTTTCTGGCTCTCTATCCAATAAATAAATAAAGGTAATAAACAACATAAAAACAGAAAGTGTCAATTTGTCAAGTTTTCATTATGTCCAGGTTTATATTTTCTTGTTTCCTTTCTTTCAGCTTTGCTACTAGGTGTTTATAGCTTCAAGGCCCAAGTGTCTGTGAGTTGTCACTTTTATCTTCTTGTAATAGCCTCTTTAACTTAACTTTTTCCTTAGCTTAGCTCATCTCATCTCATGTTAATATCATATTCTTGTTTTAGTTGATTTTTTTTTTTTTTTTTTGCCTCCAGGCCAGCACTACAAATCCACTACTCCTCGGGGCTAATTTTCCCATTTTGTTACCCTAGTTATGGTTGTTAATGTTATTGTTGTTATAGCTGTTATTGTTGTTTTGGATAAGACAGAGAGAAATGGAGAGAGGAGGGGACGACAGAGAGGAGGAGAGAAAGATATTTACCTGCAGACCTGCTTCACCATTTGTGAAGTGACCCCCTGCAGGTGGGTAGCTGGGGGGCTCGAATTGGAATCCTTACGCCAGTCCTTGTGCTGTACACCATGTGCACTTAACCCGCTATGCTACCACCCAACCCCTTTAGTTTTTCTAGTCAATGTCTAGTACATCTTTTTCAACATTTCATCTTCCTAGGCCTTATGTACACCTCTCAGAAGACAGCTGTAATTGCATAACCTAAGCACCTCTGTCTTTCCTGGACATATGAGTCTAGACTGTCTCTATTTACTAAGATTACTGGCATACCTGCACTTGTTTCTACCTTCTTATTTGTGTTTTACTCGCCATGAATTCTTTTACATATATCCCTTCATTTTTTCCTTTCAAATGCAGCTTTAAGTATTTTTTTTAAAGTCTTTATCTCCCTCTAGTGGTTTCAAAATTAAACATTCTATATATTTGCTGCTCTTGGGTTTATTATTTTTAATTAGTGGTTTAATAATGATTTACAAGACTGTAGAATAAGAGAGGGTACAATTCCATACAGTCTCCACTACCAGAGTTCTCCATCCCACCCCTTCTTTTGGAAACTTCCCTATTCTTCATCCCTCTGGGAATATAGACCAAAAATTCATACTTATGGGGTGCAGAAGGTGGAAGGTCTGGCTTCTGTAATTGCTTTTCTGCTAAACATGGATGTGGGCAGGTCCATCCATACCCTCAGCCTATCTCTATTTTCCCCTAGTTTGATAAGGCTCTAGGGAAGTGGAATTCCAGGGGACATTGGTGAGGTCATCTGCCCAGCAAAGTCAGGATGGCATCATGGTAGCACCTCCAACTTGGTGGCTGAAAAGTTGTAAGATATAAAGCAGGACCCTCAGCCACCAAGTTGCCGCTGCTACCATGATGCCAACCTGACTTCTCTGGGCAGACGACCTCACCAAAGTGATCCAGGAGGATCCCCATCTCCTCAGAGCTCTGCCCCACTAGGGAAAGATAGAAACAGGCTGGGGATATGGATCAACCTGTCAATGCCCCTGTCTAGCAGAAAAGCAACTACAGAAGCCAAAACTCCTACTTCTGCACCCCATACTCCCAGAGGGATAAAGAATAGGGAAGCTTCCAATGGAGCAAATAGGATATGGAACTCTGGTGGTGGGAATTGTATCCCTCTTATCCCACAATCTTGTCAATCCTTATTAAATCACTAATTTAAAAAAATCAATAATCATATAACTAAATAAATAAATAAGTAAAGCAGGCTCCTTAGTTACATCTGCCCTATTACCTTTAGGTTCCTAATAATTATTAAATAGCTTGTCCTGTTCTTAGGTTTTAATATACATACTTGATCTTAAAAAAGCTGGGGGCCGGGCAGTGGTGCACCCAGTTAAGCACACATACTACAAAGTGCAAGGACCCAGCTTCGAGTCCCTGCTCCCCACCTGCGGGGGGATGCTTCATGAGTGGCGAAGCAGGTCTCCAGGTGTCTTTCCCTCTCTCTGTCCACCGGATTCAGTGGATTTGTAGTGCTGGCACCAAGCCTCAGTAATAACCCTGGAGGAAAAAAAAAAAAGAAAAGAAAAGAAAAAGGGAGTGCTGCACAGTACAGCACAGTACAGGGGCTACTGAGCAATTGAAATGAAATCAGTCACCCTGGAGGTGGTGCAGTAGTGGATTGTTGGTATGTTTCTAATTCTACTTCTAAAAACCTTTTCTGTTTCATTTGGTTTAAATCCCCCCTGCTTAACACTGCATTCTATTTACATAACCACTGTATTCTATTTACATAACCACTGTTAACAAGCACCACCCTCCTTCCTGGGTTAGGGTGGTTCAGTGATAGAATTCTTGCCTGCTCCACCCCCTCTCCTTGTCATACCCTGATTTTCACCAGTCGCTTTTCTCTCCACCCTTTCTGCGTCGCATCCTGTTCCCACCCTACTGGGCTAGTATATTTACAAAGACAAGATTGTTTGTAGTTAGTTAGTTTAGTTTAGCTTAGCTTGGTATAGATTGCGTTGCGTCCTGCATGAATAAAGAGATACTGCGTACAGCTCAACCATGAGTCCCTGGTCGTCTGTTACCCGCCCGTGAAGCCAGCCCGGCGAAAACAACAGTGGATAAAGCATTGGATTCTCAAGCATGAGGTCCTGAGTTCAATCCCCAGCAGCACATGTATCAGAGTCATGTCTGGTTCTTTCTCTCCTCGTATGTTTCTCATTAATAAATAAATAAAATATCTTTAAAGAAAAGAAATAAAATGAACCAAACAATGAAAATTTTCATTTTAGAGTCATCAGAATAGCTCACCTGGCTAAGTGTACCTGCTTAGCCATGCATGTGACCCGGGTTCGAGCCCAAACCCCACCACACTGGAGGAAACTTCAGTGCTAGGGCATCTTTCTTTGTATCTCTCTTTATGCCTGAGGAAAAGAATAGTCAGTCTGGAATAGTGAAGCCCCAGCAATGTCAAAAAAAATTTTATTAATTGAAAAAGATTATATGTTATGAGACAATTAGGCAGACTTTTACATAGATGTGAAGTGGATCTTTCTCAACCCTAAATTTTGTGAAATGTAAATATAGTTCAAATATTTCCAGTGGGAATTTAGCATCCACTGGGACTTAATGCCTGTGCCAAGAATCCACTGCTCCTGGAGACCGTTTCCCCACCCTACCTCCATTTTTGTTGTCCTTGTTGTTACTATTATTATTGGATAGGACAGAGGAAATAGAGACAGGATGGGAAGGCAGAGGGGAAGCGAAATATAGACACCTGCAGACCTGTTTCATTGCTTGTGAAGCCATCCCCTTGCAGGTAGGGAGCCCGGGGCTCAAACTGGGATCCTTAACTGACCCTCGTGCTTGTGCCATGTGAGCTTAACCAGCTGCGCTACCGCCCAGCACCCTAAAATATTTTTTAAGATACAGTTAATTTTCCCAAGTATCCAGGATTCCTGAAGTTCAAATTTCCCTCACTCTTCTTTCCCTTCTATGCTACTGTATTTAACATTAGAACTTATGCATGTGTCATGTGCACCATTAGTTCCACCTTGTTCTTCACACTTCCCCCCACCACACACAAACCTTAATTCATTCCTCTCCCTTCTTTTGTACATGCAGGTGATTGAGATTTACTAAAATGTGTACCAGTTTCTTCACCACCTGTACATCTGACCTCTCATACCATCTTGTCAGTTCAACTCCCTTCCTCCATTCTCCACTGCCTGAACACACACACCTCTGAGTTCCAGTTGGGGAGATGTGGGGCAGTCAGTGCCTGTGCCTTCTTACACCCTCCAGAAACATAGCTCTGATAGTCCTGGCCACACCCTCTGAGGAAAACTAGGCGGTCCCATTGTGTGCACCTAACCTGACCAGGCTTAAAACCAAAATCTGTTCCTCTCTCCTAATGCTGTGGTGGAAGAGGAGGTAACCCTACTACTCATGGTTTGCATAATGGTTATGCAAAGAGAGACTCTTATGCCTGAGGCTCCAAAGTCCAATCCCTTACAGACACACCCCAGCCCAATAGGGCAGGCCTCAGACCACCCAAATGTACTGTAAAGGGCTTATTAATTACCTCCTTCAGATTTGCACCCAGATGCCTCATTTGCTTCGTCTTCAGCCCACTCGTGGCCCCATGCCCCTGAAGAGTTAAGTTTCACCCGCGTGAAATGCAGAGGACTTTCTGAGCACCCGGAAGTCAGCAGAAGCCCTTCTCAGCAGAGACTTCACTGGATCCTGTCCAGGGCTGGAGAACCAACCAGTAAGGCCAGAACTTATGTGCTGGGCGCGCCATCTTGTGGCCACAATTGCCTATTACAGTCAAAATTGCTCAGTATTTGCACTACTATACTTCACTGTTTGTTCTGCCCAGTCCTTGCCAATAGAAGAGGGGAAAGAAGCATCGACTTAAAAACTGACACACAGTGGTCTGAAAGTTGTGGTTTATTATTAAGGAAAAAAACTAGGGGGTCAAGCGGTAGTGCAGCGGACTAAGCACACATGGCGTAAAGCGCAAGGACTGGCGCAAGGATCCTGGTTCGAGCCCCTGGCTCCCCACCTGCAGAAGGGTCGCTTCACAGGCGGTGAAGCAGGTCTGCAGGTGTCTCTCTTTCTCTCCCTCTCTCTGTCTTCCCCTCCTCTCTCCATTCCTCTCTGTCCTATCTAACAACAACAATGAAAAAAAAGATGACTTCTAGGAGCAGTGGATTCATAGTAGTGCAGGCACTGAGCCCCAGCAATAACCCTGGAGGCAAAAAAAGAAAAAAAAACAAAGAAAGAGAAAGAAACTATATAAGTTTCTGATAAAACACCACCTGGTGATTCTAAGTGCCTGCACTGGCATTTATGTTTAAATCAAATCGGCAGTCTCAGAGAACACATGTCAGTATTTACTGGCCCCCTCCCCCCAGAAATCTGGGTGGCCACCATTCCCTGGAGGTCTCTGCTCAAGGACCTGTTGATTCCTAGCAGCCATTTAATTAGGAATTTTTAGGACTTTTTGTTCATTTTACAAAGAAAAATGATCTTGTTTTTCTAGTTATGTAATACTGCAGCCATGCATGGGCAGGCCATATATTGTTTTATGTATGTCAGTTTTCTTCCTTTCTTTCTTTCTTTTCTTTTTTTTTTTTTTTTTTTTTTGCCTCCAAGGTTATTTCAGGGGCTCAGTCCCCCTGAAGGTGGGGGGCCGGGGCCTCAAACTGGGATCCTTGATCCATTCTTTGAGCTTCACACTATGTGCACTTAACCCAGTATACCACCACCTTGGCCCCCTACTTTTTACATATATATATTTAATCCTTATTTATTTATTGGATAGAGACAACCAGAAATTGAGAGGAAAAGGGGTGAGAGGGAGAAAGAGAGACACCTGCAACACTGCTTCACCATTTGCAAAACTTTCCCCCTACAGGTGGGGATGGAGTCTCTGGACTGGGGGGCGGGGGACAAAATCAGGTACTTGTGCATTGTAACATTTGAGTTCAACCAGGTGCACCACCACCCACCCCCAAAATAGTTTACTTTTCACCATGGACATTGAGATCCAGAATTCCTCAAAGTGGGTGGGAGGGTGAGGGAAGATAGCATAATGGTTATGCAAAGAGACTGTATGCCTGAGGCTCCAAAGCCCTAGGTTCAATCCCTTCTTCTTCTTCTAGCGTTTGCCCTTCTTCCGTAGCCAGTCAACAGCGTCAGGTTGAGCCTGATGTAAAGTTTTGAGACCTCCTTTGAATCTGGAGAGGTGGCAGTCGTTGACTATGTGGGTCATAGTCTGTCTGTAGCCGCAGGGGCATTTCGGGTCATCTCTGGCTCCCCAGCGATGGAACATAGCGACTGCCAACTCTGTTTCCAAGAGTCTGGAACAGAGAAGTTTAGTGTAGGCGTAGGAGACCAGATTGGATGACAAGACGTCAAGCGTTGAACAGGGTGGGCGACAATATCCGCGTATATTGGCAGGTCTGGTGGAGCGTACACGTGGGAAATGAACTTAGATGATGCCGCATCCCGACGAATATCTGGCGGGGCGATGTTGCTAAGAACTGGCAGCCATGGAACCGGGGTGGAATGGATGGTTCCAGAAATTATCCTCATGGAGGAATATGATTTGGAATTGACCAAGTGGACATGGGGGCTACGGAACCATACTGGGGCACAGTATTCTGCAGTGGAATAGCATAATGCCAGAGATGATGATCATAGTGTGGAAGCGCTCGCGCCCCATGAGAAGCTGGCCAGACTTGCAATGATGTGATTCCTCGCACCCACCTTTGCTGCAGTTTTTATGAGATGTTTGTGAAATGACAGAGTGCGATCGAGAGTAACGCCAAGATAGACTGGCTGGGCTTCATGCCGGATTCTCGTATCGTCAAGCTGCACATTAAGCTCACAAGAGGCCAAGGCATGGTGTAGATGCACAGAGCTTGGTCAGTCCAGCCCTGGGAATGTAGTCACTCTCATAAGCAGTGTGTTAACTTCCCACCAGTGCTAGGAAGCCCATGGGAGGGGTCTGGGTGGATTGTGTGAATGGGGGGTTGCTGGCAAAAAGAACATAACACATATTCTGCTGCAGGGCCAGGGCTCAGAACTTCTGAGAAGTAAGGCAAGGGACTTGCCCCACTGCCTCCAGAGACTCTACTGGGAAGAAACACAGGAGCCTCGGGGGCTGGGTGGTGGCACAGCAGGTTAAGCGCAATGGCGCAAAGCACAAGGACTCAATCCCTTACACCACTGTAAACCAGAGCTGAACAGTGCCCTGGAAAATAAATAAATAAATAAATAAATAAATAAATAAATAAATAAATAAAGTGGAAAAGCCAATTAGAGAACCAAATACCTCACTAGCTGCTGCTGAAGGTGATGAAAGGAGATGGATGAACGCAGCATTTACCTGGCCCCTGAGTCAGACCCAGGCAACCAGCAGCATCACTTAGTCTGTGCCTGCTTTTTCCCATTGCTTTTACCTCACAACAGAATCCTAGCGTCAGCCCTCTCATCCTAATTGGGAAGGGACTTAGAGAGAAGCTGCATCACTTACTCAGTAACCTTGGTAATCCAGGGCAGGAGTCAGACTTGATTTTTGTCTGATTCCAATAGCGTTGTTCTGTCTACAGCACCTGCCCCAACCTCTCCCAGGATGCCCAGATTAAATGAGCCCTCCTCCCTCATGGATGCACAGAAGAGGCCGCTGCATTTCTTTTTTCTTTTCTTTTCTTTTCTTTTTTTTTTTTTTTTTTTGCCTCCAGGGTTATTGCTGGGACTCAGTGCCAGCACTATTGACTCCACTGTTCCTGGAGGCTATTTTTCCCCTTTTGTTGCCCATGTTGATTATCATTGTTGTTGTTGGATAGGACAGAGAGAAATGGAGAGAGGAGGAGAAGAAAGAGAGGGCGAGAGAAAGACAGACACCTGTAGACCTACTTCACCACCCATGAAGCGACCCCCCCTGCAGGTGGGAGCTCAAACCAGGATCCTTACTCTGGTCCTTGTGCTTTGCGCCATTGCGCTTAACCTGCTGTGCCACCACCCAGCCCCAGGCTCCTGTGTATCTTCCCAGTAGAGCCTCTGGAGGCAGTGGGGCAAGTCCCTTGCCTTGCTTCTCAGAAGTTCTGAGCCCTGGCCCTGCAGCAGAATATGTGTTATGTTCTTTTTGCCAACAACTCCCCATTCACACAATCCACCCAGACCCCTCCCATGGGCTTCCTAGCACTGGTGGGAAGTTAACACACTGCTTATGAGACTACATTCCCAGGGCTGGACTGACCAAGCTCTGTGCAACCCACCTCCCTCAAACCAGCCCCACTTCTGCCCAGATACTAAATCAGGTTTCCCAAGGCTGCCAAGTCAAGGCCAGCCAGCCCTGCCTCAGTCAGGGAGTTAAACAAGAAGCCACATTAAGTGCAGTTTTGGGAAGGCCTCCCCACCTCTGGAGAAGAGGGCACTCAGCACTCCAGAGCTCCACTGGGAGGCCAGGTCAGTAAAGGCTACTTGCCTGCTTCTCTCTTTGGCTTTGGCTTTCAAGATCTTTTGACTCAGTTGGTCTTGGTTTCAAATTTCAGCAATGCCACTTGGGAAATGAAGAGAACCTTTCTGATTTCACTTTCCTTTTTTTTTTCTTTTCTTTTTTTTTTTTATTTCTTTCTTTTTTTTATTAAAGAAAGGATTAATTAACAAAACCATAGGGTAGGAGGGGTACAACTCCACAGAATTCCCGCCACCCAATCTCCATAACCCACCCCCTCCCCTGATAGCTTTCCCACTCTCTATCCCTCTGGGAGCATGGACCCAGGGTCATTGAGGGTTGCAGAAGGTAGAAGGTCTGGCTTCTGTAATTGCTTCCTCGCTGAACATGGGTGTTGACTGGTCGGTCCATACTCCCAGTCTGCCTCTCTCTTTCCCTAGTAGGATGGGTCTCTGGGGAAGCTGAGCTCCAGGACACATTGGTGGTGTCTTCAATCCAGGGAAGTCTGGCCGGCATCCTGATGACACCTGGAACCTGGTGACTGAAAAGAGAGTTAACATACAAAGCCAAACAAATTGTTGAGCAATCATGGACCCAAAGCTTGGAAAAGTGGAGAGGAAGTATTAGGGAGGTACTCACTACAAACTCTAGTATACTTCTGCTTTCTTACTTTGGTGCCATACTCCAAACTCAGTCAATTTCTGCTTTGCGTTTCTACTTCTTTTTTTTTTTTTTCTGCATGCATAACATTCCCCAGATTCCCATTTAGCAATACAACCCCCACTATTTCATTCATCATTTTTCATGGACCTGTATTCTCCCCACCCACCCACCCACCCCAGAGTCTTTTACTTTGGTGTAATACTCCAATTCCATTTCAGGATCGACTTGTGTTTTCTTTTCTAATCTTGTTTTTCAACTTCGGCCTGAGAGTGAGATCCCATATTCATCCTTCTGTTTCTGACTTATTTCACTCAACATGATTTTTTCAAGGTCCATCCAAGATCGGCTGAAAACGGTGAAGTCACCATTTTTTACAGCTGAGTAGTATTCCATTGTGTATATATACCACAACTTGCTCAGCCACTCATCTGTTGTTGGACACCTGGGTTGCTTCCAGGTTTTGGCTATTACAAATTGTGCTGCCAAGAACATATGTGTACACAGATCTTTTTGGATGGATGTGTTGGGTTCCTTAGGATATATCCCCAGGAGGGGGATTGCAGGGTCATAGGGTAGGTCCATTTCTAGCCTTCTGAGAGTTCTCCAGACTGTTCTCCACAGAGGTTGGACCAATTGACATTCCCACCAGCAGTGCAGGAGGGTTCCTTTGACCCCACACCCTCTCCAGCATTTGCTGCTGTTACCTTTTCTGATGTGTGACATTCTCACAGGAGTGAAGTGATATCTCATTGTTGTCTTGATTTGCATTTCTCTGACAATCAGAGACTTGGAGCATTTTTTCATGTGTTTCTCGGCCTTTTGGATCTCTTCTGTGGTGAATATTCTGTCCAATTCCTCCCCCCATTTTTGGATGGGGTTATTTGTTGTCTTGTTGTTGAGTCTGGTAAGCTCTTTATATATGTTGGTTATTAAACTCTTATCTGATGTATGGCATGTAAAGATCTTCTCCCATTCTGTGAGGGGTCTCTTGATTTGGGTAGTGGTTTCTTTTGCTGTGAAGAAGCTTTTTAATTTGATGTAGTCCCATAGGTTTATACTTGCCTTAGTCTTCCTTGTAATTGGATTCGTTTCATTGAAAATGTCTTTAAAATTTATGCGGAAAAAAGTTCTTCCAATATTTTCCTCTAAGTATCTGATAGTTTCTGGTCTAACATCCAAGTCCTTGATCCACTTGGAATTTACTTTAGTATTTGGTGAAATACAGTGATTCAGCTTCATTCTTCTGCATGTTTCAACCCATTGTTTCCAACACCATTTGTTGAAGAGACTCTGCTTCCCCCATATAATAGTCTGGGCCCCTTTGTCAAAGATTAGATGTCCATAGGAGTGGGGCCTCATTTCTGGGCTCTCAATTCTATTCCACTGGTCAGTGTGTCTGTTCATGTTCCAGTACCAAGCAGTTTTGATGACAATGGCCCTATAATATAGTTTGAGATCTGGCAGTGTGATGCCTCCGGTTCTGTTCTTTTTTCTCAAGATTGTTTTGGCAATTCTAGGCCTTTTCTGGTTCCAGATAAACATTTGTAGCATTTGTTCTATTCTCCTAAAAAATGTGCTTGGGATCTTGATGGGGATAGCATTAAATTTGTAGATGGCTCTGGGTAATATATTCATTTTGATGATGTTAATTCTTCCAACCCATGAGCATGGAATATCTTTCCACTTCTTTGTGTCTTTTTCAATTTCTTTGAGTAGTGACTCATAATTTTCAGTATACAAGTCTTTCACTTCTTTGGTTAGGTTTATTCCTAGATATTTTATTGTTTTTGTTGCTATAGAAAAAGGAACTGATTTCTGGATTTCAATTTCTTTTAACTTAGTGTTTGCATAGAGGAATGCCACTGACTTTTGAATGTTAATTTTATAGCCTGACACATTACTGTATTGCCTGATGATTTCCAAAAGCTTCTTGCTAGATTCCTTAGGTTTTTCCATGTATACTATCATGTCATCTGCAAATAAGGAGAGTTTGACTTCTTCTCTTCCAATCTGTATTCCTTTAATTCCTTGCTCCTGCCTGATTGCTATGGCAAGAACTTCCAACACTATGTTGAATAGTAATGGTGATAGTGGGCAGCCCTGTCTAGTACCTGATCTGAGGGGAAATGCTTCCAGTTTTTCACCATTGAGTATGATGCTGGCTGTAGGTTTGCTATATATAGACTCCACTATCTTCAGGAATTTTCCATCTATTCCTATTTTTTGTAGTGTTTTGATCATAAAGGGATGTTGTATTTTGTCAAATGCTTTCTCTGCATCTATTGATATGACCATGTGGTTTTTGGTCTTGCTTTTGTTGATGTGGTGGATCACATTGATTGATTTACGTATATTAAACCAACCTTGCATGCCTGGGATAAACCCCACTTGGTCATGATGAACAATTTTTTTGATATACTGCTGTATCCGGTTGGCTAGAATTTTGTTCAATATTTTCGCATCTATGTTCATCAGAGATATTGGTCTGTAGTTTTCTTTTTTGGTTGTGTCCCTGTCTGCTTTTGGTATCAGGGTGATGTTGGCTTCATAGAAGCTGGCAGGGAGTATTCCAGTGTCTTCAATCTTCTGGAAGACTTTTAAAAGTAGAGGTATTAGTTCTTCTTTGAAAGTTTTGTAGAATTCATTTGTAAAACCATCTGGTCCAGGACTTTTATTTTTGGGAAGATTTTTGATAACTGTTTCAATTTCATTAGCTGTGATGGGCCTGTTCATGTTATCCACTTCCTCTTTACTTAGTTTTGGAAGTTGGTAGGTATCTAGGAAATCATTCATTTCTTCCAGGTTCTCTAACTTGGTGGCATATAGTTGTTCATAGAAGCCTCGCATGATACGTTGAATTTCTGCGGTGTCTGTTGTGATATCTCCTCTTTCATTTACTATCCGATTTATTTGGGTCTTCTCTCTTTTTTGTTTTGTGAGTCTGGCTAAAGGTTTGTCGATTTTGTTTACTCTTTCGAAGAACCAACATTTACTTTCATTGATCTTTTGTATGGTTTTCCTATTCTCAATGTTATTTATTTCTGCCCTAACTTTAGTAATTTCTGTCCTTCTGGTTGCTTTAGGGTTCCTTTGTTGTTCTTCTTCTAGGTCTTTAAGATGTGCAATCAGGCTGTTTATTTGTGCCTTTTCTTGTTTCCTAATGTGTGCTTGTATAGCTATGAACTTCCCTCTTAGGACTGCTTTAGTTGTGTCCCAAATATTTTGATAGCTTGTGTCTTCATTTTCATTGAACTCTCGAAACATTTTGATTTCTTCCTTGATTTCCTCTTTGACCCAGAAGTTGTTAAGAAGTGTACTGTTGAGCTTCCACATTTTGGCACTGTTACTAATCTTTTGTTGATTGTTAAGTGTTAGTTTAATTCCACTGTGGTCTGAGAAGATGCTTGGGATGATTTCAGTGCTCTTGAATAGGCTTATGCTGTCTTTGTGGCCTAACATATGGTCTATTCTTGAGAATGATCCATGTGGATTTGAGTAAAATGTGTATTCCAGTTTCTTGGGATGAATGACTCTGAAAATGTCCAATAGTTCTAGTTTATCTATCTCTTCATTTAGCTCCCTTATGTCTTTACTGATTTTCTTCCTGGATGATCTGTCAAGTTGAGAGAGTGGGGTGTTGAAGTCCCCTACTATGATTGTGTTACTGTTAATATATTGCTGTAGCTCTTTCAGTAGAAGTTGGATGTATTTAGATGGCTTCTCATTGGGTGCATAGATATTAATAATTGTTAAGTCCTCTTGATTGACTGATCCTCTGAGCATTAAGTAGTGTCCATTCCTATCTTTTTTAATCTTATCTATTTTAAAGTCTATCATGTCAGATATGAGAATAGCTGTTCCTGCCCTTTTTTGTGGGCCATTGGCTTGAATGATAGTTTTCCATCCTTTCACTTTAAGTCTGTGTTTGTCTTGTTGCGTTAGGTGAGTTTCCTGTAGACAACATATTGTTGGGTTGTGTTTTCTGATCCATCTTCCTACTCTGTGTCTTTTAATAGGTGAATTCAGGCCATTCACATTTATTGATATCAAAGATTGAAGATATTTTAACGCCATTCTTGTAGAGTTTTAGAGTGTTTTGATATATGTTCTATTTGTGGTGGTCTGGTTCTTTATAGGAAACCTTTCAGAACTTCTTTCAAGGCAGGCTTGGTGATGGTTGCTTCCTTCAACTGTTGCTTGTCTGAGAAGGTTTTGATACTTCCATCTAGTCTGAATGACAATCTAGCAGGATATAGTATTCTTGGCTGAAAGCCTTTCTCATTGAGCACTTGATAGATATCTTGCCATTCTCTTCTGGCCTGTAGTGTTTGTATGGAGAAGTCTGCTGCTAATCTTATGGGTTTTCCTTTGTAGGTGACTCTTTGTTTTTCTCTTGCAGCCTTGAGGATCCTTTCTTTATCCTTATTCCTTTCCAATCTAAGTATGACATGTCTTGGTGTCTTTAGGTCTGGGTTAATTCTGTTTGGGACCCTCTGGGCTTCTTGAATCTTTATGTCTTTGGTGTTGTCTAGACTAGAGAAATTTTCAGCTATTATGGCCTGGAGAACGCTTTCTTCCTCCCCTTCTCTTTCTTCCTCTGGTTAGCCAATAATGCGTATATTGTTTCTTTTGAAGTCATCCCATAGGACTCTGTTGTTGTTTTCAGCATCTCTTAATCTCTTTTTGAGATCTCTTACTTCTTTTTTAGTTGTCTCTAATTCATCCTCAATCTTGCTAATTCTGTCTTCAGCCCCATTGATTCTATTCTCTCTGCCCTCTACTGCTTTCTGGAGTTCATCTATTTTGTTGCCCTCCTCTGATACTGTTTTAGCTTGTTCAGCTAGTTGCCTTCTTAGCTCAGCAATTTCAGCTTTCAGCTCTCTAATAACCATAAGGTTATTAGAATTTTCTTCCATATTCTCATTTGTTGTTCCTGCAGTTCTGATTACAATTTTTTCAAATTCTTTACTCACTCCTGTTATTATTTCCTTAGCTAATGTTTGGATGTTGAATTCGTTGTTTTGTGCTTCGCCCTCTGGAGGACTTTTAGCTGGACTCTTGTCCTGGTTCGAGTCTCCATTATTTTTTCTTGTTGTTTTAACCATTTTATATAAGTTAACAGTTTTTTCAATCCCTGAGTTGGAGTTCAATGGTGTAAAAGCCTTTTTTTTTTTTCCCCTGTAGGCTATGGTAGCCTGAGGGCTTTTAAACTATCAATAGGCTTCTTGGCTTAATCACTGACTCCTGACCAAGAGATAAAGCAGGGTGTGGCAGAGATAATCCAGTGGTTATGCAAAGAGACTTTCACAGCCCCTCAGCTATGCCACCGAGGTATAGGTCTTCTCCTGAGTTTCCCGGTTAGATCTCTGTACCCTGGTGTCCCTCCCTGTTGCTGCTCCAGATTCTGAGGGTAGTAGCAATGGAGACTCAGAGTTGCACTTGGTGAGTCTCTGGGGAGTCCTTTCCTCCCTTCAGCTGTCCCCTTGTTGGTGGAGCAGACTGGAGGTGGTGTCTCCACTGACAAACTGTCAAACTGTTAGCAGTCACTTAATCTCTCCTTAGGCCCCTCTCTCCTCTCTGTCTCCAGCCACGCGTGTTTGTACTCACGGGTGATTTACTGGGTTTCTGTGGTCATTCTAGTCCTGTCTTGTTTCGGTCCGGGTGGTCTCCTTTGGTATTCCTAGTTGATCCAGGAGAGGAGAGGAGAGGAGAGAAAGCGATCTGCTGCTCGTAGCTCCGCCTCCGGAACGATTTCACTTTCCTAATCACGAAGTGGGTAAATTTGGGTGATATCATTTGGGTCTTAGTCAGGAGATCCTTGTATTCTCATACAAATATGATAGGCCTAGACCTCTGTTGGATCCCTTTCTCCACTATCACTGGACTTCCGTCAGGAATGTCATCATAAGCCCTCCTGTGGGCTTTCCCAGGACTTTGCTCTCATCATAAAGCAGCAATGGTAAGGACTGGTTCTGAAATGAGTACAGCCTAGATTGTTCCCGGTTGTGGCCATGAACTGTGATCTCAAATCAATCGGGCTCTTGTAGTGCCTGCACTACAAATCCACTGCTTCTGGCGGCCATCTTTTTTGTTATTGTTGTTGTTATTGCTGCTGTTGCTGTTGTTGTTGGATAGGACAGAGAGAAATTGAGAGACTTGGGGAAACCTAGGGGGAGAGAAAGGTAGACATCTGCAGATAACCAGCTTTTTCTTTTGTTTGTTTTTGTTTTTACCAGAACACTGCTCAGCTCTGGTTTATGGTGGTGCATAGGATTAAACCTGGGAGTTCAGAGCCTCAGGCATGAGTCTCTTTGCATAACCTTTATGCTATGCTATCTACCCCCTAAACAGTTCATTTTATTCATAATTTTTTTCTCTTCAAGACTGGAAGCTACTCTCTGCCTTAATCCAACTTTCTAGCTCTTTTCTCTATTCTTACACCATCTTCTCAGGCAATATTTTTGTCCAACTCTGTGTTAGCTATCAGACTCAAGCAAAAACTACGATAGTCATGGGCCCCTGGGAACATGCCTAAAATAGACATCCTAGTTTCTTTCCACCTAAGATCCCTATTCTCATCTGTTTTGTTGCTACTTTTGGATTCCTATTCTTTAACTATTTTGTCCCACTTTATATCTTGCCACCATTCAGCCACCAAGTTAAAGATGCTACTATGATTCCATCCTGACTTGCCTGGGCAGATGACCTCATCAATGTGTCCTGGAACTTCGCCTCTCCAGAGCCCTACCCCACTAGGGAAATATAGAAACAAGCTGGTCATATGGACTGACCTGCCAAGCCCATGTCCAACAGAAAAGGAATTACAAAAGCCACAACTCCCACCTGCTGCACCCCAAAAGTAATTTGATCCACACTCCCAGTGGAGGAGAAGTAATAGGAGGAAGATGACCAGAGGGCTCTGAACTCCAACTTCATTAGTAACCGGAGAGAGGAAGAAAAAGGAGGGACATTTGAATGTAGTAAAAGGTGTATGTGGGACTTGGAAAGGAAGAGAAGATGGGACAATGGAAAAAAAGGGGAGCAAGTTTACACAAATGTAGACGGACAGTTGCAAAAATAATAGTTAGCCCATATTTGCAGCCTTCAGACAACTGCTACAGCTTACAATGGAGGGGTTGGAAATTTGGAACTCTGGGGGTGGGAACGATGCAGAGCTGTACTCCTATTATTGTGTAATTTTATTAATCAATCTTAAATCACTCATAAAATTTAAAAAAAGAAAAGAAAATTCGGGTGATGATGGAACCTCTGAAAGTGATCAATACACACCACTACCACCCTTGTAATTTAAGAGTTCCTCTTCTGCTAATGTTTCCTCCAGTCCCAACTTCCTGTCCCATACTAAGGACACAGGGATGAGCCTGCTGTGTAGAACTCAGTTTTTCCAAAATGACTCAGTGCGCCAAGCTCCAGGTAGAGGTGAGAACACACTCTAGTCTTAAGAGAAAGAATTGTTACAAGTGAAGTAGGATTGAATAATGAGGGGCCTCCAGAAGGCAGTGATCTCTGGGTTTGAGAGCCGGGGTCTTGCTGATGTCCACCAGGGGGCGCTCTGCCCCCAGTCAATCCCAGGCCGGGCCTGGTGAGGCCCTCCTGTCCCAGCTCTTCCTGGCAAGAGGTCAGCTTCACCCGGAAAACATTCCCCAAGCGGACACTGCTGTGCAGCCTCTTTGCTCGCCAAGGAAAGTCATCACCGCCTCATCCCCAGAGGCAGCGAGGAGCCAGGGAGCTTGCATTCGACTGATGATGTTTGGCCAAGGCAGCCTCCTCCAGGTCCTGCCCACCTCCCCTGCCTGTCACATGGCGGGAGAGGGGGAGGCAGGGCCAAGGGGGCAGGGAGCCCCAATGCTCCCTCCAGGCGGTGCCCTGAGGAAGGATCTCTGGGCCAGCTCCTCCTGGCAGCTAGGATGGAAGAGTCCTGCTCCCCCAAACCAGGTGAGCAGATCCCTGTGAAGGGCAGGACGCTTTCCTGCCTTCTGGGAACCCAGATCCCATCCTGGGTGATGGGGACTAAGTGAGGAGCCAGTCCTGGGGTCTGCGGGGGACATTGGTTCACACTTGAGGGAGGAGGTGACAGTAAACTTCAGAGCAGCCTGGGTTTGAATCTCCCTCCCCCCTCACCATGTTAAACTGTGAGATGTGGGGTGGCTCACTATTCCACTATAACATGCACCTCTTAGGATGCTGTCTGGTTAGTGTGTCTGGTAGAGTAAGTACCCACGAAGTGCCAGCTGTCATAGTTAATAATACCTGTGGTTGGGGTGACACCTGGGTGTAGGGCACCCTGGCTGGAGTCCAGAGAAATCTGGCGTTTCTGGTGCCCGCCGCCGTGGTGTGCTCAGGCAGGGCCACCAGAGCTGCTCCTGGCTGAGTCATCCTGGCTCTCCATCCACCACTTCCCTTCACCATGAGGCTGGCAGGCCCAGCGTTATGCCTCTCTGCCCAGCTCAGCTGGACAGTGCTCTTGAACCTGCTACTGAGAAAGGTGGATGGGGCCAGGCAAGGCATGAGGCAAATGATTGGAGTCTGGCAGGCAGTTCCATCTCTTTTGCCCCGCAGGCTAATGAGCAGAGCTCTGACTCCTCCTGTTCCCCAAATCAGACTCCTGTCCTCAGGGCTTTATCAGCCCCCTGCCAGGTGAGAGGTGCACAGATCACTCCCCTAGCCTGAGCCACCCCCCAACCCCATACACACACACATACACACATACACACACACTGGTCTAGATAGGGGTTGCTGAGGAAGTAGAGACCCACCCAAAGCCGTGGCGTAACCAGATCAGAGGCCCAGCTACTGTCTCCCAGGGAGACCTCTGTGATAGAGCAGCCGAGGTTGGGTCATTGGCCTGGCCAGGAGAAGGCAATCACTCTGTCCAAAATGCAGTAACTAGCTCTGCCACATGTTCTCTTATCTGTACACTCACCTGCAGTTTAAGGTTTTCTTTTTAGAATTTCTATTTATTTACTTATTTATTTTAAACTTTTTGAATATTTATTTTCCCTTTTGTTGTCCTTGTTTTTTTTATTGTTGTTGTAGTTATTATTTTTGTTGATATTGATGTTGTTACTATGTCGTTGTTGGATAGGACAGAGAGAAATGGAGAGGAGGGGAAGACAGAGAGGGGGAGAGAAAGACAGACACCTGCAGACCTGCTTCACCGCCTGTGAAGCGACTCTCCTGCAGGTGGGGAGCTGGGGGCTCGAACCGGGACCCTTATTCTCCGGTCCCTGCGCTTCGCACCATGTGCGCTTAACCCGCTGCGCTACCGCCCGACTCTATTCTTTAAGTTTTTATTTCTTCAAGAAATTATAATGGAGACAGAGAGAAATACGAAGAGAGGAGAGAAGAAGAAAGAAAGAGAAAGGGGGAGTCAGGCGGTAGCGCAGCGGGTTAAGCGCACGTGGGGCAAAGCGCAAGGACCGGCAGAAGGATCCCGGTACTGGCCCCCCGGCTCCCCACATGCAGGGGAGTCGCTTCACAGGCAGTGAAGCAGGTCTGCAGGTGTCTATCTTTCTCTCCCGCTCTCTGTCTTCCCCTCCTCTCTCCATTTCTCTCTATCCTATTCAACAACAATAATAACTACTACAACAATAAAAAAAACAAGGGCAACAAAAAGAAAATAAATAAATATTTTTTAAAAAAGAAAGAAAGAAAGAAAGAAAGGAAAATACCTTCTACAGTGCTCCAATGCTTGTTAAGCTTTCTCCTTGCAAGTGAGGATGGGGGCTTGAGTCTGGGTCCTCACACATGGTAGCTTGTCCCCTTTACCGACTGCGCCACCTTCCAGCCCCTGTAGTGTATATTTTTATTAATAGTTTGATAAAAGATTCTAAGATTACAGTGTATAGATCCATATCACACACCCACCACCAAAGTTCTGTATTACACCCTCCCGAACATATCCCCCATAGTTCTCATAAGTCTTTTTTTATATATATTTACTTACTATTTTCCTTTTTGTTGTTCTTGTTGTTTTTTATTGTTGTAGCTATTATTGCTGTTGTTGTTGTCATCATTATTGGGTAGGACAGAGAGAAATGGAGAGAGGAAGGGAAGACAGAGAGGGGGAGAGAAAGATAGACACCTGCAGACCTGCTTCACTGCCTGTGAGGCAACTCCTCTGCAGGTGGGGAGCAGGGGACTCGAACCAGGATTCTTACGAGGGTCCTTGTACTTCGCACCATGTGTGTCCAACCCACTGCACTACCGCTCAACTCCCATAAGTCTTTAAAAGCAGTTTGCTGGCTTATGTTTTGTCTGGGTTTTTTTTTTTTTTTTTTGGCATGTTCATATAAATCAGACCTCTAGATTTCACATATGAGTGAAACCATCTGGTAGTTGTCTTTTATCTCTTTACTGATCTCATTAAGCATAATTATTCCATCCATTTTGTCCCAAAGGACACAATGTCATCTTTTTTGGTTTCAGAATAGTATTCTATGGAATATGTATCCCATAACTTCTTTAGCCAGTATCTGATAATGGACATTTAGGTTGTTTCCACTCTTTGGCTATTGTGAATAATGCAGCTATGAACATAGGGGTGCATATGTCCCTCTGAATTAGTGCTTGAGTGTCCACTGGATAAATGCCTAAAAGCAGTATTGCTGGATCATCAGGTAATTTCATTTTTATTTGTTTAAGGACTCTCTATACAGTCTTCCAAAGGGGCTGTACCAGTTTACATTTCCACCAGCAATGTAACAGGGTTTTCTTTTCTCCACAACCTCTCCAACACTGGTCATTTCCTGGTTTGTTGATGTAAGAGCCATTCTCTCAGTTGTGAGATGGAATCTCAACATAGTTTTAATTCCCTGCAGTGTATTTTTGAGCCTCCTCTCCTTTCTCTTGGTCACCATGCCTTGGTGTCCATCCTAGCACCCGTCTCTTCTCTATACAGTCCAGGTGCCTTGGAGACATCAGCTGTGTTCAGTTCCTAGGATGAGACCTGGCTGTTTTAACCAGTCAGTCTACCTCATTCCCCAGCCATCAACATTGCATCAGGGATGGACTACTGTCCTGATCAAGAGCATGGGCAAGAAGAGATGTATGGGAGAGCAAGGAGGGAGAACTTCCAATATTTTCAATAAAAAAGCACTAGAAGATACTATCATTCTTCCTATTAGAGATAAAGGAGCAAGTATTAGCTCTTAGAACTGATGCCCAGAATTATAGTAAAGCAAACTTGTTGAGGATGAAAAAGGCATGTTAGAAATAAAGCAGGAGAGGGGGGTCAGGTGGCTAAGCTCTCATGGCGCAAAGTGCAAGGACCAGCATAAGGATCCTGGTTTGAGCCCCCAGCTCCCCACCTGCAGGGGAGTCGCTTCACAGGCGGTGAAGAAGGTCTGTAGGTGTCTATCTTTCTTTCCCCCTCTCTGCCTTCCCCCTCTCTCCATTTCTCTCTGTCCTATCCAACAACAACAACATAGTAACAACAATAATAACTACAAAAAGAAAACAAGCGCAACAAAAGGGAATAAATAAATAAATAAAATATTTTAAAAAAGAAAAAGAAAAGAAATAAAACAGGCGAACTAAGGGGGGGGGAAGATTTGTCAAGCTTCTAGAACTTGCCATATCTGAAGCCCACATTATGAGGTCTTTCCCACTAAAGAAGTCAATAAACCCTCCCTTATTATTATTACTTTTAAAATATTGTCTTTCTTTTTTCTTAACAACTGAAATTTTCTTTTTTTTTTTTTTAATTTTTTATTTAAGAAAGGATTAGTGAACAAAAGCATAAGGTAGGAGGGGTACAACTCCACACAATTCCCAACACCCAATCCCCATAACCCACCCCCTCCCATGGTAGCTTTCCCATTCTCTATCCCTCTGGGAGCATGGACCCAGGGTCGTTGAGGGTTGCAGAAGGTAGAAGGTCTGGCTTCTGTAATTGCTTCCCCGCTGAACATGGGCGTTGACTGGTCGGTCCATACCCCCAGTCTGCCTCTCTCTTTCCCTAGTAGGGTGTGACTCTGGGGAAGCTGAGCTCCAGGACACATTGGTGGGGTCTTCAATCCAGGGAAGCCTAGCCAGCATCCTGGTGGCATCTGGAACCTGGTGATTGAAAAGAGAGTTAACATATGAAGCCAAACAATTTGTTGAGCAATCATGGATCCCAAGCTTGGAATAGTGGAGAGGAAGTGTTAGGGAGGTACTCACTGCAAACTCTAGTGTACTACTGCTTTCAGGTATATATTTTGCAGTAGTTTATGGATACGTGTGCACATAAGCTCTCTCTCACAGAAACTGGTGTATATCTAGGTTATGGGACTTTGTTGGAAAGTGAACTACCTGAGATGAAATTAGAGTGTACTATTAAAGGAAAGGTCTCACCCGAGTAATGAAGCTGAAGGGTTGTCATTCCACACGTGAAGTCTCTGGATACATTCTGAGGTGAAGCATGTTGAGGTAGCAATCGTTGCTTTGGTTAGGTTGTGATCGGCAGATGCAATGTTATTTGGTTTGGATTGGGAGATGCATATGGGAAAGTGGGCCCTATCCAAGGGTTCCAGGACTGGGGGAAGTAGGGGCTCTATAGTGAAGATGTGAGGTTCCTGCTGTCTTAGGGTTCAACAAGACAATCAATAGTTAATATTATCATCACATTATTTGTTAATTGGGTTAACTTTGAAAAGTCCCTTTGTTATGGTTTGCTGGACAGTACCCAGTATCTTGTATATAGCTGTGCTATTGGAAGCTTCTAATCTACTTGGTCTAGGCTTTTGAGAGAGTCCGCATATCAAATACATAGCCTATATATTAAAAAGATTCAGTTTGTCTTTTGAGAAACTTTGAGACATACAATTGATTTCCCCCTCTCATATTAATTAGCTCCTGATTTATATGTCTACATTTTGCTAAGAGTGTACATAAACACCATTCCCACCACCAAAGGACTGTGACCCATCCCTCCTGCCCACTCCCACCCCCCACTGGCCCAGGAAGCTACATGCCTACCCCTCACCACTGGGTTTTTACTTTGGTACCCTACTTACAATTTGATCAGGTCCTGCTTTTAGTTTCCCTTTCAGATCTTCTTAGTCAGCTTCTGTTGATGAGTGGGATCATCCCATACTCATCTTTATCTTTCTGACTTAGTTCACTTAACATAATTCCTTCTAGCTCTGTCCAAGATGGGTCAGAGAAGGTGGGTTCATTGTTCTTGATAGCTGCATAGTATTCCATTGTGTATATATACCACAGCTTTCTCAGCCACTCATCTGGTGTTGGGCACCTGGGTTGCTTCCAGGTTTTAGCTATTATGAATTGTGCCTGGGAATCCTCTTTTGACTATAAAGAGATCATCTGTAGATAAAATGGTTATTCAGAAAGTGTAAATACCATAATGGTTATCAGAGAAAACACAGGGTACCCAGTTAAATCTGAATTTCATATCAGCAATGAATAGCTTTTTAGAAGATAGTAATGTCCCTTGTGATTGTTGGGAATATACTGATACTAAAACAACAACTGGTCATGCTTCTGTCTGCTGAGCCCGATGACCCTGTTTAAGGAACATGCTCAAATTCATGCGGCCAGGAAAAGGAAAACTCTGTGTACCAAGAGTGTCTCTCTCTAAAGTTCACACTGTACCAGACCACGACAGGCACTTCTCTCTCCCCTCTCCCCTCCAGCAGCCTGCAAGCCCCATGTAGAAAACACTGCGGTTGTCACTCTGGGTCCCTAAGGATCAGCTAGGTCTGCCACAGTCCTCATAGCCCTCTGCTCCTCAAGCATCTCTGCTCTGACTCCAGCTCCGCCAACCTTCCTACTTTAAGGCTCTGTCTCCTCAGGTTCCCCTTTGCAAGCCAAGTCACTGTTCAGTTGGGCCCAAGGGTATGCCAGCATCTCTGCTTTGAGCCTTGCTGCTCTCTGCAAGCAGTTTGGCTCTCACCCCAGCTCCTTCTGCTTCCAGCTGCCTCAGGTTACTTCCTGGGGCCACAGCTTGGCCCCTCCTCTGCACTGTCTTCATAAAACCAACTGCAGGAGCTATCCCAGTTTCCCAAGGCACAGAGCCGGTGACACCATCTCAGCACAGCTCACTGAGTGCTGTCCAACAGCCAGCAGGCAGCCCTTTCGCCCCTGTGAGGTCATAGCCTGTATGCTTTTGCCTGGCAGCCCCTGGTGGCAGAAGGGATTGGCGCACACAGAGTGGGCCATACTTGTCTTATTTGTCCCACTGTGGTTTGTTCTGTAACCACACAAGCTCAATCCAGCAGAAACAGGCTAGGAAAGGAGACAGAAAGGACTGGTGGGAAAAAAAAAAAAATTCCTGGCCATATGTTCTCGAAACTCCTCAAGAGGAGGAGTCTCAAGACTCCTCCTCTTGAGTGAATACTGTGTGTATTAAAGGAGCCATCAGGGAGGCGGGGTGGTAGCTAGCACACCATGTTGAATGCACATGGTGCAAAGCTCAAGGATGGCTCAAGGATCCTGATTTGAGTCCCCGGCTCCCCACCTGCAGGGTGGTGGCTTCACAAGTGGTGAAGCAGGACTGTAGGTGTCTATCATTTTCTTCCCCTCTGCCTTCCCCTCCTCTCTCTATTTCTCTCTGCCCTATCCAACAACAACAGCAGCAGCAACAACAATAATAACAGCAACAACAACTATGGGGAAAACATTAAAAAATAAAAGAGCCATCTTTCCCTTCTATTGTCAAAATCATACAATTCCAGTGATGTTGAAGTCTGCATAAATAACACCTGGCTGTTTTCACGATGGGGAATTTTCTTTTTGATTTTTTTTTTCTCTAGCTAGAAATCAGGTGATAATGGTGCGGAATTTCCAGAAATGGAGTGAGAAGCGACACTGTTAGCAGGCACCATAGTAAGGATCTGGGGGGCTTGGATACTCCATCTGGATGCGGGGGATCATGTTCTCAAGCTTCCCAGTAACTGAACTACTGTGCCCACTGGTGAGGGTCAGTAGCTTGGCAGCAGCTTGGCATGCCTGCAGATTGCAGTGTGGACCTGTTTCTGAGGCTCATGGGAGAACGCTGCTCTTTAAAATCCAGGTTAGCTGGTTACAGAAATCAAACATGGGTTATGTACTACTGAGGGCTCTGCTGTTTGATGCCTGCTGTCTTCATAGCCTTCTGCCTCTGAGAGGGAGTTGTCATTCTTGTTCCCATTTCACAGACTTGAGGAACTGATACCCAGAGGCCTCCTGACTTGCTTAAGGCCATTCCAAGCTCCCCAGGCATATTTGCATTTCAGAGAGGAATGCTTCACAGTGGGGTTTCTGGGTTTGAAAAATGCAAAGAAAACACTAGGGAAAGGGCATGCTAAATATATTTCTTTTCTATAGATGCTGATCTCCTCTTACTGGAAAACAGGAATTAGCTTGTCTGCTGGAGGATGTGGTTGGTTCTTTATAAAAAGGATATACAAGAAATTCGCACGTCGACTGCCAACTTCATTATGCTGCCGACAGCTTCCAGCAAAAGAAGAACCTTTGCTGCCAGATATTTTGGTGAGAATGCTATTTCCTTCTGTGTGGGACTGTGATTTTCTTTGCTGTCAGCCTCTTTCATGAGGGATGGAGTCGGTCATGGCCACCCAAAGGCTGTGTGGGCAGAAAGTACCTTGGGGAACCTGTGGTCTTGACCCAGGTCCTTACCCCCTGAATATGGGGGCTATTTCATGTCTGCTGGAAAAATATAGCACTCGGCATGACCGTGACTGTTGGGGGTTGTGACTCTAGTAACTTGGGACTCTGATGACATTCACAGCCCATGGACAGAGGGTGCTAGGGCTAGTCCTTTGTTGGGAGGATGGTGCCTCCCAAGGTTGCTCTGTATCCTGCTTGCTAACAATCCAGCTGAGCAGTTAGTACAGAAACAGGAGGAGGGTTCAGGAGCCTGCAAGTGGTTCACACATATGTGGCAGGTGTTTGTGTGATGATGTCTCATGGTATCTGAGCCTGGGCATCCTCAGATAATGACAGAAATCCCATATTCCAGGAGAACCTCTATTTGTGGTCCTCAGCCTGGCTGTCTGCTAGAATCGGGGAGAACTTTTCATAACATATTTTTAAATTGTGGAGACTTAGGTCCAGAGATCAGTATGTTTGTTTTTTATTTCCCGGCTGTATCCGATAGGCAGCCACCTGCAGCCTGAGCCTAGGGAGGTAGCAGACGGCATATACCCTGCTGTGGTGTCAGTGGGTATTTGTAGGGATGAGGAGTTAAGCTCTGTGTTCACAGTACCAGCTGGGCTGGACACACGCTGTAGAACATGTTTCCCTGAGAGCAGCTTCTCTGGACCTCACGGTCTACAGTAGGGATGGGAAGTGACTGGGATTGGCTATTCATTTGATTCCTAATGCATCTGGGGAGGGAGGAGATGTAAAAATCCCTAAAATAGGAGGTCGGGCAGTAGCGCAGCAGGTTAAGCGCACATGACACAAAGCGCAAGGATAGGCTTAAGGATCCCAGTTCGCGCCCCCAGCTCTCCACCTGCAGGGGAGTTGCCTCACAGGTGGTGAAGCAGGTCTGCAGGTGTCTATCTTTCTCTCCCCCACTCTGTCTTCCCCTCCTCTCTTCATTTCTCTCTGTCCTATCCAACAACAATGACATCAGTAATGATAATAATAACCACAACAATGATAAGATAAAACAACAAGGGCAATAAAAGGGGAAAAATAGCCTCCAGGAGCAGTGGATTCATGGTGCAAGCACCGGGCCCCAGCAATAACCCTGGAGGAAAAAAAATTCCCTAAAATATTTTCCTCTGAACTGAATCTATAACACTATCTAGTGTGAAAGGAAAAGTTGCTGTTGTAGAAACTCCAACTGTTCCAGCTCCCAGATTTCCAGATATCCTTTGATGTCAGAGTCCAGATATTAGTTCTTGGAGGAAAAGGACAAATTAAGAGATTGCAGAAGCTGCTGGGATTTAAGGATTGATTTTCACAGCAGTGAAATTCACAAAAGAAAATTAACCCCTTTGAAGTGAACAGTTAATTCAGTGTATGTATTCGTGCACATGAAGCTGCCCCCTCTCTCCAGTTCTTAAACATTCCCAACACCCAGATGTTCTCCACTTCCCCCAGCCCTGGAACCCAGGAGTGTTTTGAGTATGTTTTCTGTCTCCATGGACTTTACTGCTCTGGGTGCTTCACATAGAGGGAATCACCCAGCACGTGTCCTTCTGTGAATGGCTCCTTTGACTTAGAGTGAAGTTTTTGAAGTCCACCACATAGTATCATATGTCAGTAACTCATTTATTTAGATTGAAGTAAACTCATTCTTCTTTCTGTTCCCCTCCTCCTCCTCCTCTTTCTCTCTTCTCTTTTTACCAGGGCACTGCTCAGTTCTGGCTTATGGTGGTTCTGGGGATTAAACCTGGGATTTTGGAACCTCATCCTGAGAGTCTCTTTGCATAACCATTATGCTATCTACCCCTGCTCTTCTCTCTCTCTCTCTCTCTCCTCTCTCTCTCTCTCTCTTCTTTACTCTTTCTCCTGTTTACCTGGCTTTGTCTGTGACACATACACACTCTGTTTTTTCTCTGTCTCCACATCTCTCCTTTTGGTTTCTTTCCTCTTTTCTCTGCATCTCTCAGTTTTCTCTTTCTTAACCTCCTCTTTAACTCTCACTCTCATTCTCTTTCCCTCCTTTTCTTCTTCCTTCTCCCCCTTGGTCCCATCATCTTTCTCTCCTTCTCTCTCTTTCCATAGATTCTTAGTAAGATTATTAGAACACTTGAGTTTGCTTTTCTCTGAGGTGTTTCAGGGAATTTGAGAAATGGAAGGTCCTTTGGGGAGCATTGCAGCTCTGCTTCACTTACTATTCACAGCTGTGCAGCAGGAAGCCAGAGCCGGTGTGGCCCACATCTTGAGCCCTCATCCAAGGACACTGTGCTAAAACTCTCATCCAGCACTGGCCCCAAGTCTAGCAAAATCTTTCTGTAGCGCTATCCTATACACACTTCCCAGTAGTTTCCTCTGTTGCTTCTCCACTCAGCCCACTGTTACCCATTATATTGTGTTCTATGGCCTCCACTCCACAGCCCCCTGCTGTTCTTTCCCTTCCTTCTAAGACAACCCAGCTACTTTTCCTAGCTCACAAACTTACCTCCTTCTGACTTCTGCTAAGATATCACCTTCTGGTGAGGCTTGTAGTGATCTGATCGTGTAAGCATGTCACAGTGAGATCAATTGCAGTAACTGAGGTACAAATCACCTACTCAGCATAGTGACTCCAAGACCTAAGCTGACAGAGTAACCATTATCTTAAGTGAAGTGGGTGGTGTCAGGGCAGAGAGAGAGAGAGAGAGAGGGAGAGAGAGGAGAGGGAGAGAGAGCTCTAGGTTCTCACAGATCAGTAGTTTTTTTTTTTTTTTTATGCCAAACAACACTCCATCATTTGGATATGAATTTTGTTTATCTGCTCTCTAGCGAATGAACTTTCTGGTTATTCCCAGTTTGGGTTTATTATGAGTGATGATGCTGTGAATATCACCATACATGTCTATTTTGTGAACATAAGTTTTCATTTCCCTATCTGTGTTATATGGTGAGTTTATACTTTTTTTTTTTAATAAAATGTCTGCCAAAAGTATCTAGCTGCACCGCTTTATAATTCATGTCAGAGAATTCCAATTTCTCATATCCTTGCTGGCCCTGGTATTGCCTGTCTTTTCTATTGTAGCCATGGGGGGGAGGGGAGTAAAGTCACATTTCTTTATGGATTTAGCTTGTATTTATGTGACAGTTTGATGTTGAACACTTTTCTCTGTGTTACTAGCTTTTTCTATGTCTTTTTTTGGTAACATGTCTCTTCATATATTTTTTGCCCATTTTTAAAGTCTGAGTTGTTTGTCTTATTCTTTTAGTTGTAGGAGTTCTTTATTAGTTTTTTTTTTTTAGATTTTATTTATTTATTTATTAATGAGAAAGATAGGAGGAGAGAGAGAAAGAACTAGACATCACTCTGGTACATGTGCTGCCGGGGTTTGAACTCAGGACCTCATGCTTGAGAGTCCGATGCTTTATCCACTGCGCCACCTCCCGGACCACGAGTTTTTTTTTTTTTAAGAGAGTTCTTTATCCGTTCTGGATACACATTTTAGATGGTGTATGATTTGCCAGTTTTTTCCCCAGGCTGAATTTGACTTTCCACTCTTTAATTTTACTTTAGTGTTTGTTTGTTTTTTCTTGTTTGTTTGTTTGTTTTGCAAAGCTAGGGCCTCATGCATGCATGAAATGCATGGTTTCAACACTTCTGGGAAGACTTTTTATTCAATTTGGGGGAGGGGAGAGAGAGAAGGTGAGAGGAAGAGGGAGGGAGAGAAAGATAAAGAGATAGAGATAGACAGACACACACACACACACACACACACACACACACACCAGTGAAGCTTCCTCCAGTACATTGGCACTTCGGTCTGGTGTCCAGGATTGAGCCTGGGTTGTACCCATGGCAAGGCATGCAACTTACATGGTGAATTATCTCGGGCTCAGCATTTCTTAGTGGTGCTTTTCGAAGTGCAAAACTTTTATTTGTTTTATACCTTGAGAAAATATTTTTCTGGCATCCCTTTTTTATCCTTCCTCCTTCCTTCCCTCCCTCCTTTCTTCCCTTCCTCCCTCCCTTCCTTTCTTCCTTCTGTAGAGACAGAGAGAAATTGAAAGGAGAGAGGGAGACAGAAAGGGAGAGAAAGAGAGAGACCTGCATCACTTCTTTACCATTTGTAAAATTCCCTCATGCAGGTGTGTCAGCGGACGCAGAGGAGATAAAATCCAAGCAAAGTGGGAACACAATCCTTTATTTGCATGGGCCCCTCAGGGTTGGGTCCT
Organism: Erinaceus europaeus; assembly: GCF_950295315.1. Taxonomy (NCBI): domain Eukaryota; kingdom Metazoa; phylum Chordata; class Mammalia; order Eulipotyphla; family Erinaceidae; genus Erinaceus; species Erinaceus europaeus. The sequence goes on along the minus strand of NC_080162.1, from coordinate 96,181,903 downwards.
AGTGCAGTGGTTCGGGCCATGTGGAGCTAGCCAAAAAAATGGCAGTCCCTGCTCCGGGCACCACCCTTTCCTCACCGAGGTAAAAAACCAGGCAAGAGAGAGGGAGAGAGAGAGTGAGAGGGAGAGGGAAGAAGAAGCCTCGCGTGAGCTTAATGTGCAGCTTGGAGATACGAGAATCCGGCATGAAGCCCAGCCAGTCTATCTTGGCGTTACTCTCGATCGCACTCTGTCATTTCACAAACATCTCATAAAAACTGCAGCAAAGGTGGGCGCAAGGAATCACATCATTGCAAGACTGGCCAGCTCCTCATGGGGTGCGAGTGCTTCCACACTACGATCATCATCTCTGGCATTATGCTATTCCACTGCAGAATACTGTGCCCCAGTATGGTTCCGTAGCCCCCATGTCCACTTGGTCGATTCCAAATTATATTCCTCCATGAGGATAATTTCTGGAACCATCCATTGCACCCCGGTTCCATGGCTGCCAGTTCTTAGCAACATCGCCCCACCAGATATTCGTCGGAATGTGGCATCATCTAAGTTCATTTCCCACGTCTACGCTCGACCGGACCTGCCAATATACACAGATATCTTCACCCACCCTGTCCAACGCTTGACGTCTCGTCATCCAATCTGGTCTCCTATGCCTACACTGAACTTCTCTGTTCCAGACTCTTGGAAACAGAGTTGGCAGTCAGCTGAGGTAAAGAACAAACACCTCATCACAGACCCCTGCAAGCGTCAACCCGGCTTTGACCTAGCACGTTATGATTGGGCCCTCCTCAATCGCTATCGAACAGGCTACGGCCGGTGCACCGCTATGTTCCATCGCTGGGGAGCCAGAGATGACCCGAACTGCCCCTGCGGCTCCAGACAGACTATGACATAGTCAACGACTGCCACCTCTCCAGATTCAAAGGAGGTTTCGAAACTTTACATCAGGCTCAACCTGACGCTGTTGACTGGCTACGGAAGAAGGGCAAACGCTAGAAGAAGAAGGGAGAGGGAGAGGGAGAGGGAGGAGAGGGAGGAGAGGGAGAGGGAGAGGGAGAGGGAGAGGGAGAGGGAGAGGGAGAGGGAGAGGGAGAGGGAGAGGGAGAGGGAGAGACATTTGCAGACTTACTTCACCTCTTGTGAAGTTTTCCCCCCTGCAGGTAGGGACCAGGGGCTTGAACCCGGGTCCTTGAGCACTCTAATTTGTGCACTTAACCAGGTGTGCCACTGCCTGACCCCATGATTAGTTTCTTAATATAGACCATATGAAGAGACTCATTTCCTCCTTTACAATTTAGTTACCCACTTGCTGCTTCTTCCACTTTGGTGACAGTGTGTATTCCACCTGGGGTCCCACCACCCTGACCCTCTCCCTCCTCTCTATCACTATACCTTCTCCTTCCCTCCTCATCCTTTCCCTTCCCCTTCCCCTTCCCCTTCCCCTTCTCCCTATATGGTACTAACCGCAACCTCCAGTTTGCTAGATACAATTTAAAAAGTTGATTTTGTGGGTTGGGGAGATAATATGATGGTTATGCAAAAAAAAAGAGGCTTTTTATGCCTAAGGCACCAAAGGTCCCAGGTTCAATCCCCCACATCATAAGTCAGAGCTGAGCAGTACTCTGATAAAATAAATAAGTAATATTTTTTAAATATTTTATTTATTTTTTTGTTAAATTGAGAGGGGGAGGGAGAGAGGCAGAGAGATACCTGCAGCCCTGCTTTACCACTTGTGAAGCTTTTCCCCTACAGGTGGGGACTAGGGGCTTGAACCTGGATCCTCGTGCACTGTAATGTGTGTGCTTAACTAGATACACCACAGCCTGTCCCCATAAATAAATAAATAAATCTAAAAAAACAATAAAAATAAAATAATTAAAAGATGATTTTTTGTGTCTTTCTAGACCAAATGGATGGGATTTAAGGTGATTATGCTTAGTGAAGTAAGTTAGGAGGTGAAGGACAACTACTGAATGGCTTCACTCATATGCAGAATAATGGAATATAGATAATTGAATCATATAAACTTTCAGAAAGAAGAAGGAATAATAGTAACTAAACTGTTTCAAAGACTATGGTGAAGGAGGCATGAGCAGAATTTTGACAGCATGTGTGGTGTGGAATTATAATCCTATGATCTTGTAAACCACTATTAAATCACTAATAAATTTTAATATATTCCATAAAATATAGCGTTTTAAAAAATATTTATTTGTTTATTCTGTTTTGTTGCCCTTGTTTTATTGTTGTAGTTACTGTTGTTATTGATGTCATCATTGTTGGATAGGACAGAGAGAAGTGGAGAGAGGAGGTGAAGACAGAGATAGGAAAGAGAAAGACAGACACCTACAGGCCTGCTGCACCGCTTGTGACTCCCCTGCAGGTGGGGAGCCAGGAGCTTGAACTGGGATCCTTACTCTGGTCCTTACTCTTTGTGCCACGTGCGCTTAACCAGCTGTGCTACTACCTGACTCCCCAAATATAGCATTTTAATAATATATGTTTACTGGTTCAATATACAAAATAAGCAAAAGAAGAACAAATATCCTCACTTTTGTTATTTAAAAAAGGAAAACATATTCTATTTTATTCTATTCCAATTTTCTTCTATTTCTAATTTTTCAAATCTTAAATGAGCCAAACACTTGAATCTTAAATCTTGCCAAACACTTTTTGGCATGAACTGAATAATAATGTATTTGTTCTTTATTCTATCAATGTTTTTTTTTTTTTAGTAATTTAATAATGATTGACAAGATTATGTTATAAGAGGGATACTACTAGAGTTCCTATCAATGTCAATAGAATGTATAGATGTGTATCGAATTAGTTATGGCATATAATCCATTTTATGTCTTGGGTACTTACTTTGCTAATATCTTGGTAAAAGTGTTTGTATATGTGTTCTTGAGGGATATTGGTCTTTATAATTTGGTAGTTTTAATTTCTATGCTGTATCTTTTTCTCTCTTGGGTATCATCACAATACTAGTCTCATAGAATGTGTTAGGAAACATCTTCTCTTCCTTTTTTGAGAGTTTATGAAAGGCCGATGTTATTTGTTTGCTTGCTTTTTAGTTGCCACCAGGATTATCACTGACACTCAGTACATTGACACAAATCTACTACTCCCAGTGGCCTTTTTTTCCCGTTTCCTTTCCCTTTTTTGATAGGGTAGAGAGAAATTGAGAGGGAAGGGAGGGGAGAGAGGGAGAGAAGGAAAGAGGGAGCAGAAGAGAGATAATGTGCATTGCATTTTTTTTTCAATTTTCAAATGTATCAGAACTTATTTTACGATCTAGCATGTGTTCTATAATGAAAAATGGTCCATATGTACAGGGAAATATTATATATTCTGTAGTCATTGTAAGGAGTGTCATATTTACATATTAAAACCTCTATAAAGTTTTCTTATATTCTGTCTATTCTATCACCTCATTGTCAGTTTTTGCTTCGTTGTATTTTGAGATTCTCTTATTAGCTCTGTATAATTTTATGATTGTTATAACCTCCCCAAGGTATTCACTCTTTTATTGTGAAATATCCCTTTTTCTTATGATGTAACTTTTCCAAAAACCTATTTAAACTTGTATTAGCAAAGCTACTTTACTTTTTAGATATCTTATGGATCGTGTTGCATGGTGTATCTTTATTCATCCTTTTTCTTTCAAGCAGATTGTATCTTTTGATCTACAGTTTGTCTCTAATGGACGTAATATAATTGGATCTTGCTGTCTCATACAGACAATCTTTACTTTTTGATTGAGGATCATTCATATTTAATGTAATTATTTACATGTGTCATTTTATAATTTGCTTTCACTGTTTCAACTCGATGTTTATTTCTCTGTTCCTCCTTTACTATCTTTGTGCTAGATACATATTTCCTAGCATGCCATTAGGATTTATCTACTGACTTTTAACTATATTTCTTTGTTATTAGTGTTTGATTGTTTATTTGCTTTAGGGACTCTAATATGCATTCATCTTACTTTATTTCATATTAAGATTTAATTACAGTGAAATACACAAACTTTGCTCAAGACACTTCCATTCCTCCCTTTAGTTTTATGATGTTATTGTTATGTATGTATTAAATCTATTTAAGTCCCCAAATAGGCTGTTGTAGTTGCTCAAACATTTTATAGAAATGTTTAAGAGTTATATTCATTTGTCAACAACTTTACAATAAATCATTAACACCCCCATGGAATGATTTGGAGGGGGAAAAAAGTATCTTCTTAAGAGAAGATACAAGAAGTGTATTTGTGTGTGTGAAGAGACTTTTTTTTTTTTTGCCTCCAGGGTTTTCGCTGGGGCTCAGGGACAGCACTACGAATCCATTGCTCCTGGAGGCTATTTTTTCCTTTTTTGTTGCTATTGTTGTTTACCATTGTTGTTGTTATTATTATTACTACTATTGTTATTGCTGTCATTGTTGTTGGACAGGACAAAGAGAAATCGAGAGAGGAAGAGAAGACTGAAATGGGGAGAGAAAGATAAGACACCCGCAGACCTGCTTGACCACTTGTGAAGCAACCCCCCTGCAGGTGGGGAGCTGGGGGCTCGAACCGGGATCTTTATGCCAGTCAGTGTGCTTAGTTCCATGTGCACTTAACCTGCTGTACTACCGCCCAGCCCCTGAAAGACTTTTATATTAGCCAATATATTTATCATTTTCTGTGCTCTTCATGTCTCCCTGTAAACCCAGACTACTTCCTGGTGTTATTTTCTTTCATCCTGGAGAAAAAACTTCTTCCTTTCATGTTTCTTATGAAACAGGTCTGCCAACAAGAGAGACTCTCAGTTTTTGTTTTTCTAGACACATGTTTTGCCTTTATTTCTTCTATTACTTTGCTTTTTTATTATTTAACAGTGGTTTCAAAAGTTAGAGGATTATGTTTTCAGTCACATATGTTTGTTTGTGCCTGCCACCAAGTCCTATGACCTTCCCTCTGACAATCATCATAGTTTTCATCAAGTCTATGAGATCATTTGGTTACTATTTGTTTTGCAAATTCCATTGGTTTTGTAGTCTCTGTTCCATATATGAGCAAAATCACCTGGTAGTTAGTTCTCTTTATCTCTACTCATTTCATATAATATAATCACCTTCAGTGCCATTCATTTTGTTTTGATCATATAATTACATCATTTAAAATGACATAATAATGTTCTATTGAATATATATCTCACAAGTTCTTTTTTTATATATTTACTTATGAATGATAAGTCCATTGGATAAGAGGGGTACAGTTCCACACAATTCCCACCACCAGAGCTCTCCATGCAACCCCTTCACTGGAAGCTTTCCTAATCTTTATCCCCTGGGAATATAGACCCAGGATCATTATGGGATACAGAAGGTGGAAGGTCTGACTTCTGTTAATTGCTTCTCTGCTAGACATGGGTATTTGATCCATACTCCCAGCCTGTTTCTTTCTTTCCCTAGAAAGGCAGGGCTCTGGAGAGGTGGGGTTCCAGAACTCTTTGGTGAGGTCATCAGCACAGAGCATCATGTTGGCATCACAATGTTGACACCATGATAACACCAGCATCTTGGTGGGTGAAAAGCATTAAATATAAAGCAGAAAGATTGTTTAGTAATCAGGAACCTAAAGGTAAGACTATAGGTAAGAATATAGGATATGAGATTTGAGTTCTCCATTTTGGGAAAAGTTAGAAAGTCTATTTTCAGGTATATTCCAAGGTGCCCATGACTTCATTAATTCTTGATCAAGCCCAACAGCTAACATGCAGGTGGGCTAAAGGTATTGTGATCTCACAACTTCTTTCATTTATCTGTTGATGGACAGACAGATTGAGTCCCAAATTTTGGCTATTGTGAGTAGTGCAGCTATGAATACAGGGGTATCTAAAATGCCTTTGAATTAGTGTTTGTATAGCCTTTGGGTAGATACTCAGGAATGGTGTTGCTGGATCATAAGTATATTCATTTTCATTTGCTTAACAACTCTCCAAACTCTTTTCCAAGTTGTTGCTCCAGTTTTCATGTACCAGCATTCCTTTTTCTCTGCATCCTCATCAGCATTTATCATTTCCTGTCTGAACTGACCCATTCTTTTAGAGATTCTTAGAGATGTGAGGTGTTATCTCACTGCGGTTTTAATTCACATTTTTCTAATCATAAGTGTTGTATTTTTTCCTATTTCTGTGGGTCATGTAAATGTCCTGTTGAGAGAACTGTCTATTTAGATCTTTTGTTCACATCTTAATTGGGATGTTTATTTCTTGTTGAGCTGTATTAGTACTATATTGTATTTTCAAAACATCAACAGTTTGTCAGATGTGTGATGCACACATATGTCCTCTTATTGTTAGCTTGCCTTTTAATCCTTGTGGTAATTTCTTTCATGTGAAGAGGCATTATAATCTGATGTTATAATAATCACTTGTTGGGAGTTGGGCAGTAGTGCAGCGTAAAGCTCAAGGACCAGCGTGGCACAAAGCTCAAGGACCAGCGGAAGGATCCTGGTTCAAGCCCGGGCTCCCCACCTGCAGGGGAGTCGCTTCACAGGCGATGAAGCAGGTCTACAGGTGTCTATCTTTCTCTTCCCATCCCTGTCTTCCCCTCCTCTCTCCATTTTTCTCTGTCCTATCCAACAATGACGACATCAATAACAACAACAATAATACAACAAGGACAACAAAAGGGAATAAATAAATATTTTTAAAAATTAAAAAAATAATAATCACTTGTTTATTCTTACTTTGGTTTCCTGTGCCAATGGGGTTGAATATCTAACTATATCATTGATGTTATGGTCCTGAAATGTCTCACCTATGTTTTCTGCAATGCACTTTATAGTTTTAGGTCTAATATCCAAGTTTTTAAATCTATTTTGAGTTAATTTGGCTAAGGGTTTTATGCAATGTTTTGTTTTTATTTTCCTAGATGTGACTATTCAGTTTTCTCAGCACTAAATGTCCGAGAGGCTTTCTTTTGCATCAAGTGGGTTTGGCTACTTTGTCACATTTTAGATGTCCATATTTGTGTGGATTTATTCCTGGGCTCTCTGTTGTGTTCTACTGGTCTGAGTACCCGCACATAGTTTTGATTATAATTTCACCGTGGTATATACATTGAAGGCAGAAGAGTGTAGCACCTCCTTTTTTTAACCACTGCCTCTCAGAATTGCTTTGGCTTTCATTGTTCCACACAAATTGGCATGTGTGACATACATATTCCACATGGTTCCACAAATATGTACACAAAATGATATTGTTCCACACGAATTTTAGGATTGTTTGTTCAGTTTCTCTGAAGAAGGCTATTGGGAGCTTGGCAGTGATTGTATTGAATCTATGAATTGTTTTTAGGTGATACTTGTCTTCATTTCTGAAGGATATTCGTCTTCATTTCTGAAGGATACTTTGGTTAAGTTTTGTTTCCTGCAAGTTTTCTTTTTCTCTGGATATGTCTTTCCATTTCTGGAGTGGTTATTTTTTTACATTTATTTATTTATTTATTTATTTATTTATTCATTTATTTTTACCAGAGCATTGTTGAGCTCTGGCTTATGGTGGTACAGGGGATTGAACCTAGAACTTTGGAGCTCCAGGCATGAAAGTTTCTGCAAAACCATTATGTTATCTCCCACATCCTTGTCCTTCCACTTCTAACCTCCATTATCTCCAATAAGAAGTCAGCTGTTAATTACACTGATCCTTTTCCATGTAAAGAATCATTTTTATCTTGCTGCTTTCAAGAGTTCCTCTTTCTTTCAGTCATTTTACTCTACTATAGTGAAGTCTAAATCTATTTGTATTTATCTGATGTGAGACTTTCTGAATTTATTCTTTGTGAAAGCTAATACTATTCCTTAAGTTTGGGGACTTTTCACACTTTTTCTGTTTTCTGACCCATTCTTGCTCTTGACCCCTTCTGGGATTTACACTGTACATATGTTAATATGTTTAATATTTCTTTATAGGTCTCTAAGAATTTGCTTTTCTTTCTTGTTTTCCTATGTCCTTCAGATTAGATCATTTCAATAATCTTCTCTCCAAGTTTACTTATTCTTCCTTCTGCCTTCTCAAATCTGCTATTGAACTCTCCTGGTGAATTGTTTATTTTAGTCAGACTTTGAACTCAAGAATTCCTATTTGGTTTTGTATACTTTCTATTTGATTGAGAATTTCTTTTTTTAATTTTTATTTTCTTTTATTTATGAATGAGAAAGATAGGAGGAGAGAAAGCGTTAGATATCACTCTGGTACATGTGCTGCTGGGGACTGTACTCAGGACCTCATGCTTGAGAGTCCTGTGCTTTATCTATCCACTGTGCCATTCCTGGACCACACGAGAATTTCTTTTTGCTGATTCATTATTAACTTTTGTTATAATGAATCTATTTTGTTATATTCATTATATGCCTCTTAAATTATTTAACATGTTTCCGTTGATTGTTTTAGTATATATATATTTAAATTTTTTATTTATAAAATGGAAATACTGACAAGACTATAGGATAAGAGGGGTACATTCCCACACAATGCCCACCCCCATATATACATTTTAAAACATTCATATGCTAAATACAAAATCTGGAAATACACAACTATTTTTGACTTTTCTGAGTATGGGTCACCTTTTCTTTTTACTTTCATTATATGTCTTTTAACTTTTTTTGTTAAAAACTTACATTTTAGATAACATACTATAGGAACTTTGGGTTCTGCTTTTCCCAGCTAACATCGTGATTATATTTTTTCTTTGGTAATTTGCGTGAATAAAGCTGTAAAATCTGTCTTCCTTAGAATGTGCAACCAATGTTTCTTAAGCCCGGTTTAATTTTTAATTTTTAAACCTGGTTTCCAAGGAATCATCTCTGTTTCTGTATAATTCAGTGGTGTATTCAGACCTGAAGCCAGTGTTATTTTCATTCTCTTTCAGTAGACAGTGAGTAAATAGGATCATTTCTTGGCCTTTTGGCTAAAATCAAGGGTTAGAATTGTGACCAAGTAGGGAAATACTCTCAAAGTTCAGGTTGTTTTCAAGATTTTTCTAGCCATTACTATCTACTGGGCTCTCCATATAGTCTCTGCATTAGGATTGGTAGAAGGATCTGGGTACTCTGAGTCCTACTCAAACTCTGGTGCATACATACAGTCTAAGCCAGGAGTACATCTGCCACAACAACTAGTACAATCTCCAAATATCAGTTCTCTCCACCCACCTGCTGCAAAGGTCATCTATCCCACTGGTAGTGCTGCTGGGTGTGGGCATCACCCACCACCTAAAATTGAATAAACCACTTTTGATTTCATCAAGAAAATGCTGTTCTGTGTGCTGGAAGGACTGTAAGGACTGAGCTGGGAGAAGTGAAATAGAAGAACCCCAAGGCAAGAACACCACACTGTATCCACTGAACCCACTGTATCCTTTTTTTTTTTAAACAGGTATATCCGTTTTTCAAGTATAAGTGCTTTTCAGATCACTGCATGTTTTTGGTCAAAGTCCAAAGTACAGAAATAATTGTTTTTGACAGTTTTGTGTAGATTAACAACTGTATTTTGGAAAGAAGACTTACTGGCCTCATCACTCAAATGCAGCTAAAATTCACTTCCTGCTTATTTCTACGGTTATTTACTTATTTATTTTTAATAGAGGACTGCTCAGCTCTGGCTTATGGTGGTACAGGGGATTGAACCTGGGACTTTGGAGCCTCAGGCATGAGAATCACTTTGCATAACCATTATGCTGTCTCCCCCTCAATCCTGCAGGATTTATTGCTACCACCCCTTAGGTGACCATTCAAGCATCACTTCAGATAAGGAAAAGGACAAGGAAGGCAAGGGTTAGGATTAAGATTGTTTGCACAGTGCCCAACACATAGTATAATGTTTATGTAACTGTCTTTCTAATGAATACCATGAAGAGAGGACTAATTGAGGTCAGATGGCCTTCCTGAGAGTCTGTCAGTAAAATTACAGAGGGGACAGCAAATTTGAGAGACGTTGAGGAGAAAAGATAGACAACATATGGTAGTACCAGAAAAGGGAAGTGCTGAGAATGTCTGGGGCTTCCAGCTGGGTAACAGCATGGTTTTGTTAATACAAGTGTTTGCTGCAGAAACCAAGTCCTTCTTATGGACACACACACACACACACACACACACACACACACACACACCTGACTCAGGAGTTGGTGAAACTGAAAGACACTCCATGAGATGGTGGAGCAGTGGCAAACTCAGCTGCCCCTTGACACTGATGTAGGAGAACCTGCAGGTCAGCAGCATGTGAGTGCTGCAAAATAGCTGCTATTTCCTGTCTGTCTCCGAGATCTTCCAAGAGACTCCCTGTGGCCCACCCTAATGACAGGCATTCTGGGAAGTATCCTTCAACCTAACCACATTGCACTACAATGTCATCACAGGCTCTGCTCTCTAGGTTTAGTTATAGAAAGCCAGCAGAAGACCAGAGATCAAACTGGAAATAATAATGTAGAATAGCATTGAGGAGACCACCTTGAAACGGCTTATAGCTCACTTCTGGCTGGTGATTTTGTCCAACTCCTGTAGTCAGCTCGTGAGATATTCATGTTCCTGTTTTAGAGATGAGGAAAGTGAAGTCATTCTTTCCCACTCTCCCAGCCAGGAAGTGGTGAAGCCATGCCCAAGTATGGGTTCCTCAAAACCAGAGAGCTTCAGAGGAGAGCTTGAGTGCAGGTGGTTTCTGTAGACAGTGACGACTGAAGTAGAGTATGAGTGGAGAGAGGGAAACAGAAGGAATAAAGAACCAGAGTAAGGGGCTTCATCCAGGCTGTGGGTATCAGCCACAAGCTGGCCTCTGCAGGAACTCTGAGCAGACTGTGGAATGCTTCTCAGGTATCCCAGAGGGAAAGGAATGGGGATTAACCTGCTTCCTTGTCTTCTGGAAAATGTTGCTCCTAGAGTGTGGAGGCCCAGAATTTCCAGACTTCATTCATTTACTCAGGAGCAACAGGGTCACTGTGGATTCAGAGAAGACAGCTCTCACACCCCCCAAAGTTGGCCCTGATGGGAACCCATCAGTAAGTTGGAACCACTTTGCGTAGATGTGAGAGAAACAACATTTACAATTAAAGTCAGAGCTGGCCACAGTGTTGGAAGAGCCCCTCCCTCCCCCAACTTCTCAAAACTGTGCTACAAACTGCAAGCTGTTTCTAAATATATATACTATATACTTCACTGTTTCTAAACTGGGGTGGGGGAGTGTGTGAGTTGGACAGACTTGGACCCCTAGATGCCTGGATATGAAGTCCTGGGAAACACTACTTCAGTCTAGAGGTGAGGTAGAGATACTGAGAAAGCAGAAGGGACCAGGAAAAAGGGGAAGGATTCTACTTCATGGTGGGCCCGCCGGAGCTGGAATCGTCTTACTCACAGTGAGGAGGGTGGGCAGGTGTGTTCATCAGCTCTGGCTGTCTTTACAAGGTGCCGCCAACTAGGCAGCCTACACAATATTTTCTTGTAAGTCTGGAGACTGGAAGTTAAGATCCAGGTATTGCCAGAATTGATTTCTTTTCTGAGCATCTCTCCTTAGCTTGCGGGTGGCCATTCTTTCCCTGTGTCTTCTCTTGAGTGTCTTTCCTAATGTAAGTGCTGTGTTCTAATCTGCTTATAAGGACAACAGACAGATTTAATTAGGCCCCACTCCCATGACCTTACTCTAACTTAATTAGCTCTTTAAAGGGCCTTCCTCATTTTCAAATACAGTCAAATGCTGCTGGGAGTTCAGATTGCAACACAAGTTATCCCTTAACAGTAGAACCCTCTTGCTTTCCTGGGCTCTGAAAAACGAGCAGGCATCTGTGCCTAGGATCAAGGCTGAGCAGAGCTCTCAATAGGTATCTAGACAGAAGCTCTGCCAGAAACACTCGTCTTCAGGGAGCTGAAGGGAAATACACAAGCACCCACCCCCCACCTCCACCCCTCCCCCAGGAACTGAACAGAACAGGAGCTGAGTCAGTTTTCCTTAGGAAACCAGTGTCCTATGATGTTCTCTGTTACTGAACATCTAAGAGAAATGACTTGACCCTGAGAGTGGTTGTGAAATGACAACCACAGAGAGGACTCACTGTCTTGCTTTCGGTAGCTCCCTCCCACGTGGTCTAAATGGGGTGATTCAGAAAATAATAGCAAAAATCATCCTGCCTGAAGTCAAAGACACTAGAACCATAAACTAGTAAGAATGGGCTAAGAGGTAACTCAATAGGTACAGCATGTATTTTACCACGTGGAATGTGCTAGGTTCAAGTTCTGGTACCACTTGAGAGCTCCGTGGATAGCAGAGAGAACTCTATGATAGAATCATTCTCCTTTCTCTTCTTCCTCTCTTACTTTCTCAGACAGTGGACCCAGAAGCTGTTCATCACTTTTGTGTATGTGCATGAGTTCATTCTCTGGTGCTACCTTTTGAAAAATGAATGATGAATAATGAACTTTACTAGATGCTAGAAGCTGAATGTGGATTAGCTTAAGAGTGAGAAACCTTTGGGGACCTGGTATTAGGGGATCTCTCACAACACTTTCATAGATTTCACTTCTCAGAATTCCACCTGATTCTCAAGATGAAGAACCAAGAAAAATGCTTAATTTCTTTTTTGGAGGGTGGTAGGACTGGAGTAACAGCAAAAAACAAAATACACATTTCAAGTTTTGATATAGATTCAGAGAATTCTTTGCCTGTTCACGGTGTAATACAACTTACCTATCTCATTGTATTTATTACATGTTTTGACATTAGTTCACAGTTCTTGAATATTCTCTTCTGCTTTGTTGCTGTTGTTCACTATCCTCACTCTTTTGCATTTAAGTCTAGAATTTTTCTATTGCTTATCTTTCAAGTTTTTTTCCTTTAGCTTTGTCTAGTCTACTGACAAGTCTACAAAGGACATTTTCATTTCTGTTACACAATTTTTTATTTTTAGCATTTTGTTTTCTTCCTTAAAAATTCTGTTTTTCTGCTTACTTAGCCATCTGTTCTTATATTTGTCATCTTTTTCTATCAGAACCTCTAACATACAAATCACTTTTATTTCAGATTCTGTACTTGATATTTCTAAAACTTTTGCTATCTCTGAATCTGGTTCAGATGCTAGACTGCAGTGGGCTAGAGTTGGGTGTTTCCTTTCCTTCTAATTAGTTTGCTTCTGGTAATACTCCAGCAAGTAGGCTTAAATAATGTATTTTCCTGAGGGCAGAGTTTGTTGAAAAGAATAGAAGACAGGGTTGGAAGATAGTATAATGGTTATGCAAAGACACTTGCATGTCTTAGGCACCTGGGACAAAGATACTTAGCACCTTGATAAATCAGAGCACAGAAGTACTTTGATAAATTAAAAAAAAAAAGTATGCTCTCTGGCTTATTTTAAATGGTTTACAGGCAAAATTAAAATAAAATGATTTACAGGCACAGTCAGATCCAGTAAAGTCAGAATATTCCAACTAGGATATAAAGATAGACAGATAACTGTTATAGTATCTCTTCCTCTCTCTATCTGAAAAACTTGGCCCAGAACAAAATAAAAAGAAATTGCAGGTAATTATCACCAGTTAACCTGTTTTTCAAAGCGGGTGGGAGAAGGCAAGTCAGAGGAGAGGGAGAAGGAGAGGGGGAGAAGAGAGAGGGAAATGGAAAGGGGAGGGAAGGAGAGGGCTATGTAATTTAGAAATTCAAATCTTCATGAAGACTATCAGAGAAAGGATAAATTAAGGAAAAAAACAAATCTTCATTTTCTAATTCTTAGTTTATCTAATAAAAATGTGCAAAGTAATAATGGTAACAGTGTACTGAGTGATAATAATATGTGTTTTCTAATAATATGTATTAGGAAATAATAGTTACATAGATTGGAATGAAAGCAGTAAAGCTAACTTTGTGTGCAAATGGCATTATTTTTTAATTCAGAAAATTCCAAAGCATTGAAAAAAGAAAGCCTCTTGAAAAAATTACATCAAAGTCAAAAGATAAACAGGTCAATATATAAAATACAGTTGCTTTCCTTTATATTTATACAGCAGTGATGACTAAGTTGGACCAAGAAGGCCCTTTGATTCTTCTGAGAGACCAATGTTCAGTGGTGACTGTTCTGAGGCAGGGAGTGTAGTGTAGATGAGGAAATAAATGTACAGCAGAGGCTGCCAGATGTGTGTGAGCAGTTGGCAGACTGAAAGCCTTCAGTGCTGGGGCCACCTGGTGGCACAGCAGAGCCCTCTGCAGAATATCTATAGATTAATACTTTTTTAAAAAAAAACTTCTCTGCTCAGGTTTATGATGGTGCAAGGGATTGAACCTGGGACATTGGGAACATTTTTATTTTGCTTTGTTTTTGCATAACCGGTATGCCATCTCTCTAGCCCTAGATTTCTACTTTCAGGAAGAAAGCTATGAATGCACCTTTCCCTGCAATATAAACTCCCTGAAGCTAATAGCGAGGTCCAGGAGCATGTGTTTCTTCCTCCCTAATTGGAGGCAGTGGCTGGCTCATCAGGTTATAGCTGCTTCCTGAGGCCATGTTCCTCTCTTTATTCTGACTCCTTGGGTTGATGGGTGGGAGGTAAGCTTTATAGCTCCCTATATTACTTTTTTTTTTTGTCTCCAGGGTTATTGCTGGGGCTCAGTGCCTGCACTATGAATCCACTGCTCCTGGAGGCCATTTTTCCCAAGGCCATTTTGTTGCCCTTGTTGTTATTATTATTGGTGTCATTGCTGTTGTTGTTGGGTAGGACAAAAGGGGAGAGAGGAGGGAAAGACAGACTCCTGCAGACCTGCTTCACAGCCCATGAAGTGACCCCCCACCCCTGTAGGTGGGGAGCCAGGGGCTCCAACCAGGATCCTTAAGCTGGTCCTTGCGTTTTGCGCCATGTGTGCTTAACCCGCTGCACTACCGCCCACCCCCCCCCCATATATGCTTTTGCCCCCACCTCCTACCAACAGCAAGGAAGGTAACTCCAGGGTGGAGTGGGGGCAGTGTAGAGAATAGGGAGGGGTTTGGGCCCATTTTGTAGTGAAATCCTGTTGGTTGTGAAAGTGATCTTTTAACAAATACTACTGAGGCCATGATTTGATGGCTTCCAAAGACCCTTTATTGGCTCATTTAAAAAAATATTTTATTTCTTTATTTATTATTGGATAGAGATAGAGAGAAAAATTGAGAGGGAGGGAGAGAGACACCAGCAGCCCTACTTCACTACTTGTGAAGCTTCCCCCAGTGGGTGGGGACCAGGGGCTTGAACCTGGGTCCTTGCACACTTTAATGTGTGCACTCAGCCAGGTGCGTCACCACCTGGCCCCTCTGCTCAGTTTTCTAACTGGGGTAAAATGCCACTAAAGCAGATTTCTGGACCATTTTTTGAGACACAAGGGTGCAGGATGGAACCCAGCAAACAGGCAGTCAGACCTCTTCCATGGATGCCATATGGCAGACACATGTGCCCACGTCTTCACTATGGAAAAGGATAGAATCCACCAGGTGTTCCATACCCTGGCAGTTAGGTATTGAGATGCCAGTTCAGTCCCTACTAGCTGGTAAGCGGATGTATATCTCTCTCCAAGTGCAGAGCTGGGAAGTCAGGACCATCCTGAATAGACAGACACCTTGGGATCCCAGAGGTCTGATCCATGTACTTCACTGTAAGGAAGAAATAAATCTGCTGCCAAGCCCCACGCTGCCACCTCTGGCCATTACCGTTACTTTGAATCCCAAAGAACTATATTCAAGCCTCTTCCTTCGATTGATGTTCTAGGTATCTCAAGTGCCAAGGCTAGAGTCTAGACAATGTCTTCCTGTAAATGTCAAAGTTATCCCTTCTAGGCTGAGTCAATCCTGGATTTTAGGGCTAGCCAAGTAGAGCGTGGCCTGAATGAAGCCCCTCACTATTGATTGGCAGGACCCATAAGGCCCAGCCCCAGCCAAAGGCCCCCACAGTGTGTGATCAGAATTATTAGATTGATAGCTTTCATATATGCCTTGGGTGATCCATGAAGACTAAAATTCAAAATTTGCAAAGAGGAGGAAGATACCAAGGGAACAGGCTTTAGCTACCTCAACCCCCATTATCCTACCCTGTAGCTAATCAGGATCCTGTGCAACCCCCTCTTCCCTGCTCTCTCCCAAGACCCTGCTCTTGAAAGTGCATTTGGAGAGAGGGCTGGCAGCCTTGGATGTCTGTTTCGCTTTCTCTGGTTTTCTAACACAGAGTAGGTATCCAAAATTCAGTTCAATTCAGCTTGCTTCAGAATAAGGACATACCTCACAGTTTAAGGGTTTAGTCCTATAAGACCTCCTTACCCAGACAACAGTTGCAAATGGAGTGCTGGAGAACCCACACTTCTGCCCATCATGGCTACAAATTTTATAGTTCCCAGATCCACCTTCACCTCAGTACACTTTGGAAAACTTACTAGAATGGTCCACAGGACTCAAAGAAACACTGCACTTAACTGTTACTATTTTATCCTAAAGGAACCTAAAGGATGAAACTATCAAACGAAGGAGGTCCAGAAGACAAGGTGTGGGGTCTAGGAAAGTCTTTGCCCTCTCCCAGTCTGCCTTCTGTCTTTCTCCCACTACTTCCACATGGTCACTAACCAGAAGCTCTTTGAACCCTGCAGCTCAGGGAGGTTTTCTGGAGGTTTCATCCTAGAGGTAGGATAGGTCACATCAATCACTGACCTTCAGAGGGTGAACTGGAGCACCAGCTCCTCTACCCTCCCCAGAGGTGGTGGTGGAAATGAGAGTGGGCTGGAGCTCCAGCCCTCTAATCCTGCTTTGGTCCATCTGGAGACCAGACCTGCCCTCAAGCTATCTGGAGCTGACTCGCCTCATCAGCATAAACAGGTGTGCTTGAGTAGGGCTTGTTATGAATAACTAAAGATTCCCTGTCACTGGAGAAATTTCTGGAGTTTTTGGAACTCTGCACCAGGTACCAGGGGAGAAATGTGTGTATTTATTTCCCATCCATACACAGTCAGTGTAAGTACCCTTAGAAGATTCTCTCCTCACTGGGACCTTCCACAGTGCTCCAGACTGGTTATCAACAGTGTATGGAAGGGAGTTGAGTTATCAGCCCCTTCTCAGAAAGACCCACTGGTCTTACCATATATTTGGGACAGGGTTTTAATTTTGAAGGCAAAAACCTCTTGGGTTTTACTGAAAATTCCCTTTATTGAGAATCTGCTCCATTTCAGGAACAGTTAGAAACTCCATATATTTTTCTCAGGGCTTCAGAGTTGCTCTGAGGGGTTTATATTTTAGTATGATGAGACTACACAGTTAAGACTCTGGAGACATCAGGATTCAAACCTAGCCTTCTTCTTTATCTCACTTAACATTATTCTTTCAAGCTTCATCCAAAATGAAACAAAGGAGATGACTTCATTTTCAACAGTTGAACAGTGTGTGTGTGTGTGTATCACAACTTTTTTCGTCACTCCTCTTGTCACTGGACACCTGGATTGCTTCCAACTTCAGATGACTACAAATTGTGCTCCTATGAACACAGATGTACATAGACAGGTGTCTCTTTCCTTTGGGTATATCACCAAGAGAAGAATTGCTGGATCAGAGCGTAGGTCTATCTCTAACATTCTGACAGAAAGACCCCTTAAGGAATGGAAGAAGACCTTTACATGGTAAATAGTCATTCTATGGTGAATCTTTGAGTTAAACTCTCCCAGGCTCACATCAACTTCTGCATTTCGCTGGTGCATTTGTGGGAGGCTAGCTGATGAAGATAGCCTTGCTCACATTGCTGGGTTGTTGGAGCCACATATCCTGGCTGGATACAGAGAAGGGTGAAGGATTTTGGAGATATTTGCAATCAATCCACCACAAGAAAGATAGTGCCACATACTTATCTGGCATGGGAGATACCATGACCACGAAGGTGGTTTTCCCAGGGCGAGGCTTATCCATTGCACTCCTGCTAACCCCTGCGGATTTCCCCAAATGTGGGAAACTCAACTGCATAATTTGTGGCAGTGGGGGACTGCAGTCACACTCTCCCCTGAAAAAGAAAAGAAAGAAAGAAAGATAGCACCACTTTAAGATTAGAGGCTTCTTTTCCCAGGGCTATGTTTCCTGCTGGTGAGCTTAGCATTAGTTTTTGTTCTAGGTGACATAATGTGTGTATCTTAATCCACTCCTTTGCTGGAACCTTGGAGTGGATGAATGTGGATGGACTTGGGAGGAGAGACTGTCTCCTAAGAGCCCAAGAGCTGAAACACTGTCAGATCATCCCTCCCCCAACCTTGGCCTAGGCCAGAAAAAAAAAAAAAAAACAGCAAAGCAGGTGTGGGAGTGTTTGCAAAAAAAGATGATGTCAGTAAGCACCATCTGGTCTATTTCCTGCTAGAATCAGCCATCTCTGAGTTGAAGCAAAGTTGGAAAAATGCTTCACAGTAGAAATGCAAAATAACCACAACAGACCAATAAGAACGCGTTTGGCAAAGGACAGCCCCTCAACATTAAGTTGGAGGACTCGAAGAGCATGACCAACAGCTTGAAAGCTGTCAGGAGCTGCTTGTTGCTGGCTTTGAAAGTGACTGGGATCCATGTGGATTCAGTCGGCTAGGAAGGATCATCAGTTTCCCCAATGAATGGGTACTCAGGAAATGCACCACGGGAAGGTCGATCCAATGCATCCCATTTACTCTCGATCGCACTGTCATTTCACGAACATCTCATAAAAACTGCAGCAAAGGTGGGCGCGAGGAATCACATCATTGCAAGACTGGCCAGCTCTTCATGGGGCGCAAGCGCTTCCACACTACGATCATCATCTCTGGCATTATGCTATTCCACTGCAGAATACTGTGCCCCAGTATGGTTCCGTAGCCCCCATGTCCACTTGGTCGATTCCAAATTATATTCCTCCATGAGGATAATTTCTGGAACCATCCATTCCACCCCGGTTCCATGGCTGCCAGTTCTTAGCAACATTGCCCCGCCAGATATTCGTCGGGATGCGGTATCATCTAAGTTCATTTCCCACATCTACGCCCGACAGGACCTGCCAATATACGCGGATATCTTCACCCACCCTGTCCAACGCTTGACGTCTCGTCACCCAATCTGGTCCCCTATGCCTACACTGAACTTCTCTGTTCCAGACTCTTGGAAACAGAGTTGGCAGTCAGCTGAGGTAAAGAACAAACACCTCATCACAGACCCCTGCAAGCGTCAACCCGGCTTTGGCCTAGCACGTTATGATTGGGCCCTCCTCAATTGCTATCGAACAGGCCATGGCTGGTGCGCCGCTATGTTCCATCTCTGGGGAGCCAGAGATGACCCGAACTGCCCCTGCAGCTACAGACAGACTATGACCCACATAGTCAACGACTGCCACCTCTCCAGATTCAAAGGAGGTCTCGAAACTTTACATCAGGCTCAACCTGACGCTGTTGACTGGCTACGGAAGAAGGGCAAACGCTAGAAGAAGAAGAACCACAACAGAAGGAATAGCCCTAAACTATATTCCAAACATCAAGTGCTTGTTTCTGAAGCCCTTTTAAGCATTGCTAAGTGCCCTGGTGGGACTGTTATGTGATGATTAGGGTACAAGTCTTAGAGACAGCTGGACCTGAAATTGAGTCCCAGCCCCCTGCCCCCCCAGACTACGTATGCCCTCCATTAAGCTGCATTCAGCACCTCACCTATAGTAGAGGTTAGGAGCTCATCTGACTCAGGGTTGTTTGAACTAAAATACTTAAATTAATCCCCTGGCCCACCGTGCATGTTTAATACATGTGATCCAATAACATAAATCCTCCCCCTAACTGTTAAGGCCTGAGTAATGGAAAGGAACTATTCATATGGCCTTCCTCTCTGTCTGACCTCTATTTATCCACTGACCCTTGGAGGTAGATATTGTTGTTCCTATCTTATATACAAGAAAGATGGGGAAAAGAGGAACAATTGGACTAAGTTCCCAAAGCTACCCAGAAGTGGGAGAAGATTCCAACTTGGGTTTCATAGGCCCTATCTAAATCTAAGTACTCTCCACCATCCAACCCAGATATTCCTGGCTTGTCTCTAAAAGACCTTCTATGACTCTCACCAGGGAACAGAGAAGCATAATAAGCTTACAAGGGGCCACCCTGTATTTTGGGTACTTATTTCATCTGCTCTTTATTCAGCGTGGTGACTTAGTTGAATCCTTAGTCTACATACAGTAGACCATCATCATTAGAAATGGCCTCCTGTTAGAGTTAGAATGAGGTACAATCTCTTCACCCTACTTACCATACTTCTCTGCTGAGGACATAAGAATGTATCTCTCTTGAAATTCATTCAAATGGCTCTCTGTTGACCCTGCCACTTTCAAATCCGAAAATAAGTCATGCTAGCTATCTAGTCCAATTTCCTCATCCCCCCGCCCCCAAAAGGTGACTCATTTAGAAAGGGGATATGATTTAGCTGGATGAAACTCAAGACTATTGAGATGAGCCTAAACATCTAGAACCTAGGTACTTACTGTCTACATTTTCCTGGGCTGTCCAGAGTGAATGTGCATACATCTCATTTGATCCCCTCAACAGTTCTTACTAGATGGTGTTCATGGACATGTGTTTTAAAGAAGATGAAACAGAGGATGGAGAGATTAACTGATTTAGTTGGGTTCCACCTTCATCTGTGGCCAAGCTAGTGTTGCAAGCTAGTGTTGAAAGCCAATAGTGACTACATAGGTCAAGTAAAAAGAGTAACTGAAAAATACTACTACTCCAATACTAAGGGGTTTTATTTTACTAGTAATTTTAGAAAGTGATCTTTTGATATGGATTTTACTTCTTTTTTAGTAATATCATAATGTCTGTGCCTTGTTCCTCTTTTGTGATGTGTCCCCCAAAGCATTCTTGCTGTGACTGTTTCTACCTGAATCTATCCCAAATCAACCTGAAGACTGGACTTGTGCTCCCTTGATGCTGAAGAAATCTGATCCCATAAACAAGTTCCTGGCTCAAAGGAGCCTAAGTTCAGTCTTTAGGAAAAAGCAGCCTAGAGTGTTGTGATTGCATATGTATAAGGTCCTGGGTCATTTTTTTTTAAAGGACAAAAAAAAATGCTACCATGTAACCTTTGCTCACATTGTCATGTAGAGACTTCAGGCTGCTTTGGACAAAGCTGGGTGACAAGTCAGCAGAAATAGAAAGTGAAGGACATAGCTAAGGTCCCTAAGCACAGAAGAGGTCAGGGTTATTCATGACAGACTGGTTGAAGACAGGGAGAAGGTAACATAGTGGTCCCTGGCAGGAACCCAAAAGTACATATTAAATATAGCTACCCTAGGTCCAGACACTTTGTTCTTTGGACAATGGAGGTGACATGTTGACAAGATCTTATAATTGCCTAGAATAAAATATTATAAGACTGGGAGTTAGGCAGTAGTGCAGCAGGTTAAGCGCAGTTGGCACAAAGTACAAGGACTGGCGTAAGGATCCTGGTTCGAGCGTCTGGCTCCCCACCTGCAAAGGAGTTGCTTTACAGGTGGTGAAGCAGGTCTGCAGGTGTCTATCTTTCTCTCCCCCTCTCTGTCTTTTCCTCCTTTCTCCATTTATCTCTGTCCTATCCAACAATGACGACATCAATAACTACAACAGTAAAAACAACAAAGGCAACAAAAGGGAAAATGAATAAATATTAAAAATGTATAGTATTAGACTGAACACTGAATATAGGGAAGTGGGGGAAGGTAGGCATACGTGCCGCTCAGTGGTGATAAGGGTTCCAGCCCAATTGACTCGGCTTCCTGTATTGGGCAGTAAAAGCAAATGATAACAAAGGAGTAGGAGTCAGGGGCATGTCTAGAGTGTTTTTCCAGGACTTTGTGAGTATACGTCATGTGTGTTAGTGTGCATGTATGAGGACATGCATGCAAATGTGTTCATGTAAGCAAGAGCATTAATCAGATGCCTCCCCGTTCTTACACAATAATAATTTCTTGAAAGCAGTAACTCCGCTTCTCCAATTTTCTACTTGCAGTCTAGCATAAAATAAGTTAAATATGTCCCTAGCACCATTCTGCAGATTTTAAATTCCTAATCTCATTTCATCTCCATCACAGCCTTGGAAGGTGACTATTTATTGGCCCCATTGTACAACTGAGGTAACACAAGTCACCAAGAGATGAAAGGGCTTGTCCAACCCACCCACCCAGTGCACTGTGGTACCAGACTTTTATCTCTGGCCCATTGGATCTCCAAACCCAGGCTCTTCCTGGGATGCCACATCCCATCCCATAATATAATAAACGGAAAGCAAGAAAAAGGTTAAGGACCAGTTCAACTTTCTTTTATGTCGTAAATCTATGCCACTTCATTAATTTTTTTTAATTAATCAGATGGAAAGATCCAGTCTACAGAAAGTTACGTTAACATGGGTTGGCAAGGCCTGGAGCCCTCATGATTAGCATTTGGTGTGGTCCAAACTGACAGGGAGCACTTTGTGAGCGGCGGTCACAGGGAATGTATGCTGGTCTCATTTCCTCTGAGGTCACCTCCCCAACTCTGCTCTCGTGTGTCTCCATAAGAGACTGCCTGGTGAGTTATACAAAGCTGCAAACAGAGAAGCAATGTTTGGAAAGGCATGAAACGACTGACCAAAGCACAAGACTCACACGCCAAGGAGTTCAAAGCAAACCAAGGGTCAGCGAGCCAATCCTTCTCATGTGTAGGGCAATTAAGTGTGCAGCCTTCATTGGAATTTCATCCCAGCTGTTTCTGAGGGTACGTAATATTGAATATTGCAGACATATCTCTTGACTGACTGGCAAGAAAATAAAACTTTCCAGACCAAAGCCACGGGAAAAAATTACTCAGTAGAGGTTCTTCCTAGAGTTGATTGAGTAGTTTAGTCAATGGAGTCCTTGCTTATCATGAACTGTGGACATACATACATCTTGTGCATGGCCTTACATGGTGTTTTGCAACTTACAAAGAGCTTTCACATACATAGTCTGCCTACTCCAACATCACTCTTTTGGGATAGGTAGGGCAAAAATTATTATCTTGAGTCCAGGGAGGTGGGTTAGTGGTAGAATGCAGGGTGCTGGCATGAAGCCCTGGGATCAATTCTTGGTACCACATGTGCCACAGTGAGGATCTGTTTTCTCTCTCTTTCTCTCTCTCTCTCTCCATCTCCCTCTCCCTCTCCCTCTCCCCCTCCCTCCCCCCCTCATTAAATAAATATTTTTTAAAAGAAATTGTCTTTATTAAATGAATGGAAGAAAGGCTCAGAGATGTTAAGGGATTTTTTTTTTAATTATCCTTATTTATTGGATAGACACAGCCAGAAGCTGTGAGGGAAGGGGGAGATAGAGAGAGAAAGACAGAAGGACACCTGCAGCCTTGCTTCACCACTTGTGAAGCTTTCCCCCTACAGGTGGGGACTGGGGGCTTGAACCCAGGTCCTTGCACACTGTAACCTGTGCACTCAACCAGGTGCGCTACCACCCAACACCACTTGTTAAAGGATTTGTTGAGGTATTAATGATGATCAAAAGAGGTGAGGAGACTATATCACATCTGGGCTTCTTCCCCTTCATTCTTTCAGCTTTACAAAGAGATACAAGAGCATTATTTTTTCCATTTTTTTTAATTTTTAATTTTGTGTGTGTTTGTGTGTGTTTTGCTACCAGGGTTATCAATGAGGCTTGATAACCTCAGCACCAGGGTTATCAATGAGGCTTGATAACCTCAGTTTGTGTGTCAGCACTACAAATTCACTGCTTTCAGAGGCCATTTTTCCCTAATTTTTTTAATGAAATTTTCTTTTTAAAAATATTTTATTAATTTTTTATTTTTTATATTTATTTATTTTCCCTTTTGTTGCCCTTGTTGTTTAACATTATTGTGGTTATTATTGTTGTTATTGACGTCATTGTTGTTAGATAGGACAGAGATAAATGGAGTGAGATGGGGAAGACAGAGAGGGGGAGAGAAAGATAGACACCTGCAGACCTGCTTCACCACCTGTGAAGCGACTCCACTGCAGGTGGGGAGCCTGGGGCTCGAACCGGATCCTTAAGCCTGTCCTTGCGCTTTGTGCCACTCGCACTTAACCTGCTGCGCCACCGCTGGACTTCCCCCTAATTTTTTTTTAAACTTTTAATTAATTATTACCAGAGCACTACCCAGCTCTGATTTATGGTGGTGTGGGGGTTGAACCTGGTACTTTGGAGCCTCAGCCATGAGAATCTCTTTACATAACCATTATACTATCAACCCCAGTCCAGTCTTCTTTTTTTTTTTTTTTTAAATGGGTGAGTGTGACTCATTTCTGGTGTCCAGACCCCCTGCATATAAAGTACCCTCAACGAATTTCTGTTTGGGCTGGAGAGAGAGCACAGTGGAAGCACACAGGCCTTTCACACACAAGGGGTCCAGGGTTCAATCTCCATGTCACCAATCCTGGAGATGAGCGCTGTTCTAGTCCAAACCAGAACAAAACAGCAGTGTGTGTGTGTGCTCTACCAGCTGAGTCACCTCATTGTGATCTTGTCATCCACCCACTGTGGTCTCTCTCACTAGCACAAAGACCAGGCAGCTTTGCTTACTAGTCCAGCTCCACTGTTTTGGACAATGACAGACAGGAACAAGTGATAGAGATTTAATAAACTCTTTTTAAAAATATTTATTTATTCATTCCTTTTTGTTGCCCTTGTTGTTTTATTGCTGTAGTTATTATTATTGTTGTTATTGATGTCGTCACTGTTGGATAGGACAGAGAGACATGGAGAGAGGAGAGGGAGACAGAGAGGGGGAGAGAAAGACAGACACCTGCAGACCTGCTTCACCACCTGTGAAGCGACTCCGCTGCAGGTGGGGAGCTGGGGACTCGAACCTGGATCCTTACACCAGTCCTTGCACTATGTGCCACCTGTGCTTAACCCTCTGCGCTACTGCCCAACTCCCTTAATAAACTCTTGTTGCAGGTTTGATCCCTAACACTGCTGTAAAGCAGAGCTGAAGAATGAATCTTTAATTTTTATTAAAAAGAATAGGGAGAAGTTGAAAGAGGAGGAGGAGATAAAGGGAGAGAATGATTGACACCTGTAGACCTGCTTCACCACTCATGAACGCTCATGAAGCCTCCCCCCTCCAGGTAGGGAAAGGGGCCTCAAATCTGGGACCTTGCACTTGGTAATATGTGTGCTTAAGTGATTGCTCTTAATTTTAATCACCTCTCTTCTACACACACACACACACACACACACACACACACACACACACACACACACACACACACATAGCCTTTCATTCTTCAATAACCCTGACAAAGTCATCTTGCACTATTCAGGGCAAGATTTGGACTCTGGGTTTGAAAAGATTGATGAGCTCAGAAACTGTGGGTAGGAAGAGGGAGTGCTGATTCAAGTTTGTGAATAGGGAACCACCTCTCTGACTTACAGATAAAGATATTTAGGACCATGTTTCGTGATAAAGTCAACATCTATGTAAGAAGTTTCTCAGTGCATAACACAGGCTACATGGGTGGACTTTCCTGTGTCTCCATCAACTTTATCTTAGAAGTATGCCCATTTTAACAAATATTAAATCTGTCACTCCATGAACTAATGGACTTTTCTCTTTCTTTCAATAATATTTTGTAGGGTTTTTTTTTTACAAGTCCCTGTGTATTCCATTCTATTGAATGCTCTTATGAATAAAATTGTTTTCTTTTAATATTATCTATAGAAAAATATAAAAATAAAGTTGATTTTTTAGAACAGATTAAAGACAATGATTTTTTGTACTAGTTTCTTTTAAAAAATAGCTTATTTATTTTCTTTATGGGGGCTAATGGTTTACCGTTAGTATTAAAATACAGTAGTTTATATATGTATAACATTTTTCAGTTTTCCACATAACAATTCAACCCCCTCTAGGTCCTCCTCTGCCATCATATTCCAGGACCTGAACCCCATCCCCACCCTAGAGTCTTTTACTTTGGTGCAACACACCAAACCCAGTCCAAGTTGATTTTTTATTTTTATTTTTTGCCTCCAGAATTATTTCTGGGGCTTGGTGCCTGCACTAGGGTTCCACTGCCTCTGGAGGCTATTTTTTTCCCTTTTGTTGCCCTTGTTGTTTATCATTCTTGTTGTTGTTATTACTGTTGTTGTTTTGGATAGGACAGAGAGAAATCAAGAGAGGAGGGGAAGACGGAGAGAGGGAGAGAAAGATTCACCTCTTGTGAAGCGACATCTCTGCGGGGAGGAGTCAAGGGCTCGAATTGGGATCCTTAAGCCCGACCTTGCGCTTTGCACTATGTGGGTTTAACCCGCTGCGCTACCACCAGGCCCTCCCCCCCCCCAAGTTGTTTTTTAACACTGATCTTGTACCCTGCAACCTTAAATCCTGAATTTTATAAGCTTATTTTAGATAGAAACAGAGAAGCAGAGAAAGAGAGAGAAAGCATAGCACTGAAACTTCCTTCAATGCAGTGGGAGTCAGAATCAAATTTGGGTTGCACATATAGCAAAGCAACACACTATCCAAGTAAGCTATTTTTCCAGCACTGATTTCTCTCTCTCTCTCTCTCCCTCTCTCTCTCTCTCTCTCTCTCTCTCTCTCTGTGTGTGTGTGTGTGTGTCCAGGGTTATCTCTTGGGCTCGGTGCCTGTACTGCAAATCCACTGCTCTTTGAGACCATTTTTTTGTTGTTGTTGCTCTTGGTGGTGGTGGTTAAGACAGAGAGAAATTGAGAGAAGAGGGAAAAACAGAGAGGGAGAGAAAAAGATAGACACCTGCCAACGTGCTTCAGGTTTGCAACCTCCCTCCAAGTGGAGAGCTGGTGGCTTGAACTGGGATCCTTAACTTGAGCTTCACACACACTGTGAGCACTTAACTCGGTGTGGTATGGCCTGGCCCCCAACCCATTTTGTCTTCTACAAATAAAGCTCATTTTATTTCTTCCTTTCCAATTGGGATGTCATGGTTTCCTTGGTTTCTTACATAGTGGTCCTAGCTAGAGCCTTCGGTACAATATTAACTAAAAGTGGTGAGGAAAGATAGCCTTTTAAATCTGTTTTATGCTCTTGCATATGGTTGAGTGTTCTAGAATGCCTGTTAGGTCTAGCTGGCATATAGAATTGTTGGAATATTCTATTTCTTTATTCATAGCTGCTTTTATTGAAAGTGGATATCAAAACTTCCAATTGTTAGTGTACTATAATTAACTTTGGTGATGTACTGTTAGGTAAATATGATTATAACTGTGTGTCTTCTTGATGGATTCATCCTTTTAGTAGTAAATATATTTTTTGTTATTTTATTAAAATTAATTTAATTGTTAATTTTATAAGAAAAAAAGAAACATTTAAATATATTTTATTTATTCATTTCTTTTTATTTATTAGACAGAAACAGAGAGAAATGGATAGGGAAGATGGAGACAGAGAAAGAGAGAAAAAAGAAACATCTGCAGAACTGCTTCATCACTCATGTAGCTTCCCCCCTTCCCACAAAACTTCCCCCCATAGCAGGTGGGGCTAGGGTATTAAACCTGGGTCTTTTCACATTTTAATATATATTTTGATACAGATGACCCCATCCAAAAATTGGGAGAGGACATGAACAGAATATTCACCACAGAAGAGATCCAATAGGCCAAAAAACATGAAAAAATACTCCATGTCATTTGTTGTCAGATAAATGCAAATAAAGACAACAATGAGATACCATTTCACTCCTGTGAGAATGTCATACATCAGAAAAGATAACAGCAACAAATGCAGGAGAGGTTGTGGGGTCAAAGGAACCTTTCTGCACTGCTGGTGGGAATGTAAATTAGTCCAAGCCCTGTGGAGAGCAGTTTGGAGAACTCTGAGAAGGCTAGAAATGGATACCCTATGACCCTGAAATTCCCCTCCTGGGGATATATATATACTCTAACTTAAATATATATATTTAAGTTAGACTATCCAGTGGTGGTTGTATTGTTATGTGGAAAACTGGGAAATGCTATGCATGTACAAACTATTGTATTTACTGTTGACTATAAAATATTAATCCCCCAATAAGAAAAAAAAGAATAAAAAATAATAATAAAAAAGGAAAAAAATGCATCTACCACCTGGCACACTAATAGTATTTTCATATAATATATTCACCCATAACAATTTTTATTTTAAAGTTTATTTTCTCTGCTTTTAGTATAGCTTATCTAGCCATTTTGATCACCCTTTACAGAGAATATCTTTTGTAATCTCTCTTTTAGTTCTTTAATTTTCAACATATTTGTGTCTTTGAATCTAAAGTAATATAGAATAGACAGACTACTGTTGGAGTCTTTTTATATTCATTCTGCCTAATTCTGATTCTAAATGGAAAGTTTAATCCATTTACATTTAGTGTAATTATTTATTAGTAAAGGGCAAGTATGATCCAGGACTTACTCCTGCTATTTTGTCATTATTCTTACATTTTTTATTAGTGATTTAATAATTATCAACAATATTGTGGAATAAGAGGGGTACAATTCCACACAATTTTCACCACCAGAGTTCCGAATCCCATCTCCTTTAATGGAAGTTTCCCTATTCTTTACCCCTCTGGGTGTATGAAGCAAAGATCCTTATGAGGTACAGAAGGTGGGAGGTCTAGTTTCTGTAATTGCTTCTCCATTGGACATGGGCATTGGCAGGTCGATCCATACCCCCAGCCTATTTCCATCTTTTCCTAGCGGGGTAGGGCTCTGAGGAGGTAGGATTCTAGGACACCTTGGTGAGATTGCCTGCCCAGGGAAATCAGGTTGGAGTCATGTTTCCCTCTGTTTCATATCTTTTCTCCACATCATTTTCAATTATTGACTTCTTTGTTTTTCTCTGGCATACTCTTCTAACTCCCATTGCCATTTTTTTATTGTGTATTTTGAGGTTATTTCACTGGTGGATGCTTTTGGAGCTACATATTAACCCATGACAATCTATTTTGAGTTAAAGAATGGTGTTGCCAAATACTGAATTTCCAATTGACAGCTTTTCTTTCAGTACTTTGAGTGTGTCATCCTAGTGTAGGTAAGGCAGTGTTCATGCTCCAAGCATGCACAAAGGGTAGAAATATCCACCCAGACAACAGAAAGTATATGCATTTCTTTCTTTTGGGAGATGGGTTGGAGGAATCAAGTTTTTGTCAGAGGTAAGAGGGTCTCACCTGGCAGGGTGATCTGGGATTACTCTAGATCATGACCAGCAAGAACCTCACCCAAGAAATATGATGACAGACTGTGGAAGGTTAGGGGCAGAGTTTGGTAGAGTCAACTGTGGTTTCCAGTCAAGACATGGCATGATTTGGTTGGTGGTATAATTAGAGAAATGCAGAAGGAAATACCATCTGTGAGAGAATAGACAAGTGGGAGACTACACCATCTATATTGAGTTAGGAAGATTAAGAAGTGAGAGAGGAGCATGGGTTGAATGATTTGATGGGAATATCTACCTTCCGTTAGAAGTCTGTGGGTTCTAAGGCACAGAAAAGCAGATCTACAGAATCTTGGGGGCCTAGAGAATGTCTTGAAAAACAGACATAGATAATAGTAGCTCCCATGATCTAAAAGCAAGAAAAAGCCCAAGGTGATGCTTTTGCAAGAATAGTGTGGTAAAGACACTTCTGCAGGACAGTTCTACCAAGCTTGGAGGTGTCATTGTCACAGCAGAACATCATGCTGCCACCAGTGCTGGGAAGTCCACCCCTAATAATCTCTCAGTGCTCTTTTCTTTCCTTTTCTTTTCTTTTTCCCTGATAGTCAATATTATATCAAAAGCCAGGCAGGGCATCTAATGACTGAATCTCAGCTCATAACCTTCTAGGACACAGTATACTTGTTTCTTATGGCTTCCAACCATAATCCTTCCATTGAACAGGAAGGATTTATTCATAACAGGAAGATATTAAACAAGTTCAATTCCACTACAGAAAGGGAAGGTGTAAGTGTGAGAGTAGAAGAGACTAGAGGGGAAAAAAAATTCATTGAGGAATAGAGGGATTACAGATGCAAAAGGAGGGGGAAATATTGGAAGAACAGATGGAGGTTATGTACCATGAGCTCGACTGTGCAAGGGAAGAATTTTGACCTTGGAGAGAGGTGTGAACTGAGAGAGGAGATGCCTGGGAAATTTCCGTTCTCTCCATCTGTTCCAGTCCCTGCCTTTCCACAATGAGCAGGTGTTTCCACAAGGGAGAAGGCTTGTTTTTCAATAGTGCAAAACTAACCATGGGGCTGATTTGTCATTCTCTAGAACCTGATTCTGGGTGAGAGAAAATTGTTTCAGACCTCTTTCCTTGTTGGACCCCAGAGAGAACAGGGGTTGTCATTTGATCCTGGGTGGGCTGTTGTCATAGCAACCCCCCACTGGGTTCCTGGCCCCCTGCTATAGAGGAAGAGTGACAGTTTCTTGGAATCTCAGTACATCATGTTTCCAGGATCCAGAAACCCTCTAATAAGGTCATACTTCCCTCTTTCAGCCCTGGCTGTGCTCTGCCTTGCCCCCAGGCTCAGGGAGCTGAGGTTTTTCTCCACATATCCCAGGGGAACCCCACACACTGTCAGCAGGTCTTTCCCACAGTGGCTTCCAGAGACTCTCTGATGGAAGCCATTCCTCTTAAGAAACCTACAGTGAGCATTTGCAGCTGAATAAAATCTCTCTCTGAGAATGGAATGGAGAGCCCAGACTGTTGTGCAAGTGAAGCAGTGACTCCTAGAGGGAGTAGTATTTGTCTCAACCAATGTTTGTAGAGACTTACAAATAAGGGTTTGGGGGCTAGCAAAATAGTTCACTTGGATAGTGTGCTTTTCTTTCTTTCTTTCTTTCTTTCTTTCTTTCTTTCTTTCTTTCTTCCTTTCTTCCTTCCTTCCTTCCTTCCTTCCTTTCTTCCAGGGTTATTTCTGGGTCTTGGTGCCTACATTACGAATCCACTGCTCCTGGCAGCCATCTTTTTTCCATTGTTGTTTTTGTTGGATAGGACAAAGAGAAATTGAGAGAGGAGGGGCAGACGGAGGGGGAGAAAAAGATAGACACCTGCAGAACTGCTTCACACTTGTGAAGTGACCCTCCTGCAGGTGGGGAGCCAAGGGTCAAACTGGGATCCTTGTGCTTTGTGCTTGTACTATGTGCACTTAGCCTGGTGTGTTACTGCCCAACCCCCCAATGATGTGCTTTTTAGCCATGCTATTGATCAAAGTTTGAGCCCAGTCTCCATCATATTGAAAGAAGCATTGGTGCTGTGGCCTCTTTTATGCTACTTCTCAGCCTTTTTTGTCTCTATTTAAAAGAGAGGAAAAAGATAGGAAGAAAGGAAGGAAGGAAGGAAGGAAGGAAGGAAGGAAGGGAGGGAGGGAGGAAGGGAAGAAGGGAGGGAGGGAAGAAGGAAGGAAGGAAGGAAGGAAGGAAGGAAGGGAGAAATAAAGAAATGAAGAAAGAGGAAGAGACAAAGAGAATGAAGGAAAATAAAATAAGTGGGGTTTGAGCTCCTTAGAGTACTCTTCCCACCCCTTGGTGGGTGTGGTAGACAAAATTGAGCTTCCCAGAGCTCCACTTTGAGAGTCAACTTCTCACCCAGCTGCAAAAAGAAAGTGAGGTCAGCTGACAGTCACCAGCTGTGAGCTCTTTGGTGTCAGCCTCCATAAGCAACTCAACTTCACACTCTTCTTGGGTGGCCCTCCGCCAATGCTGTGCAAAGCAATGCTAGCCAAGGTCACACTCTTCTGGAGAAGGCCCCAAAGGCAGTAGTGCATGGACCTAATTGCCTCTACCCAAAGCCAGACACTGCGACTGGGCCAGCTGGATGATGGGTTGGGTGACACAGTGCATTTATATGCTGCTTGAACACTCCTCTCCCACCCAGCAAGTCCCACCAGAGAACCCAGCTGGCGCAGCACTCACTCATCCACCTGACACACACACTAAGCACCCCCTGAACTATAAGCAAGTTAAAGGTGATGGTGCCTGACAAGTGCTACAATGGAGGCTAGAATAAAAAGGCTGTATGGTCTTAATTATCTAGGCACCCCTAAGCTACCTCTCCCCCAGACCAAGGCTGTAGGACAAAAACTAAGAGGGTTTCCAAGCAGTCTCTGAAACCCTTGCTCTCTGACCTGGTATTCCTGGAGGGGAGTTTTCAGAACCCAGTCTTGGATTTTGCTTCTTTATCTTCTGACTTTCTACTTAGAATCCTAAGGCAGTAAATCTTAAGTCCAGGAAAATAGGGTGATAGTGCAGGGTGATAGACCTTTTGGATATCTGGGTTGCTTATGAGAGGATATACCTGGTACTTTAGTGTGTGGACAAAAACTGAAGTTAAACAAGTTTATTGGGATTGGGGAGGTGGATCAGCACAGGTCTTACAAGTGAGATTCCTGGGGTTCATTACCTATCATTTCATAAGCCAGAACAGTGCTCTGGTCTCTCTCTCTCTTTCATATATATAATGTTCTCTTTTGTTGCCCTTGTTTTTTTATTGTTGTTGTTTGTTGTTAAAATTCGGGAAGGCTCTGGCTGGCCGGGCTAGCTTCACGGGCGGGTAACAGAGACGACCAGACAACGGCTGGGCAGGGAAGCTGTATTTCTTTATTCAGGAACAACGATTCATAAACTAAGACAAACTAATCACCAAACAGAACTCTGCTGTCTCTTTGCGGCGGCACAAGCACTCCCTCTTACTCTCGAACTCAGGAACTCTCCAACTCTGGAACTCTGGAACTCTCTTACTGGGGAACCCTCTGAAACTCTGGCACTCTCGAACTCAGGAACCCTCTCCCTTACTCTCGAACTCATGAACTCTCGTACTCGGGAACCCTCTGAAACTCTGGCACACTGGAACTCTCTCTTACTCTGTAACCCAGAAACTCTCGAACTCAGGAACCCAGGAACTCTGTCACTCTCTCTTACTCTGTAACCCTGAAACTCTCGAACTCAGCAGCTCCAGAACCCTGTCACTCTCGAACTCAGGAACCCTCTCCCGGGGTTCCTCTGGAGAGGGGCCAAGCGGGCCCACGAAATTAGCAGGCCTGATCCAATTCTCTTGGCGGGGGGAGGGCTAGGACAAACCAATGTAAAGCATACGACAGTTGTTATTGGTATTGTCATTGTTAGATAGGAGAGAGAGAAATGGAGAGAGTAGGGGAAGACAGAGAGGGGGAGAGAAAGTTAGACAGTCTGCTTCACCACCTGTGAAGCGACTCCCCTGCAGGTGGGGAGCTGGGGGCTTGAACAGGGATCCTTACACTGGTCCTTGCACTTGCGTCATGTGCGCTTAACCTGCTGCGCTACTACCTAATTCATATATACATATATATAGTATCTATTGAAGGCATTGGGGGATAGGTAATGGTGTTCCTGGTAGCGTGCACACATAATCATGTACAAGGACCAGGATTCAAGCCCATCTATGGAGGGATAGCTTTACATGCATTGAAGCAGTACTACAGGTATGTCTCTCTCTCTCTCTCTCTCTCTCTCTGCCCTTCTATATCCGTCTCCCCTCTCAGTTTCTCTATATCAAAAAGAAGAGAGTGGGAAACCTCTGGGAGTAGTCAATTCATCATTGCAGGCACTGTGCCTAAGAGATAATTCTAGTGACAATAAAATAATAATAATAGTAAAGAAAAAAGGCACTGAGCCTTCTTCTTCTAGCGTTTGCCCTTCTTCCATAGCCAGTCAACAGCGTCAGGTTGAGCCTGATGTAAAGTTTCGAAACCTCCTTTGAATCTGGAGAGGTGGCAGTCGTTGACTATGTCATAGTCTGTCTGGAGCTGCAGGGGCAGTTCGGGTCATCTCTGGCTCCCCAGCGATGGAACATAGCGGCGCACCGGCCATGGCCTGTTCGATAGCGATTGAGGAGGGCCCAATCATAACGTGCTAGGTCAAAGCCGGTTTGACGCTTGCAGGGGTCTGTGATGAGGTGTTTGTTCTTTACCTCAGCTGACTGCCAACTCTGTTTCCAAGAGTCTGGAACAGAGAAGTTCAGTGTAGGCATAGGGGACCAGATTGGATGACGAGACATCAAGCGTTGGACAGGGTGGGCGAAGATATCCGCGTATATTGGCAGGTCCGGTCGAGCGTAGACGTGGGAAATGAACTTAGATGATGCCGCATCCCGACGAATATCTGGCGGGACAATGTTGCTAAGAACTGGCAGCCATGGAACCGGGGTGGAATGGATGGTTCCAGAAATTATCCTCATGGAGGAATATAATTTGGAATCGACCAAGTGGACATGGGGGCTACGGAACCATACTGGGGCACAGTATTCTGCAGTGGAATAGCATAATGCCAGAGAGGATGATCGTAGTGTGGAAGCGCTCGCACCCCATGAAGAGCTGGCCAGTCTTGCAATGATGTTATTCCTCACGCCCACCTTTGCTGCAGTTTTTATGAGATGTTCGTGAAATGACAGGGTGCGATCGAGAGTAACGCCAAGATAGACTGGCTGGGCTTCATGCCGGATTCTCGTATCGCCAAGCTGCACATTAAGCTCACGCAAGGCCGAGGCATGGTGTAGATGGAAAACAGATGATACCGTTTTTGCAGTGCTAGGGATTAGTCGCCATTTTTTACAGTAATCAGATATCAGAGACATGTCTTTCGTGAATGTTTCCTCGAGGATGTCAAACTTGTATGCCTGAGTTGCACAGCAGATGTCATCGCGTAGATAAACTTCCTTGAAGAAGTTTCTGGGAGGTCATTGATGTAAATATTAAATAGCGTAGGAGCCAGAACAGAGCCCTGGTGGAGGCCACTTGAGACAAGTCTCCATCTGCTAGACTTGTCACCCAGATGCACCTGGAATCTTCTGTTTTGGAGAAGAAATGATTTAGTGATATAGCATTGAGCCAAAAGGCAAAGACAGACTTTAATCCTAAAGTGACACAATTGAGAGCTGACACCATGTGATAAGCCCTGACCTCTGGGACAGAGCAGCTTGCAGCACCTAAGTGCCCAAAGAAAAGGCCCAAAGCTCAGAGTCCCAGCAGTCAAGGCCTCCAAAATTGCAGAGAAACTTACGTCTCCTGAATTCTACGCAATTCTGCAAATTAAATATCTGGAAAGAATATTTTAAATTCAGCATGTGCTACAGGTAGTGTTTATAATTTTTATTTAAATGATGGGTTGTAATATTTAAATTGTGGTTGATTTTTAAATTGTGGGTAATAATTATAGGTCATTTCAATTTTATATACTTAAATTATGGGTACTGTCTTAATTGAAGCCGGTGGCAGGTCTTTGGGACAGTTCCTGTTGTTTGAGGTAGAGATGGTGGGGGAGATATGAAGCTGTAGAACTCTAGCTAGGGACACTTTGTAGGTAGGTGTCTCTAGGACAGAATCCAGAAAGATTTGACCAAGTTTACTCAGGAAAGAAAGGCAGATGGTGTGTGCATCCAGAGGGAAAGTCAGCTGTAGTATAACAAAGAGGACCAACTACTTAACGGTGTTCCTTCTCATAATCACCTGAGATGCTTACAGGTTGACAGTGGGGGCTTGATGCCAGTCAGCCCTCCAGGGACTCAGACTACATGGCTCCTGCCATCTGCTACCTGGGACTTCCAAGATTGCCCTGCCCTAGTTAGGTATGGATGTAGACAAGCATGAGGGGTGCTTAGGAGAGGAGCTCTGTAAGGCAGGCCAAGAAGAGAATCCACATTTTATGTGTATGACTGTCACATACAAAGACCAGGTCATAGGAAATTGGGAGAAGGCCAGCATCTGGGGTGAAGAGCTAGAACTCTGCATATGGTGGGGAGCTGACAGGGGTAGGGAATGAATCAAGGGGTTCTGTCAGATGTTTAACAGCCAGCTGTCTGGACACTTATTCTTGGTGTAAATATCTACCCCCTGACCACCACCTATTGTGAACTGTCAAAATGATCAGTGGACAAGGAGTTGGAAAGAGAATGCAGTAGCAGCAGTCCAATATAGATTGTATTAGGGTTCTTCAGAGAAACAGATCCTCTAGGAGATACATACTATAGATATAGGTAAAATGTGTTTTCTGTTGACTCACTAGTATGTAGATTGTCTGTAAGGAGTTGATTTGGGGGTCACTAGAACTCAGAAGTTTCCAGATCTGCACTCGGCTAGCTGGAGACCTAAGAGAACTTATGGAGTAAGTCTGAAGGCCAGTAGATTTCAAGCACAGAAAAAGTCAGGTTTGATTATTGTATAAAAATAAGAAAAAAGGAGGGGACAGGCAATGGCACACCTGGTTAAGTGCTCACATTACAGTGTGCAAGGACCCAGGCTCAAACCCCTGGTCCCCACCTGCAGGAGGAAAGCTTCCTGAGTGGTGAAGCAGGGCTGCAGGTGTCTCTCTGTCTCTCCCTCTCTATCTCTCCCTGCCCTCTCAATTTCTGTCTCTATCCCATAATAACTAAATAAATATCATAAATAAATAAATATAAGGGAAAACAAATAGCATCCTAAGGCAGTCAGACCCTTCTACTCAAGGCTTAACCATTTTGTTGTGTCCAGGCCTGGATGAAGCCCACCCACATCAGGAAGGACAGTCCACATTATTCATCCAACTGATTCAAATGTTAAATTTCCGAACACCATCAGTCACACCCAGTATATGTTTGGCTAAATGTTTAGACACCCCATGGCCCAGACAAGGTGACACACAAAATTAGCCATCACAGTCATGCTTTTACCATACAGAGAGGATAGACATATATATCCTTAAGATGTAGAGAGTAGTGAAATGATGAGGACGTGATGGGTATTAAGTAGGTATTACCCTCTTAATAGAACTTATTTTATTGTAAGTTTCTTCCATTTAATTTCTTTTTTTAAATATTTATTTATTCCCGTTTTATTGTTTTAGTTGTTAATGATGTAGTCATTGTTGGATAGGACAGAGAGAAATGGAGAGAGGAGGGGAAGAAAGAGAGGGGGAGAGAAAGATAGACACCTGAAGACCTGCTTCACCGCCTGTAAAATGAACCCTCCTGCAAGTGGGGAGCCCAGGCTCAAACCAGGATCCTTACACAGGTCCTTGTGCTTTGTGCCACCTGCATTTAACCCACTGTGCTACTGCCAGACTCCCCTTCCATTTAATTTCTAGTGGAGCTTGTGTTCAAGTGGTCTGCAAAATTCTTGAAAAGTTAATGGACAGCTGTCAGGATAGCTAGTAACAGCTGGAAGGTCTGGGATGTCACTGAGGTGAACAGATGTGACATACAAGGGGGCTGGAGCATCAGCTGCCTGGCAACAGAGACAAAGAGCAGGAAGTCAGGGATCCCTTGTGACCACTATAAGCATCTCCGAGTGCAGTGGCCCTTTGTGGGGTTGGCAAAGTAGAGGGAGGGCTGGGGGCTTCCAAGGTGCTTTGGGAGGTGACAGCACTTGACAGACCTACAGAATTTAAGTGACTTTTAGAATAAGTATCAGTAATGTTACTGGCATTAGGAATCAGGATAGGAGTTCTTCCCCCTAGCTCCCTCTCCACTGACTGGATTTTTACTGTATTCTCATGCAGATCTGGAATAAGAGTACATGGCTCTATGTCTATATGGTAGCTTCAGATAATAATAATAATAATAATAATAATAATAATATCCAATTTACTGGAGACAGATCCCCTTACACAGGACTTTGCCAAGCAGTCCAAGTCCAACCCTACACCCCCCTCTACTGGACACCTTGTGCAATGCACAGGTCACATAACCTGGCAGTAACCTATGACCTTATCCTGGATTCCTTTCTGTAGTTTCAGTTACCTGAGTCAAGAACTGAAATGTGTGCAATAAGATACTGCATATTTTCCTAATTTTTAGTTGTTGTTAATCTCCCACTCTAATTAAACTATCATAAGTATGTGATAGTGTATAGGGAAAATCACAAGCTATGTGTTCCATATGTATGAGAGGAGAGAGAAAAAAAAAAGAGAGAGAGAGAAAGGGAGAGAGAGAGATGCAGAGAGAGGCTGTTAAATCCATGGTTTCAAGCAACTACTGGGAATATTAAAATATATCTTCCACAGATGGGGGTGGGGGTAGGCAGGGGCTGATGAACCTGACTGCCGCAAAGGCTGTCTGCTGGCCTGAGACTCAAGCAAATATGTTCTAAAGCAGCAGTTATTTATGTTAACTGAATGTTGGCTCACTGAAGTTTTTACAACTCCTACTGACAGTCATGTAGGCCAGGCTAGTTCAATCAGAGTGCAGGTGCCAGGAGGCAAAAATTAGTATTCTAAGTTCCACTGTGTGCAGCCAAGGATTCAAACCATTGGTTTAAAGCTAATGATGTTGGCGGGGGGATCATCCTGCCAAGAGGTGTGTCCTTCCACAGATGCTTCTGGAGAAGTTTGACTCCTCAGTCTTCTCCCTTTGGCACCCATTGATTGGTGGCCTGGACTGGAAAAATGACTGAAATGATACAAGATGCAAAAACAGAAATGGATTCAGGACAGTTACCAGGATGAGCAGTGTGTGTGGGCACAGGACCAGAAAAAGGAGCCCTTTCTCTGTCCCTTCTCCTAAATGGAATCTCCCTCTCTCTCTCTCTCTCTCTCTCTCTCTCTCTCTCTCTCTCTCTCTCCCTCTGTCTCCCTTTCTCTCTTTTTCCCTCTCCCTCTCCCTCTCCCTCTCTCTGTCTCTCCTCACCCTCACCTTATTCTCCACTTCTTTCCTGAGGTGGGTGGTACAATTCTTTTAATTTATCCAGAAGGCCGTCAAGTTCAGCAGATCAACTCCTTACTCTGATTGGTGTTACCCCACCCCACCCCCAACTCCCCCATCGGTCCTAGAAGGATCTGGAGGGCTCCCAGTGCCTTCCAGAACTGGGTTTGTGAACTTCAGGTACGAGAAGATGCTACTGTCCCTTCCTTTAGACCTCATGGGCCCCTTCTTGCATGGCAGTTCTGAGCACATGGTCTGAGGGCAAAGAAGGAAAGTACTATCTTGTACTCTACCCCATCACTACCACCACCACATACTGCCTGCCTCATCATTTCTGTTAGAGTCTCGACTAGCTCCTGCCCTTTTCCCAGTTTACTTCTGGGTTTGAGCCCAGAGGCTCTGTAGTTTTGTCCAATTCCAGCACTGATCCCAGAAAAAGCAGACTTGTACAAGCAGTGACTTAATGTCATCAGGGGAAACAGCTGCACAGGAAAAGCACCCTCAGGAGTGGTTTCTTACCCAAAAGTATGAGTGAACCCAAAGTCTTCAGGGCATTTTCCTGCCTCTGGTTTGAAGGAAGTGGTCCAGGGTGCATGACTCACTAACTAGCTTCAGGATTGCTCAAGACAATGTCACTGGCCACGAGACCTCACCCCTTAACCCTGATGTTGACATGAAATTTCTCAGCAGTGTGTTGCCCTGCCCTCTCCTGCTGAATGGCCTCTGCCCCAACCAAACTGATCTCCATCTGATCTGAAAGAAGGAAAAGAAAGAAAGAAAGAAAGAAAGAAAGAAAGAAAGAAAGAAAGAAAGAAAAACCAGCATGCTTGTGTTACTCAGTGCTACTTCTGAATCTGCCTATCAACCCATGGAGTTCCTGGCCAGAGTGCAGCTTGAGACTCAGGTGGTTTAAGGGACATGGACCAAAACCTGGGGAAAGTGGATAGTGCCCCTGCTGGTGGGAGGAGAGGATTAGGACAGTTTCAGAGGGGCCTTGCTTAGCATGAGCAGACCTATGTAACCAATGCAGTTTGTAACACTAGTAGGCAGCAGTTCCCAATAGCATGAGAGATCTTGAATGTTATGTCAGGACTTATTCCTTCTGGGGTGTGACTGAAGACCAGAGGAGTTGACTGGATGCTGATAATACAGCTTTGTCCCCATGGACTATGCTTTCTCCCTTTAACTTGACCCTTTGACCCACTGCATCCTGGGGAGTCCATACTCTCTTTTTTCCCTCCTCTCCATAGTCCAGGCAGTTTCATCTCTACTATGGGCTACTGCAATGTTCTCCTAGTGGACTCTCAGTCTCTGGATCCTCTTTCCCTCCAGTAGCAACAGTTGATTATTTATCAGGATAACATTTAGGGATTAATAGGTACAGGGGCCCTTATCAGGATTAGGGAATGGAACACGGCCATTTAGAGCAGAGAGGTCTTCATTTAACCCCATCTTTCAACAACCAAGAGGGCCACATGGTAGCCTGGCTCAGGTGTATATGCCTATCTTAGTGCATGGGGGAGGGGGACTTCTCACCATTCAAGTTCCTTCACAGCTTTCAAACCTGGAGCTGTTCACATCAAGTGGTTGGGGTAATTTAGAGACTGGCATCATAGAAAAGCAGAAGCTATAGAAACAGCCCTGGGTTCTGAGACTTACAGTGTCCTTTGGTAGTACTGTGTCACTTTGGGCTAGTTATTTAACACTCTTACACTTTACTTCCTTCACCTGAAAAGCAGTGGTGATAATAATAGCACCTGCCTTAGGGAACTGGAGAGTTAAATGCGTTACTGAATCCAAAGCATCCATTTTAATGCCAGGCACACCGTGGGCACCTACTAAATTACAGCTATTACTGCAATTACATTTCTTGAACATTTTTTAGCATCTTGAAACGGAACTCCCCCCAGGCTCTACCGTTACACTCTAGAATTCTGCTGATATTCATCAGATATATAGCAATTAGTAAAGGCTCACTATTTTGGTGAACAGTCTGAGATCCTACTGTGTGCAGACCCTGAGTTAGTTCTGTATATATCACATTTATTCGTGCTATTTTATTAAGGTGGCAGCAGGGGAAAAAAAATCAACAACTCCTATCAGACATCTGGTCCAGTCTCCTGAGGTTCAGAACACAGACTAGGTTGTACTTCTAAGACACACCTGTCTTTCAGCAGTTGGAATTTGAGCTCATTAAGTATCTTCTCCTTCTTCCTTCCAGACAGGAAACATCAGGCAGAGTGGGTCCCATCTGAAGGTCCCTAGTGTGTGTGTGGGGGGGGGGGGGGCGGGGGGGGGGGGCGGGGTGACTTGTCCTGCTGGGAGATTCATCAAGGGTGCTCCTCCTCCCAGATCCCACCCCGCCCCAGGCAAGCAGGGCTGGGATCCCTGGACCACAATGGGGACACTTCCTGTGGTCCCTCAGTGTCTGTCTCTGGCAGTGCACACACAGGCCGGCCCTCCCCTCCCCGTGCATAGGGCGGATCTGAGCCAGGGAACCGTTCACCCGCTTGCCGGCCCGCGGGATCAGTCCTTAGGTAGGCTGCTGCACAGCTGGGACCGCGTTGCGCCCGCCCGCGCCGCCCTCCCCGCCCTCCTCCCCGCACCGCCCAGACCGCCCGCTGGGTTCGGGATGGACAGCGCCGCGTGCGCCCGGGCCCAGTGATAGATCAACAGCGGTCGCTGAGCTCTTTAATGGCTGCTTGGATGGGAATTAATTCTGGAGCAGATAAATAATGCAGTGAGGTTTATACAGTCCAAGACAAGCCGTCCGACCATCCGGAGCCAGGAGAGGGAGTCCAGCGGCCATGGGCCCCCGAACGGGGCAAGAGGGGCGACTGGGCGAAAAGAAGAGAAAAGGGTCTTGGGTGACAGCATGATCCACGATCGGCCCTGCAACGCTGGCCGGGCAGCTACTGGAACATGCTAAGCCCAAAGATCAGGCAAGCCAGGAGGGGTAAGTCCAACTTCCTGGGGCGGATCCCGGTACACTGAGCTTCCCTTGGTGGAGCAGGCTGCCTCTGTGGGGGTCAGACAGGGGCGAGGGTTCTGATCCTGCAGAAATATATCTCTTTCTGGGGAGGCTTCTGGGGTCCTGGGAGTGAGAGCTGAGGCTGCAACTGGTTGATAATCTTCCATCTATATCTTAGGGTGACAGGGGGTGTGCACACTGAATCCCATACTCCATATTCTACAGGTCCCCCCCCCCCAGGCCCCCGTCTTTGCTTTGTAAGCGACCAAAGTAAGCAGGTGACAACTTTGGGGCAAACATTATTCCTTTACTGAAAAGAAAATGCTTAACTTTTGTCCTAGCAGCCAAGACAACAGCTCTGTCTCACTAGAGAGAGCAATGTCCTGGCTTCTGGTGACAACTGGCTCCAATATAGTCCTCATTCCAGTAGGACCTATTCCTCAGACCACACAGAAGCAGCCACAGCTGGAAAGTAGGACACAGCTCCTCAGGGAGGCTGGCAGGAGGCAGGTGCTTCCACTGGGAGGAATTCTGGAAAGCTGCAGGTCCTGTTGACAAAGAGTTTAGAAAAACAGATGCAGAGGTAGTGAGAGATGGGAGTCAGGAGCACCTTGCAGGTATGACCCTGCAGGACTGGGCCAGAGCTCCAGCCAACATGCTCTGCTCCAGCAGAGCAACCCGAAGATTTAGGTCAAGTCCCATAACTAAGGGCAGCATCTCCCTGGTCAAGCCAGGCAAGTGTCATTTGTGGTGAGATCCTCTGACCAGCATTTGTGGAGGACCGAGCTACCCTCACAGTCCTCACTGTGGGCTATGAGGACATAGGAAGATGAGGCCAATAGTTTTGGAAGTCAGTGGAGCACTTGCTTGGGGAGCTTGAAAGCTGGATGTCTCACCTGGAGTTTGTGACAGGGTCCCTCCAGTGTCCTGTGAACTCACCCACAATGCACCAGCTCATTAGTGTGCCTATGCATGGTGATGCACTTGGATGACTTTCCTGGACATGCTGGTCCTTCCTTGAGGTCAGAGCTGTCAGTAACCTACCCCCCCCCACACACACACACCCTTCAGTGAATGGACTGTAACCTGTGGAGCCAGTGGGCAAAACAGGGGTCTGCACATCTCAGCTGAGGGGTGCATATACAATCTGGTGGCATCTGAAGTGGCAGACCAGGACAGGCCCTTTAAGAAAGCTTTGTTCTCCCTCCTCCTGTGCAGCACACTGGTCACTGGCCACATGGAGCCATTGTGCACATAGCTGACACATAGCTGTTCCAAACTGAGAAAAATACACACTAGATTTAGATGACTTATTAGGAAAAAAAAAGAAGGCTATGAGAGGTGTCATGGATAATTATTTCACTTAGACAACCTGTTGCAATGATAATATTTTCAATATATTGGGTTCAATCAAATGCATTATTAAAATTAATTTCTGGCTGGCAAGATTGCTCACCAGGAAGGTGCCTACTGTGCATGCACACCACCCAGGTTGAAGTCTGGAGCCCATCTCACTGGGGGAAGCTTGAGTGTGGTGGTGTCTTTCTCCCCACCCCTCTCTCTGTGTCCTCCTCTTTCTACCTGAAAAAATCATCTTGGAATGTTGAAGTGCTGGCAATGACAAAAAGTAATATTTCACCTTGTTTTCTATTTATATTAATGTAGCTATTAGAACAGTTCCAATTGCATGTGTGGCTCACATTATGTATCACATTATGGACAGTGGTGACCTAGGAAGACATTTGTGCTTACAAAAAAAAAAAAAAGGTGCGTGGGGTGGGGGGAGGTTTGGGAAGCATGCTTCTGAAATTTCACACTTGTTACAATTTGTTTTGATCAGTGGTTCTCAAGCAGGAGCAAATTGATTTTTTCCTGGGGAGGTGCATTTCCAGAGTCTAGAGATCTGGGGTGCTATTAGACCTCCTGCAGTGAGAAGATAGTTCTCATGACAAAAGATCACCTGCATTATATGTCAGTTGTGCTAGGCTGAAATTCCCTCTACTAGATAACATTGTCTGGCAAGATCTGTTGTTAAAATAGGAACCTTAAGTGACCTGGGTGGTGTAGTAGCTAAGACTCCAGTCTTGCAAGAATGAAGTCCTAAACATATTCCCTGGATTCACATGTGCCT
The DNA here is from genome assembly GCF_950295315.1 of Erinaceus europaeus. Classification (NCBI taxonomy): domain Eukaryota; kingdom Metazoa; phylum Chordata; class Mammalia; order Eulipotyphla; family Erinaceidae; genus Erinaceus; species Erinaceus europaeus. Next base: position 96,138,181 of record NC_080162.1, on the reverse strand, counting down.
GAGAGATGCCCTGGTTCTCTCATCTCTCTCTCTCTCTCTCTCTCTCTCTCTCTCTCCTTCTATCTCCCGTAAATAAATAAATCTTTAAAACAGATGACACTTAAGATGCTAGCCATCAGATATTAATAAGCTAGCAACCCACAAAACATAAACTAGGATGAAAACCCTTCTAAGAGCATACACTACAAATGAAGCTTCCAAAGGAAGTAAGTGGTGCTTGAATTATAAACTCAAGAATGACAGTGAGCTAAGAAGGAAAAGGTGGAGGGTGGAGGGAACATGCCAGACTGGGAACATCGTGTGCATGTCCAGGTGGGGTAGAGTGTGGACCACACAAGGCTAGGAGGCTGGAGATAGGATAGCAGGGGTAGCAGGCCCAGCATGAGACTGGGGATCAGCTCAGCAATCAGATCACACATGGTCAGGTTTGCTGTTTGTTAAGAAACAGCTCCTGAACTGGTGAAATAGCTCATTTGAATAGTGTTCTGCTTTGCTATGTGAACGACCCAGGTTCAAGGCCAGCCCCCACTGAATGAAACTTTGGTGTCATGGTCTCTTTTACTCTCTCTCTGAAACTCTATCTTTATCTAAAAATAAATAGGAAGAAAAGAGAAAGAAAGAAAGAGAAGGGAAAGGAAGGGGAGGGGAGGGAAGGAAAAGGAAGGGAGGGGAGGGGAAAGTCCTTAGAGAAATGGAGACTAACATTATAATATATATAGCAGAGAAACTGGGCATCTATAGAAGGAAAAACTGTCATCAAAATCCACCCCCAGTGCATTTTATATACATAAACACAGCAAGTCATTGTATGCAAATCACAGGCCCTGGTACACAAGCACTGCCTTGCCCAGGCTACTCTGTACAGTGGATTATGCCACTACATAGATATACTGGGTCATATGAAAAATACTAGGGTCATTTTCTGAAATAATTCATAAAACCAGCCTCAGTCAACCAGCTCAGGAACCTCTAAGGCTTAGCTGAAAGACTTCTCTGCAGAGCCCAGGTTTCCCAGGGGACAGCTCCTGAATCATGCTGTTAGCTGTCTAACAGGTCTTCATCCAGGCCAACCTTGAGATACTGGGCAAAGACTGCCATCATCCCAAAAACCATTCTAGGGCCTCCTTGCCTATGAGAGATGTCACTGGGAATGCGTGACCTGCAAGGGAGGTCACTATTGTCACTGATCTTCATGAAAAACTAAGTTGAACAACAGTACTGTCATGACTGGGCTCAATTTCTAAGACATTAGAAGCCAATTAGACTAATAGTGTCATCACACACACACACACACACACACACACACACACACACACACACACACTAATAATAATAATAATAATAATAATCCAGACATATGTAGAGACACCCAAGCCAGCTAAAAAATGATGCAGAATAGACCAGTAAATTCAAACAATAAGCCTGGTTTAAAACACATCATTGGGGGCCGGGTCGTAGCACACTTAGTTAAGCACACATAGTGCAAAGCACAAGGATACCAGTTCGAGCCCCCGGTTCCTCACCTGCAGGGAGGTCACTTAGCAAACAGTGAAGCAGGTCTGCAGGAGCCTATCTTTCTCTCTTCCTCTCTGTTTTCCCCTCCTCTCTCAATTTCTCTCTGTCCTATTCAACAACAACAGCAGCAACAACAACAATTAATAACAGCAACAACAGCAATGGAAAAAAGATGACTGCCAGGAGCAGTGGATTCTTAGTGCAAGCACTGAGCCCCAGAAATACCCCTGGAGGCAAGAAAAAAAGAATGCGTCATCATTTAAGCTGAGTTCTGAAAACTGATCCAGATTGTTTCAACCAGCACATATTAGTTCAAATGAGCTCACACTGGTCATTAATGTTCTGAGGGATTCTCACTGGTGATCATTTATGTAGCACTATTTCTAGCACTTCTTAACTAGTCCTAACCTGTTGAAACCAAGCTGTTTGGAACCAGCTGTGGCTGGCCTTGCCCCACTCATCTCCCTTCCAGAGAGCCTTTCCTGACACCGTTATCCCCACAAGTTCCTTCTCCACTGAATCTCTCTGCTATGGTCCCAGTATGGGAATAGAAAACAAAGTTCAACCTTATCCTTACCAACTGTGCCAGAGAAAGTGTTCTTATGAAAACGCTATAAATTTACTATGATAGAGTAGCTTAAGTCACAAGTCTAGGTGCTTGGTGTCACTGGGAAAGCTGCCATTTATTTTTCAACATCAAGAAATAAAAAGCCTAAGAGAGGAGGAGCAGTGAGGCAGGTCACTATGCCCTATCTTCCTGCCTACTGCTATGTCCCACACTGGCACTTGCTACATTCCCCACAGTCCCTCTTTCACTTGCACAGCCTCGTGACACCTGGGTAGATGCTAACATATTCAGGGGGTCGGGCAGTAGCGCAGTGGCATGAAGTGCAAGGGCCGGCGTAAGGATTCTGGTTTGAGCCCCCAGCTTCCCACCTGCAGGGGCATTGCTTCATGGGTGGTGAAGCAGTTCTGCAGGTGTTTATTTTTCTTTCCGCCTCCCTGTCTTCCCCTCCTCTCTCAATTTCTCTTTGTCCTATCCAACAACAACAGCAATAACAACAATAATAGTAATAACAACAACAGCAACAAAATGGAAAAAATAGCCTCCAGGAGCAGTGGATTGGAGTGCAGGCACTGAGCCCCAGCGATAACCCTGAAGGCAAATAAAATAAAATAAATAAAATAAATAACGAAATGAAATGAATGAATTTTGAGTGAAAATTCTGAAATTAAAAAAATGTATTCTAGTGGGGTCAGACAGTGGCACATCTGGTTAAACGCACAGATTACACTGTGCAGAGACCTGAGTTCAAGCCCCTGGTCCCCAGCTGCAAGGGGAAAGCTTCGTGAGTGGTGAAGTAGAGCTGCAGGTGTGTCTGCCTTTTTCCCTCTCTATCTTCCCTCTCAATTTCTCGGTCTCTATTCAATCATAATAAAAATATTCTAGAAGCAAACATAGATATTAAGTTTCTTGGCATTGATCCTGGTAATTATTTTTTTTAATTTGACAACAAAACCAGAGATAGTAAAATAAAAAAGCAAACTATTGGTTCTGCACAAAAAGGAAATGATAAAGAGGCAGAACACAGAATTCAAGGGGATATCTGCCAATCATACATCTGATAGGGAATTAACATCCAAAATACATAAAGAACTTATACAAGCCAATAGCAAAATAACAATAAACAATATGATTTCAAAATGTGCAGAGGATCTAAATATACATCTTTGTTTTTTTATGTATTTTTACTATCTTTATTTATTTATTGGATAGAGACAGCCAGAAGTTGAGAGGTTAGTGGGAGACAGAGAGGGAGAGAGAAAGGGAGGCACCTGTAATCCTACTTTACCACTTGCAAAGCTTTCCCCCTGAAGGAGGTGACAGGGGGTTCTCAAACTGAGATCCTTGTGCACTGAGGTATGTGCGATCAACCAGGTGTGCCACACCTGGGTGAAACTTGAAAAGATGCTCAACATTACTAATCAACAGGTAAATGTAAGTCAAAACCACAATAAGATTATCACCTCACAGGGGTTAGATAACTATCATCAAAAAGATAAGAGATAAGTGTTTGTGAAGATGTGGGGGGCACGGGAGGAGAAGTGGAGTTTTGTGTAATGTAGATATAAATTCTTCAGTCATTAAGTAAAACAATAGAGGTGTTCCTTAAGAATTATAAAATAGAACTATAGTGTGATACAACGACCCTATATTGGAATATAGACCCAAAGGAAATGAAAACAGTGTATTGAGGAAATAGCAACATTATCATGTTCATTGCAGCCTTCTTTAAATTTGTCAAGATCTGAACACAACCTAAGTTCTCCTCAACAGATAAATGGAGAAAGAAGCTGTGCTGTATACATAGTGGAAATCATTTAGCTATGAGGAAATTTTGATGTGTGACAATATAGACCTTGAGGACACTATGCTAAGTGAAAAAACAAACACACAAATACTTGGATTATATGTGGAATCTTTTTTTTTTAATAGAACCATTGTTTTTTTAATTATCTTTATTTATTTATTGGGGAGAGGCAGCCAAAAATTGAGAGGGAAGAGGGTGATAGGGAGAGAGACACCTGCAGCCCTCCTTCACCACTCACAAAGCTTTCCCCCTACAGTTGGAGAATGAGAGCTTGAGCCTGTGTCCTTGTGCATTGTAGCACGTGCTCAACAAAGTGCGATACCACACAACCCTCTATATGTGGAATCTTTAAAAGGAAAGTCATAAAAAAAGAAAGTAGAAAGGTGCTTATTATACTTATATACATATTATTAATACACATATTATACATATTACAGTGCACTAGGACTCTGGTCCCTACCTGCAAGGGGGAAAGCTTCACGAGGGGTGAAGTAGTGCTACAGGTGTCTCTCTGTCTCGTTGCCTCCCTGTCTTACCCCTCCCCTATCAATTTATCTCTGTCTCTATCCAATAATAAGTAAATAAAAGATATAATAAGAAAATAGAAGAAAAGGAAAGAAGGGAAAGGAAAGGAAGAGGAAAGAAAAGGGGTTGCTGGAGATTGGGAGAGGAGTGTGATGGGGTGAAGTTGTTAAAACAAGAAAGAACGTCCACCTGTAGGATGAATAAGGTTTAAGGCATTAATGTAAAACTCAATGTGTTGTGTAACTGAAATTGCTAAGGAAGTAGAATTTAAACATTCTCACACAGAGGCACAAAATGTGAAGTGTTAATTAGCTAGCTGAGAAATTTAAGAAACAAAAAAAAAAAAACAGTGGCAATAAATCAAAGCTATTTAGAAATGCGGAAGGAAATACTAAAGGAAACAACTAAAATGTTGAAAGAGGCTGCCCTTTGAGGTGGGGGAATGGAGCCTGGCACATTTCACCCTTGGACTTGTATGACTACCAGAGAAGTGGTTGATGAGGGTTGACCATGAGATTCATACACCTTTTCTGATTGCTTGACTCTATATCATGTAGCCTGCCTCCCAGAATAAGCCCACTGTGGCTCCATGCCTCCACTTACCCAAATCAGTCAGAAACTCTAAGGCCTCCCTAAAACAGACCTCTTCCAGTCTCCTCAGAGTGAGTGGCTCAGACATAAACTAAATAAGACAGTAATCTAATTATATGACACATTTACTTTTTTTTTATTTATAAAAAGGAAACACTGATAAAAACCATAGGATAAAAAGGAGTACAGCTCCACATAACTTCCACCACCAGAACTTCGTATCACATCTCATCCTCTCCCCTGATAGCTTTCCTATTCTTTATCCCTCTCGGAGGACCCAGAATCATGATGGGGTGCAGAAGGTGGAAGCTCTGGCTTCTGTGATTGCTTCCCCACTGAACATGGCTGTTGGCAGATCGATCCATACTCCCAGCCTGTCACTCTCTTTTCCTAGTGGGGCAAGGTTCTGGGGAAGAGGGGCTCCAGGACACACTGGTGGGGTCGTCTACCCAGGGGAGTCTGGTTGGCATCATGTTAACATCTGGAACCTGGTGGCTGAAAAAAGAGTTAACATATAGAGCCAAACAAATTGTTGACTAATCATGAACTTAAAGGCTGGAATAGTTCAGATGAAGAGTTGGGGAGCCCTCCATTTTTTAGATAGGAGGCTTATTTTAGTTATATTCCAAAGAGTCCATGACTATACTAGTTTTTTTTTTTTTTCTTGAGCCTGACATCTGATATGCAGGTGGATCCAAGTTATTGTCTGGAGAGATAATATTATGGCTGGAAAAAGGACCAGAAAGCTGGGTCAGGGAGGAGAGTAGCTTCCAAATATGGGAAAGGTTTATAAATATTGTCGACTGTAAACCCCATCAATTTGATGACATTTAACTTTGCCTGGTGTTCAGAGAAGAGATCTAAGGTTGGGAGAGGGATTGTTGAGGTATGCCAGTGAAGGGGTGTTTAGTAGCATTCCTAAAAGAAGGTCTGCCAACTCTGAGTCAGAGCTCAGTCAGGACTGTAGTTTTCAATGAATCCTGTGTGGAGAAGGAGGGCCATACAGAAATCTTCTTCCTCCTTCTCTTCTTCCTCCTCCTCCTCCTCTTCTTTCTTTTCTTTTTCCTCCTCCTCCTTTTATAACGTTTTACTTATTATAATGAGAGAGAGAAAGAGATACAGAGAGAAAGACCAGAGCACTTCTCTGCTCTAGCTTATGATGGTGCTGGGGATTGAATTTAGAACTTCAGAGCCTCAGGCATGAGAGTCTTTTGCATAACCATTATGCTGTCTTCCAGCCCAATCAGTGGGTCTCTTTATTCTAGACCAGGTCATGGTATCTTTGTTTAGAGGTGGTCCCATCTTTGAGATTTCCAGTGTCCAAGTGTGGATATCTACTGCACCAGTGACCACATCTTCTTCCCTTTTTAGGGCGCAGAGGACTAAACTCTCACTTGCCTATATGTCCCTTCCAGAAGTTTACTCACAATGGACATTGAATTTCAGAGACCTTCATATTAGCAAAACAGCTAGAACTAGTCCCAGAGATCTGATTAGAGGAAATAAAAATTCTAGATTTGTGAATCTTTGAATAGTACCTCAAAGTACATTGCACCCTGGTTATTTGAGCACTGTTTATTCTAGGAGGATTTTTTTTTCCTGTTCCTTTCTAACTTGTTCTAAGTTTTTAACTGAGGCATAACTTACATACTGGAAAATGCTTAGACTATAAATGTAGAACTCAGTGATCACCAAACAGATCAAGTATAAAGCATTTCCTTTAACCACAAAAAAATGTTTCCTATCTCTTCCTAATCATGTCTCATAACCAGACAGGCCAAACACATCTACTGAGAGCTCTCAGTCAGGCCAGCCAGATTCCACTACTCTGGGCATTCCCTGACTCCCATACTGTCCATCCATCTGCTGCCAGCAGTAAAGATGGCTGCACGTATCCTGCAGAGACACACTACAGACCCAAGCCTTCTCCATCCTCCTATCACCTCCCAGATACTAGCTGCTGGGGAGAATAGTTCATGGGAGATGCCTCCCAGTTCACAAAACCAGAACTCTCAGGCACTTGGGTTACATGGCACTACCAGATGCTGGGCTAGAGGAACTTCAGGTTGGACCTCTAGTCCCAGAGACCTGGAGAAGTGACTGTAATCTTACTGTTTGAAAATTAAAAAATTAAAAAATAATTTTTTTTTTCAAAAACAGGTCTGAACTGGGCTAAGTCTGGTCTGGGAGGCTGCCACTAAGATAGCCAGAGACCTGCGCTGACTCTGCTGAAATCATCAACAGTCTCAATGATTACTTACCCAAGAGTGGGGAATGTATTGATCTACGCTAATGGCTCATGGGCAGGCAGAAACTAAATTTATAATCGATATTGAATTACATTGACTCCACTGGTCCCAGGCTCCTGGTGGATGGCCTGCTAATCTGAACAGAAGCAAAGGCAGCAAGCCTAAGACCAATTATTCCTGGACATGGTCTAGAATTGGGGAGAGAGGTTTCCAACCACCATTCATCAGCACTTCTCTGTTTGCAAAGCACTATTTATTTATTTATTTATTTATTTATTTATTATTGATTTAATAGATTGACAAGACCATAGGATAAGAGGGGTACAGTTCCACACAGTAACCACCACTAGAGTTCCTCATCCCATTGCCTCCATTGGAAGCTTTCCTATACTTTATCCCTCTGGGAGTATGGACCCAGGATCATGATGGGGTGCAGAAGGTGGAAAGTCTGGCTTCTGTAACTGCTTCTCTGCTGGGCATGGGCATTGGCAAGTTGATCCATAATTCTAGCCTGTTTGTGTCTTTCCCTAGTGGGCCAGGGGTCTGGAGAGGTGAGGTTCCAGGACACATTGGTGAGATCGTCTGCCCATGGAAGTCAGGTTGGTGTCATGGTACCATCTGCAACTTGGTGGCTGAAAAAGCATTAAGATATAAAGCAGAACAGATTGTTTAATAACCAGGAACATAAAGATAAGAATATAGCAGATGAGGTTTAGGGTCTCCATTTGGAAAAAGCTGGTAGGTCTATTTTAGGTATATTCCAAGGGGACTATATTGGTTTTTTACTTGTCTTTTTTTACTCTATTCTTATTGTTTATTTACTTTTTATTTATTTAATTATTTCCTTTTGTTGCCCTTGTTGTTTTATTGTTGTAGCTATTATTGTTGTTGTTATTGATGTTGTTGTCGGATAGGACAGAGAGAAATGGAGAAAGGAGGTGAAGACAGAGAAGGGGAGAGAAAGACAGACACCTGCAGACCTGCTTCACCACTTGTGAAGCGACTCCCCTGCAGGTGGGGAGCCGGGGGCTCAAACTGGGATCCTTATGCCTGTCCTTGCGCTTTGTGCCACCTGCACTTAACCCGCTGCCCTACCACCCAACTCTCTGTTTATTTACTTTTAAACTTATTTTTATTAGTGATTTAATAATGGCTTATAAAATCATAAGATTGTAGAAATATAGTTCTATACTGCACTCACCACCACGGTTTAATCCTCTCCATAAGGATAACCATCACAGTTTTTTTTCTTTCTTAACTTTTAGTAGTAATTTAATATTTATTTGCAAGGTTTAAAATAATATGGGTATAATTTCATACAGTTCGCATCACCAGAGTTCTATGTCCCATCCTTTCCATTGTAAATTTCCCTGTTTACCCCTCTGGGAGTATAGACTAAAATTCTTTTTGGGGTGCAGAAGGTGGGAGTTCTAAACTTCAATAATTGCTTCTCTGCTCGACATGGGTATTTTCAGATTGGTCCATTCCCCCAGCCTGTTTCTATCTTTTCCTAGTGGAGAAGGGCTCTGGAGAGGGGAGGTTCCAGGAAACATTGCTCAGGTAGTTTGCCCAGAGACATAAGATGGAATCATAGTAGTGTCACAACTTGGTGGCAGAAATGCAGTAAGATGAAAAGCAGGACAAATTGTTTGATAAACAGGAGCCATAAGGAAGTAATAGAGCAGATGATAGTACCGACCTTAGGGTAGAAGGAAGCTGAAGAGTCTATTTTAGGAATGCTCCTAGGAGCCTATGTCTTAGTAATCTTTGCTTGAGCTTGATAGCTAACGTGGGGGTGGACTAGAAATATTATCTGGAAAGATGGTGTCAGAGTTGGGAGTAGAACTAGGAAGCAGGATTAGGGCAGAGAATTGCTTGCAAACTTGCAGAAAATATATAACTGCAGTTAACTGTTTACCACAGTGATCTAACCTGGGGCCCATATCTATTCATATTTCGCACTGGAGCCTGTACAACCTCTTGAGTCCCTGTCAGTCTGAACTCATAGTCCACAGTCACAGCTGGGAACATTCTAGGCTGCACTCACTTCAGAACCAGTCTTCCTAGAGTGGCAGAGTAGGATGTCTCAACCTCCCTTCAGAGAGTGGGACAGTTCCGATCATTGCTAGTTCATAGTGAGGGTATGGTCCTGAAGAAGCCCACAGCAAAAGGGCTTATAATGACGCTCCTGATGGCAGTGATCATCACAATTTTCATAAAGTCTTAGAAGCAGTTTGGTCACTTTAAAAAAATAATACCAGTGCTTTGGTAAAACAGAAAAAAAGTTTACCTCAGAAAGCACTTGGGCAGTGTTTCTTTGCTGTGTGTATGAGCCAGGTTCAAGCCCAACTCCCACTTCATTAAAGGAAACTGGTTCTATGTTCTCTTTCACTCCCTTTTTAGGCCTCTCATTTCTATCTAAAAATTATTAAATAAATGACAATAATTAATTAAAAAATTTTAAATCCAAACTTCTAGATTACTGCAGCACTATTTTAGGACTAATATTTATGGGTGAGAAGGCTGGACCTCTTCCTTGTTCTCTTTCACCCTCCAGGCTCTCAAGTGAGGCCCCTGGGGTGAGCTTGACCATTTCTCTCTTCAGCCTTCAGATTAAAGACCATGCACAGAAGAGATGACCAGAAGGAGCCCAGAAAGAATCTCAGAAACGTGTTTTTTTTAAGTAGTGGGGCACTCAGGCACCATCGCATAATAAATCATCCAAGGCTTGTGCTGTATTCCCAGGACAGTATCGGAACCTGACCAGGCCCCCCCGCCCCCATCCTTGGAAGCAAATCACATTAACTTTATGAAACCGTCCTGCCTGGCTCCCTCCAGAGTGCCCCTGCCATTACCTCACGTCTCTCTCTGCAATCAATCTTCCAGCCTCAATACTTACCCTTTAAATCAATTCAGCTGCAAGAGCCATCTTGCTCTTTCCCAGACTGACCTGAAAAATCCCATTGACTTGTATAAATCAATTGTGTGTTAGCTCATGTGCAGCCACTCCAACCTGCTGCTCACTTAGGGAGTTGTGAGTGGAGAAAGACCCCTGGCCCACAGCAAAGCTGCAGGGCTCAGAAAGCCAGACCCCCAGCAGCTTCCCAGGCCCATGCTTCCATAATTCTGTTCAAACGCCCTGAAAACAATCAGCCTTTTTAGGTGGGGTTCTCCTAAGTAGGTTATGGGACTAGAATTCTCATGCAGTAACTTCTTTTTTAAAAAAAAAAATTTATTTATTTCCCTTTTGTTGTCCTTGTTGTCTTTTTATTGTTGTAGTTATTGTTGTCGTTGTCATTGTTAGATAGGACAGAGAGAAATGGAGAGAGGAAGGGAAGACAGAGTGGGGGAGAGAAAGATAGACACCTGCAGACCTGCTTCACCGCCTGTGAAGGGACTCCCCTGCAGGTGGGGAGCCAAGGACTCGAACCAGGATTCTTACGCCAATCCTTGTGCTTTGCGAAAGTGCGCTTAATCCGCTGCGCTACCACCTGACTCCTGATGCAGTAACTTCTTAAAGACTTGCCATGCAGTGAGTAACTTATTGCTGGGGGTGGGAAACTGAACAGGGAAGAATTAAACTGGAATGCAGAACCCAGAAAAGGGAGATTTCAACTCTAAGCCCAGGAAGTCTGAATAACACCTCCCTCTCAGGGCTCTCATCGAGAAAGTGGGCTGCACAGACTTCTTTTTTTTTTCTTTTCATTTTTATTTATAAAATGGAAATATTGACAAGACTATAGGATAGGAGAAGTACAATTCCACACAATGCCCACTACCAGAGTTTCATATCCCATCCTGTCCATTGGAAACTTTCCTATTCCTTATCCCTCTGGGAGCATGGACCCAGGGTCATTATGTGGTGCAGAAGGCAGAAGGTTTGGCTTCTGTAATTAATTCCTCACTGAACATTGGTGTTGACAGGTTGATCCATACTCCCAGCCTGCCTCTCTCTTTCCCTAGTGGGGCAGGGCTCTGGGGAGGTGGGGCTCCAGGACACATTGGTGGGGTCGTCTACCCAGGAAGTTAGGTTGGCATCATGGTAGCATCTGGAACCTGATGGCTGAAAAAGAGTTAAGATATAAAGCAGAGCACATTGTTGACTGATCATGAACCTAAAGGCAAGAATATTGCAGGTGAAGATTTGGGATCTCTGTTTTGGGAAAAACTGGTAGGTCTATTTTAGGTGTATTTCAAAAGGCCCATGACTTTACTAGTTTTGCCTGCGCCTGACATCTGATATGCAGATTGCACAGACTTTGAGGCTCTCACCCCTAGGAGTCTAGCCTAGAGGTTCAAGGTACAGTGGAACTGAGGCATCAGAACAGAAAAAAGGATCCTGGGAAACTAGGGAAGAGTTCTGAGTAGCGAACGCATCCTTGATGTATTCTCAGAAATTTCTAGGTTTCAGTAACTGCCAGGTACTCTTGTTCTTATGCCTTAGATTAATTGACTAATATGCACCCCCATACTAAACCTGTCCTCTGTATGAGATGCGGTGAAACAGACAAGATGAAGTAACTCAGGACTCTGGGAGGAGCTCACCTAAGTGATGGGTCCCCAGAAGGGCCACAGCTGGGCCTGGGCCACACTTCCACCAAGACTCCTCTTTCAAATCCTTGGTCTGAACAGCCTGGAAGCTCCCAGAAGACAGAAGCCAGGCCTCTCCTTGTATGTCTTATAGTCTACAGTCCAGCATCGAGGCATATCTCAGATAAATACTCATAAACATTTATGGAACTAGTGATATTTTAATTGCCATTTTATATCTCCTGGGGGGCGGCCCCACGCCATTCCAAAAGCTCTTGCCTTTTAAACTTCAGATTTTATTTTACATATACAGCACACATGATGCCCCACATGAAATTCACAATACTGCACACATCCGCCTTCCCCTTCACAAATATTATCATCAGTGTAGGCATGGTATATTCTTTCTCTTCAAATACAAGTATCCACTGAAAAGATGTTCTAATATCTTTTGTTTGGGAGTTGTTTCTTTCTCTCTCTCTTTTTAAAGATTAAAAAGTTTAATTATATTTATTTATTGGATAGAGACAGCCAGAAATCGAGAGAGGAGGGGGGGAGAGAGAGGGAGAGAGATAGGCACCTGCAGCACTGTTTCACCACTCTCAAAGCTTTTCCCCTGCAGGTGGGGACTGGGGGCTCAAACTTGGGTCCTTGCGAATTGTAACATGTGTGCTCAACCAGATGCACCACCATCTGGCCCCTCTTTTTCTCTCTTTTATTTTTTAAAAATTTTTTCTCTCTTTTGTTGCCCTTGTTTATCATCGTTGTTGTTGTTAGTATTGTTGTTATTGCTGTCGTTGTTGTTGGATAGGACAGAGAGAAATGGAGAGAGTAGGGGAAGACAGAGAGGGGGAAAGAAAGATAGACACCTGCAGACCTGCTTCACTGCCTGCAGGTGGGGAGCTGGGGGCTAGAACCAGGATCTTTATGCCGGCCCTTGCGCTTAGCACCATGTGCGCTTAACCTGCTGCACCACCGCCCGGCTCCCTCTATTTCTCTTTTTTTAGCTGGCTTTATATTTTATGTGTGGTCCTACAACTTTCTTCCTTTGTGTCTTTTTCAATATATATTTCTCTCTCTCTCTCTCTCTTTTTTTTTTTTTTACCAGAGCACTCACTGCTCAGCTCTGACTGGTGGTAGTGCAGGGGGTTGAATCTGGGACTTTGGAGCCTCAGGCTTGAGAATCTTTTGCATAACCATCATGCTATCTACCCTCCTGTACTGCAACTTTCTTTCTTTCTTTTTACCAGATACTGCTCAGCTCTGGTTTATGGCAGTGTGGGGGATTGAACCTGGGACTTGAGAGCCTCAGGCATGAATGTCTCTTTGCATAACCATTATGCTATACTCCCACCCTCCTGCAACTTTATTGTTCAGCTATTGCTACAATATGTAGTTAGGGCTGGCAAAAATAGCTCACTTGGATAGTGTGCTGCTCAGCCATGTGTGTGACCTAGGTTTGACCCCAGCCCCTACTGCAATGAAGGAAGCTTTAGTGCAATCATCTCTTCTACTCTCTCTGCCTCTCTAACTAAAACAAAAGCTAATGTTAAAATGGAGTAAGAAAGAGGAGGTGGGTGGGTAGACATGTTTAGTATAAGATGATCAAAAAAGACCTTATTGAGAAAAAAAAAGGCATTTGCATGAAGAATGAAAGGAATGGGTGAATGCCTGCAGGGACAGGGACACCAAGTACAGAGTTGAGTGGCAGGTCCTTGGGCAGCCTGTTTGAGGAAGAGTAGTGGCCAGTGTGGCCAGGACTGGGGAAGGACAAAGGGATTGAGGAGGTCACAGCCAGATTCTGAGCACCCTTACAGGGTATAGGGATGGTTCCAGCTTCTTCTTTGAGTAATAAGGGGCATCCTGCATTGTTTTTGTAGATAGCAACATGATCTAACTTTCATCTTGAAACATTCAACTCTGGTCCCCTGTCACAAGGCTACAGTGGGGAACAGCAGAGCACACGCTGGAAAAAATGCTCTCATAGCAGCTTGGGTAAGAAATGACTGGGAACAGACAGCCCAAGGAGGGTTGTTCCATTGATTTGGAGGGGAGGTGACCATGGCAAGAGGAAGAGGTCTCAGGGCCAGGAAAGACCAGAAGTTGATGAATGGCATTTGAGGGATAAGGTGAACAGTATCATGGATACACGGCCTTGGGTTCAGCGTTGAGCTCTGCATAGAGCAGAGCACATCCATGTTTCTGAATTCTTCAGGTTGTAGATCACTGTGGCTGAGAGTCTGGGCAGAGTGGGACCCACACACTACATGCACTACATCTGTTCACTAGGTGCCAAGACACAGGGAAGATGGGAAGCCTAAGAATGGCTGGGCCAGAAGGAATTGGGAAACAGTTGGTGGTGATTAAAAGTTCTGGAGATGGATTGTGGTGATGGCTACAAAGAAATGTGACTTTTTTTTTCACCAGAGCACTATACCCTTTGGTTGCAATACCTAAGTATCCCTGGACCCTCTCTCAGTCAAGTGGTTCTTGCCCCTGCCCCTCTGCCAAGGACACCAGACCATAACTCTTTCTCTGCCATTAGCAACTCTCTGGGACTCCTATGAGCACCCCCTGGTAGTTCCTCTATTCACAGTGCCTCTTCCCAGTATCCATTCTCCCTTCCTTCCTTCCTTCCTTCCTTCCTTCCTTCCTTCCTTCCTTCCTTTATTTTTCTTCTTCTTCTCCTCCTTTTGTATTTTTTATTGATTTAATAATGATCAACAAGACCGTAGGATAAGAGGGGTACATTTCCACACAATTCCCACCACCAGAGTTTTCTAAACCCTCTCTTATTCCCCTCCTCCATGCACAGTTCCTCCTAATTTGCCTTCTTTCTCATTCAAGAGGCCTCCTGAGAGATCTCAAGGATGTCAAGGCAATTTTCTGAAGGGGCTAAGTGCACCGACCCTGGAGACAGGACAATTAGATTCCTAAGCAGTCTGCACTGCTCCTGGTGTAGCCTTGGGCAGCTTCCTTAGGCTCTCCAAATTGCAGCTTGCACATCTGTAAAACCAAAGCAATAATGCTTGCTGTAAGGATTAAATGGAAGAACTCATGTGGAATCCCTATTTCAGTCCATGGTATATAGTATCTAAGCACTTTGTGAGTAGTAATTCTCTCCATTACTGTCATTCAACAAATACTTGCTGAGTATCTCCTGTGTTCCTGGCTCTCCCAAGCCCAGTTCTCTCCCCTACACTATGCAGTTAACATCCAGCTTCCTCCTGTGCGTGTGTCCTCTTGGATATCAGAGACTACAAAAATCCGGCCTGTACAAGTTAAACTTCCCATTTCCCAGTACCACCCTGCTCCTCCTTCTTGATCTCTGGCCTGCACTCCCCTCCATACCACAGGTCATCAATGCCTTTTCCTAAATCTTTCCCCAGGGTTGCCTCTGCTTTGCACCCACTCTCTACCATCTGCCTCTCCTCCCCTGGGAGGATTGGTTGCATCACTTCACCATTTTCCCAGCAGCCTGGCTGCTGTGTGAGGGTCTCAGCCCTCCAGGGCTGCTGGATGATTCTGGGCTTGAGACGTCTCTCCTCAAAACTTAACACCTGGGCCAGGATCCCAACTTCTAAACTTAGGATGACTCCAAACAGGTGTGTGTGTGTACAAACTCGCATATTCGTACTCTGGTTTCTCTTCATATTGTATAAACAGTTTGCCTTTTATAAACTCACACACCCACATGAACTCACATTCTCCCAGTCACACTCATACATGAATACATTCTTAAAGCACACACACTCATGCAAACGTACACAGAATCGCACGGCCTTGCGTGCATATACTCACATACTAAGTGGACATTCTTACTCATACACAAACTTGTAAACATACAAATTCACACATACATGAACAGACACACTCATATACACAGAGTCCCCAGGTGGGAGTTGGCTTCCGTCTTTCTCCACAATCATCTGTCTTGGGAAGATGTACTTACAAACTACATCTTCATGTGCAAACAGGCTAGACAATTATCAGTGCTATTTCAAAGATTGAATTGAAATGTAAAGACACCAATTTTAGTGACTTTTAAGACTTGGATAAGCCTGTGAGGTGGAGATCTGAGTTGGGGAGAGCCCATGCAGCTCCTGCAGGTACCTTGTAGAAACCCAAGTCTTTCCCAGGAGGCTGAAATCTGGCAGTGGAAATCAACCGCAAAAAAAAAAAAAAAAAAAAGCACAGAGAAGGAACAACAGGCCACATGGACAGGCAGAGGCTGCAGATGCTTACAGAAGGTTCAGCCCTTTTGGCTCCAAACATCTGCAGAGCTCCCAGAGAAGGGAGCACCTGGACTGAAACTTGAAGGATAAGCTCTACTTGAGCTCTTCACACTGAATATTGGAATCATCTGGACTGCTTCAAAATCCAGATTCCAGTTCTTACCCCAGAAACTCAATAGATCAGTGGACGTCCATAGTTGTAGAGTTCCTAGATAGATGTGATATGTAGAAACCTGGATAGCTGCTAGTCAGGGCAGATGGGTAAGAGTATGGTTCACCTGGGTGGCATGGTGGCATGAGCGAATCAGGATCGCCAGACTGAGGGGTGGACTTAACTCTGCATGAATTTGGTGAATATCATAACTATGTTTGAGAAAGTGAGTCTGATTATTCTCCTTTTCTTTTCTTTCTTCTTTTTTTAAGCAGAGCACTATTCGGCTCTGACTTATGGTGGTGTGGGGGATTGAACCTGGGACTTCAGAGCCTCAGGCATGAAAGTCTCTTTGTATAACCATTATGCTATCTACCCTCACAAGTGAGTCTGAATATTAAACCCATATTTAGAAAGATTCCTTTGGCAGCTATTGTCTATTTTGGAGCGTCTTGGAGAGGGGAGGAAAAGAAAAAGTCCAAACAAAAGAACATTAAGAATTTAGAGTGGCTCAGTTTAAAAAAAAAGGGGGGGGGGAATCAAGCCCATATCATAGTGGGTTAAGCACATATGGCTCGAAGCATCAGGACGTAAGGATCCAAGTTCGAGCCCCCAGCTCCTCACCTGCAGGGGGGTCGCCTCACAGGTGGTGAAGCAGGTCTGTAGGTGTCTATCTTTCTTTCCTCCTCTCTGTCTTCCACTCCTCTCTTGATCTCTCTCTGTCCTACCCAACAACGACAGCAATAACAACAACAATAATAACCACAACAAGGATAAAAAAACAAGGGCAACAAAAGGGAAAAAAAGTCATAGCCTCCAGAAGCATTGGATTCTTCGAGTGCAGAAAGAATCTTCATAACTTGACAGCCAGTTAACTGCAGTTCCCAAAAAGGAGGGGTCTGTCAACATAAATCCACAAGGGTAGGCTGAGACCCCCCATGACAAGAGGGAGGAGGAGCCATTTTGGGAGAGATCAGAGTGTTGAGTTTGTTTTTTTAAAAAAATATTTATTTTCCCCTTTGTTGCCATTGTCATTTTAGTGTTGTAGTTATTATTGTTGTTATTGATGTCGTTGTAGTTGGATAGGACAGAGATAAATGGAGAGAGGAGGGGAAGACAGAGGGGGAGAGAAAGATAGACACCTGCAGACCTGCTTCACTGCTTTTGAAGCAACTCCTCTGCAGGTGGGGAGCCGGGGGCTCGAACCAGGAACCTTACTCTGGTCCTTGTGTTTTGCACCACGTGCGCTTAACCCGCTACGCTACCGCCCGACTCCCAGAGTGTTGAGTTTTAACATGGATTTTGATGATCATGAAACATCCTTCTGGGGAGTCAGGTGATAGCACAGCGGGTTAAGTGCATGTGGAGCGAAGCGCAAGAACCGGCTGAAGGATCCTGATTCGTGCCCCGGCTCCCCACCTTCAGGGGGGTAGTCTCACAAGCAGTGAAGCAGGTCTGCAGGTGTCTATCTTTCTCTCCCCATCTCTGTCTTCCCTTCCTCTCTCCATTTATCTCTCTGTTCTATCTAACAAAGACGACATCAATAACAACAATTAAAAAAGCAAGGACAACAAAAGGATATATATGTCCATGCCAAAGGGCAAATTTTAAAAAGAAACATCCTTCTGGTGCTACTCCACTGCAGCCTTATGTGTGATCCTGAGGTTCCAGAGTAAATTCCTGGCAGAGATAGAAACCTGGGATGCATGATGGTGAAACACTTGACAATAGCTGGACCTAAAGGAGAAGACAAAGGGAGTGGATGGCTGAGCAAGCAGTAGATGTGGGCATAATGACCCTTCGATTCCTCTCCTGGGTATATATCCCAAGGAACCAAGCACACATATCCAGAAATATCTGTGTAAGACCTATGTTCATAGCAGCACAATCTGTAACAGTGGAAACCTGGAAGCAACCCAGGTGTCCAACAACAGGTGGGTGACTGAATAAGTTGTTGTATATATACACAATGGAATACTACTCAGTAATGAAAATGGTGAATTCACCTTCTTCACCTCAACCTTGGATGGAACTTGAAGGAATCACGTGAAGTGAGATAAGCCAGAAAGAGAGGGATGAGTATGGGATGATCTTATTCGTAGACAGAAGTTGAAAAATAAGAACAGAAGGGAAAACAAAAAATCAGAACTTGGACTGGAGTGTGTGTACTACACCAAAGTAAAAGATTCTGGGGTGAAGGTGGGGAGGAATGTTCAGGTCCTAGAACATGATGGCAGAGGAAGACCTAGAGGGGGTTGAACTGTTATGTGGAAAACTGAGAAGTGTTATACATGTACAAAGTACTGCATTTTACTGTCAGTTGTAAATCACAATCTCCCCAATAAAGAAAATAAAATAAAATAGAGGAAAAAGGGAGGGGGTCAGTTGGTGGCACACTGGGTTAAGTGCACTTAATATGAAGCACAAGAACCAGGATCTCTGTTCAAGTCCCTGACTCCCCACTTGTAAGGAGGGTCACTTCACAAGTGTTGAAGCAGGTCTGCAGGTGTCTATATTTCTCTCCTTCTGTCTGTCTTCTCCTCCCCTCTCCATTTTTCTCTGTCCTATGCAATAAAATGAAGAGGAAGAGAAGGAGAAAGGAACTTCAAGAAAAGACAGTTAACAGTGTCTAAACCACCAAGAGATCTTGGGAACTGAGAACCAGAACTAGACTGATGGATTTAATCCGTGGTATCCAGAAATAACAGAATTTCCAAATTCTGTGACTGACAAGAGACTAAGGAGTCAGGAAGGAGAGTCTAGAAGTATGGACCATCCCCTTCTCCTCCCCTCCCCCTCCCCCAGTATGCCTGAATGATGCAGCCACCACTCCCAGTGGCCATTCTTCCTTTATTTTCCCTTTGTGTATTTATTTATTATTTATTTTTTTGATAGAGACAAGGAGAAATTGAAAGGGGGGAGAGAAAGAGGGAGAAAGAGAGACATCTGCAGCACTGCTTCATCGCTCGTGAAGTTTCCTCCATGCAGGTATACTCCTTGCACGCTATAATGTATGTACTCTACTAGGTGTGTCACTGCCCTGCCCCTGTACCATTCTTTTTAAAAACAAATATATGTATTTAATTAATTTATTTATTGCCATTAGTTATCGCTGAGACTTGACACCTACAGTACTCCACTGTTCATGGCAACAAGTTTTCCCTTTCTTTGTTTCTTTCTTTCTCCTTCTCCTCTTCCTTTCTTCCTTCTTTCCTTCCTTCCTTCCTCCCTTTCTTCCTTCCTGCCTTTCATTCTTTTTTCTTCCTTTATTTTTTTTTTCTTTTTTGCCTTCAGGGTAATCACTGGGGCTCTCAGTACCTGCACTACGAATCCATTGCTCCTGGAGGCTGCTTTTTCCCTTTTGTTGCCCTTGTTGTTTATCTTTGCTTTTATTATTATCGTTGTTGTTGCTGCTGTTGTTGTTGTGGATAGGACAGAGAGAAATCAAGATAGGAGGGGAAGACAGAGGGGGAGAGAAAGACAGACACCTGCAGACCTCCTTCACTGATTGTGAAGAGCCCCCCCCCCATAGGTGCGGAACCGGGGGCTCGAACCAGGATTCTTGTGCCAGTCCTTGCACTTCGTGCCACGTGCACTTAACCCACTGCGCTACCACCTGGCCCCCTCTTCCTTTATTTTTTAGAAAGAAAGTGAGGGAGAGAGAAGTAAACATCCCAACACCACCCCACAGCTTATGAAGCTTTTCTCCTGCAGGCTCTCTTACGTGGTTTCCATGGTCTCAAACCCAGACCTTCATGCAAGGTAGCATGTGCACATTACTAAGGGAGCCACCTCCCAACCCCCAGACCACCCTCTTAAGAGATACTTGTGATAGGAGATGACAGTGTTATCCTAGCATTAGATCTCAAAGCTGTGTTCCTGATTTGAGTCAGAAGTATCAAAGTTCCTTCCTCCCAAATCAGTCTCCCCTCTCCTGACATTGGACCCAAATTTTAGTCACCCCTCAAGGGTTAGCCCAGGTGCTCCCTTCCCTGGAGGCTCTGCAGATGTTTGCTGTGGAAAAGGCTGGGGCTTCTGTAGGACAGCTTTTGTCTGTCCACATGGTCTGTGGCTCCTTTTTACTTTATGTGCTTATTCTTTGTGGTTTATTTCTCCTGCCAGATCAGGGGCTCCTGGGAATAGGGGCAACTTGGTGTCTCCTACTGTACCAGGAGGAGTGACATAGATTTAGAAGACATGAATGAACAAGTGGATGAATAAATTAATGAATTAATGAATGAAGGTGCTTGTCAGCAGAAGAGTCCTACTTTGAGGGTAAAGGGTATCCTTCCTCTCCACCCACCAGCTCCAGAACCTCAAATGCCAGGGCTGTTTGACTTGAAGCTGTGGTTAAAATATTTACAGAACTGAGTCAGTTCAGGGAAATGCTGAGGACAGGAACAGCCGTTATTAATAAATCATAGCAATGATTATTTTCCTTTCAAGACACTCCATTGGCCTCATAAGTAGTAACTGTGTGATTGATCAGCTGCGGGAAAACCTAGGCTGGTCTGGCAGCCTAAGTAGTGGCCTGCACCAAGTGCTTCCTTGCTGAGTTGAGGCTAGCAGGGCAGGGATCTGGCAGGCAGCAACCTCAGGGATGCCAGCATGTGCTGAAACTGGAACCACAACTTGCACTTCCTGTCCGAGTGTGTGCCGACCCTTGCCCTGGTGAACAGGCTCTTCCTGGCCTGCTCCTTCTGTTTCTATAGCATTGAGGGAGGGGCTGGGGATCAGGG
Source organism: Erinaceus europaeus (assembly GCF_950295315.1). Taxonomy (NCBI): domain Eukaryota; kingdom Metazoa; phylum Chordata; class Mammalia; order Eulipotyphla; family Erinaceidae; genus Erinaceus; species Erinaceus europaeus. The sequence continues at coordinate 96,117,274 of NC_080162.1, read as the reverse complement.
CTGAAAAAGCATCTTCAGTTTATTTTTTAAATTTTGTTAGTAGTACTTTAATGATGAGCTCCAATATTATAAGATAATAAGAGTGTATTTCCATACCATCCCTGCTACCAGAGTCCTGTGCCCACCTGTACCCACTGATAACCACTGTAGTTTTCCCAAGGTCAAAGAGATGTGTTAGTTATTTTCTTTTCTTTCTTTCTTTTTTTTTTTTTTTTTTTGCCTCCAGGGTTATTGCTGGGGCTTGGTGCCTGCACTATGAATTCACTGCTCCTGGAGGCCATTTTTTCCCTTCTGTTGCCCTTCTTTTTTATCGTTGTTGTTACTATTATTGTTGATATTATTGTCGTTGTTGGAGAGGACAGAGAGAAATTGAGAGAGGAAGGAAGACAGGGGAAGAGAAAGATAGACACCTGAAAATCTGCTTCACCGCTTGTGAAGCGACCTCCCCTGCAGGTGGGGAGCCAGGGGCTCGAACCGGTCCTTGCGCTTTACACCATGTGCGCTTAACCTGCTGCACTAACGCTTGGCCTCCTTTTTTTTTTTTTCTACAAGTTCTTGTGTTTCAATTCTCTGTGCGCTACATATAAGTGAAAACATGTCATCTTTCTTTCCTTCTTTCTTTCTTTTTTTCTTCCTTCCTTTCTGTTCTTTTAATTTGTTATTACCAGTTTTTCACAAGATTGTAAGATTACAATGTATAGTTCCACACCACACCCACCACCAAAGTTCTGTATCCCCATCCTCCCAAAGAACCACCATTGTTCTCCTAAGTCTTAAAAACAGTTTGCTTGCTTATGTTTTATTTGGATTTGGGGGGGGGGGCAAGTTCATGTAAATCAGATCTCTAGATTCCACATATCATCTCTTTACTTATTTCACTAAGCATAATCACATCCAGTCCCATTCACTTTGTCCCAAAGGACATGATATCATCATTTTTATTGCAGAGTAGTATTCCATGGAATATATATCCCATAACTTCTTTAGCCAGTCATGAAGAGGGGCACTTAGGTTGTATTCCATCCTTTGGCTATTGTGAATAATGCGGCTATGAACACAGGGATGCATATGTCCCTTCTAATTAGTACTTGAGTGTCCCAGTGGTTATTTTTCACTTCCTTACTTACCTCATTAAACATCATCACCTCCAGTTCCATCCATTTTGTCAGGAAAAACATAATATTGTCCTTTTTGATTGCCAAGTAGTACTCCATTGAGTATGTCTCATAACTTCCTGATCCAGTTATCTGTTGATGCACTTTTCAGTTGTTTCCATATTTTGGCTATTGTGAGGAGTGGACTGCTTCTTGCTTTGCTACATCAAAGGAAGTGCAGGGCCATCACACTTGTAACTACTCTAATGCACACACATACTGGATACCTGGACTTTGCCAGACTCAGTGTTCAGGGTCTTGTGTAGCAAAAGCCCAGCCTTCCTGAGCAGACATAGCTGCACAAAAAGCATCTCTGCAGATGCTGCCCAGAGCAGGGGCCAGGTGTCTCATGCTTCTCAGTGTCACCAGAGTTACCAAGTTTTTGTGGCACCTTATACCCTCCATTCCCATTCCTGGGTGGGATGCCATCTTGATAAATCAGTCAGTTTCAGATACTGTCATAATAGAGGACAAGAGAGAACCAGGGATGTGGTGTGGAATATTCCACAAAGTCATTTCCTCCACCAGAACACTGGGATCATAGTAGCTCCTATCTCTGAGTTCCCTTTCCAGGCCCTGCAAAGAGATCAGTAACTCTCTGTTGAATCTACTCTGCTTTAGCCTCTGGACAGCTTGAGGAATGAGAGACATATGGGCAGTTACAGCCTTGGGAACAAGAGACCCCTCTTAATGCCACTGGGGCCCTCAGGCACATCCCTACCTGCTTGCCTGTGTCTTAGCCCAATCTCCACCACCAGCAGAGGCATTTGTTCCTCAGAGGCAGGTTGCTGAAGTCAAAGAGCTGTCAGTGGTGGCAGTTCTGTAGAATCCCCAGGCCTCCGGGAGGACTTGTAGGAGGGAGCTGGGGGAGGGCTGCGGCTCATGTAATAAGTAGAGAGACCCTGGCTGCATCTTCCACCGCTAGCCAGCTCTTCCTATTAGGGACAATGAGTTAAATGGACTAAAGAGGCAAACAGATGTTTCATACAGTGAATATAAACTTATATGAAGATGTTCTCTTGATCAGGGTGAGCTAAGACCATTCTTCTTCTTCTAGCGTTTGCCATTCTTCCGTAGCCAGTCAACAGCGTCAGGTTGAGCCTGATGTAAAGTTTCGAGACCTCCTTTGAATCTGGAGAGGTGGCAGTCGTTGACTATGTGGGTCATAGTCTGTCTGTAGCCGCAGGGGCAGTTCGGGTCGTCTCTGGCTCCCCAGCGATGGAACATAGCGGCGCACCGGCCATGGCCTGTTCGATAGCGATTGAGGAGGGCCCAATCATAGCGTGCTAGGTCAAAGCCGGTTTGACGCTTGCAGGGGTCTGTGATGAGGTGTTTGTTCTTTACCTCAGCTGACTGCCAACTCTGTTTCCAAGAGTCTGGAACAGAGAAGTTCAGTGTAGGCGTAGGGGACCAGATTGGGTGACGAGACGTCAAGCGTTGGACAGGGTGGGTGAAGATATCCGCGTATATTGGCAGGTCCAGTCAAGCGTAGACGTGGGAAATGAACTTAGATGATGCCTCATCCCAACGAATATCTGGCAGGGCGATGTTGCTAAGAACTGGCAGCCATGGAACCGGGGTGCAATGGATGGTTCCAGAAATTATCCTCATGGAGGAATATAATTTGGAATCGACCAAGTGGACATGGGGGCTACGGAACCATACTGGGGCACAGTATTCTGCAGTGGAATAGCATAATGCCAGAGATGATGATCATAGTGTGGAAGCGCTCGCGCCCCATGAGGAGCTGGCCAGTCTTGCAATGATATGATTCCTCGCGCCCACCTTTGTTGCAGTTTTTATGAGATGTTTGTGAAATGACAGAGTGCGATCGAGAGAAACGCCAAGATAGACTGGCTGGGCTTCATGCCGGATTCTCGTATCGCCAAGCTGCACATTAAGCTCACGCGAGGCCGAGGCATGGTGTAGATGGAAAACAGATGATACCGTTTTTGCAGTGCTAGGGATTAGTCGCCATTTTTTACAGTAATCAGATATCAGAGACATGTCTTTCGTGAGTGTTTCCTCAAGGATGTCGAACTTTGATGCCTGAGTTGCACCTGAGTTGCTAAGACCATAATGACTATTGAATACCTACTAAATTATGGAGTAGGAATATTAAGATTATGATATTTGACATTGTTGGCTATGGAGAAACTGATACACTTGTAATGTAGTTTTGTACTATACCTACACATCTTTCATAAACTTATTTATGAGGGGTGCGTGTGTGTGTGTGTGTGTGTGTGTGTGTGTGTGATAGAGAGAACAGAATATCACTGAGGTCTTGCAAGTGTGCAAGGGCTGTGCTCTAAGTGATGTCTTCAGTCTCACCATTTTTAGAGGAAGTGTAGGAGACTAGCTAAATAGTCCAAAGTTGGAAAGCTAGAAAGTCTGTCCTTTTTTTGCCCCATGAGATCCCCTAGGAACCCAGCCTCAGGAAACAGTTGTACATGGAAATATCCACTGCACCATTGCCACAATCATACTAACCATCGCTACAGGAACCAGTCTCTCATATGTGCCAAACACCCTACCAGGCATGGCATCGCCCCTCCTCTCACCCACCCTGCAGGGTCAAGTGTTATCATCTGCATGGACTAGCTTCCTGGTCAGCAGACTGAGGCACAGAGAGTAAGTTAGTCTGGCATTGATCCAAACCCAAATCTACCTCTCTCTCTCTCTCTGACTGAACCTATTGTCTCTTTAACTCACGAACAAGTACCCAGCAATGGGGGAAAACAATAGGTAACTAACAGAGATAGTAAACAGCCATAAATACAAGAGACAAGTTTAATTGCATCTGACACACACCAATATCCATGGGTACTGGAACCAATAGAAATATGGAGAGTAAAGATAAAGACCAACAGGTAAAGCTTATCCCTCCCTGGGTGTAAAGAGCTTCATAGACAGGAAGGAAGAGTGGGACCATGCCAACCAGTCTTCAGTACTCTGGTTCACCCTCCCATCAGCCTTTGTGTGAGGGGACAAGCAAAATCCACTGGCCTCAGGGCTTGCTAGTGTCCCTTCATTGCAGCAGTGCAACCTGCTTCCACTCTGGACCAAAGCATACCTGAGACAAAACTGAAACACTCAGTACCAACATTAGAAACAAAGAATAGAGGCAGAGTAGAAAAGGACTTTCTGGGAGGCAGGTGGTAATGTACATGTGGCAGTGCATAGACATCACCATGCTCCAAGACCCGGGCTCAAGCCTCCAGTCCCCACCTGCTGTATGGAAGCTTCACTAGCCATGCCTTTCCTTGTCTATCTTCCCCTTCTCTCTCAATTTCTGTCTGTCCTATCAAATAAAAGAAAGGAAAATGATAAGGGAAAGCATGACTGCTGGTCATGGTAGATTGTAAGGCAGGCATTGAGTCTCAGCAATAACCCTGATGGCAATAAAAATAAAAACAGGGATAGAGAGATAGCATAAGGATTATGCAAAAATATTTTCATGCCTGAGGCACCAAAGATCCTGGATTCAGTCCTCAGCACCACCATAAACCAGAGTTGAGCAGTGCTCTTGGAAAAAAACAAAACAAATGAAAAAAAAAAAAAAGAAAGAAAGAAAAGAAAAGAAAGAGAAAACAAAATAAGAAAAGAAAAAAAAAAGTAAAGTCTTCCATGGTCTGACTTTGATGTCTGTTAATATCTATGGAAATGTCCCAGCCATTTGTTACAGCTACTCTGAATGGCAGAGGAAAGATGCCTTCCCTTAACTTTCCCTCTACCAGTGGTCCAGAACCTTCTAGAGCAAGGCACACAGATGGCCTTGTCTGCTCAAGACAGCAGAAACTAACCAGCTAGGCAGGCTGTGCGCCTACCCCCAAGATGAATGATCCTGGGGGTGCTGTAGCTGCTTGCTGAGGTGTCTCAGCTCATGCCTGGGGGCCTAGAGGACCACATGAGCACATTCTGCTGGCCTAATGATCTGTAATATGTGTGAACAGCTGGGATGTCAAGGAGGAGGACCCACACTGTGTATGTTCTTGTTTTCCAGCCCGCTCCAAGAGCCTGGTGATGGGGGAACAGAGCCGGAGCCCTGGGCGTCCCTCTTGCCCCCGCAGGCTGGGTCCCGTGCTGAAGGCAGGCTGGCTGAAGAAGCAGAGGACTATCATGAAGAACTGGCAGCAGCGCTGGTTTGTGCTCCGTGGGGACCAGCTTTTCT